>NC_056739.1:1190505803-1191208445 GCF_019279795.1 Protopterus annectens
GCCTAGTAACTTGTTGTTGGCTTCTCAGTCATTCCCTATTGCAATATTACCAGCTTAACATTTTTAATGTAACATAGACAATTTATTCTTCAAAGGCAGCAGGCACTGAATTTGTAAATGAAACTTTGAAATGTAAAGTTGTTTGCTAGTAGCAACCTCTTTTCTTAGTTACAGATCTCTTTAAGGTAGAATTATCTGGATGACTTTTACTTCTGGAAAGATTGTGCTTTTTGAGTAATATTGGTGGATTATAATGATAGAAGTTTGAGTGGCATTTTATGGTAAAAATTTTCTGAAATGGGTAGCTTTATCATTATTTCATACATTTTGTTTCATTGCTTTCTAGAAGAATGTTCATAACTATAAGTTTAAAGCACCATTCTAACAACTTGTGATGTATTCTATCAGGAATATAATTTATCATGAGGGTGAATCAAAGAACACATACATGTGTGCATGGCCCTATAAATGTGTACAAGGAGCCTATGGTTTGAAAACAGCTCAAAGGTAAACTTAATCCTACACTGTCAGATGGATTTTCTTTTAATGTGGGTTTTCATGCCATTTCAATGAGTGTGAGTTTCAAGGGCAGAGAAGTTTACTGTTCATGCTGAGTGTGTTTTCATTGTGAGAATGTATTTAGCAACTGACTATCAGTGCTTGTGCTATTTTATTTCAATATCTGTAATAATTGTAGAAGTAAATAAGAAATTGGGTTCCCTGTGTCTTTATTTAAAATATCTATGATAGTTCTTTCCATGCGTTTACATACAAGACCAGCCAGACTTATGGTCTGTGGTTATCCATGTCAATAGAAGGCCAAACCTTGTGCTAAGGAGGATTAACTACTGCAGTCCTCCATTCACTAAGCATGAAGCCAATTAGTAGGCTAATGTTGATCAGTGATTTTAGAGTGCTTGATACCTCATGTTTCATGCTATCCAAGAGGTATCCCAGGATATTCTCAGGGCCTATTGAGGTAGTATTCTTTGACTTGGAGAGTGCATTGAAGACTTGCTTGCTAGTGATAGTCAGAGGATTTATGGTCGAGGGTGTCTTCTGGGAGGTATTGAGGGGAAGAAGGGGTGAAACTGGAATTAGATTTATCAGCCAGCAGGTTTGCTATATCCTCTGATTCCTTTTAAGTGGTTCCATTTACAATTTGTTCAGCACACTGTCATGTTACCTTTGAGGTTGTGAACAAAGCTGATGAAGGCCTTATCATTATCTTTTGTCTTTGAGGATATTTCTGCCTCAAATCTGGCTTTGGTGGGCTTGATAAGATTTCTGAGATGCTTATTTAGTTTGAGGGGTTTCATGCCCTTCTGGGTGTGGTAGTTCCTAGTATTGGCCATGGTTTTCCCCCTTTTGTTATACAAGTTGTTGATAGTGGGATTCCACCAGGGTGACTTGTTATCTGTGTTGGTTCTCTGCTTATTCCTTGTGGGTACAGCTACCTCAGTGCAGCTGTTTACATGATGGTATAGGATTTCTGTAAACAATTTGCATAGTGGTAGCAGAGTTCACATTGTTTTGGGGGATGGAAATTTTAGCAGGTATAAGTCATTAATACAAGGTTTGCTTTGGAATAATTCCTAAATGTTTGAGGGTTACATGGCATCCATTTCTGAGAAGTGTTTGGACAGGTACATACCAAAAGGTGCATTCTACTCACTCACTGACTGGCCTAATGAGTGCCAAGTAGAGGGAACAATTACATGCCTGGATCTGGATGATATACCTTTAGATATAAGCCATACAATGAAAAAGGATTTCCTTACAATAGTGAGTATGTTGGGCCCATTGAAGTCCCACCTTCATGAAAGTCTGCTGCATTCTTTCATTCATCCAGCACAAAACCTGTTTTGAGATTAGTACTGAATAGCCTTTATAGGGGGTTCAACATATCAGGTTTCAGACTAACCAGTAGGCAGTCTACTTTGTTAGCCAGTCGCAATAGACATTATGTTCTTGGCCTTGGGTACTAACTTCAGAAATTGTTGAGAGATTTGAGGGGGTTTTAGATGCAGGTATTTTATGTGAGAATACTGGAAGATTGGTGGGATGAAGTTCAATCTGAATTAGTTGGTCAGTGAATTGGATATATTGTCTTGTCCAAGTATGTGATATCATTTATTAGTTCACTCTAGTGCAAGTCATTATTTGAGATTTCTAGCACTGTTAAAAAAATAATTTGTGGTTATCTTTCACCTGGGTTTATATTTTTACTTCATATCAGGCTTTGGTTGATTTAATTACAGTCCCGAGTTTATTGTTTTAGTTTAGCGAGAGTGTTTTTAGCATTCTGAAAGTTACATTTATTTTTGTATGCAATGAGTATTTTTTCTTTTATTATTATGCCCATAGGGCTTTATTTTTGAATTTGGTGTTGTGTTTATTTCTGAGGGTGGAAGATGTGTCTATGGAACTATTTAAATATGCATAGAGCTTGGCCGTAAATTATTCTGTACAGTGGAAGTTTGAAACAGGCATAGTAGAGGGACCCCATTCCCAACTAATGCCCTGTACCCAGCATAGTTAGAAACCAGCACTACTCAGATATGTGCACACAAGATCACTTACACTAGCTTACAAGGGGGTTGAGAATGGTGTGGTAATTTTCTTTGACATTTTCCACAATCAAACCTGAGTGTCTTCATTTATTCTTTAAGCATGTAACAGCATATGGCTATACATAAAGTGACTGCTTTCATTTTGTGGGAGGGTTGAGAGGCAGCCTGCATTTGCAGATAAGCTTTTTGTCTTTTCAAGCTGTTGCCTTCTCAGCATATTGGGTGGTATCATGTCAACTTTGAACATTAAACTTTAGGCAAAACTTATTTCTTCCTTGAATTTCTTTTCTTTTCTTTCCAGTAATTTTGTTCAGACTAACACTGGATCATAAGACTAGAAAAAACTCCAAACAAGCGCCCAGAGCATGTAACAGTACAGTCCCACTGGTTCTGGCGCCTAGGGTCATTTTCTTGCCTTAACCAATTTCCTGTCACCAAAGGCTTGAGACTGACAAAATGTAAGCAGGGTAGTAAGGATGCAAATTTCAACTGCTTTACTTTTTTGCTTCATTGACTACCATGGGCCAGTGTCTGTTATTCTAAAAGTGTATTAATTCTGGTTTAAGCACTTGGGCTTTCAAACCAGTTATTTTACATTAAGAGGGTTCATGGTCTGCACTCTTGTGGGAGGAGAGGCTGGACTCTGCCCTTCTGAGCTGGGAATTTCTGGTTAAAGGCTTATAGTGCATGCATATCTGAACTGTTTCTTACTGAAGTTGGTGCGCCTTGTTTGCTGTGGCATAGACTGGATTCGGGCCTGCTGGATCTAGCTTTGTTTGTGTAACTTGAGCACTAATCCAGACATTCTCTAAAGTATTCAATGGTATTTATTACTGCTTGGTTGTAACTTGATTAAAGTGTAGCTATCATTCAAGTCTTTTGGATTAAGCACTTGGGCTTCAGACCAGTTGTTTTACATTAGGAAGGTTTGTGGCAAGCACTGTGGTGGCAGGACAGGTAGCTTTCATCCTTCTAAGTTGGGAACTGCTGATTGAGAGCCCAGTGTCCAAGTGTATTAGTTCTGGTTTAGGCACTTGGGCTTCAGGCCAGTTATTTTACATTAAGAAGGTTCGTGGTCTGCACTCTTGTGGGAGAAGAGAATGGACTCCGCCCTTCTGAGCTGGGAATTTCTGGTTAAAGGTTTATAGTGTCTGAATATTTGAACTGTATCTTACTGAAATTGGTACACCTTGTTTGCTCTAGCATAGACTAGATCCAGGCCTGCTGAATCTAGCTTTGTTTATATGCTTGTTGTTTGTTTGCTTGTTATTTCCCTGGAAGCTAATTCCACCTAATACGCAACTTCTCAGCCCTTCTGTGGATCACTAGTGATATCTGCATTGCTTACTGTACTTATTTCCTTGTTTCACTTGAAAGAAAGTTACTGTTTGTCGTTTTGCATTTAGTTACTTGTAACACATTGCACTCAAGTTACCTGGCACTTGCTCACTAAAGCAATTATATAAGTCAGCACTAAAAATTAAAAGCACTACACCCTCACTCCCCACTGGCCCTTGTTTTCAATTAAGGATTTCCCAATATTATTCTAGCATGTCCAAAGGTCAGTTGTCAATCTCCTCTCCGGTCCAGCTGGTGAATCTGGGAATCTTGAGGCAATGTTATAACTGCCTCATGTACACAGACAACCTCTCCTCCTCCCACATAACACAAATACTTGCGAGAGATGCAGCTATTTAGCCAAACTGGAGGCTGAGCTCTCTCAACTCAGGACTGGCAAGACCAGACAGGAGGAGAAGGCAACTACACACACCACAAAACCAGCCTTACATAATGCTACCACTCCACTGAATCAAACACATAAACACACAAAGACATACTCGGAGGCTCTGAGTAAAAATTTACCTAAACAGCAGAGGCCTCCAAAGCAGACACCCAAACAACTACTACCTCAAGACACCCCACAAGCAACACATAAACCACAAAAGCAGTGTGCAAAGCAGTCACAGCCCTTAAGGCCAAATACAACACCAAACATACTTGTCATAGGTGACTCCATAGTCAGACACACTGACGTCCCACTCACCAGGCTGAACAAGGAGAGGGTCACAGTAAGCTGCCTATCGGGCGCTAGAATCCGCCACATAACACAAGCACTCGGGTCACTCCACGGCAAGTACAAATATGACACAGTCATTGTCCATGCTGGTGTGAACGACCTGAGACGTACCTCCCTGGACTACATGAAAAGAGACATAGAGGAGCTCTCTGATTATGTAGCCCAGGCAGGTATGACCCTAACCCTGAGCAGTATCCTTCCTTCACCAAGAATGATGCCACAATATAGAGACAAGACGATCAGCTTTAACAATTGGCTTAATGTCTGGTGTCATTCAAAGGGGATCCAGTGTCTGTCTGCCTGGGATGACATGCTTGACAAGCCACGCTGCTTCACAAGGGACGGCTTGCACCTGTCACCCCTGGGATTCCGGATATTGGCTAAGGCTCTTACCACCCCCATAGTGCCTTTTTTAGGCAAGGCTCAAATTCTAAACCTGCCACCCTAGAAAACAAAAATGGGAAGAAACTGAGGGTAATGCTGCTCAATGCCAGAAGTCTAAATCTCAAAATGCATGCACTCGAGGCCCTTCTCAGTATGGAGAACATCGATGTCTGTGCTGTAACTGAAACCTGGTTCAAGGCTCCTGAGAGCACCCCGGCACTATTAGGTTTTACCTCATATCAGGCCCCAAAACCCGGACCACACCACAAAAGGAGGGGGTGTATCCATATTCATAAAGGATACCCACACCTCCAGGTTGGTGGCAATGCACGAAGCTTCTGAAACCATCCAGGTGCAACTAACCATAGGCAAAACTGCTCTACAAATTGTAGCATGCTACAGGCCACCCTCTCAAACTCAGGAACCCCACACAGCCTTCCTGAAGACACTGGAGGGTATAAATGTATCTCCAAACACCATCATACTGGGTGACTTCAACTACCCGAATATAGACTGGGAACATTACTCAAGCCCTAACTTTCTAGCCCAATGGTTCCTGGAGTTCATAAATTCAAATGCCATGGAACAGCTAGTCACTGTTCCCACGAGAGGAGAAAATATACTAGATCTCATTGTCACAAACATGGGGACAAAATGCTCCACACCGAAGTATATCCCTCATTGGTGAGATCTGATCATAAACTAACCTCACTGGAAATCCACATCCCCCCACCCCAAACAAAAGACCATAGTGAAGAACTTCTCTAAAGCAAACTTCACACTACTCAAGACTGGTGTGGTATCCTTCAAGGCCCCTGAGCCAGTGGAAACCACAACCCAAGCTGCGGAAGCCCTTACAAATGCCTTCTATGAACACCTCCAGGACTGCATGGATCAGGCAATCCCAAATAAAACCAAGACTCTTTCCACAAAGGGCAAACGTCCAGTCTGGTGGACCCCAGCCATTAACAAACTTTACAATAAGAGGAGAAAGCTATTATATGATAGAACAAAATCCATAAAAGGGAAGTCACCCCTGATCATTATTAGTAAAAAATACGAGCACTCATAAAATCAACTAAGGCCAATTTTGAGAGAAAAATTGCCATGGATTCAAAGGACAATCATAAGGCCTTTTTCAGCTATGTTAGGAACCTGGGTGGAAACTCCCAGATATGCTCAGAATTAGTCCAAAATGATACAAAAATCACTGAACCCACAGACATTGCCAATATACTGGCAGACAGGTTCAGTGCAAACTTCACCCCTCTCCCCTAAAGGAGAGATAACTATCCCAGCCGAGTGTAGCCTCCCGGACATCTCAAATGTGCAGGTGAAAGCTGCTCTCTCTAAAGCTAAAAACACAGCATCAATGGGACCGGATGGTGTCCCCGGCTGTGTGTTACATGAGCTAAATGAGGAATTAAACCCGCACATAAGGCAGCTGTTTAATCTCAGCCTTACCACAGGATACGTGCCCAAGGAGTGGCGTATGGCAACTGTGGTCCCACTCCACAAAGGCGGCCTCACGGACTCTGGTAATTACCCCCATAAGCTTAACAAGTCTAGTCTGCAAAGCTATGGAGAGGATCATAATGGAGCTCATAAACAAAGATATAGGGGACTTGCAGACATTGGACCCGACCCAGTTTGGCTTTGTCAAGGGAAGATCATGCCTTTTGAACTTGGTCGACTTCTTTGAAACAGTCACCAAGGCCATTGATGAGGGAAAGGCAGTCCATACAGCCTACCTTGACCTTGCAAAGGCTTTCGACACAATATCCCACTCGGGTATTGTAGAAAAACTTACCAGCTTAAATGTAAACCCATATGTCACAAGATGGGTTGCAAACTGGCTTAAGGACAGAACCCACAGGGTTAGAGTTGCTGGTGCTGTGTCAGACTCCAAGCCGGTCACAAGTGGTGCCCCACAGGGCTCGGTCCTTGGCCCCCTATTGTTTGGCATCTACTTCTCAGAAGTACAGGCCAACATGGGAGGACTTTGGCTGACAAAGTTTGCAGACGACTGCAAACTGGGTGCCATAGTGGAAAGTGCATCGGACACGGATATCCTTCAGAAGGGACTCATGGAAACAGATAGCTGGTGCCAGAGCCATGGCCTGAAGTTAAACGCCAGAAAATGTATAGTCATACCCTTCGGGAAAAACAAGGTAACCCCAAGCTACCATATAGGTGGCAATCCACTAAGCACAGAAGAGGTTATCAGGGACCTGGGGACCCAGGTTGACAGTGGCCTTTCTTTTGACACTCACATTGCTAAAGTGGTTAGAAAGACCTTCTACATTGCCCACCTGATCATGAAGGGATTCACATCCAGATCTAGTGAGGTCATTGTTCCCTGTACTCTTCACTTATCAGACCAATGATCGAGTACAATGCCCCATTCGGGATGTATCTCACCTGACATCTGCAGCAATTGGAGAGACCCCAAAAGTTCCTCACCAAAAGGATAAAGGGACTCCAAAATCTGTCATATGCTGCCAGATTGAAGAAACTCCAGCTCTATTCAGTCGCATACCGTCTGCTCAGAGGTGACATGTGCCTGACATACAAGGCCATGTCCAACCTGGAATTAATGGACATGCTCCACCTCAAAAAATCCAAATCCACCAAAACCACTAGAGCAAGCGACTTAAACCTTAGCACGGATATAAATAGGACGTGCTGGAGGGATAGATTTATCACTCAGAGACTCCCTATGCTGTGGAATAAAATCCCGGTCAATGTGAGGCAGAGCACCTCGCTGACTCTGTTCAAGAGAAATCTGGACCTGTGGATGGGAGATCGTAGGTTTACCCCGGGAATCATCTCTGTGTCACTGCTGGACAGAGGCACAACAAACTAATGGGCACAGTATTTTTTCATATAAGGGGTGGCGTAAGCCACAAAAATTTGGGCTAGGCTTATAAATGCCTTAGGGCAGATAGCCTAGTATAAACCTATGAACCTATGAACCTATGGGTACACATCTTCATTAACTGTCAGTGGCAGTATGACTTAGCCCAGCTAAAATGTACTAGCTGTTGGGAATGTAAGATTTACCATTCCAAAAGGCTTAGTGTGACTGTAGGCCATAGGAGTGATCATGCATTGCCAGGTGACCCATGCTGGTGAAAGGGAGGTAGTTGTGGCTCATAGTTTGGGTGTTACCTAGGGAGAGCACTATATGTTGTATCTACAGACCACAACACTGCGGAGCATGTGATGCCTAGACCCTGACAGTCCTTTAGTCAGCAGCATTACTGGAGGTGTAATGAGCCACTACAGGGGTTAGGGGCTGCAAGGGGAAGAAGAGTAATCTTGGGGGGGGGGCATACTGATCTCTCCTACTGTAAATGGAAAAGTATTTTGTTTTTTGACTTACGGAAGATGTACCTTTGGAATGAAAATGTTCATGCATCATGTAATTACTACCCTGGCATATACTTCCAAGTGATCTGTTCAGAGATCAGCAATATAAAGGGGGCGTGGCTTGGTCAGCAGTGTTAATGTGGGTGTGGCTTGTTGAGGAGGCAGCAGTCTGGGAGTTGTGAGTACAAATTTGAAAATCCTGGCTATACCCCTGATCCAGAGGCTTGTGTTTTGCAAATGTAAAGAAAACTGTGTTATGTGTTGAGCTTCAAAAATGTAACCACAGTGCACCCTGCTGGAAGAAAGCTGATGAGTAAAGCATTTTATGACTGTTTTATCTCAAACTAGGAGACAGGATGTCTGGGTTAGGAAATTATTTCTATAGTTCTAAGACAGAGATAATTACTAGCCTTTACATGTAAAGTGTCTTTTTATTGCTGTGGCTTCCTGGCAGGTGCAGATTACAAAAAGAAATGTTAAAATGTTAAGTTCTGTGAGCTTGGGAAACTTAAGTAGAAGTGTCAACAATGATGGAATCTGAAATGACTTGGCAGGAATATGTATTATCAATTTAAGACTTTCCCAGAGAGAAAGATTGAGCATTTTGTATTTTGTCTGATCCTGAGCACATCAGCTCACCAGCACATTGCCTTTGCTCTGTAAGTAGAATTTAGAACAGTGATTTCTCTTAGAGATAGATAGAAATATAGCCAGATTAGTCTAGCTGTTTTCTATATTTATGTGAGATTATCCTACAGTATTGTTTTAAAGTATTTTACTGTGATTTCTGAACTCTCTATTAGCACTGAGTTGAATTGATGAGTATTGTCTTGTGTTTTTATTATTTATTATTAAATATTTTTAAACCTTTCAACAGTGGCTGTTTTGTGTAGAGATAATTTAAGCTTTCAGAGCACTTGCATGTATTTGGTGATACTGTATAAGCCACTACAATAGCCCCCTGGATTACACTTACTATTTGGATATCAGCATTAGAACACAGTGGAATTTGCCCCCCTTTGGAAAGGGCCTTATAGTAGCTGATAAGTAGTGGTTGGTGGCTGTGAATTCTACCTTATATGTCTGGGCAGGAAGGGGCATAGCTGGAAAACCTGTGTCACCCTTCCCAAGGAGTGTCTGTGTGTTTGCATACAATTCATATCTCAAAGTGTGTGTGTGTCAGCTACTTGGGCAGGGACATGAAGCACTGGTTGGACAGAGAGGGTGCTGGTGGTTTTGGGTTGACCACTCGGCTGAGATCTGTACCCTATAGCTGTGCCAGTGGGGAGTCTTATTGGGGATCTGGAGACAAAGGGAGAAACCAGCCCCAGACTGACTGTGTTCTTTTTGTGCTCTTAACGGAAATAGTAATTTACTGTGTGTGTACTTGTTATCCACCTAATGTGGAAGCCCCTCAGTGGTGTTAGTGGTGAGTATTGAGGCTCCTTGACTACTGGGCCAGTGCACAGATGTCACATCCCTTACAAAATAAGTAAAATGATTAAAAAAAAACGATGCCCTTCCTTGTTGGCATTGTAAAAAAAAAACCTCTAAAAGCTGATTTGTATCACATTTTTATGGCTATGAAAAAAAACATACAGTTTTGGTTTGACTTTCAAGAATTTCTTAAATTATTGTGGTCTGACAATTGCAGTTTTTCAGAATTCTTAATTTTAGTAAATGCACCTATTCCACAATGTGTAAAACTTCAAGAATTCTCTATTGTTTGGACTTTGTTAGCAGTTGCAAGAAAGGTAATCACCTTAAATTGGAAGAAAGACTCTGCTGCAACTTTTAAAGACTTCAATTGCCACTGCAGAGTGTCACAAAGAAATTTCAACTATTTCACTAAGATCAAAGAAGAACAAAAGAACTTTAAACAAATGGTTGAATAAAGATTAATTGTAGAAGAGTTATACTCATTATCTAAATATCATTAATATTTATAACAACTTATAGTACTTGATGCTATTTGTTACTGCTTGACTTTGTAAATATGTATGTAGAATATGTATTCACTTCTATATATGTGTTATTTATTGCACTCCTTTTTATATATGTAAAAAAAAAATAATAAAACATTTTAGAAAAAAAAGATTCTGCCTTGAATTTAAAATGTTATCAGAAGTTTGTGAATTGATATATGTACAAAATTAAAGACCCCCCCCCCCCAAACTCCAAGACTGACACTATTAGGAAAAAGGGAAATACTGGTTTTGAGTTTTCCATACCTAGAGGGCATTGTATCACAACTGAAAAAAAATACAGGGATCATAGGATCCCCAAAACGCATTTTGTCTGAAATTATTTTTTATTCATGATCAAGGCCTCATCATCCTCCTCAGTAGGGGTTGTACTGTCGCACACCTGCTGCATGGCTCATTAGTGCCTTAAAACAAGGATGTGTACTGCTAAGACCACTAGCTGTATATGTAGCTTGTTTATAAAGGACCTCCTACAGAATGTGTGCATGCAGCTGGACAGGCCACACTGATGTTCTGCTAATGCTAATGCATTCTACAGCACTATGAAAAAGGACCTGGAGCTGCACAATTCATCTACTTTTCTTTTATATTACTGCTATTTCCTATTGTGTTGTATTTCGATATGCATTTTTGTGGCTAAAAAAATCCTATGAACAATTCATTTAGTTGATTAATAAAAGTGAAAGTAAGAAACAAAAGAAACAAAGAAATAAATGAGAAAATAAATTATTAAACGTAATCATGCTACTGAATATAGTTAGCTTAAATATGTAAAACAGACTTATCTGAGCAAGTAAAACACATTGCTGCTTTACATGTTCAGTGCAATACACTGAATATACTTAGTGCATTTAAGTTGCTTTACTAAAGCATCTCAAAGCACTGCTTAGTCATATGCCAGCACTGAAACATTTCATACCTCATTAACCACAATACTAGCAAAAAATGATTCACAATAGTCACTGATTAGGTTATTTACCTAAAATGCATTTCGTTACAAAAATTCAAGTATTTGGTTTTCGCTTTTCTTCAGTGAATTCTGGAAAGAGCACCAATTAAAAAAAAAATACAGTTATTCAATTTTGTCTGATTTGAACATCTCTGTACCAGCAGAGCTATAACTCCTTCTTGATTTTTGCATAATAAATTATTTTTCCCTTAATTTGGCAAAGCCTGGAGAAAAGTACAATTTTCAAACCCAATTTTCAAATTAGTATGATTCATTAAAATAAATAACATTTATTTGGAACAGCACACATTTCCGACAAAATCATACGTCAGCACCATGATGTGAATATTTTGTTCTTGCATTTTTGCAATACTTTGACATAAAGTATTACTATAGCAATAACCCACGCCTGGGTGTGGGTAATGCTAAATTTACCCACGGTTGGCGTGGTTTGGTCCCTCGGGCTTCACCGGGACCAAACAAAGCCAACCGTGGTAAATTTAGCATTACCCACACCCAGAAGTGGGTTATTGCTATTATACCATGACATTATTTAAGAAAAGAAACTATTACTTTTCTTAAATAATGGCATAGTATAATGCCTGTTTACTGCCCTTCCGCAGGTGTCTGGCATCCGGCAGTTCTGATGTACTGCGTGCCTGCGCAGTACATCAGAGTTGTAGCAAAGCAACGGAGAAAGCAAGATCTCCGTTGCTTTTTTAGTCTCGCTATGTTAAATGAGTTTAACATGGCGAGACAGTTTAAAATAAGCAACGGACATCTCCGTTGCTTATTTTAAACTGTCTCGCTATGTTAAACTCATTTAACATAGCGAGACATAAAAGCAACGGAGATCTTGCTTTCTCCGCTGTTTTAAACACTGTCTCGCTATGTTAAATGGGTTTAACATAGCGAGACAGCTTTAAAATAAGCAACGGAGATGTCCGTTGCTTATTTTAAAACTGTCTCGCTATGTTAAACTCATTTAACATAGCGAGACACTAAAAAAAAGCAACGGAGATCTTGCTTTCTCCGTTGCTTTTGCCCACAGCTCTGATGTACTGCGCAGGCGCGCAGTACATCAGAACTGCCGCGGATGCCAGACATCTGCGGAAGGGCAGTAAACAGGCATTATACTAACATAGCGAGACAGTGTTTTAAAAAAAACGAGTTATACTAATGGAAAAAAGTCCGGGCGACCGGACCTTTTTCCATAAGTATAACTCGATTTACAATGGGCACGCTGGCCAATCAGCGTGCACGTTTTGGGGGGGTCATGGTATAATATTGTATTATAAACGTCTGTTAAAGTTTTGTTTTGAGACCTGTAGCAGTTCTCTTAAGATGTTAGCTGTTTTTGTTCATTTGTATTTGACATAGTTTTGTGAAGAGTAAATAGCAACCATTTCTAAGTTGGAATAAACAATGTCATGTTATTCCTGCTTTCCTTCAAGTGTCAGTTACAGCATACTTATGGAAATACAGTTCTTTCATCTATTTCTTCATATGTGCTTCATAAAAACTACATAAGAAAACAGAAAATAACATTTTGTACTATCCTTCATTTTATGCTTGTTTCTGCTGTTGATTATGAATTATATTCAGTGGCAGACCCAGAACTTACATAAATGAAGGAGTTAACAGTGACCAGGCAATTATAAATAGCAGGCCATCAATGCAGAATCTGGCTAGTGCCATCATAAGCACCATATCTGTTGCTGTACTGCT
This sequence comes from Protopterus annectens, assembly GCF_019279795.1. Lineage (NCBI taxonomy): Eukaryota > Metazoa > Chordata > Ceratodontiformes > Protopteridae > Protopterus > Protopterus annectens. Next base: position 1,190,518,872 of record NC_056739.1, read on the forward strand.
GCCATCTCTATTGTTCTATAAATGTTGCTGAACAATTGTGCACTTCTAATTAACTGTACAGAAGGGACATCAGCCATATATCACAAAGTGACTGCTATGATGTGTCATAGGTTCATAGGTAGGTACTAGGCTATCTGCCCGAGGGCATTTATAAGCCTAGCCAGAGTGTGTCAGCTTTCACCACCCCATTGATTAATTAACTGAGCCTCTGTCAAGAAGAGACAATGAAGTGATCCCAGGGGTGTGTTTTCTGTTACCCATATTTTGTTCCAAAGCACGGGGAGTCTCTGTGACAGGAATCTATGCCTCCAGCATGTTCTATTTATTGTTGTGGAGAGGTTTAGCTCACTATAGCAAGTGGCTTGCAGTGACTTGGATTTCTTTAGGTGGAGCATGTCCATCAATTCTGAGTTGGACATGGCTTTGTAAGTCAGGCAGAAATCACCTCTGAGTAAGCGAAATGCCACTGAGTACAGCTGGAGTTTTTCCAGTTGGGTTGCATAGGACATATGTTTGAGACCAGTAATCCTCTTGGTGAGGTACTTTTGTGGTCTTTCAGCTATTGGAAGTATCTTGTAAGGTACATACCAAACGGGGCATTGTACTCTATGATGGGTCTGATGAGTGACGAGTAGAGGGGCACTATAACCTCTTTATTTCTAGATGTGAACCCTTTAGTAATTAGATGGACTACATAGAAGGATTTCTTAACTACTTTGGCAATATGATTGTCAAAGGAGAGATTACTATCTACCTGGGTTCCCAGATCTCTTATTATCTCTTCTGTATTAAGGGGGCTGCCACCTATGTGGTAATTCATGGATGTTTTGTTTTTTCCAAACGGGATGACTATGCATTTTTTGGCATTTAGCTTGAGGCCATGACTTCGACACCAGGTGCCCGTCTCAGAAAGGTCCTTTTGGAGGATGTCCGTGTCAGCCAGAGAGTCAATTATGGCTCCCAGTTGGCAGTCATCGGCGAACTTGGTTAGCCATAGTCCTCCTGTGTTTGCCTGTACTTCTGAGAAGTATATGCCAAACAGTAGGGGTCCCAGGACACCACTTGTGACTGGTTTAGAGTTGGACCTGGAGCCCGCTATTCTTACTGTGTAAGTTCTGTCTGTAAGCCAGTTGGCAACCCATCTCATGATGTAGGGGTTTATGTTCAGGCTGGTGAGTTTTTCTATAATTCCCGCATGGGGAATGGTGTCAAAAGCCTTGGAGAGGTCAAGGTAGGCTGTGTGCAAGGCCATGGAGCGTATTATCATGGAACTTATAAACAAAGACATTGGCAACCTTCAAACACTGGACCCCACCCAGTTTGGGTTTGTGAAGGGCCAATCTTGTCTCCTGAACCTGATTGACTTCTTTGAATCAGTCTCCAGAGCCATGGACAAGGGTAAGGTGGTCCACACAGCCTATCTAGACCTTGCCAAGGCCTTTGACACCATCCCTCACTCTGGAATCATAGATAAACTTACTAAGTTGGGTATTAATCCCTATGTCACCCAATGGGTTGCTAAATGGCTTACTGATAGAATCCACACTGTAAAAGTAGCCAACACCAAATCCAGCTCCAGACAAGTGACAAGTGGAGTACCTCAGGGTTCAGTCCTGGGGCCGCTCTTGTTTGGCATCTACTTCTCTGAAGTACAGGTCAACACTAAGGGACTCTGGCTAACAAAGTTTGCAGATGACTGCAAACTGGGAGCCATTATTGAATCCCCAAATGATGTGGATACTCTACAAAAGGGCCTTACAGAAACAGATGCTTGGTGCCAGAGCCATGGGCTCAAGCTCAATGCCAAGAAATGTATTGTTATCCCTTTGGGAAAAACATGTATCCATGAATTACCATATAGGTGGCAGTACACTAAACACAGAAAGTGTGATAAGAGACTTAGGGACACAGGTGGACAGTGGTCTCACCTTCGATAACCACATCGCCACAACAGTCAGGAAATCCTTCTATGTGGCACACCTCATCACGAAGGGCTTTTCATCCAGAAAAAGGAGGTCATTGTCCCACTGTACTCATCCCTCATTAGACCCATTATAGAATACAATGCCCCATTTTGTATGTACCTCTCAAGACATCTGCAACAACTGGAAAGGCCTCAGAAATACCTCACTAAAAGAATCACAGGCCTAAAGCAGATGCCCTACGCTGACCGCCTTAAAAAACTCCAGCTATACTCTGTCGCATATCGTCTACTCAGAGGCGATCTCTGCTTAACATACAAGGCCATGTCAAACCCAGAGCTGTTGGACATGCTACACTTAAAGAAATCCCAATCCCTCAGAGCTACACGCTCCAGGGATCTAAACCTTGTCATCACAATAAACAAAACATGCTGGAGGGATAGGTTCCTGACCCAGAGACTCCCCAGACTCTGGAATAGATTGCCCATACATGTCAAGCAGAGTGCCTCTTTGGACTTCTTCAAGAGGAACCTTGACGTTTGGATGGGAGAAAGGAAATTCACCCCGGGGATCACGTCAGTTGCCCTGCTAGACAGGGGTCCAGGAAAGTAAATAATGTGGGAAGAAATAGCCAGGGAATTGTTATGGCTAGGCTTGTATAGGCCCTAGGGCTGATAGCCTAGTACCAACCTATGAACCTATGAACCTATGAACTACCTTCCCTTCATCTATGGCCTTGGTGACTGTCTCGAAGAAGTCAACCAGGTTTAGTAGGCATGATCTGCCCTTAACAAAGCCAAACTGGGTCGGGTCAAGTGTTTGAAGGTTCCCAATGTCTTTGTTAATGAGTTCCATGATGATGCACTCCATAGCCTTGCAGACCAGACTAGTCAGGCTTATGAGGTGATAGTTACAAGGGTCAGTTGTGGCCCCTCCTTTGTGGAGCAGAATAACCGTTGCTGTGCACCATTCTATGGGCACATAGCCTGTGGAGAGGCTGAGGTTGAACAGTGTGTTTAGGTGGAGGGTTAGTTCATTCTGTAGTGCATGCAAGACGCAGCCTGGGACACCATCTCGCCCCATTGACACTGTGCTTTTGGCTTTTGAAAGGGCTGTTTTCACCTGTGCATCTGTGATTTCTGGGACACTACACTTTTCCGGTATTGTTGTGGGCCCCTTTGGGGGTGAAAGGGGGGTGAAGTTTGCACTGAATCTATCTGCCAGGATGTTGGCAATATCAGTGGGTTCAGTATATTTTGTGCTATTTTTCATTAGCTCAGAGCATATCTGCGAGTTGCCACTTAGATTCTTGACATAGCTAAAGAAGGCTTTGGGGTTGTCTTTCGAATCCTTGGCTATTTTTCTTTCAAAGTTAGCCTTGGAGGATTTTATGAGGGACCTTAGTTTCTTACTGATACTGATCAGGGATGTCTTTCCTTCTTGGGATTTGCTTTTTTTCTGCACTAGTTTCCTCCTTCTATTGTATAGCCTAACTGCGGTGGTAGTGCTGTGGTAGCATTGTCGACTCACAGTTAGACGTTGCCCGTTCGATTCTCAGTTAGAGCGTCTTCTGTGTGGTGACATGCGTGAATGGGCGTTCCTTCATTGAAGGTTGTGCATTAGGCCCAGCAAGCTAGTATGTAAAAATCTACTGCCAATCATTGGCGGACCAGAGTTCCACTGTGGTGACCCCTTAACCGGGAAAAGCCGAAAGACACAAACAATGGCAGGGCTCCACCAGACTGGTTTCCTTCTCTTAGGGGAGTGAATCTTGGTTTTGCTAGGGATGGCATGATCCATGCATCCTTGTAGGTGCTCATAGAGTGCATTTGTAAAGGTTCCTGCATCTTGGACACTGTTATCCTTTAGCGTGGGGGCTGTGAAACTTACCACCTCTGTCTTAAGTAAGGTGAAGTTTGCTACAGAAAAGTTTTTCACTGTGGTTTTCTTAGTTGGAGGTGGTGGTGTGGTGTAGACATCCAGAGTGATGTTTATGGTCTGATCTAACCAGTGATGGGTTGACCTCTGGTGTGGAACACCTGTCGCCCATGTTGGTGATGACCAGGTCCAATATGTTTTCACCTCTGGCAGGGGAGTTTACCAGCTGATCCAGGGCATTTGAGTTGATAAATTCCAGGAAGCGCTCGACCTGGGAATTTGTACTGAGTAGTTTTCCCAGTTAACGGTAGGGTAATTGAAATTGCCCAGTATCAGGGTGTTCGATAGGACCTTCATGTTTTCCAGTGTCTCCAGAAAGGCAGAGTGGTGGTCCTGGGTCATGGAGGGTGATCTGTAGCAGGCCACAATTTGCATTGCAGATTTGCCTGATGTTAGTTGCACATGGATGATCTTGGAGGTATCATGCTGCGCCACTAACCTGGAGGTGTAGGTATCCTTGATGAATATGGATACACCCCCTCCTTTTGTGTTTCGGTCCATGTTCTGTGGCCGAAATGTGTGGTATGAGTTATAGCCTGGTAGTGCTGGGGTGCTCTGTGGAGCCTTGAACCAGGTTTCAGTTACTGCACAGATGTCGACGTTCTCCATACTGAGGAGTGCTTCGAGCACATACATTTTGAGATTTAAACTCCTGGCATTGAGTAGCATAACTCTCATTTTTTTATTTGTACTGTTTACGGAGGTGGGTTTGACTTTTGAGCATTGCCTAAAAAGGGCACTATGGGTGCAGCAAGAGCCTTGGCCAGTATTCGAAAGCCTAGGGGTGACAGGTGCAAGTCGTCTCTTGCGAAGCAATGAGGCCTGTTCAGCATGTCGTCCCAGGCTGACAGACACTGGATTCCCTTTGAATGATACCAGAAGCTTAGCCAATTGTTGAAATTGATAATTTTTTCTTTATACTGCGGTATCATTCTTGGTGAGGGCAGGATGTTACTCAGGGTCAGGGTCATACCCGCCTGGGCTACATGATCAGAGAGCTCTTCCATGTCTCTTTTCATGTAGTCCAGAGAGGTACATCTCAGGTCATTCACACCAACATGAACAATGACAGAGTCATATTTGTACTTGTTCTGGAATGACCTGAGTGCTTGTGTTATGTTGCGGATTCTGGCTCCCGACAGGCAGCTAACAGTAACCTTCTCCTTGTCCAGCCTAGTGAGTGGGACGTCAGTGTGCCTGACTATAGAGTCGCCTATTACTAGTGTGTAAGGTATGTTATTTCACCTTAAGGGCTGTGATTGTGCGGCACACTGATTTTGTGTTTTATGTGTTGTCTGGTTTCTGATGGGAGGTGCAGTTTTTTTGGGTGTCTGCTTTGGAGGTCTGTGATGCTTTTGCAGGTTTTTCTTTAGAGCCTCCAAGTATGATTTTGTGTATTTATGTGTATTTTTTGCCAGTGCTGGTTTAGTATGTCTATGTGAGGCTGGAGGTGTGGTGCAAGTGTTACCCTTCTCCTCATGACTGCCTGTTCCAGTCTTGGGTGGAGAGAGCTTAGCCTCCAATTTAGCTATATATTTGCATCTCTCACATATGTTAATGTTTGTGTTTGTGGTAGGAGGAGAGGATTGTCTGTGTACATGAGGCAGTTGTAACATTGCCTCAGGTTACCCAGGTTCACCAGCTGGACTGGAGAGTATACCTGAAATTGCCCTTTGGTCATGCCTGAATAGTAGGGTGAACTGCTTAGTCGCTTGGTTGGTGAGGGGTAAATAATGAGCCTTGCCCTGCTGAGCAATCAAGTGTCGGGGTATGTTAGTGCTTGCTATTAGGTATGAGCAAGTTCTGGACTGTAGGAGGCTCTTTAAGTGCTTAGGCTGAGAGTTAGACTACTTTCAAGGGAAAAATTGAAGAGGAGACTTGGTGGAGCTGGGATAAATTTAGCCCTAGCTAACCGGTGCTGCCCAGATGTACAAAACCGTGCAAATGCGGTTTTTACAGCAGGGAAATGAAAGAGTTAGAAATTAGTACAAAATGGCCCACAAACTACTAACTTCTGGGCTGGAACCACTCCTCCAGGGACAGATGGCTGCTCAAAGCTCCCTCTCTCACAGGTGACCAGAAAAACCTCCCTCTATCCAAGTAAGGTATGGGCAACTCAGAAAATTGTAACAGCCCTGAATTCAGCACTAGCCTGAAAACTGGACTGTACTAGCTCAGAAAAGTGGGAAACAAGGAATTTTTTGTTTTGAAAAGATAAAGCAAAAACAGTAAAAATACACTTAAAACAGCTTTAAACAACTACAAACAGTAAAAAAATACACTTAAAACCGCTTTAGATGACTGCGAGCAATCAGAAAAGGCTTTTAAACAAATTACCCAATTAACCAGTAAAAAAATCTCAAAACTGAGCCCTGTTCCTGTAGTCTTCAATCAGACAAGTTCTAACTGCACACTCCTGCCAATGCGGTGCAGGGGAACCTTCTCCAAAAAAGAAGGCCTGGATTAGTGCTCAAGTTATACAAACAAAGCTAGATTCAGCAGGCCTGGATCTAGTCTATGCTACAGCAAACAAGGTGCACCAATTTCAGTAAGAAACAGTTCAAATATAAAGGCACTATAAGCCTTTAACCAAAAATTCCCAGCTCAGAAGGGCAGAGTCCAGCCTCTCCTCCCACAAGAGTGCAGACCACGAACCATTTTAATGTAAAATAACTGGCCTGAAGCCCAAGTGCTTAAACCAGAACTAATACACTTTTAGAATAATAGACACTGAGCCCTCAATCAGCAGTTCCCAACTTAGAAGGATGTAAGTTACCTGTCCTGCCACAACAGTGCAGACCACAAACCTTCTTAATGTATAACAACTGGTGTGAAGCCCAAGTGCTTAAACCAAAAGGCTTAGAATGATAGCTACACTTTAATCAGGTTACTACCAAGCAGTAATAATTTCAACTGAATACTTTTAAGAAGGCCTGGATTAGTGCTCAAGTTATCTCATTCACTCCGGTGCAGCTCATAAAAAGCTGCCTGCGTAATTCCACCATAGGAACAACAGTGCAGCCTGAGCTCATTTTCAGAAAATCCATTTGTAATACTATACAGAAAACAAATGTTCATAACTTATAAGAGCTACACTAAAAATGTAAACGCAAAAGTTTTTCAGCAGACACTGACCTTGACCTTTCCAACACTGTAAATGTTGATAGTGCATATCAAAGTCATTATTAAATATTTGGCAAGGAATGCTGATATTGTGCATATTTTTTACCTTTTTGGAAAAGCAAAGAACAATATCTTGGTCAGTGTACCATGCAGACCCATACAATTTGAATTTAATTTGTTAGTATGAATGTCAGCTTTAAAATGATACCTTGACCATTACTGTGTGACGCTCCTTTCATGCGATATTCACAGAAATATGATTAATATATTATTTTTATAACTGATAAATAAACAAAGCATAATATCTCATCACCTGTAACAGACAGAGCCTACACATCAGTGTAGAAGTTGTGCATCTGAATGTCAGCTTCAAAATGATGCATCATTTGTGTGATCACCATGCTCCCTCACAAAGATATGGGCATAATAATGAGAAGTACTGTAAATGTATAATTTTCATATTTGTACAAGACTAAACAAACTGTGATATCTGTACGTGTGTACAGTGCCTAGACACAGTTCTTTTACCATGATGTAAGGAGTAACACTGTCTTCAAAATGATGCATTACTTCACACAATGTGGTGTTCCCCTTGCAAAGTTATTTACCAAAATATGAAAAAAATCATAATTTCCATAACCTAAGTCCCAAACAAACTTTGATATCTGCCTATGAGTACAACATACAGGCACCATTCTTTTACCATGTTAGAACTATAAATAATCTTTTCAAAATGAGGTATTACTTAGCACATTCAGATGCTCCCTTGCAAAGTTATTTACCAAAATATGAAAAAAAAATCATAATTTCCATAGCCTAAGTCCCAAACAAACTTTGATATCTGCACAATGTGTCAAACATACAGGCACAATTCTTTTACCATATTGTAACCAGCAATACTGTCTTCAAAATTAGATATTACTTGGCGCATTCAGATCTCCCTTGCAAAGTTATTTACCAAAATATGAAAAAAAAACATAATTTCCATAACCTAAGTCCGAAACAAACTTTGATATCTGCAAATGTGTCAAACATACAGGCACAATTCTTTTACCATGTTAGAACCAGCAATACTGTCTTCAAAATGAGATATTACTTGGCACATTCAGATGCTCCCTTGCAAAGTTATTTACCAAAATATAAAAAAAAATCATAATTTCCATAACCTAAGTACCAAACAAACTTTGATATCTGCACAATGCGTCAAACATATAGGCACAATTCTTTTACCATGTTGGAACCAGCAATACTGTCTTCAAAATGAGATATCACTTGGCGCATTCAGATGCTCCCTTGCAAAGTTATTTACCAAAATATGAAAAAAAAATTATAATTTCCATAACCTAAGTCCCAAACAAACTTTGATATCTGCACAATGTGTCAAACATGCAGGCACAATTCTTTTACCATGTTGAAATCAGCAATACTGTCTTCATAATGAGATATTACTTGGCGCATTCAGATCTCCCTTGCAAAGTTATTTACCAAAATATGAAAAAAAATCATAATTTCCATAACCTAAGTCCGAAACAAACTTTGATATCTGCAAATGTGTCAAACATACAGGCACAATTCTTTTACCATGTTAGAACCAGCAATACTGTCTTCAAAATGAGATATTACTTGGCACATTCAGATGCTCCCTTGCAAAGTTATTTACCAAAATATGAAAAAAAAATCATAATTTCCATAACCTAAGTCCCAAATAAACTTTGATATCTGCACAATGTGTCAAACATACAGGCACAATTCTTTTACCATGTTGGAACCAGCAATACTGTCTTCAAAATGAGATATTACTTGGCACATTCAGATGCTCCCTTGCAAAGTTATTTACCAAAATATGAAAAAAATCATAATTTCCATAACCTAAGTCTGAAACAAACTTTGATATCTGCACATGAGTACAACATACAGGCACCATTCTTTTACCATGTTAGAACTATAAATAATCTTTTTGAAATGATGTATTACTTAGCACATTCAGATGCTCCCTTGCAAAGTTATTTACCAAAATATGAAAAAAAAATCATAATTTCCATAACCTAATTCCAAACAAACTTTGATATCTGCATAATGTGTCAAACATACAGGCACAATTCTTTTACCATGTTGTAACCAGCAATACTGTCTTCAAAATGAGATATTACTTGGCGCATTCAGATGCTCCCTTGCAAAGTTATTTACCAAAATATGAAAAAAAATCATAATTTCCATAACAGTTATTTGCCAAGCTCAAAGAAATGAATTTTACACAACATATTTCATAATAGTGTTTTACTTACTATACTGGTCCGACTTGGTCATGGGTATTTTCCATTCTTCTCACAAGCTGCATGTTAGCTCTCCTCACGCCATTGTGGAGGTTGGTCAAGAACAACGCAATGCCCTCCTCAGTTAGGTGAACGCCATCCCTTCTGAACAGGTGAACATCTTCCGCAGTGATGCTTTCATGGCAGGTTGTAGATCCGCCGACCCTGTGCATCAAGCAATGCATGAACCCAGTCTGTAAACGTCTGGCCTTGTGAGCTGCCTGTTGACTGTTTGCTGTTTTCCATATCTGTCGAGGAATTATATTAGACCACACAAAATGACAACTTGGCCACCAAGACTTCAGGTATTCAAAAATTGCTCTGATTTGAAACTGTAGCCTTCTGAGTGGTTGACTGATGACATCATTCCCTCCAATGTGCAGCACAAGAATGTCAGGCTCAGGGTAGATGGAACACTTCTCTTCCAACAGCTGCAGTACTCCGCACCAATGCATACCTCTTCTTGCAATCCAGTATACCTTCACACTGGATGTGAGGAAGCTCAAGTTGTAGTGATTTTCACTTACAGAGGCATGGCTGGCAGCCCACTGAATGTAGGAATGGCCACATACCCACACTCTCACTTGTCGTTCTCCTGCTCGTGAAGCCATGTCAGTGTCAGAAGGTGAACGAACCTGCACAAGAAAGAAAATGCAAACAGATTACTACTGATGTTTGACAGATCTATTGGAAGAGTACATATATATGTATATCATAATGCATTACCTGGTTAGAACTTCCAAATCCTCACTCCTATCCACAGGGGCATTATTCTTGCATCTGTATGTTACTCGTGAAAATACAGATAAACAGAATGAACGTAACTGTGCTGTCATAAATTAGCTGTTTGTACATTCACCAAACAATAGTGTTTAAGAAATGTACAATTAAATATAAATGAAAATAACAGACATCTTTACACCATAATGAATTATTAAATCAATATATACACCAAGTGGGACCAAAATACAGCCACTGTTTTGATCTGCACAAAAGCTGGCAAGTCAGAAGGCCTCTCTAAATGAACTACAGACAAATTAAGCTGATTCATCAAACTATCTCCCAAGAGAGACCACTGTAAGACTGATCACAAAGTGAGAAGTCAGTCTGGCAAGATATACACGTGTATCTATATATCTACACACACACACACACACACACACACACACACACACGTGTGTGTGTGTATATATATATATATATATATATATATATATATATCTACACACACATACATATATACATATACACACACACACACACACACACACACACACATATATATATATATATAGATATACATACATATACATACACATATACACACACACACACACACACACACACACACACACATATATATATATATATATATATATATATATATATATATATATATATATATATATATCTTAGGTAGTTGATGAAGAATGGGGGGGTGGCTTGCAATGACTCCAAGCAGAGAAAAAAACACAATCTAGCGTGTGCATTTATCAATGTGATAACGACTGCTACTTATGTGAATAACAGTGACAGCTGCTGAGAGTTTTACCTGAAAAGTGATAATGAGTAAGTGCTATATTATTACCGACTTATTGCTAATGTGATAATGACCTTCCTTTCATTCCTGCTAAGTTATGCATGCTCAGACACAGGTGATAATTGCTGCACATAACCTGTTGACTTAATTTCTATGTTTCCCCAGTAACCCATCCAGTTGTTTGCATTGTGTATGCACAAGCACCAAAATGACACAATAAACTATTTTGCCCAGCAATCATTTTTGCAGTCAGACCATATATGCACAAGCACTTCACTGATATGCACTGAATTCCCCAAGCAACATCCTCATTATTATGTCCAGGTATACATGCACCTAAATGAAACGTGTCCCCAAACAAGCCCTCAGTAACATTTTCTAGTATGTGCAACCACCAGCATGAATACTTCACCCAAGCAACCCTGTCAGTAGAATGTTGAGGTATGCACAATGTCCAAAATTAAACACTTACCCAAATAAGTATGTACAACCACCAAATGAAGCATTCACCCAAGCGACCCTTTCAATATCATGTATGCACAAGCACCACTTTTCACCGTAAATCACATGCTGAACACAGTGAGCTGAAAAAATTAAAAAAAAAAATTTTTGCAAGTAGAGCCACATCCCCCAAAATTATATATACCAACTGCACAGTGACACCACCCAGTGGTGGGTGTCCAATATGTCCCATACCTGTGTTGGCTGCCCACTCAGACTGCTGGTGTGTACACCTTTAAACTAATACTTTGCTGAAGGACCTTTTGATTTAATTACAGCATTCAGTCTTCCTGGGTACACACCTTCCATCAATTAAAGAGACTCTGATTAACCCCAAATAAAGTTCAGCTGTCCTAGTAGGATTTTCCTGACATGTACTGAGTTGCCTGCTACAGCTAAAGCCATGTTTCTGAGGCGTTAAAGGGAATGAACTAATCTGCACCTAACAGCAGCATAACAATCTTTCATTCTCCAGAATCTGTTTTATTCTACTCAGAATCACAAGGAAACAGGAGTCTATCTTGGCACTCAGCAGGTATAGAGAACTAATCCTAGATCAGGCGGTAGTCCATCATACGGCACACTTTCACTAAACCACAGACTACCTATACACCTGTTGGCAATTTGCAAGCCTGTCAATTAACTAACAGTATGGCTTATGAGATGTGAAAAGGAGCCACAAGGCCTGGCATAACCATAATAAGATAAACAGAACACATGACCTAGCCTAGCATTTTTAACATATGTGACCAGTGACCACGTATCTAAAAAAAGTAACTGCCACCATAGAAAAAATAAAGCACATTGAATGAAATCTTTTCATTCATTTGTTGAATAAAACACCACCACTTGTCGATAAACCCCTATATAGAAAAAATTCAGAAAATTAATATGCATTACAATGCATGACAAGTCCTTGCCTATAATGCTTGCATTGTCTAAATTATGCAGCTGAATGTATGAAAGTCCCCCTCCCTGGAAATCGCTCATTGTTGCAAAAGAAAATATGCCACATATTGCACCAGGTGGGTACAAATATTTCAGTTTAAATATCTACATTACAAATCTTCTGTTAGTAGGAATGTCCACCTATAATAAACACCAATTTCTTATTTAAAGGGGGTGATTTAAAATATAAAATGACAGACTATAACACATGAGATAAAACATTAACAGCAAAGTCATCTATGTGTAGAAGAGATGAAGAATGTACTCATCACAAGGGTATACCTCAAACACCTCTCAACCTATCAGCACAAGAATTCTGGACAAAGCCAAAAATAATGGGGGGAACAAGGGCTGGATGTCAGGAACAGATTTTAAATATCGCTCTTATAAACTTAGAAAGTTGCTAGAATGTTTGTATTAGTATGCATTTTCTCAAGGGTATGAAGTCTGAAATGCAAACATTATCATTATTTAATGCCTTCAGTCTCCAACAATTCACTAGAAAATCACAAAATTTTGAGGAGCATTTAAAAAATCTGAGGTATAACTGGCCATTCTGCAAAATACTGGAGTGCTGAGAGATATGCAGTTCCAACAGTGAGTAAATATTACATCACCCATGGCTGTAACAATATATTTCTATAATGCTCAGCAAATAATCTTTAGTCATGATGTAGTCTAGATACTGAAATAAGCCTACCACAAAATAATATAAAAAGGAATCAGGAAATGATAAAAATGGGATGGTGTTAATGAAGGATGATACCATTCCGCTAGGCAGACCATGACCATCTGCATAAAATCACTTGGAAGAATAAATAAAAAGCAATGGGTTTTCTACAGTTCAAGGAGCCCACTGATGACAACAAAATGCTGGCAGTATCTCCTGACAGGGACAGTAGACGGTGCAGTAACTAGCAAAGGCAGCAAGAAACTCAACATTAAAACAGATGAAGAATTCAAAGAACTGCAGATGCACTCACCCTGAATTTCATAATTAGCTGAAGACTCGACTAGTAATGTGTGTGACTACTAGCATGCACTACTGTTGATAATAAATCTGAATATATCACCTCTGTAACTATATTTGCAAAATCAATATGCATTTAACAACTTTCACTGTCAACTTACAGACTTTATTTAATGATTCCACAAAAATGTGATGTATTTTTAAGGGATATAGTGACATACAAAACATAAATGCACAAATAAAAGCAAAATGGAACAACTCCAAAATGGTTTACAGTAGAGAAATTCAAATAATGCATACACTTATGTGCTGTAGAAGAAATATCAAATGGCTGAATTACAAAATAAAACACATAGCAGGTGATAAAAAGGTTCCACCAAAAATGAAATGAATCAAAAGAACACAGCTGCTTTCCATTTCGAGACTCAACAGTAGGTTAACGGTCTCGTAAAGAGTATGCGGCGCTTTCCGGTCCGAGACTACACACTATAACGAAAGCGGAAAGCCCTAATCAAGCAGAGAGGATGGGACCCACAAATATATACCAAGTACGCTGAACTAGAGCAAGATTAAACTCCTTACCACAGCAGTGCGCTACACCAGTTCTTGTTTTGGTAACAACCTAAACTGGAGAACCTCAAATACAACTCATACTTTCCATACAGAAAGCTACACCAAAGCTCAGACGCTAGTGCAAAACCGGCATTTGGTATAGCTAAATAATCTAAAGCCAAGCGTTTAAGGCACATTGTGTCATCCGTATCCCATTTAAATCACACTGAAACATGACATGCAAATTAATCTGTTTGGATACCTCACTCTTAAGACCAGCTGTGCACTTTTCAACCCTCGAGATAACCGGAAATGACATTTCTGCCTCCCACTACAATGTCTCCATCATTCCAACTATAAAAACAAATCAACATTCTGTATTCTTTCACAAGTCTTCCCCACCCCAAAAGTGCCTGCAAAGTCTTGCTGGCAATTAAAGTTGCTACTAAAGAATCTACAATCTCAAACCTTCCAAATAAGGTTACAAACAAGTTTCTCGAGCATTATACATTTTAATAAATTACTACCGGTCCACCTCAACTAACTGCCTCAGACGGCACAAGCACTTTGCAATACAAGGAAACAAACCCAGTAAATACCAATAGCACTGCTTTTACAATGAAACGTAGCAAATAGTAACGGATGTTAGCTGTATCCTAACACCACTGATTGCACCAAGTAACGAAATGCTCGGTGGAAATTAGACCACTAAAAATTTCAGTTCATACCATTCAACTTCAGAGTAAGCTTTCTTCCAGCTGCCCTTCACAAATACAAAAAAAAATAAGTCATACACAATCTGTTGCAGGATATAAATACCACAACCAACCTCTAAACAAGAGCAGTTCTTGGGCCAAGGAGAGGAACGCAGAATTAACGGGAACTCCGAATGCCAGAACTGGTGTTGCGCTCCAACTAATCTCCCTTTAATCCGTGAGTGCAGAAGTAAAAGAGAGGGTTCCAGTAGCAGGTAAAATTTCCAAATATCAGGAAAAAAGAAAGGAAAATACCTGTCACTGGTCCCTCTATTTATTGAGGGAAAACAAAAGAAAATAAAGTTGGGGGTGGAGTATTACGCAAGTGGTGGCTCTGATTGGCTGCCACCACTTGCTTTATCAACCTCTTTTGAAATCGGATTTTCAGCTAAAACTTTAATGTGAACTTAATGTTAAAACATGCTGAATCGTAACTATATAAGGTAAATTGCAAGTTATATTACAATTTCAGCATGTTTTACATTAAGCACAACTATACATCAGCACTAGAGTGTTTTGCTCTTGTGGAAGGCACTCGGGGGTAACAGCTTGCAATTCATATCTTCTCATGGCGCACTCGGGTGTAAGCACAGAGGCGCCATGAGAAGATACTCGGGGTTAATGAAGCTAGATTCAGCTAGATGTCTGTATGTCCTTTCCTAAGGGCTAAGAAAATAACACCTTCCTCCAGTCAACAGTGCATTATTTTTTCTTCTACTCCCCTTCCCAGCAACCCCAGATAGATACTGTACCCCCATTCAGTACTGGCAGTTCTTATTTACTGATTATATTTATATAAACATAAGATGTATTTTTTCTTCTACTGCTCACATGTTCCAAAACTAATTATCTAGTTATCTGTTCCTTCTAACACATTACAACCTTATACCCAGTCACTTGTTTAGTAATTTTGCCTCCATTTCCTTGCTGAAAAGTAATCAGGCTTTTTTTTAATCTACTTTACAGTCCTAATTTTCTGGTGACTAAATGATTATAATACAGTGGTGTAGTGGATACAGTTGTCACCTCACAGCAAGAGGTTCTCCAGTTTTATTCTTGGCTGAAGTGCCTTCTGTGCAGTCTGCATGTCCTACCTGTGCTTGCATGGCTTCCTCCAGGTGCTCCAGTTTCTGCCCACATTCCAAAGACATGCAGTAAGTGGACTGGGACACTCTAAACTGTCCATAGGTGTGTGAGTGAGTTTGTATATAGGTTCATAGGTTCATAGGTGTGTACTAGGCTAATGGCCCTGGGGCCTTTACAAGCCTAGCCCATAGAAGTGCTCTGGCATAATGCCACCCATCATTAGTTCCCATTGCCTCTATCAAGTAGAGCCACTGGAGTGATCCCTGGTATGAACTTTCTATTTCCCATCCACTCATCAATATTTCGCTTGAAGGGGGCTAGTGAGGTGCTCTGCTTGGCATGTATGGAAAGTCTATTCCAGAGCATGGGCAGTCTCTGGGTTATAAACCTGTACCTCCAGCATGTTCTGTTGATTGTGTAATGAGGTTGAGGTCTCTGGAGTGTGTGGTATGGAGGGATTAGGATTTCTTTAGATGTAGCATTTCTAACAGAGCTGGGTCAGACATGGCTTTGTAAGTCAAGTAGAGATCGCCTCTCAGTAGACGATATGAGACAGAGAATAGCTGGAGTTTTTTTGAGTCTGTCCATGTAGGACATGTGTTTAAGGCCTAGGATCCTCTTTGTGAGGTACTTTTGTGACCTCCCCTACTGTTGCAGGTGTCTAGTGAGGTACATGTCAAATGGTGCATTATACTCTATGATTGGTCTAATGAGGGAAGAGTAGAGAGAAATGATTACCTCATTCTTCCTGGATGCAAAATCCTTAGTAATGAGATGTGCCACATAGAAGGACTTTCTGACCACAGTGGCAATGTGGTGGTTGAAGGAGAGGCTGCTGTCAACCTGTGTCCCCAGATCTCTTATAACGCCTTCAGTGTTCAGTGGGCTACCATCAATGTAGTAATTATTGGGAACTGAGTTTTTCTCAAAGGGAATGATGACGCATATTTTGGCATTAGGCTTAAGGCCATGGTTTCGACACCAGTCATTGGTCTCAGTGAGGCCTTTCTGTAGGATGTCTGCATCACTTGAGGAGTTAATAATGGCTCCCAGCTTGCAGCTGTCTGTGAATTTGGACAGCTAGAGTCCCTCCGTGCTGGCCTGGACTTCTGAAAAGTAGATGCCAAACAGGAGAGGACCCAGGACCAATCCCTGTGGAGCTCCACTCGTGACTGGTGGGCAGTCTGACTTGGAGTCCACTACTTTCACACTGTGTGTTCTATCTGTGAACCAATTTGCAACTCACCTACTGATATAGGGGTTGATGCCTAGTTTGGTGAGTTTATCAATAATTCCTGAGTGAGAAATGATATCAAAGGCCTTGGCCAGATCAAAGTAGACTGTATGAACTGCCTTACTTTCATCCACTGCTCTGGTGACTGACTCAAAGAAGTCAACCAGGTTGAGCAGGCATGATCTGCCTTTCACAAAACCAAATTGCGTGGGATCTAGAGTTTGGAGATTACCTATATCCTTGTTAATTAGGTCCATGATGATGCGTTCCATAGTCTTACATATCAGACTCATCAGGCTAATGGGGTGATAATTTCCAGGGTCTGTACTCCCTCCCCCTTTATGGAGACGTATGACTGCAGCAGTGCACCATTCAGTAGGGACAAAGTCTGAGGTGCGGCTGTGAGTGAACAGAGCACACAGATGTGGTGCCAGTTCACTTTGTAAATCATGTAGAACACAGCCAGGAATATTGTTAGGTCCCAGGGAAGCTGTATTCTTGGCCTTGGACAATGCAGCTTTAATCTGTGCTGCAGTAATGCTAGCTGCCTGGCATTCTTCTGGTATTGTGATAGGTCCTTTAGGAGGGGAGAGAGGGGTAAAGTTGGCACTGAATCTGTCAGCCAGTATGTTGGCAATATCTGTTAGCTCAGTATAGGAGGTACCACTGTGCAGTAACTCAGAGCAAATCTGGTATTGCCATGGAGATTCTTGATATAACTAAAGAAAGTTTTGTGGTTGTTTTTACTGTCTGACACAATTCTGCCTTCATAGCTGGCTTTGGAGGTTTTGATGAGGGATCTCAACTTTTTGCTGAGGCTAATAAGGGAATTTTTCCAGTCTTGGGACTTCACATTTTTCTGAAACAGTTTCTTCCTTCTGTTGTAAAGTTTATTAATGGCAGGAGACCACCAGACTGGCTTCCTTTTTTTAGAGGAGAGTGTCTTGGTTCTGTTGGGTATGGCTAGTGCCATGCATTTATGTACGTGTTTGTACAGTGCATTGGTGTGATTCGGCAGTCATTCATCTATTTTCATTGGCATGGGTGCCATGAAGTTAGCCACCTCTGTTTTTAGGCAACCGTTGCTCTACACCAATAGTGGTATTGTGGTATGAAAGAACTAGAGTGACAGGAATAGCCACCTGTCAGTGTAAACCTTGGCTCTAGATGATTGTCATTGTTGAAGTGACACCCCAACCCCATGTGCAAACATAGGAAAAGGGGTTATGGATGGATGGATAGACTGATCTTCAAAGACTGATTGGAAGAAACAGGAATTAAGCCAGAAAATTCAGGTTCAGACTCTCAACGTCATATTACGGCTGCAATGCACCTTACATCTAGAAAATAGATACATAACTAGGTTGGGATGAATGGGCAGTCAACATGAATGAAAACTGTTAGGGAACCAGTCTTCAGTGCATTCCAGCATTGAGAAATTCAGGCAATAGTTTGATATGGTATAAGAACAGACATGATACATGGCTCTTCTTGTACACCAATACCCTATGGGAGACTGCTTGTTCTCAAATAAGGCATTCCAGTTGTGATCTACCCATATTCTAAGGTGGCTTAAAGCAACACTGCTGTTGGTAAGTGGCCAGTTATGTAACATGGTCAGAGTTCCAAAACTAGACTCCTTTTATCACAATTCTTTGAATGAAATTCCTAATAACTGGTGGTTCAAGTACACCTACACTCTAAACACATGTGCTTGAGCTTTTTAGTTTACATCTACATTCAGCACACATTAAGATTCTGCAAAAATGACATTTTACAAATCACTTCCTTCCCTTTCCTCTTTATTCTCACTCTCAGGATGCTGCTCCTTTAAAAGTAGCAATGAGATAAATCAGTTAAACGTCAGGTACAACAGTTTCCTGGAGGCTGCAGTCTCAGAATATATAAAACAAACTAAAATGCCTGCCTGGCAAGAGCAGGCATTAACAGTCTCAAGTACTGAACCTCAAGTATCTGTGAAGTAAGTGACAGAGAACGGGACAGCTGACTAACACCCACATATGTTACAATCCACAGGGTCCTAACATTTCCACGTGTGCTGCATGTACTGACAAAACTAACCGGAGCTCTAATATTTTCTGCATTTTCTGTGTGTTTCTACCAAAAAAACAAAAAAACAAAAAAATAATCCTTGTTTTCCCGCCTCTCCTCGACTAGTTTAGACCAGTTTACAGGCATTGCTGTATTCTGGGTTGTGGTGTAGTTCCTGTGTTGTCCATTACCTTACTTGGATAGAAGGAAGTTTCTTTGCTCACCAGTGGGAGTGGGGAGCCTTGAGCAGCCTACCTGTCCCTGTAGGAAGTGACCTCAGCACAAGAAGCTGTAGTAATTGGTTGTTTTGGACCATTTCTAGCTCTTTTGTAGTTCACTGTTTAAAATCCGCCTCTGGGCGTTTTTCTGGCTATACTGCTTAGACAAGCTCCTCGTGGTTCTGCAGAGTGGTCCTAGCAGCAGGGAACTCAGAAAAGCAACTACTTTCTGGATTTAAGTATCTTTGCTTTTTTTCACTTGGAATAGCTTCTGTAGCTTACCCTAAACTAGCTTGAACTGTTTTTTAACTGTCTGCTGCATTATTTTAAAATCTGCACTTAAAGTTACATTTTAGTCGAATTTGATCGAAAGTTTGTTTGTTTGTTTGTTTAATTTAACTGTGGAGGCTGCCCACTAAAGTGTGCTAGCCTGTGTAACTAATTTATCACTGTTTCTGCATTTTTTGTGTGTTTCTACAAAAAAAACAAAAAAAATAATCCTTGTTTTCCCGCCTCTCCTCGACTAGTTTAGACAAGTTTACAGGCATTGCTGTATTCTGGGCTGTGGTGTAGTTCCTGTGTTGTCCATTACCTTACTTGGATAGAAGGAAGTTTCTTTGCTCACCAGTGGGAGTGGGGAGCCTTGAGCAGCCTACCTGTCCCTGTAGGAAGTGACCTCAGCACAAGAAGCTGTAGTAATTGGTTGTTTTGGACCATTTCTAGCTCTTTTGTAGTTCACTGTTTAAAATCCGCCTCTGGGCGTTTTTTTCTGGCTATACTGCTCAGACAAGCTCCTCGTGGTTCTGCAGACTGGTCCTAGCAGCAGGGAACTCAGAAAAGCGACTACTTTCTGGATTTAAGTATCTTTGCTTTTTTTTCACTTGGAATAGCTTCTGTAGCTTACCCTGAACCAGCTTGAACTGTTTTTTAACTGTTTGCTGCAATATTTTAAAATCTGCACTTAAAGTTACATTTTAGCGAATTTGATCGAAAGTTTGTTTGTTTGTTTGTTTAATTTAACTGTGGAGGCTGCCCACTAAAGTGTGCTAGCCTGTGTAACTAATTTATCACTGTTTCTGCATTTTCTGTGTGTTTCTACAAAAAAAACAAAAAAATAATCCTTGTTTTCCCGTCTCTCCTCGACTAGTTTAGACAAGTTTACAGGCATTGCTGTATTCTGGGCTGTGGTGTAGTTCCTGTGTTGTCCATTACCTTCCTTGGATAGAAGGAAGTTTCTTTGCTCACCAGTGGGAGTGTGGAGCCTTGAGCAGCCTACCTGTCCCTGTAGGAAGTGACCTCAGCACAATAAGCTGTAGTAATTCCTTGTTTTGGACCATTTCTAGCTCTTTTGTAGTTCACTGTTTAAAATCCGCGTTTGCACAGCTTTGCGCGGTTGTGCGCATAGCGCAGCGCCGGTTAAACAAGGTTAAACTTTTTCTGGCTCTGCCAAGTCTGTTCTTCAAATCTTCCCTTAAGGAAGCTCTACTCTTAGTATAACCAGACTACTCACTATATTATAAGCCTAGCACTTGTTCTCAATACTTCTCTACTAAGTAAGCACTCTCGTACTAAGTAAAGCACTACATCTACTTACCACCCCTGTGAATATCCACTTCCCTTAAAGGTACAGCACTCCCTTATACTGTTCTAGCATGTCGAGTGGTAGATTACTGGCGTCGTCTCCAATTCAGCTGGTCAATCTGGGTATCTTGAGACAATGCTACAATTGTCTCATGTACACAGACAACCCTCTCCTCCTCCCAACAAACACAAATACATGTGAGAGATGCAACTATATAGCCAAACTGGAGGCTGAACTCTCTCAACTCAGGGCTGGCATGACCAGACAGGAGGAGATGGTAACCACACACACAACAAACCCAGTCCCACATAGACCTACCACAACTGCAAACCAAACACATAAAACACAAAGACATACTCGGAGGCTCTAATAAAAAACTTACCAAAACAACAGGGGCTCCCAAAGCAGACATCCAAAAATCCACCACCTCAAAACAAAACACATGCAACACATACTTCAATAAATCAGTTTGTCAACCAATCACAGCCCTTAAGGCCAAACACCTTGCCTG
This sequence comes from Protopterus annectens, assembly GCF_019279795.1. Lineage (NCBI taxonomy): Eukaryota > Metazoa > Chordata > Ceratodontiformes > Protopteridae > Protopterus > Protopterus annectens. The sequence continues at coordinate 1,190,540,116 of NC_056739.1, forward strand.
ATACACTAGTAATAGGTGACTCTATAGTCAGACACACTGATGTCCCACTGACCAGGCTGAACAAGTTTAACCTGTGAGCTGTCTATCGGGAGCTAGGATCCGCCACATAACACACGCACTCAAGTCACTCCAAAGCAAGTACAAATATGACTCCGTCATTGTCCATGCTGGTGTGAATGACCTGAGACGTACCTCACTGGACTACATGAAAAGAGACATAGAGGAGCTCTCTGATTATGTAGCCCAGGCTGGTATGACCCTGACCCTGAGCAGCATCTTGGCCTCACCAAGAATGATACCACAATACAAAGACAAGATGATCAGCTTTAACAATTGGCTCAAGTACTGTTGTCATTCTAAGGGGATCCAATGTCTGTCTGCCTGGGATGACATGTTGGACAAGCCACGCTGCTTCGCAAGGGATGGCTTACAGCTGTCACCACTGGGCTTCCGGATATTGGCTAAGGCTCTTGCCACCCCCATAGTGCCTTTTTTAGGCAAGGCTCAAAAGACAAACCCACCTCCTTAGAAAACAAAAATGGAAAAAAACTAAGGGTAATGCTGCTCAACGCCAGAAGTCTAAATCTCAAGATGCAGGCACTTGATGCACTCCTCAGCATGGAGAACATCGACGTCTGTGCAGTAACTGAAACCTGGTTCAAGGCTCCTGAGAGGACCCCAGCACTACCAGGCTATACCTCGTATCATGCTTTACGGCCCCAAAACCCGGGCCGAACCACAAAGGGAGGGGGAGTGTCCATATTCATCAAGGACACCCACACCTCCAGGTTAGTAGAAACACATGAAGCATCAGAGACCATACAGGTGCAACTAACCATAGGCAAAACTGCTATACAACTGGTAGCATGTTACAGACCACCCACCCAATCTCAAGAACCCCACTCAGCCTTCCTGAAGACATTGGAGGATATGAATGTATCACAAAATACCATCATACTGGGAGACTTCAACTACCCAAACATAGATTGGGTACATTATTCTAGCCCTAATACCCTAGCCCAAAGGTTCCTGGAATTCATAAATTCAAATGCACTGGAACAACTAGTCACCTCTCCCACTAGGGGAGATAATATACTAGACCTGATCATCACAAACATGGGGACAAAATGCTCCACACCAGAAGTATACCCCTCACTAGTGAGATCTGACCACAAACTAATCACCCTGGATATACATATTCCACCTCCACCCCCAGCACAAAAGACCACAGTGAAAAACTTCTCAAAAGCAGACTTCACTCTTCTTAAGACTGAGATGGTATCCTTTAAGCCCACTGTGCCAGTGGATACCACATCCCACAATGTCGAATCCTTCACAAATACTTTCTATGGACATCTCCAAGAATGCATGGATCATGCAATCCCAAACAAATCCAAGTCCCTCTCCACCAAAGGTAAGCGTCCTGTCTGGTGGACCTCAGCCATAAACAAATTGTATAACAAAAGAAGGAAGCTACTGCACGTCAGAGCAAAATCCCATGAAGGGAAGACATCTCTGATCAACATTAGCAGAAAACTACGTTCTCTCATAAAAACATCCAAGGCCAACTTTGAGAGAAAAATCGCTAAGGACACTAAAGATAACCACAAAGCCTTCTTCAGCTATGTTAGAAACCTGGAAACCCTCAGATATGCTCAGAGTTGTTTCAAAACAACAAAAAATACACTGAACCCACAGATATTGCCAACATTCTGGCTGACAGGGTCAGTGCAAATTTCTCCCCTCCTTCACCCCCAAAAGAAGAAATACTTATCCCAGCTGAATGTAATCTCCCTGTCATCTCAGATGTCCAAGTGAGAACCGCCCTAAACAAAGCAAAAAACACAGCATCAATGGGACCTGACGGTATCCTGGGTTGCGTGTTACGTGAACTCCAAGAGGAGCTAAACCCACACATAAAAATGCTATTTAACCTTAGCCTTACTTCGGGATATGTACCTGAACACTGGCATACAGCAACAGTGGTCCCACTCCACAAGGGGGGTGCCTCTACAGACCCTGGAAACTACCGCCCCATAAGCTTAACCAGCCTGGTCTGCAAAGCTATGGAAAAATTATTATGGAACTCATAAACAGAGACATAGGGGACCTACAGACACTTGACCCCACCCAGTTCGGCTTTGTAAAGGGCAGATCCTGCCTTTTAAACCTGGTTGACTTTTTTGAAACAGTCACTAGAGCCATTGATGAGGGCAAAGCAGTCCATACAGCATACCTGGACTTGGCTAAGGCCTTCGACACAATACCCCACTCAGGCATCATAGATAAGCTCAACAGCTTAAAAGTAAACCCTTATGTCACTAGATGGGTTGCAAACTGGCTAAAGGACAGAACCCATAAAGTTAAAATCGCTGGAGCAATGTCAGACTCAAAGCCAGTCACAAGTGGTGTCCCACAGGGATCTGTCCTGGAACCCCTCTTGTTCAGCATTTATTTCTCAGATGTTAAAGCAAACATGGGAGGGCTGTGGCTGACAAACTTCGCAGATGACTGCAAACTAGGCACCATAGTCGATACACCAGCAGACACACACATCCTACAAAAAGGCCTCACAGAAACGGACAACTGGTGCCGGAGTCACGGCCTTAAACTAAATGCCAAAAAATGTATAGTCATCCCCTTTGGGAAAAACAAAGTACCCACAAATTATCACATAGACAGCAACCCACTGAGTTCGGAAAAAGTAATCAGAGACCTAGGGACCCAAGTCAACAGTGACCTCTCATTTGACACCCACGTTGCCAAAGTGGTTAGAAAAACATTCTACCTTGCACACCTCATCATGAAGGGATTCACATCCAGATCCAAGGATGTCATTGTACCCCTATATTCCTCCCTCATCAGACCCATGATTGAGTACAATGCCCCATTTGGTATGTACCTCACCCGGCATTTGCAACAGCTGGAGAGACCACAAAAGTACCTCACCAAAAGGATCAAGGGTCTCCAACATAAGTCTTATTCTGCCAGACTAAAGAAACTTCAGCTCTATTCAGTAGCATACCGCCTGCTCAGAGGTGATCTCTGCCTGACGTACAAGGCCATGTCCAATCAGGATCTGATGGACATGCTCCACCTCAAAAAATCCAAATCCATCAGGACCACGAGAGCTAAAGACTTAAACCTCGGCACAAGTATGAATAGGACATGCTGGAGGGATAGATTCATAACCCAGAGGCTTCCCATGCTTTGGAACAAGATCCCAGTTCGTATTAGGCAGAGCCCCTCACTGACTCTCTTCAAGGGAAATCTTGATGAGTGGATGGGAGATCGTAAGTTTACCCCAGGGGTCATATCTGTGTCACTGCTAGACAGGGGCACAGTAAATAATTCTATTATATAAGGGGACCTTCATTGTGTCACTACTAGACAGAGGCACAGTATTCTAAATTTATTCTGTACATTTTTTGTACCATTTCATGGGGTGGCAAAAGCCACATCACTATGGCTAGGCTTACAAATGCCCCAGGGCAGATAGCCTAGTACTATACTATGAAACTATGAAACTATGAATATGGCCAAATAAGAAAAACGAAGAATGGAAAATCCTCTTTCTGAAGAGTGTGTAACTACATTAAAATGTGTCAGTTTCTTACCAAATCTGAAGTGTTTGTAAAGAAAACAACTCAAATGCATCCCACATTTACATGCTTCAGCATACAATGATAGTGTCCTACTTCTCAACAACAGATTGTTTGTATGGGACACACCATATTAGCTTCCCTTATAAGCTAGCAGTGCTGCAGTGCTCAGCAGAACTGTGAACCCCTGTCTTCGACAGACTGTGCATTCTCAGTCATTAAAGCAAAACTGTGGGACACACTCTCAAATGGTATCCAGAAAACTTCTACTTACTCAAGATGGGGAAAAACTAATAACTCTACTGAAAAATGCAGCTTGCACCTGCTTGAGTCGCCCTTGTGTAGCTTAGAACTACTGACTTCTTACGTGCTGAGCAGCCTCATTTCCCTGATCCCTGGCACTCTAGTTCTATAGTGCATCTCCGACTCTGTGTGATGATCTAGACATTTACTTCTCCATTCACTTACTGCCATTCCTCTGTTATCTACATCTCCACACTTCAGTTGTTTCATGAAAACTTTCAACTGAGACTTATAGATTCTCATTACTTTATTGCCTGTGCATGTATGTGTACATATGTATATAATGTATATAGTTTTCATATTATTATTATCTTTTAATGCCTTAATATTTTGTTACAATGCTCTATAGTTCTCCTGAAGCTGTTATCTTGTAAGTGCTTTGAAATGTCTGTTCTAACTCTCAGGCAGTGGCTGAAAAGTATCCACTCTGGATCAACCTACAACACAATTTAAAAATTACAAAGAAACAAATAACCATTTTGTAATGGGTGGACTTAATAAAGAAAGCCATTTATGTTCACTCATTTGTATTATAGCCTGGCACAATATAGGCTTATCAGCAGTTTTAAGCATTTTGATTTTTGCTGCTGCTGGTGATAAGACCACCAACTTTAACAAATCAGCGCTGCCAACATTTCTCATAGCACAAAATGAAAAATTAGTTGTTAACTTTTCAATATATTAGTAGAATTCAAGAGAATTCATATTGTCCTTTCAGGACCAGAATCGGACCATGGCCTTTTACAGCTCATAGAATTTCCTAAAATAAGTGATAGATATCTGAATTTTTAAAGCAATACTAGTCATTGCTATGTAACTGTGACAGCGAAATACATTCTGCACATCTCTTTACATCACAAGCTTTCAGATTATGCTTTTTCTCTGAGATACTAAACAAGTACACTAAATGTATTCACAGAAGTAATTTACTCAAACATTTCTATAATGTCAGTGCATTAGAAATTAAAGATTTATTCAGAAGGGCTTTTGAAAATCTTAAAGTTACTTTTACCTTTCAGTTTACATGTGTTATCATTTCAATTCATTTTTGATGGGACAGTACATTTTGGCTTTGCAGACAAAAACTTGAATTTGTTTCATAAAGAATGTTAAAGCCTTTAGGTAAGGACAAACACACACTCACACATGCACATAAACAGAAAAAAATATATAGACAGTCATTGCCTTATGGGTATAAATACGACAACACGTCTGGAAGAAAATAATAATACACTGCCCACTGACTCATCATTCATTTATAGAAAAAGGTACCAAATTGAGAATGTATTACAGATGCTGAAGCAGGATTATTTCTCATCTTCATACAATCAGCACTCAGATGTTTGATTCTAACATCCTGCTACTTACATAATGAGACATTTTGAGCAAAGAAAATATATTATTTGAAACCAGGCAAAATGAATACTTTCTGGAAATAGTCAGCCCGTGTTCTGATTTCATGCTGTAACTTGTCACTGAAGTAATATAAACAGTCACATGCCCTGTACTATATGTTTTGTTTTTGGCTCCTAACCACTTCAAGGACTCCCTCAGAGCACAGCAGTGAGTTATACCATCTGTTGTGTCAGCCTTGCAGACAGCCAGCAGGCCGTTATTCTGTCAGTGAATGTGAAAAGAAACCTCGTGCACTTCCTGCAGCTTTTAGATTACCGCCGCACTTACCTTTGTAAATCAAATGCACTGGAAGCTTTCTGCCGTGGTGATAGTGCCATAATAAATAAACAGGGATTTGTCTTAAAGCACTTGAGAGGTATAAATTGAGTGACACGTTTACCCTTCAAACACTGCTTTGCTTAGCTGACTGAATAAATACTGTCAGTTTCTGATTAAATGTCTAATGAGTTGTTAAAAAAGAAACAAATGTAAACAGATATGTCACTGAATCCAAAGTGCATGGCTTTACTGAGTACAAAAAAAAAACAGGCTACTTAAACATTATTTCATCACAGGCTTTAATGATACATAAGGTCTGTTTGACTTAGGCTGCCTATTTCCTTATTTTCTGGTTAAACTGCAGAACCATACTTGATTAACAGCTTACTTTCTGAAATGTTGTACATTTCTTATATGCATTTTAAATTCTGTCATGGTTTTCACCTGAAATTCCTTCAAGAAAGATTTTGCAGTCTCCAACATTATTTCTATATTTCCTTGAAGTCCTTCTATGCCACCCAGAATGCATATTCACATTTTAACTGTTCTCCTACATTTGTTTTTAAGAACTGTACCCACTTGAAGATGTGAATTCCCTGTTGCATATTACATTCTTCAAGTATCTCTTTATGTGCCTCCCACTGAAGACAGTGTACCAGTCATGTTGCCCTCCTTTGAATTTCCCCTATCATTTAAATGTTTGGACACGGTGAGGTCTCCAGAACTGCACACAGCAGTCTAGACAGTGCCTTGCAAACTGCTTCTAAAGTGGAGTAACAACTTGTTTTCTATCAGACATACCACTTCCTTTACCTCTCAGTATCCTGTGCTGGCCTGTTTCACTGTTTTCTCATTATGTGTTATCGTTACACAATGTGACCTATTACTTCTTGTTCATACTATTGCATCCCCTTTAACAGTGCACATCTTCTTTTAGCTGTTGCTTTGTAGATGCATTATTTGATATTATACCATGATCCCCCCAAAACGTGCACGCTGATTGGCCAGCGTGCCCGTTGTAAATCGAGTTATACTAATGGAAAAAGGTCCGGCCGCCCGGACTTTTTTCCATTAGTATAACTCTTTTTTTTTAAACACTGTCTCGCTATGTTAAATGGGTTTAACATAGCGAGACAGCTTTAAAATAAGCAACGGAGATCTCCGTTGCTTATTTTAGCTGTCTCTATGTTAAACCCATTTAACATAGCGAGGCAGTGTTAAAGCAACGGAGAAAGCAAGATCTCCGTTGCTTTTTAGTCTCGCTATGTTAAATGAGTTTAACATAGCGAGACAGTTTTAAAATAAGCAACGGAGATGTCCGTTGCTTATTTTAAAACTGTCTCGCTATGTTAAACTCATTTAACATAGCGAGACATAAAAGCAACGGAGATCTTGCTTTCTCCGTTGCTTTTCACAACTCTGATGTACTGCGCAGGCGCCGCAGTACATCAGAACTGCCGGATGCCAAGACATCTGCGGAAGGGCAGTAAACAGGCATTATACTATGCCATTATTTAAGAAAAGTAATAGTTTCTTTTCTTAAATAATGTCATGGTATAATAGCAATAACCCACTTCTGGGTGTGGGTAATGGTAAATTTACCCACGGTTGGCTGTTTGGTCCTCGGGCTTCGCCCTCGGGACCAAACCACGCCAACCGTGGGTAAATTTAGCATTACCCACACCCAGGCGTGGGTTATTGCTATAATAGTTGTTATCAATTTTAGCTGCCATGTTTTAGACCATTCCTACAGTCTTCTTACATTCCTTTATATCCTTTCTGTCTTTGGGGTGTATTTGCTTTGTTGCTTATGTTTGTGTCATCGATAGAGTAACACACTTTTCCATGTAGACATTTTGCAATGCCACTTATAAGGGTGCTGATAAATGACTAAGCTCTTTACTGGCCTTTCTGATGCCCACAGGTAGCTGATATTTTATCTTGGTAAATTCTATATATTACTACCTTCTCTTTTCTATTGTTAGTCCAGTGTTTTATTCATGTTACCACCCAACAATATACTGCATCTGTGTTATTTGTTAACTTGCCTACTGTGTTGCAATGTAACAGATGTCTTGATAGAGTATAATTACATACCAGTTCCAAAAACAATCCTATGATGAGATATTTGACTGGTTAAACATAGTTCTTCTAGTTATAGCAAACTACAATTATTACAACAAAAATTATCCATTTAGCCTAGAATAGAAATGCATTTTACTTGCCATCATTAGAACATAAGTGGCAGGATAATTAAAAACAACAAAATGAATAAATAAAATATTTGTGCTGCTGGATGAGCAGACTATACCTTACAATATAGTGTACTGATCCAGAAATATAGTGTGAAGTCAATGAATAAAAACTTACAGCAGTGACCTTACATCTAGCCAGTGCTCAGTGGCAGGACGTAAACATACTCCATGTAGTATACAAGTATTAGTATGTACAAAAACAGGTTCATGTCCAGCGCATGGAACACACGTCACCTATTCGCTGTACAAGCACACAGAGACAACTGCAGAAAAGAGGTCCATTATACAGCAGGGTTATTTTAAAAAGGTAATAAACTGATTTTTAAAATAATCTGGTGTATAGCACTAATAATTACTGTTCTGTCTTGGGTGATGCAGGATTTACCTGTTCCTGGTGAAATGTATCAATTCAGTATCATCATTCATGGGTAAACCATGCTGGTCATGGGTATGTCCTGCCTCGCACAAAGTTTCACAGTTAATTATTAGTACTGTTGCTTGGTCATGGGTATGTCCCGCCTCACCCAAGGTAGCACAGTAATTGTTAGTACTGTTGCTTGGTCATGGGTATGTCCCACCTCGCACAAAGTTGTCCAGTAATTATTAGTACTGTTGCTTGGTCATGGGTATGTCCCGCCTCACCCAAGGTAGCACAGTAATTATTATAGCAATAACCCATACCTGGGTGTGGGTAATGCTGGATTTACCCACGGTTGGTGTGGTTTGGTCACGAGGGCAAAGCCCGAGTGGCCAAAGACAACCATGGGTAAATCCAGCATTACCCACACCCAGAAGTGGGTTATTGCTATTATACGATGACGTTATTTAAGAAAAAAAATAATTACCTTTCTTAAATAATGGCATTGTATAATGCCTCATTGCTGCCCTTCCGCAGCTGTCTGGTATTCTGTGACAGTTCTGATGTACTGTGTATGCGTATGCGTACGCAGTATATCAGAGCTGTGGGTGGAAGCAACGGAGAAAGCAAAATATCCGTTGCTTTTTCAAACTGTCTTGCTATGTTAAAGGAGTTTAACATAGCGAGACAGCTTTAAAAAAAGCAACGGAGAATCTCTGTTACTTTTTTTAAAGCTGTCTCGCTATGTTAAACCCATTTAACATAGCGAGACAGTTTTAAAAAAACAACAGAGAAAGCAAGATCTCCGTTGCTTTTTACAAACTGTCTCACTTTGTTAAAGGAGTTTAACATAGCAAGACAGTTTTAAAAAAAGCAACAGAGAATCTCTGTAGCTTTTTTTAAAGCTGTCTCACTCTGTTAAACCCATTTAACATAGCGAGACACCTTTAAAAAAAGCAACGGAGATAGGAAGATCTCCATTACTTTTTTTAAAGCTGACTCGCTATGTTAAACTCGTTTAACATAGCGAGACAGTGTGTAAAAAGCAACGGAGATCTTGTGTTCTCCGTTGCTGTAAAAAAAGAGTTATACTAATGGAAAAAGTCTGGGTGACCAGACCTTTTTCCATTACTATAACTTTGATTTACAACGTGCATGCTGACCAATCAGCGTACACGTTTTGGAATATTAATGGAGGGTCGTTGTATAATAGTACTGTTGCTTGGTCATGCGTATGTCTCTCCACACCCAAGGCCACACAATAATTATTAGTACTGTTTCTCACATCTCTAGCACCTTTCTAGCATGAGGTCTGGCTGATTGTTCAGCAATGATAATCCTTCTACAAATCCATGTTGCTTTGAATCAGTATTCTGCTAGTTTTGAAATAAACCAAAATTCTTTCTTTCAGCAGTGATTTTTTCTATAAACTTGGATTAGCAAGACATCCAAGTCTTATAAATGTTCTTAGAAACACATATAATGTTAAATACTTTATAGGGGAAACTCTTGACCCAACTATCTTCTCAGTGCATCTATTAAAATAAAAAACATAACCTCTGTAAACTCAGATTATTTAACATCTCTGGTGCCTCAGCACAGCTTTCAAATGGCAATTAAGGCAATAAAACCACAGGAACAATAAATAAAAATGCAATTAAAAGCAAGCAGTAAAAACAAATTATGTAATTAAAATATACCAGTAAATCAGATACATCCAGTTGCGTTCAGCTCTTAACCCTCTGGGTTTTAGGATATCATATTTAACAGTAAAGATGCCTGATCCTCTTTGCATGACTTGCTAGAAAGATTAACTAGTAGTCATATTAGTAGATCTTCTGAGTCCTTTAATAATCTTGTGGTAGCTCCCACAAGGTAACACTACTTTCTTCACTTTATTTTTTTATTTTTTACTTTTATCCTTTCCTCTGTGGTCAAGATTAGGATCACCTTCCTTATGCCTCGCTTTTTTTTGCTAAAGGGGATGTGGATAAATTATATTTACTTCTTTGGTGAATACCGGCTAAAAGTATTATTTTTGTAGCTTTTATTTGAATAAGCTGTTTTCCCCTTACCCTTTTTTATTAAAAAAAATGTCAGTGTCATTATCCCTCACCTTTTCCTTTCTCAATCTTCTTGCCAGAGCTGAACTTTTTATCCTTAGTTTAAGTTTTTGATTTTGCATGTGTTAATCTACATCCTACTAACTACTGCCACCTGTCTTTCTTCATTTGTGTTTCAGTATATTTCATAAATGTGCTAATTTTTTCATAACCAATGATATTACATCTTTACTTGAGAAGCATAGTTATTGTCTCTATTTTTGTTACTTGCATATTTATGTTTCACACAAAAACCCATTGTTACTGTCATATATTTTGATGTATCTCAATGTTCATTTACATTACCTTCATGCCTGCTTGCTAAAGCTTTCTTGAAATACTTCTTCTCATTTTACCCAGGTTTGCCACCCTTCACTCCAAGATTCAGAAGCACCACTTCTGCTTTACTTGACTCCATACTTAAGTTGACTGTCAAACATACTTTTTGTTGATCACAACTTCACAAATGGATGCTGGCTTCCATAAATTACATTTTCTTTCCCAGTCAGAGAACATTAGGTCCAAGACAACATTTTTCATAGAAGGTTCCAGCATTCCAGCAAACTCCTGAAGTGCATGCATGTATAACACTTCATACTCTAGACATCCTAGCTGCCAGTAAACAAAAAATGAAGAAATTGCCCCAACACACTATATATAACATTATCAGATTAGACAGAGACAATAAAAAAGCTGGTAGTCTCGCTATTTTCTACAAAATCACACTAGATATCTCCCTTTCCCCACATCCTGCCGACATTCTCTAACTTGGAAATCCTACTAACCTTGCTAAAACTAATCCCTCACAAGACAATCACAATCATGGCTATATACATGCCCCAAGATTGCTAAAACACTGGAAGATATTTTCTGCTAGGCCAACACAAAAATCCGTCATGATTGATGTTAATATAGACTGGTAAACCATACAATCTGAAAATACAGCCAATAATATATATCTGTGTAAGTTCACCCAACTTATAATTACACCAACTAGATATAACAAATCCATATGCAGACAATGAACACTCATTTAGATCCTAATATCCTCTCCAAATAAAATATCATGTCATGGAATTCTGTTAGTCAGCCTAAGTAATCACTTGCCAGTCTGCACCTTAAGACACCAAAGCAACGGCCACAAAACACATCATTATAGCCTGGTAAGAAAACTTGCTTCTTTTCATGAAGACACTTTTATTAATACACTACAGTTTCTTAACTAGGCATCACTAAAGACTGTCTCAAAAGATGAGGATGATATCTGAGTTCAGCAAAATATTCCTAGATGTTCTAAACACAGTAGCCCCCTCAGAATAAAAAGAGGCACAGCCAACCATGCTCCATGGCTATCCTTAGCAACTAAATAATGCATGAAAGAAAGATACAAAGCATGGAAGATCTGGATAAAAAAATAGAGAAATTCTACTTTTCTACCATACAGACAACTAAGAAACATAACAAAATGTATTACCAAAGATAAGAAAACTTATCCAAAACTGCTCTGAGTTTCAGTTAATTATGTTTGATCCAGGGCAAGCTATACAAATAACACCAAACACCCAGAAACAAAATGATACCAAGGCCAACCAATTCAATACCCACTTTATACGGAGACAGTACAGTCATTAACCAATCAGTCAACGAATCCAGCTCTTGATGTCCGTACTCATTTCAATAACCTCCTTCAACATTTCTCCTTCCAGCCAGTTCCCATAGATACTATCAAAAATACTTCAAAAAATGAAAGGCTACTGCAACTGCCTCTGACAATCTGCCTGACAAATATCTTAAACAGCAACTGAGGCTACTGCATACCCAGTTTCATTTCTGATAAGTCAATCCATATCTGAAAATAAAATCCCTTCACTATGGAAAAAATAATTATTATTCTACTGCACAAGGGTGGAATCAATAAAGAGCTTTCAAACTACAGGCCGATTCCCATTTTAATTCCTCTATCAAAAGTATTACAAAAAATTATTTGAATGCAATTTTTCAGCTATCTAATATATAACCAGCTCCTCTTTTTCAACCCACCACAGCTTATGTCCTCATCATGGCACAATTGCTTTGTTGAAGTTTATTAATACAATCAACACCCATTTAATTGCCAAAAGTCTAGTCTCCAGCATCTTCCTACACTTCTCAATTTTGTTTAATACTGTCTCCGCCAGAAACTCTTGCACAAACTCTCACCCTTGGGGCCCACCAACTCTTCACTGCAATGGCTTTTTGTCAAACAGAGCACAAGTAATGAAATGGAAAAATGATTCCCACCTTCTTGTCAGTAACTATTGGTGTCCCGCAAGGATCTATACTAGGCCTCATACTTTTCAACATTTCATCAAAGACCTCTAGACTGCTACAAAAATACTACCCTAGTTCAATATGCTGATGACTCGACTCTTTGCCAAATGCCTGTCTAAACTTCATGACTTTAGACAACAGTCCTTCTTATTGATTGAAATATGGTTAAGCAATTCACATCTACTACTAAACACTAAAAATAAATAACTAAATAAATCACTGTTCTTTATCCCAAAACACATCTGTACCAAAATAACACCATGCTGGAACAAGTGGACCACATAAAATTACTGGGTGTCATCACAGATGACCAGATAAAATTTGATAACCATGTTTTGCATGTAATTAAAAACAATCATCGGAAGACTTACAGCCTCTACTTTCTCACTGTCATCTCTCGTCTATATTGCCCCAATATTAACTAACCTTCAGGTCTCACAACTGAACAATGTTATATAGAATAGCCAAATTTGCAGTAAACTATAACAATAAAACATATCCCTGCCTAATTCTCAGCAAATTAAACTGGTAGAACTATTGCTTCACTTAGCTCTTTCTCAGCTAACTACGATACACAGACCTCTACAACCAGAAAATTGCCCAGAAATTAACAATCCAATACAGCACTACAATATGTCCCCCAATAGAATTTTGCAGTCCAGATCACTATTCACTATAACCAAATCACCTAATACTGCAGGTGACCCTGCGTATTTAAATAGTGTAGCTAAACTATGGAACCATATCCTACCACTGAAATCTATTCAGAATGCAAACTCATGTAAACACAAGTAAAATTTCTCCTCTCAAATAAATGGATCTGCTCCTATACATCACCAGGACGAATATCACTGTTCTTCTCAGCTTGCCATATTTTCAGATAAGTTCTCTTCATTCAGAATCCTGTGCACCACAACCAGTATTTAGTAATACCCGAATAGTTTTACTAGCATCTCCCAGCCATGTACATTGTTTTGTGACACTCCTAACCCCCACTTCAGTACTTCTAATATAACTCTTATGATGGCCATATATATATAATCTGTGAACCTGCTTTATATCCCACTTCTTGTCTACAATATTTATATTTTCTGCCTTACCTAGTTCCTACCCTCCCCTCCATTTCTTTGAATTTCTAAGCACTAATCACATGATCTGCCATGTATTTGACAACCCCACTAATACACCTCTTCAAATGCGCAATGCTTAATAACTACTAATGTATAAGTATCTTTTATACTGTAATAGTTATTTCTTTCTCATATGAATATAATGTAATTAGCAAATGGATGTGTAATTTTTAATGCATATTATTGAATGTCTGTTTAAAAATGTTTGTAATATGCTGAAACTATTTCCCAGGCATCCACGGAAAAGGGGGTTTTGACTAAATCCAGTCTAACAAAGCTATTAAACAAAAGCAAAATACAATACAACAAAATAAAATAAAATAAAGACGCGGTCCAAGGCCCACCACTTGCAGGGCACCAGTAATCACATAGCTGTTAGATGCAGCTGTGGTCAGATAGTTTTAGCTATCCCCTAGTATTCTTCTGTTCCCCCTCAACAGTAACTCCCATTAATCTTTCATATAGATGATGCTTTTGTCATTATTTCCTACATCTCAAGGTGAACCTCTGCATACAGCTCTTTTGCAGATTATGCTGTTATTTGTAGTTTGGTGTCTTCTCTGCTCTGGCTCACTTGTCAGTTTTGATGCATGGATCCAGTTCTAAATTTTCTCCTCTTATTGTTTTAATTTTATCCAAGATGACCCTTATAGACTCTGTGTCCAACGACTACAATGCAGTCTTGTTTCAGTGAGTATCATGCTATTGTGTTTCTGTTTTATTTTATTTATATTGGTTTACCATTGTAGTACACTCATCAGTATTGCCAATTTCAGGCTCTGCAAAACATTGTAATTTTTAACAAAAATACAGAAACATAAGCAATAACTCAGCAGTTCTGACTAATCACATAGGAAAAAAATGTATACATACATTGTAATGAACAAACACTGTGTAATGTACAATGGATGAGAGAGTAATGTACAATATATACATTAGTTTAAAATGCGCCAATTTTCAGTAACACCTGAGAGAGAAGAAGAGAGTCTGAAATGAGATAGGTTAAATCATATGTCCTGTGCTGAAGCAGGAGCATTTGGCTTGGATGAAGAAATGCTTTTTGAGTTGCATTCTGAATTTAGAATACATATTGATTTCCTTAAGGTCAATGGGGAGATCTTGCCAAAGAGCAGGTGTCTGAGAGGAGAAAGCATGTGTAGTGCTGTGGAAGTTTGGTTGTAGTAGCAAGAGTTGGTGTGGCTTGTGAGTAGTGTTTCAGGTTGTATGAGGAGTTTTTGTCATGAAGCCTAGCTGCAAGGGGCGTAATTGTGTGGAGTTGGAGTATTTTGTAGAGTTGGAATTCTTAGTAGGTTAGATCTTTTACATGTAGCCCTTTGGCTTATTCTAGGGTGATACAATAATGCTTACAGAAAGGTGAGTTTGTAATGAATTGGAAGATGCTGTTAAAGGTAGTCTGGAGTGTGACAATGATTTTCTTGGATGCAGAAGCAAAAAATTAAGAACCCATATTCAAGTTGAGAAAGGAGAACTCCTTTGCCAATGGCTGCTCTGGCTGGTTAGAACAACAAAAGGAGGATCTTTTTGGTCCAGAAGATAAGGGAGTTAATTTTGTCCCTCACTTTGTCTTTGTGGAAATTAAAGTTTAGTGACTGATAAGTCATAGTCCAATGTATTTAAAGGTGGAGCTTGTTTCTGTGAAATAGTTGTATAGGTTAAAGATAGTTAAAGAGTTAGGTGTTTAGTGAATTTTCTGTGGAGTTCCAAAAATCACAGTTTTGGTCTTGGTGGAGTTGAAAAGTAGTTTATGGTTTATGAGCCATTGGTGGAAGTCATGTAAGTCTGAATTGAGTTGGTATTGAATGTTGGTATGAGAGTGACCTGATCAGTAAATGACCATGTCATCAGCACAGAGGATAACTGGGAGACAGAGGTCAGAAGAAAGATTGTTAATAAATGTGAAGAAGAGGAGGGGGTAAGAAAAGGTCCTTGTGGTACACCTTTGGTAATAAGTGCAGATCCTGATTGAGAAGATCCAGTAAAACTATTACTGTGACAGTATGTAGATATTCTACTTTCATTAATGTCACTAAATCAGATAGCTCTTTGCCTAGTCTGTAGCCAGAGGTAATTAATACCCTCCTTTTGACTTATTCATTCTGCTTCATCCATTATGATACTGTGTATGCATTTTTCCTCATTTACCACTGAACTCTTTGTATTGTTATTCTTATTTTCTAAGTGGAATGCAACGATTTACCTACATTTTTCTGCACATGAATCAATAATGAAACACTGCATCCAAACACGTCCTGATGCAAAGTTTTATAAACAAAGCATCTAATCTGAACCATGATTCCAAAAGAGCATACTATCCCATAAGTGCCTTCTGTACCACTGATGTATGGGCACTGCTCCCACACATTTGTTTCTAAATTTGCTACCACTGAGGTTGCACAAACTGAGAGAAAATGAAAATAAGGTCATTGTTTCCCTTTCCTCAGAGTTGCACTGCTTCAAAATTAGCATTATAAACACCTGCGGCAAATCACTATGTGACATAATGAAACACAGAGACCATAAACATTTTGCTAATACATGTGTGATGAAGGGAGATACTGCCAGCACAGCTAGCTGGAATTTTGTAAATAATTATATGTCAGTGGTGAATATCGAAATGATTTATAGAAGATGTTTGCGTTACAAATGTATTAGAACTGTATGTCATGTGTATATCAAACTGCTTGTACACACATGTATGTTGAAAAGGTATTTGTAGAGTGCTGTGTTTGAAATGTAACCACACTGTGCCCTATTGGAAGAGAAGAGAAATGTACATGCACTATTGTAACTGTTTAAATGTATATGCTTAACAGAGGAAACTGGAGGGTTAACCTCAGTCCAGCAACTTTAGAAAATATCTGAAATTAAATTATTTTATAGGCTATGCAATAAAGACACTATCTCTCAAGTTTTCAATGCAGCTAGAGACACAAAGTCGGTACTAGGAAGCTTTCTGTATTGTCCTTGGAGTGAACTAATTGCTACCATTTGAAGCATGAAATAATGCAATTGTTTTATGACTTCCAACATCCGGCAAAGATCTGGGCAGACGCCCCTGTCTGTATATTTTTACAGGTAGATGCTAAATGCCAGATTCTAGCAATGGGGATTTTGGCCTGGGAACTAGAAGTTAGATGACCAGAAATGATGTCCTTCTGCAAGCTATCCCAGCAGTAATATTTTAGATATTAATTTGAGAAGTCTCTTAGTGAGACAGATCATTCTGTATTTTGTCTTGGACCTGATGACAAGAATACCCATTCATCACACATCTGCCTAGCTTTAATGAAGTAAGTTTCTAGGGAACAGTATAATTCTCTTAGATTCCGTCAGGAATATAGTGAAGCTTAGTCAGATGTTTTTCTTTATTTATGTGAGCCTGTACTACAGTGTTATTTTAAATAATTCCTGTGGGTTTTGAACTCTAATGTCACTGTGAATATATATTTTGTATTGTCTTTTATTTAATTATTTATTATTAAATGTATTTAAACCTTTTATTGTGGCTGATCTGCATAGAGATATTTAAGTTTTGAGAGTACTTGCATATTTATTTGGTGGCGCTGTGTGGGCCACTCCTAATAGCCTTGCTCTTGGTCAAACTACCATTTGCATTAGTATTAATATTACACAGTACGATTATATACCCTTTGTTAAGGGCCTTAAAGTAGGTGATAAGGAGTGACTGGTGGCAGTGGAAACTACCTTATAGTCTGGGCAGAAGGGGGCATAGCTAGCAAACCTGTGCTAGTCTTTTCCAGGTGTGTGTGTGTGTGTGTGTGTGTGTGTGTGTGTGTGTGTGTGTGTGTGTGTGTGTGTGTGTGTGTGTGTGTAAATAAAACCTCAAAGAGTGTGTGTGTCAGCTACTTGGGCAGGGACACAAAGCACTGGTTGGAGAGAGGGTGCTGGAGGTCTTGGCTTGGTCACTCAGCTGAGATCTCAACTTTATAGCTGTGCCAGTGGGGAGTCTTATTGGGGATCTGGAGGAAGAGGGAGAAGCCAGCCCCAGACTGACTGTGGTCACTGTGTGCCCTTAAGGGAAATTGCACTTGCTGCAGAGAGCTGCATCTGAATATACTGTGTGTGCACTTGTCATCCTCTCAGTGAACGTCCCCCCACTGTTGCCAGTGGTGAGGACTGAGACTCCGGAACTGCTGGCCCCATTCCACCGGGGCAAGGTAATGGCATTCAATCACTTAATGGGACTATGGTTCAAAATAATGTTAACGATTTTCCCACTAATGACACTGGTTCCAGTAAACCTTCTATTACTATGTTTTTTAGTAATGATAACTTTTTTGGAGATCAGCGTAACAATTGTGCTATTGGTAGTGATTCAAATAACGCACACGTAAAAAACAATCTTTTAAATTTCATTGATGAGTTTGATGCTAAAATGTATAAATGTAGGAAACTTCAGTTAGAAGTTTCTTACTTACTAGAATGCTGCAACAAAAACATCATACCGAAGGGTCTTCGTCAATGGCGGTACCCAGCAGGGCTTATTGCTGGGTCACAATTTCACCAAGAATTACTTCAGTTATTTGATCGCCAGGCTTTTGATTTTTTGAAAGCATTGATTAATTTTTATACCACGGAAATTGGTTCTTTCAAGACTGACTTGGACATTTTAGATCAGGTTATCAAAAATCATGCTGACTTTAATCGGTACAAGTTTGAATACTACCGTATTTACAGCAGTATTGACACAGCCATGGAAAAGCTTTTACAAACAAAAAAGAAAAAGTTAGCAAGGGATACTCTAGCTTATGCTAATAAGCAAGCATATCCAGATCCCCCAACAAGTCGAGGTAACAATGACAATAATAGGCCTGACAATAATTTGGGGCTTCATAACAATAGTACTAATAGTACTAACACTAACGTTTCTTCCATTGATGAAGAACAAACACAAAGTGAGCTACCTCGCCGTAGCAAAAGATTAATTAATCAAAATAATAACAACAGAAAGGCTCAAAATCAATTTGATCAGGGTTTTCAGCCCAGAGCCAATACCCACTCCAACAACAGGTGGAAGAATTCAAACAGATCAGCAATGAGGAATACAAAGAGACAACGCAAGAGATAGTGAATGGCAATGTCAACGTCCCTTCAAATTTAAAAATTTGTTTTTCATCTAAAGGTGACTTTAAGATATTTAATTACACTACTCTATCGGTCAATGATGACATGGCTGATTTTTTATCTAAAGGATTAACCTTTGTTCCAACAAAGACCATGAATATAGCTGACACTATCATTGACTTAAAATTGTTTGTCCGTAAACTAAATTTGAATTTACTAATGGGTAATAATGTTTCTGTTACTAACAATAATATTAGGGTAGCTAGTGTTTTTAACCCTCCCCTGCATCCTCAACTGTATATGTTCGAAAGAATGTGTGAGCTTGACTTAAGGGAAGTAAAAAACAGTGGTTTTTAAAAATCAAGTAACATCAATTTTTCTGATGAGGAATTAGACCTAATAACACTAATTAAGAACTGCAATGTTAGAATAATGAAGCCCGACAAGGGTGGTGGGCTCGTCTTTATGGATCAGTTGGTTTACAATGAGAAAATAGAGGCACAACTTGACATAGATGCATATAGTCAAGTGTCCCTTAACGAAGTTAATGGGGCATATAACAAAATTAAACAAGTCATCGAGGACTTATTTTTGGAGACATCTATTGATATAGATTTGTATCACTTTCTCTTAATGTTAGCTCCAACTATCCCTGCAATTTTTGGCACACCGAAGATCCACAAATCTTTGGAGGATCCACCGTTTAGAATTATTGTGGATGGACGAGGTTCAACCACCTATGGATGTGCAAAATTTGAAGATAGTATTCTTAAGCCATTCTTAGAAACAGAACCACAAATCTGTAAAGATTCGTGGGCTTTTTTACAGACTGTCAACAAACTAGAGTTTAAGCCCAATTGCTCATTTCTAACAATAGACGTTAAAGATCTCTATACGGTTATTCCGCATGACTTGGGCATAGAATGGACTTCCGAATTTCTTGTAGCAAAAAAAAGCAGATAATAACACCATTTATTTAGTGACCACACTATTAGATCTCATTCTAACGAACAATTATATGACCTTCAACAACAAGTTTTATTTGCAAAGGTCGGGTGTAGCCATGGGCTCCCCTTGCGGTGGCAGTTTTGCCAATACAGTTATGGCCCATTGGGAGCACTCTTGTCTTTACCAGAATCATCTTTTTCAGAGTAACGTCTATTGGTACACAAGGTACCAAGATGATATGTTTTGTTTATGGGAAGGTGATGTAGCTGAGATCCCGAGCTTTATTAACGATATATCTAAGACTACTACATTTTTGGAATTTACCCATGAAATAGGGGTTGATTCTATCAATTTTTTAGACATCACGTTGGAAAAGGAAAGCCGACCTATTCTAACATTTTCTTGCATTACACTAGTAATCACCCTCAACATCAGAAGCGTGCTGTAGTTAAAGGTCAAATGGTGAGAGCAGCACGAATGATTTCGGATGATTTAGATTTTGAACAAGAGTGTAATTTATTAGAAACTATATTTCTGAATAGGGGCTATCCTTCTCAAATAATAACAACTATTAGGTTAGAAGTTGAACATAAAAGGGCGTGTGGTTCTTTTGCCCCTCTACTGAATTTTGACCAACATATATACCATTCCATTAGTAGTCACAACTTGTATCAAGTTGAATCGGTCAATAATTCTTTAAACGATGCAAACCCAAATATTTCTAACTCTTCTACTTTACCTAGCAAAGAATCATACCAAATAAGTTTTATACACACTTATTCTCTTCATTCTAATTCTATCAAGAAGATTTTGTACAAGAATTGGGTTTTGATTGGTAGTAATGAACAGCTTTTAAAACCTTTAGGGGATAAGCCTAAGTTAACTTATAGATGAGGACTTAATTTGAAAAACATAATTGAAAAAAAGAATGACATTTGTTTAACACATTCCAAAATCAAAGGTATGTTTAAGTGTGGCTGTTGTACACAATGTAAACATATTTTAGTCAGCAATTTTTGTATTATTAATGGCCATAAATATTACCTCAATTCTAGATTTAATTGTGATTCTAGAGCCGTTACATATGCAGCTTTATGTCAGTCTTGTAATGTATTTTACATTGGAAAGACAGAAAGAAAATTCAAACAACGAACTTATGAGCACTGTTACGCTATAAATAATAGGGATCCTAACAACGCCCTAGCCAAACACATTATGCACAATCCTACTCATTCATTCAAGTTTATAATTTTACAACAGAGATGTATTGACATCAGAGGTGGCCCTTGGCATTTAAAACTTGAGTTGGATGAAATGAGATGGCAGATAGTTACGAACGCTCACGCGCTTCCAGGCTTAAATGAAGCCCTGTCTATTAAGTGTGTGTTAAAATTATTATCATTAAGAAGATAAATAGTTTATTAGAGGGAACTGTATATATTTATGAAAAATTAATTCAATTATTTTTAATAATGAGACACGCTTAAAGTAATAGATCAGTACTAATAACACAGTATTTATTTTGTTTGCTGATATTTAAGCATATTTTTACGTAAACACATTCATTTAATGAGATTAATGTTTAAAAGTTACGTTGCTATTTTTTATACAAATGCATATGTACACATTACTTTTGCAATGAACTAATAGTTTAAGGATAACATTATGAATTTAAAGTTTACAATTTTATATTACTAGTTGATTTATTTGCATATTTCCAAATGCTATTTACATTAGGAAAAGTTATTTTATCTTATTTTTAGTTTGAGCTGGAGATTAAATGAATTTTAATATGGAAGTTTTTACATATATTTGATACACAGTGTAAAAGGACTGCTTTAAGGATCAATTAATAATTAATTGAAGTTTAATTACTTTGAAGTATATAAATGTGGATTGGTTTAGTGATACTGTTTTGTCTGATGAAGGCTTGGAATTGACCGAGCTGAAAGCGCTTACAATAAACAGTGGTAACTTAATTTTCAACATTGCTGTCTGCTCTTATCGTTTCTAGTGCCACATTTTTTGATTCAATAATTTTTTTTGAGACTTCTTGATTACTGAAACAGTGGAGGGTCATCACAACACGCACAATGATTCTACAGCTAATAAAATATAGTTTAACAAATTGTAGTTTTTCTCACTTGAAATTGTGTCATAGGATCCTGGTTACCCTCACACATCACCAGATCACAGATAGCTGCAGACCCTCACACCAGTGTATATATATACATATATATATATATATATATATATATATATATATATATATATATATATATATATATATATATATATATATATATATATATATATATATATATATATATATATATATATATATATATGTATTGTTTCCCATTGGAGCTGCTATTTCCAATGAAGCCCAATCTCTAAGCCTCATGCCAGTGGTTCAGCCATATATAAACCCCCATAATGCAATGCACTACAACCTCAATCATGTCATGGACAAGCATCATGCCTAAGAATGTTACTGTGCATGTTAGTCTTCTATGACACTATTCCCAGTTTTATGGACTCCTGCTCTGGTCTTCTTTCTTTGCTGGTTATGTTTTTTTTTTTTTTCTTGAGTGAAGAATTCCAGTTCCTTTACCATGAAAACATAACTATTATACCATGACCCCCCCCAAAACGTGCACGCTGATTGGCCAGCGTACCCGTTGTAAATCGAGTTATACTAATGGAAAAAGGTCCGGTCGCTCGGACTTTTTTCCATTAGTATAACTCGTTTTTTTAAAACACTGTCTCGCTATGTTAAATGGGTTTAACATAGCGAGACAGCTTTAAAATAAGCAATGGAGATCTCCGTTGCTTATTTTAAAGCTCTCTCGCTATGTTAAACCCATTTAACATAGCGAGACAGTGTTTTAAAAAAATGCAACGGAGAAAGCAAGATCTCCGTTGCTTTTTTTTAGTGTTTCGCTATGTTAAATGAGTTTAACATAGCGAGACAGTTTTAAAATAAGCAACGGACATCTCCGTTGCTTATTTTAAAACTGTCTCGCTGTGTTAAACTCATTTAACATAGCGAAACACTAAAAAAAAAGCAACGGAGATCTTGCTTTCTCCGTTACTTTTGCCCACAGCTCTGATGTACTGCGCAGGCGCGCAGTACATCAGAACTGCCGCGGATGCCAGACATCTGCGGAAGGGCAGCAAACAGGCATTATACTATGCCATTATTTAAGAAAAGTAATAGTTTCTTTTCTTAAATAATGTCATGGTATAATAGCAATAACCCACTTCTGGGTGTGGGTAATGCTAAATTTACCCACGGTTGGCTTTGTTTGGTCCCGAGGGCGAACCACACCAACCGTGGGTAAATTTAGCATTACCCACACCCAGGCGTTGGTTATTGCTATATAATTCTGCTGTTTATTTAAATTAAAACAAAAGAGCCATAAAAAATACCAAACTTTTATTCACAACAATTCAGTAGGCCCCTTTGTCTCTGAAACTGAGACTTCTTCAGACTGAATATACAATTCTGCAAATGCATGTAAATACACCATAGCACACATTAATATCACATGACTATTTGCAGCTAATGCCTTGACCCTTTCCATTTCAAACAAGTCACAAATCTTCACAGCTGTTCAATCCTGCTGGGTAAAATGCATTCAACCTAACTTGCCACAAATATTCCAACCAACCCAGCTCTTCTTCAGCATTAACCATTGAATCACAATGTTTTACTTCTTCTAACACCAAGAACTTGAGAAATTCCCTGTTTTGTAATGCTTACCCATAGCATTATTTTCATCTCTTAATTCTACTGTGCCTGTGCTCATACATCCTTTTACTTAATTATCTGCTACTGCATTCTACATAAATAGATCCACAAGATTTGCAAATTATTAAATAAACCACATAATTGTTTTTCTTGAGAGAAGAATTCCAGTTCCTTTACCATGCAAACATAACTATAATACTGCTGTTTATTTCCTTAAATGAACTAATTTGTGTCATTATAACATATATATTATGGAGGAATATATTTGTGAAAGAAAAACAAAAAAATTGGTCAGGCAGATGACATATACCAGATAAAAACTTTTAATACAGAAACAATTATTAATGATTTCTTCTTTGTGACTATGGATGTGGTTTCACTCTTTATGTGCGTCCCTAATCTCAGTGGTATAGATAATATATGTTCGTATTTGAGCAGGCACTCAGGATATGATCCCAATTCTATTTATCTTATTTGTGCTTTGTTGGAAATTATTCTTGGCAATAATGCCTTTTTGTTTATGGACAATGGGTATGTACAGCAGACTGGCATAGATATGGGCACCATGTGTAGCTATGCCAGCATGGTTCTGGTTCAATGGGAATTGGAATTTGTTTTTAGTAATAACAATAAGTTTTGTGGTAAGGTTTTATATTATGGTCATTTTGTTGATGACATATTTATTGTTTGGGCTGGTACTATAGATATGTTGTCTGATTTTATGGGCTATTTAAATGCCACTACTGCTTATTTAAAGTTTACTTTTGAGTTCTCTGAATTCGATATCACCTTTCTGGATGTATGGGTGTTTAAGTCAGCTAGTGGCTTGGAGACAGCTCTATATAAGAAGGCTTGCAAGAAGAATAATATCCTGCATGCACATAGCATGCACTCTGTACATGTTAAACGTAATGTTGTTAGGGGTCAGTTTTTTTAGATCAGTGCATCTTCATACCAGGGATAACAATATGTATGGTTCCTTTAATTCTATGATGAAAGACTTTATGGAGTGGGGTTATAGTGAGACAGAGGTATATTTGGCACAGAATGATGCTATATCCTCTAGGAGCATTAAGACTAAAACATTCTTTTATAATAGTTCTGATGATCCCGAATACCGGAATTGGAGTAGGGAATACCCTGAGGATGTGCCTAACTTACTCCAATGATGTTAAGCCAATTTGTCATATTATTAGGAAACATTGGCATGTTTTTGGAGTGGATCATAAGTGTAAGACTATTTTGGGTATACAGCCTTTTTTCTCCTTTAAAAATAGTAGCACTTTAAAGGATAGGCTGTGCTATAAGAGTCTGATACCAAAACCTGCATATGCCCACAATACCAGCAAGGTTGGGACGTTTCCCTGTCAAGGGTGTAGCATGTGTAAATTCATTAGAGCTGACAATTAGTTTTTCATCTGGATACTTCTCGTATGTTTTATTTTAACAGGTATGCTGATTGTGGCTCCTCTAACCTTGAGTATTTGACTGTGTGTGAAGTCTGCCAATCATTTTATGTTGACAAGGCTTATCGGTGCCTCAGGGATCACATTAGAGAGCACCTTTATTCTATCGATAAGTGTGATAACAGGAATGCCCTGTCGAAACATGTTATGCAAGAGGGATCTGACCATGGCTTTAAGTTCATGGTGTTGGAACCTGACTCTGTTAATCCAAGAGAGGCAATATTAGGATGCATACTGAGTGTATTGAGATTAAATGGATGATTATTTTACAAGCCACTAGAGGTAAAGGGTTAAATGACTTTATACCTGTGAAACCTGTGCTTAAATCACGTGGTTTGAGGTAATGCTTTATATGTGCTTGTTATTTGCAATGTTTTATATCTGATGAAGCATCCAGGGTTTATGCGAAAGCACTTATCTTTTATTTTTGGTTTCTGTATTAAAAGTTTTTATCTGGTATATGCCATCTGCCTGAGTAATTTTTTGTTTTTGTTAGATCATATCCATGTATCAGTTTTGCTCCCGTTTGCTTTGGTCAATATATTTGTGGAACTGATTCCACTTAAATGAATCTTGCTTAAGCATTCTCAATCAGCTGAACAAAATGAAACACAGACCCTGGGTGAAGTAAAAAGAAAGCCCTCTCTCCCTCTGTGAATTGGCATTCACTCACTATACCTCCTTATGTATTATAATCTTCTCTGAGGTCACACAACCTTTGGATGAGTTAAAGAATCTTCACTATTAATCTTTTCACTTGATTGGACTTCCTTAACTAGGTTTCATGTAAACAGGAATTGATTTAACAAGCAGAAACCATTGCTGAGAGGCACAGCTGGGGTAATACAACACTTTTCCAGAACGTTCTCTCTCCTGGATCCTACTATCATCCAACTGCTCCTCATTCTTAGACACCACTGGAACAGCAGTAAGTGGCATTCATTGTCCCTGGGTATGAGATGTGGTCACCCTGAATGCTAAACCCCTCTGTCCACCTTTGAGGAAACTTCTTTCTCAAAGAAACATTATTGTTGTAGATGTGGCAGTGCTAAATAATCCAGGATATATTCAATATAGTGTAGATATGGCAGTGCTGAATCCTTCAGGATACTTTCAATATAGTGTGGATATGGGAATGTTGAATCCTCCAGGATATCTCCAAGATTCTGAGGAAATGGCAGTGCTGAATCCTCTAGGATATCACCAATATAGTGTGGATGTGGCAGTGCTGAATCCTTCAGGATAACTTCAGCATGGTGCAGACATGGCAGTGCTGAATCCTCCAGTTTATGTTCAATTTTTGTGGATGTGGTAGTGCAGAATCCCTGAGGGTATCTCCAAGATGATCACCATTTCAATACCACTGCACTACACCACACAATCATTTATAATTACTGACTCCTTAACTGCAAATTTGATTAATTGTTTCCTGTCAATGTTTAGATGTTTATTGCTTTCATTTATTTATTTAGCCTTTTTAGTATCCCCTTGCCCAAATATTTTGGTTTCACTAAGTAGTTTGAGTACTTGTAAGGATTCAGTTCTCCAAAATTAGACTGGATTTAGAGCTCTGTTTGGTTTGTGTCTAAAAAAATACTGTTCTTGAGGTAAAGCAGGGAATTATTGTTGTTTTAGAGAATGGGTGAACCGTACACCAGCACCCTCATTGAAAAACAAATGTTCTCCAGCAGGGTATTAATGTACAAGTAATGCCCACTGAGAAACAAGTCTGCCACTTTACAGCAGCATATCAAGCTGCCATGGAGCCCAGACAGAAAAGAACTAACAGCCGCCATTATTTTATACTTACTAAGCAGCACATTAGCTGTTTAGCGAGCGTAAAAGAAAAAAGAAAAAAATTAAAATAAAAAAAGTGTGTGTGTGTGTGTGTGTGTGTGTGTGTGTGTGTGTGTGTTTATGTCTGTCTGTGAGAGTGTATGAGAGTAAGAGAGTGAGATCGAAAGAGCTATTATTTTACACTCATTAATCAGTGGTTTTGCTGTTTAATGTGTGTAAAAAAATAAATGAAACAGGAAAAAAGTGTGTGCATGTCTGTTTACATTGTCTGCGTGTGAGTGTGAATGGGAGCACGAAAGCAGAAGAGGTTTTGTGTGTGTGGGGGGGTGTATGTGTCTGTGTGTGTGTGGGGTGTGTGTATGTGTCTGTGTATGCATGTGTACGTGTGTATGCGTGTGCGCATCTGCACGTACGTGTGTGTGTGTCTGAGAGAGAGTGAGTGATTGAACTTTCCCCTGGCAGCAGCCGCATCAGAGATTTCCTTACCTCTCGACATACCTCTCAACCTCGTAGCTCAAAAATTCTGGAAAGAGACACAAATAACAGGAGAACAAAGGACTAAAAATAGGGGCGGATTTTAAATATTGCTCTCATAAACTTAGAAAGTTGCTAGAAAAACAGGATTTCTATTAGCATGTATTTTCTGAAGCAGAGGTGTGTTTGTGAGAGAGAGAGTGAGTGAGATGATTTCTGGCAGCTGCAGCAGTAAAGAGGTTTGCATACCTCTGGACCTCTCAACTGAAGAAATCTGGATAAAGCCTAAAATACAGGGGGAACAAAGGCTTTAAAACAGAAACAGATTTTAATTATTGCATTATAAAATTGCAAAGTTGCTTAAGTAAATGATTTGTGTTAGCATGAATTTTCTGAAGGAAATAAAAGTCTGAAACTCAAATGTATGTCATTATTTAGTAACTTCAATGTACAATGATAACCAATGAACTACATGGTTTAGGAGTAAGAGATCAAAATATAAAGTAAATAACCTGGTTATTTTTTAAATGTTATATTTTGGCTGAAAAATGCTTCCGCACCATTAACATACACTACAGCAAGTATGGAACATTACGCGGAGGAACTATTTTACATCAAAAATATATTCAAAAAAATATAATAATAAAAAAAAATAATTAAACCACAACAATTTTGCAGAGAGCCCATTCCCTTATAGCAATTATGCCTTCCAGGGTGTGTGTGTTAATGCATAATTAATGCCTTTCCAGGGGTGTAGAGGCCCAAACACACCTTGTCGGGCGTTATTGCTTGCATATTATACCATGGCACTCTGGTGTTATCACAACAGAACTAAGAGGTGGTACAATGAAGGGTAATACTAATTTGTTACTTCTTGCACCTCTGTTCACCTACACAAAACAGTTTAGGAACCTGACCTACTGCAAACTGTACCTTTCTATTCATGGTGTTATATAACAAACTAAAAGAAAGTCTATGCTTTTTACAGTTACCAAACTATATTATTCTGAACTTTTAACACTGCATCCCATACAGTGTACACACAGAACATAAATTAGAAACTGGTTAACATTTTTCTTCGTATGCACCTCATAAGAAAAGGAAAACATTAGATTAGCCACAAAATAATATATGAAAGTAATAATAAAAAAAACAAACAAGACTACAACACATTTTGTAGTTCTTTTTGTTGTATTAAACAGTTCTGATAAGAAAAGGGGCAAAAATGCATTTGTTGTCATTTTTCAAATGAACTACTCACTAAAGCATGAAACAGGTGGATGAAGGGTTCATTTTATATCCAGGTCAAAGAATAAAATTACTAAGAGATCATAGTTCCCCTATAAACATCACTGGCAACTGGCAGGGGGCTGGGGTAGCATAATATCTGAATCTAAGAATTAAATTACCAAGGCAGCCCACTTCCACTGGAAAAATGTCAGCAGCTGGCAGGGGGTTGGTTCAACATTGTGTGTGTAATTTGTTTAGACCACACATGAATTCAGTCCTTTGTTCAACATCTATGCCCCTAAAAATATATAATTTCAAAAAACATTTATTACCATTTAGCTTTGCAATTTTTTTTGAATGAAGCCTATGACGACAAAGGTAGCCTGTAGTAAATATTTGTAGTTTATGTAACTGAGTTTACAGTTGTAAATGTCTGGCACATATACTCACGAGTTGGGAGTTATATTGCTGATTTTGAACTATACCTCTACAAAGTTGTCAGAATAAAGAAACTATTGTTTAATTTTATGTTCATTTAGATTTAATATTCAGATTATTTTCAGTAGCCATTTAACAGTTAACACACAAATTCTGAATTAATTTGGTTGTTTATTTGTTTGTCTTTTCGACGTTTAGGGGTCACCACAGTGGAACTCCGGTCTGCTAATGATTGGCAGTCGATTTTTATGGTGCCGAGTTGCCAGCCCGACGCCCAACCTTCATCTAAGGCACGCCCATTCACGCATGTCTTTTGGAGACCACTCGACCGTGGGGAGGACATGCAGACTCTACACAGAAGGCACTCCAGCCGAGAATCGAACAGGAGAACCTCTTGCTGTGAGGTAACAATGCTACCGTTGTACCACCGCGGATAATTTGCACTAAAACCCATAACCCATAACTATTCCTCATTCCATAAGAAAAGGATATTGTAATCATTACTCTTTACATTATTTAATTATTTATTAGTAAATTTAAAATTATTTAAATAGAAAAAGGAACAATATAGAGAGTGAGTCTAATGCAATTAAAATACTGCATAATTTCTTTCTAACAAGAAGCTTGCTCATAACACATTAGAGTATCTGTTGTGACAGACAGTACCATGTATTAGTGTCTTGTATGTAAAATAAAAAGTGCACCGCTCTTCTAACAGATTTATTAAAAGTTAGAATAAGGTTAGCACTGTATAATCCCTGCACAAGTGAACTTACGGATAACTATGACTGCATTTGTCAGACACTGGCCCACTGATAGGAACCCTGGAAGAGGGAATACTCAGCTTAAGTCAGATCTTCTAAATGTTTGGGTTTTTAAATTAAGGGCCGTATAAGAATAAAGGTTGATTTATCCAGGTAAAGCAATTTATGATTTACAACCACTGTTCACAAAGCACCCTTGTTCATATTGTTGCATTAGGCATCTCTGATATCTTTTGATATCCTTTCCAAGACCACCTTAAAACTAGGACAAGCTTGCTACTGTTTCTCATGAGACCTGAATCAAAATTGACTGTTAACTCATCAGTGCAGGGCTTTTGGCATAATTAAAGAAACTCCAGTGTGTACGTACACTCAAAATAATAATTGGGCTACAATTTATAGCATTCCCAGAAAGACAAACCTGGCAAGATATGAGTTCCTTTTAAATAAGTCTCTCTTATAGCTATATAACAGTGACAGATGAAATGGTCTATTTATCTTTCACATCCCACTCACACCACAAGCCTTCAGATTAAAATAGAAAAATGCTTCTGTTTTATCCTCAGGGTTACAAAAAATATTCTCCCATTGAAGCTGCAAATTAATATGATTCACAAAGTACTTTCCTCAGACAATGCTGAACTTTCAATGCATCAGAAATGAAAACTCTATTCTTTGCTGTATTTTTAAACTGAGGTTAACCTCTTTTCTTGAATATAACTTTTTTCTTTAGTTTAGTCTGTGTGTGTGTGTGTGTGTGTGTGTGTGTGTGTGTGTGTGTGTGTGTGTGTGTGTGTGTGTGTGTTTGTGAGTGTGTATAGGTGTGTATCCTGTGTTCACTTTGTGTACATCCTGAAATGGACTGTCATCCCCTCCTGCATTATACTTGCTGCATGATGGGATGGACTTCATCGTCTCCACATGACTCTGAATAGGACAAGCAAGTCTTGGAAAGTGAATGAATGAAAACTAAATTTAAGGCACTATCTAGATTGGGAAGTTCATTCTGTAATTGTGGTCAAAATCATATATTTGTTTCAAAAAGACTAAAACCTTTCAGTGAGGACCCCCAAAAAAAAAAAAGACATTTTCCTATAAAATATCATCCTCACCTTACTGACACAGACTTCCCAGTAAATGCAAAAAGCATTATAGGTTCATGGGCTCATAAGTTCTTACTGGGCAGGCAGCTTTGGTGACCATACATAGGCTGACCATGTGACCCAGAGAGTATACTGGATGGATCCCCAACCCACTAAATGAAGGACATACTAGTTACCCGAGGAGTAAATGTCTGGATACCCATACAATATTCAAGGCAGAAATTGTTTCCCAAAGGCAGTTACACTTCATTTTTGGCATTAATTTTAAGGCCATGATCAGTATGCCAAATCTTGGTTATGATAAGCCTCTCTTGGAGAATATGAATATCTATATGAGGGTTCAAAAATAGCACCTAGTTTACAGTCATTAGCTATAAACCTTTGACATTTTACATTGAAGAAGCAGATGCTGAAGAGAAGGGAGCCCAGGACAGAGCCCTGAAGGACATCATTATTGATGTGTCTTTTAGATGAGAAGGTACCTATAAATTCTTTTGTATGCTTCATCGGTGAGCCAGTTTCAAAGCCAATGGGTTGACATATGGGTTTAGGCTTACAGTAGTGAATCTGTCAATAATGCCAGCTTGGGGAATCCTATCAAAGGCTTTAGCAGGATCCAGATAAGAAGTATGTGCAGAATGCACTTTATCATTGGCATCTGTTACATTATGAACTAAATTAACCACATTAAGGAGACAAATTCTACCTTTCACAAAGTCAGATTGATTATTTCCAAGAGTTTGCAGGTCACCAGTTTCATTGTTTAGAAAGTTGAGGAAGATAGGTTCCATGATTTTACAGATCATGCTGGTAAGACTAATAGGGTGATAGTTATCAGGGTTTGTGATGGGGCCACCCTTGTGGAATAGATCCATGACTGTCATTTTTCAAAGGTCAGGTAAACACTCTGTGGAGTGAGACTAAGGTAGAAAAGGTTTAGGAGAGATCCAGCAATGCTGAACTTAGTATAAACCAGAAGACAGCCTGGTATATTGTCTTGGCAACTAGGGCGACTGTTTTTGGTTTTGAAGATATCAACTAGGATCTACTCCATTGTGTTTTGGTGAAGTGAAATTTAGCGATTTACAGGACAAATGATGGAACTGGTTGTAAGAAGTGAAACTTGAAGTGAATTTGTCAGCTAGGACATTGGTTATGGCTTCAGGATCAGAACAGGTAGCGCAATTTCTATGGAACCGAGTACACCATCGGGTGTTACTTCTAATTTTCTTAAAATAGGTAAAAGGATTTATATTTACCCTTAGACTAGGTGGCTCCTTTTAGTTCATATCCTGTCTTAGTCTTTCCAGTGGTTTGGTTGAGTTATCTGCTATTCTACCTAAGTACTTTATCTTTTAAATGAAGCAAATAGTTTTTCCCTCTCATTATAGGGATTACTTGTTTATTCAGGAGTTGTACCACAGGAGGGTTATTTTTGCCTATTTCATTCAGATTATGCTGAATGGAGATAGAGTTCTCCATGGTTTAGATGGATGTGGAAGTCAGAGGTATATATAGCAGCATTAGTGACTGTGTCGGTGGGGGGCTGCTTCTGAATTTCGTCAGACCCTCCGGCAGGGATATTACGTCCATTTTGGAATAATCTGTACATATAGTAGAGTTATGAGGCAAGAAGATATTAGTTTTGAAGGAGATGATGATGATGATTTGGTGGACAGATTTGATCAAGAAGGAAATGACATTAGTAAGAATGCAGACAAAGGCAACATTCGTAAGGACAATGTGAAGTATTTTGGAACTGGGACTGTTTGATCTAGGGAATTAGTATTGATTAAATAAAGGAACTGCTGGGCATATTTAGTATGTGTTTTATAAGATTTACATTTAATTGATAGGTAACTAAAGTAATCTAAGATTATCATACTGGGATTAATAAGTATAGAATTCATCTTATGGTCACAGTTATCATGTTTATTAACAGTCATGGGGGGGGTTTACTTGTGTGATTAAGAAATGCAGGAGTTCCAAGTCATTGTCATGAGGGATGTATCATAAAGTAATGAGCGAGTGGAGAGGCACGGATATTCCCTCTCCATTTTGGATGGTCTGAATCATTGATAGACACAGTTTAGTTTTTGTGTGCATGTGTGTGTGCATGTGTGCATGTGTGTGAGTGTGTGTGTGTGTGTGTGTGTGTGTGTGTGTGTGTGTGTGTGTGTGTGTGTGTGTGTGTGTGTGTGTGTGTGTGTAAATGGCTTAATCTGAACAAAATAAAATTAAATTTGGAGCAGTATAGTGTGACAGTGGTTGGAATTGCTGCTTCATGTTTCCTGGACCTCCCATTTGGGTCCAGACCAGCTAACATGATTTTGGTCTATACAATGAAGGCAAGTATCAAGTAACTACAATATGAGTATGTGTCTGGATGTCAGGAAGGCCTCAAGACTGGGCAATCTTATTATGGTCAGACTCCTAATGTTAAGCAGTGCCACGTTAATGTAAAATGGATTGGAATTTGCAAGGCTGGAATGTTCAAGAAAGGAACATTGCCTAAAAAAAGAGGCAGAAAAAGTCTTAGCTGATATGCAGAAACCCTGAGGAGAAAGATACAGGTAACACTTGGAAAAATGGGCTGACTTATTCATCATCACCATTTATGCTGACACATACCAGAGCTCCCCTGGAATGACAACTGTTGGTCAGCCATTTCATGAAGTCAATTATTTAGTTTTGGAATTGTGCAATCATTCATGCAGATGGCAAAATACTGCTCAACGCGTGTCTTTTTAGTCTCAGACACCTACATAGAGACCTAAATCAATTCTCTTTAAATCTCTCCTAGAGTAAAGTCTTCAATTAATTAAGAACGGGCCAATGACTCACCATGTCTTTGAATAAACAAACAAATACTGTCTAACCTGTCAAATACTGTCTAAGTATATCTAAAATGTTTTACAGAATTTAGAAATATCACAAGAATATACAATATTTTAAAAGAGGGCAGACTGTTTCAGTCAACTTTTACATGAGCCATTGGTAAGATGGGCCTTCTTACCATTCAATAGCTCCAGCTGCCATTAAGGCAGACTTACTGATGTTTATATTTATAAATTTTGCAAACCATCATAGGCTAGATATAACTGACAGCTGTAAACCTGCCAAGATTTCAAATGGTTGTGTTTGAGTGGTGTTTTCCTTCAGTGGGCAGCATATAAGTTAGAAGTTTCACTGAATTTTCATGTACATCCTCGTAAACAATGGACATATCTCACACACACACACACATGTATGTATATGCATGTATGTGTGTATGTATATATATATATATATATATATATATATATATATATATATATATATATATATTCATTCGCTATGGCTGCATCCTGCCCTAAACTTCCAACCTGAGAAATGCAGACTCAGGCAGGGTATAAACAGGGGTCCCTATCAGTTGATCAAGTTTTCAGAAACTTGAAATTCATATGGTTGAGACCATATGATCGAGTTTTTGAAAACTCAAAGCTTTTGAATGGAGATCACGGGACAGTCAGGATCAGGAAATTTACCCTTTTCCTCACTGCAGTGTGATTTCAGAGTTACACATATCTAATTTGCAGGGGGTGTGCAGGGCACTGTCTCCCACACAGTGGGGTGCAGGGGGCTTGCCCTGCTGCAAAAATATAAAAAAGGTTGATTTTTGTGCTGCTTTTTTTTTTTTTTTTTTTTATGTTCAAGGTTTCGGAAACTCGATCCTATGGTCTCGACCATATGAATTTCAAGTTTCTGAAAACTAGATCATCTGACATAGACCCATAACAGGACACCGCTCAGAAACACTATGAGTATCTGAGTACATAATGGTGGTAAAGCAATGTGCTGCTTGTGCATGTTGTGATGTCCCCTCTCTGGGCCAGTAATCAAGAAGCCTTAATCCTCACCACTGACACTGGAGAGGACGTTCACTTGGAAAAAATAGACACACATAGTATTTCCTGATGTAGCTGTCTGCATCAAACACAATTTCCCTTAAGAACACACAGGGAACACACTCAGTCCAAGGTAGGTTTTTTTTTTCTCTCTCTCTCTCTCCAGTCTCTCTCTCCAGGTTCCCAATAAAACTCCCCACTGGCACAGCTCTAAAGTTAAGTCCTCAGCGACGTATCCGAACCAAGTGCTACAGAAATCTCTCTGTGAAACTAGTGCTTTGTGTCTCTGCTCCAAGCAGCTGACGCACACAATCTTTGAGATTTGATTTTCACACACACACACACACACACACACACACACACACACACACACACATGGGAAAGGCTGGCACAGATGTATTAATTATGCCCCCTTTTGCCCAGAGTATAAGGTAGTTACACTGCCACCAGACACTCCAAAGCCAGCTACTGTAAGGCTCTTACAAGGTTACCCAATTATAATGAGTGAAATTAATATTAATAAAAATTATAGTGTTTGACCAATGTAGTAAGGCTTTTAGAAGTGGCCAGAGAGTCACCAAATAGATATGACTCAAAGGTTAAAATATTCTCTAAAGAACCAACCACAATAAAAAGTTTAAATACATTTAATAACAAATAATAAAATAACAGGAACATATGAATATCTATTTACAATAAACACCAGAGTTTCAGACACAAGAAATATTAAAATAACACAGAAGAATAGATTCACACAGATACAGAAAAGCAGTATTTAACTAATCTCCCTATACTTTCCTGACTGATCTAAGGAATTACTATTCCTTGGTCACTTACTAGGGCAAGGTAAGATGAAGTAGGTGAGGGGTCCTTCTTTGTCAGGTTCCAAAAACAGTCTGCTCTGAGACTTCAGTCTCATGTAGTATTAAAACATCATTTTTGCCCTGGATTACAGAATGACATCACATGCATCTGGCCATTTGACTTCTGGTTGACATACTACCTCCTTTCTTAGCAAGTGACACAGAATCTCATACATATTTGTCAATAATACACACATATAGAGCTTTGCTAAGATCTGTTGCAGCTTCTGGAAGTCATAAAACACTTTCACTTTTTCTAAAAGAGCTAATAAACCATTCTCTGGCACAGGCATTTCATCTCTCGCTGCAAACAGAACTGTAAGATACAATCTTTATCATAGGATCATAGGAAGTTACTAGGCTAATGACCCTGGGACCCTTACAAGCCTAGCCAAGAGGTTATCCTCAAAAAAGAAACCTCAGTCAGCACCTCTTGCCCCTGTCATTGAGGGACACAGGTAGAACCCCTGGAACAACTTTGTGGTTTTCCATCCACTCATCAAGGTTGTGCTTGAAGAGGGTCAGTGACATACTCTGTTTGACATATATGGGAAATCTATTCCAGAGATGGGGCAGCCTCTGGGAGGCAAACCTATCTCTCCAGCAAGTTTTGTTGATGCTGCATATTAGATTCAGGCCTTTCAAGTGGGTAATGCATGAGGAGTTAGACTTATGGATATGGAGCATCTCTCGTAGGGCAGGGTCCGAGATTGCCTTGTAGGCGAGACACAGATCACCTCTGAGCAATCTGCATGATACCGAGTAGAGTGATAGTGATTTGTTCCTGTTCACATAGGTCAGTTGTTGGAGGCCATGGATTCTCTTTGTGAGGTATTTCTGTGGCTTTTCCAGCAGGTGCAGGTGTTTGGAGAGGTACATACCAAATGGGGCACTGTACTCAATTATTGGCCTAATGAGGGAGGAGTACAGAGAGGTAATAGTCTCCTTTTTTTTCTAGATGCAATCCCTTTACCTAGTAGATGAACCAAGTAAAAGGCTTTTCTGACCACTGCTGCTAAATGATGGTTGAATGTGAGATTGTTGTCAACCTGTGTACCCAGGTCTCTCACTATGGGTTGTGTGCTTAGGGGATGTTCTTCGTGTTTCACTGTTGCAGTCATCACATTTGGGTTATCTGCTTGGGTAGACCTCAGATGGCCTGATTATCATAGTCTTGGGTCCTGCGTCGGTTGCTGTATCATCTTCCATGACGTCAGGTAATCAGGGGTATAAAGCATGCAGCCGACGCCATTACATCAGTCTTTCTTGCTGTGCAGTGCCCGAAGCAGAAGCAGTTCGCAAGTGCCGGTCAGCCGACTCCTGAAATTTTCGTTTTTGAGTTTCAGAACCAAAGTCTTCAACTAAAGTTAAGTACCCCATTGGGGAAACTTTTTCTTGCTCTAAACCTATGTCAGTAAAAGTCAATAATTGTATTTCTTGTGGAAAGCAAATACCTCATAAAGATTTTCATTCGTACTGTATTCCTTGCCAAGGCCCTGACCATGACGTACCTCGCTGTCAGTTTTGTGCCTTATTTAAACCACAAACTATTTGTCGTCGGTATATTTACGCTTCTAAATATTTTGGTACTCAGTTCAATTATCCAGATATGTCTTCGGTAAGCCACCCAACTACCGACATTCTGAAAAAACGCAAAGATAAAGACAGAGACAGGCCACCTAGGTCCAAAGCTGCTGACAACGCTTCGCCTAAGCTAGTCACCAGTTTGCCAGTACTCAGTGAGGTGCTTTCACAGACCCTGATACCCACTACTTCAGATTCGCAGGCCTCTACTGAGACCCATTCAGAGTCCGGTATTTTGCGAGATGCTTCAACTGTGGAACCTGCAGATGTCTCTACCTTGGATGGGTCCAGAGCAGCTGTGTAGGCACCGGCTTCTGAGGGTGTATTCAGGCCTACTGACTTGCATATTAAACCAAAGCCATCTTCTTCTTCAAGGCCTAAAACTCAAAGCATGCCTAGAAAACCGATGGCCAGACCACATGGTCAGGCCTCTATGCCTAAAAAACAAATGAAAAGAATGGCTAAAGACCTTATTACTTTAATCAGGGAAAGCAAACCTTCACCGTCTAAGAGACCTAGGACTGAATTTGCTTATGATACTTCTGACCAGGATTCTGAAATTTCTGTTTCCTCTGATGACCAGGATTTACCCTTATCTACCTATGAGGATTCTGATGTAGATGACTCTATTCCCTCTGCTCCCCCCCCCCCCCCAGAGGATTTTTCTTTTGGTGAAACCTTGCATACTCTTAGGGAGCATTTTCACTGGGAAAGCCAGGATTACTCTGGTTCTAAAACAAGGCTTAGGGATTTCTTACTCCTGCCCCAACCCAGGCCTTTAGCTATTCCTCCTGTACTAGACATTGTTGATGATGCCTTTTCAGAATCTAGCTTGGCCCCTGACTATTTTCCTCCTGCTCCCAGAAAACCTGATCGAAATTACAGGGTTCCTGACTCTCACAAGTTCCTTTTTAAAAATCCTACTGCGGATCCTGAGACCATTTCACAGGGACCCAAGGGCATTAAGGCTACTACTGCCAAAAATCCTACCCCCTCTGATAGAGAATCCAGGGCCATGGATAGATGGGGTAAGAAGGTATACACCTCTAACCTTGGCCATTAGGGCCTTAAACTGCCAGTTTCATATGTTAAAGTATCAGCAGCATATTATTGGATTGCTTAAACAGAAAATTATGTTGATTCCTGACTGTGCTGAAAATAAGAATTTACAGGATTTAATGCATTCTGCTGAACAGGTTGGAAAACATACTTTGCAATGTGGTTGTGATTCACTAGAAGCATCTTGCAGGGCTGCTGTCACCAGGCCTGTAATTAGCAGGCATGCTTGGCTTAAGGAGCAATCTTTGCTAGATCATGTTAAAACTAAATTGCTGGATGCTCCCTTAAATCAGGACTGCCTGTTTGGCAACAAAGCAGGAGAAGTTCTTAAAAAGATGGAGGAAAAAGCTAAATCTATGCAAACTGTTAAAGATTCCCTACAAGTACAGCCTCCAAGATTTAGTAGGCATTGCCCTCTAAGAATTGGTCCTTTCCTGCCTCTTCCAGACCTCCTCAGTCAAGACCCAGAACCAGCAGAGCACCCAGGCTTTAGCCCCAGGGTACACACAGGATTAAGCAGTAGGGAGCTCCCACTTCCAAATCAGGGAGTAGTAAGACTCCCCCCTATGGTAAGCTGTCTCAATGACTTAACTTTAAAACTTCCAAGCACTTCTCAACTGACTGTTCCTTTAGGGGTTAAGATTGCTCTGCAAACAAAAAACTGGGAACTCATTACCCAGGACAAATTGATTTTAAATATAGTTTCCTAAGGATACAGATTTCAATTCCACACATTACCAACCCCAAATGGTTGGCCAGATCTACCCCCAAATCAGTGGGCAGAGGCTCAAAAGCAAGTACTCTCTCTCTTAAGCTTAAAGGCTATTCAAACTGCACCACAAGAGGAAAAGGGAGGTTTCTACTCAAGACTTTTCCTGGTACACAGAAAAGACAACTCATGGCATCCTATCCTGGACCTTTCTATCCTAAACACATTTTTGGTGATTCCAAATTTCAAGATGCTAACTCTTCACCAGTTGCTTCCTATGCTAGGCATGGATGCCTGGTTGGCAGCACTGGATTTAAAGGAAGCATACCTGCACATCCCAATCAGGGAATCTTGCAGAAGATACCTTCGCTTCAAAGCAGGCTACATGCACTATCAGTTCTCTGCACTGCCCTTTTGCTTATCTACTGCGCCCAGGGTATTCACAAAGTGCCTAGCTCCAGTCATTGCATTTTGCAGGCAAAGAAATATTCAAATATACCCATACCTGGACGATTGTCTAAATCAGGTAGAAAGCCAGGACATACTTTTGAATCATCTGGCATTTGTACAAAAGGTGCTAACTTGCCTGGGGTACACCATAAACGAAAAGAAATCACATCTGGTATCCTGTCAACAAATTATATTCCTGGGAGCAAGCTTGAACACAACTTCCCAGATGGCTTTCCTCATGCCAGAGAAACAAATTCATTTGATGGCTTACTTCAAACAAATGGCCACAAAAACCCTGCTATCTGCAAGGCAAATACTGCAAGCCTTGGGGTTCATGGCCTCCTGCATCCTACTAATTCCATATGCAAGACTGCATATGAGGAAACTACAATGGTATCCAAAAAGCCTATGGTGTCAACATTCTCAGGATCTAGAAGCAATGATTCCTATCATAACTTGCCTACAGTTAGAGTTCCTTTGGTGGGCAGAGGCCTGACACCAAAACAAGGGACTACCATTCACTCTACCCCCTGTCACCCAAACCCTAACAACAGATGCATCAGACTATGTGTGGGGGGCTCATCTGGCAGGGAAGTGCATTCAGGGCAAATGGAACCCAAGTCAAATGCACCTGCATATCAATCAAAAAGAAATGTTAGCTGTACAGAATGCTCTGACAGCCTTCAAGGACCACATTCTTCCAGGACAATTAATGGTAAAGATGGACAACACCACTGTTATGTGGTACATAAACAAGCAGGGGGTACCCATTCATTCCTCCTCTGCAGACTAGCCATGGCTCTGTGGAACACAGCCTTGAGCTACCAAGTGCATCTACAGGCTCAATTCCTGCCAGAAAAACTAAATACACTGGCAGACACACTAAGCAGAAATCTCATGGAC
The DNA here is from genome assembly GCF_019279795.1 of Protopterus annectens. Lineage (NCBI taxonomy): Eukaryota > Metazoa > Chordata > Ceratodontiformes > Protopteridae > Protopterus > Protopterus annectens. The sequence continues at coordinate 1,190,580,385 of NC_056739.1, forward strand.
CCACATGAGTGGAAACTGGAGCCAATAACTTTCAACATGTTGAGAAACAAATGGGAGAGCCCCGATATAGACCTGTTTGCCTTCCCCCAGAACTACCAATTGGACAAATTCTGCACAAGTACTCCCCACAAACAAGCTTGGAAAGTGGATGCTCTGTCCTTCAGCTGGAAAAAATCTATCAGTTTATGCCTTTCCTTCTCTCCTCTTCAAAGTACTACTAAAGATCAAACAGGATAAACCAAGGATGATACTGATTGCACCAGACTGGCCATGCCAATACTGGTACCCCCTATTGTGCAGTGTGTCACTGCTGGCTCCATGGCACCTGCCTCAGACCTCTACCCTGCTGACACAGCAGGAGAGCCAGATTCTGCACCCTCAGCTTCGAACCCTGAACCTGGCAGCCTGGCTAATTACCTAATCTCTCTGTTACCATCCCTCAGTAAACAAGTGTTGGATGTCATTTTGGAGGCAAGGAGGCCTAGTACTAGAAAATCTTATGCTGAAAAATGGAAAAGATTCTATGCCTGGAACCAAACTCAAGGGATCGGCACAGCAGCACCCAATTTACCTCAAATTCTTCAATATTTAACTAAGATGCTTCACAAGGGTCTTTCTTTTTCCTCCATCAAAATTCATGCCTCAGCCATTTCAGCTCATTACAATGCTGAACCACCCCTCTTATCTCACCCACTGCTCAAGCACTTTTTCAGAGAGGCCAAAAACTTAAGACCACCCAGGAAAGCCCCAACTCCAACCTGGGACCTTAACTTTGTATTGGAAAAACACACTCTTCCTCCTTTTGAGCCAGCTGCAAGTGCAGAGTTAAAATTCCTTTCTTGGAAAACAGCCTTCCTTTTAGCAATCATTTCAGCAAGAAGGATATCTGAATTACAGGCCCTTATGGCAGTGGAGCCTTTAATCATCTTTCATGCAGACAGGGTGTCCCTCAGGATCAATCCCTCCTTCATGCCCAAGGTAGTATCCAGTGTGGCTCTTAATCAGTCTGTTCATTTGCCAACCTTCTTTTCTGATCCACAGAACAAAGGGGAGTGGATACTGCACTCCTTAGATGTGCATAGACAACTTAGATTTTACTTGGACAGGACTAAACCTCAAAGGAAAAAAAAAAAGGAAATCTGAACAACTGCTAGTGGCATTTGCTGCAGGGGCAGAGGGGAAGGCTATTTCAAAGCAAACTATTTCTAAATGGACAGACCATTGCATTCATTTCTGCTATAAGCACCATGGAAAACCTATCCCACAGGGGATTAGACCACATTCAACCAGGGCTACATCTACCTGCCTAGGGCTAGGGTCATACCTGCCTGAGACACATAGTCTGAGAGCTCAATTATGCCCCTCTTCATATAGTCCAGGGTGGTACATCTCAAGTCAGTCACACAAACATGGATAATGACAGAGTCATACTTGCACCTGTTGTGGAGAGATTTAAGTACATGAGTGATGTGGTGGAGTCTGGCACCTGACAGACAACTGAACGTGATCTTCTCCTTGATGAGCCTCGTGAGGGGACATCGGTGTATCTCAAAATTGAGTTATCAATGACTAGTATGTTTGTTTTATTGTTATGCCTTATGGGCTGTGTTGGTTTATTGTTATGCATTATGGGCTGTGTTGTGAGACACTGGTGTGTTGTCTCCTGTTTGTGACGTTGTGTGTGGAATGCTTGTGAGTGTGTTTTGGAGGTCTCTGCTGTTTAGGTAAGTTTGCATTGAGGACCTCTGCATAGGTGTGTGTGTGTGTGTGTGTGTGTGTGTGTGTGTGTGTTGTGCTTGGCTATGTGATGTGAGTGGTGTAGTGTTTGTGATAGCAATCTCCTCTTTGTCAGGAGTACTGACTATGGTGCAAGAAAGCATGGATTCCAGGTTACTGATGCAGATGCATTTCTCACAAGTAGAAGTGTGTTAGGAGAAGAGGGTTGTCAGGTAACATGAGGCAGTTGCTACACTATCTCAGTATGCCCATGTCAACAAGGCTGGCATGAGAAACTGATGGGAATTGTCCAGACAAAGTGTTTTGAAACTTGGACAGAACTATGGGGAGAGGGTTTTGATAAGGGTTTGTCCACAAGAGTCTAGACCACAAAAACCTTCTTAAATGTAAAATAGTGTCTGGAAGCCCAAGTGCTAAAACAAAAACTAAGAGGCTTAGAATAACAGATAAATTTAATCAGGTTACTAACAAGCAGTAATAAATATAGCAGAATAAAAGCACTTGAATGGTCTAAATTAAGTAATTTAATTTCATACTATTTTTCAGAGTTAGCTGGGGGTGAGCTTGACCTCTTCTCTTCCAGTATCCTATGTTATAATATTAATTTCAGTAGTTATAATACAGTCTGACATACAAGTATATTTCTTTTTCTGTCCAGCAGGACACATTGTTGGTAGATTTTAACACAGGCAGCTTTACAAATACATTTTTCAGCACAAGCATCCATATAAATCAGTTTTATATACAAATGACATATAATTATTTACAAAACTCCAACTAGCTATACTAGCATATGTTACACATCCACTGCCTTATTTCTCCTGGCATAGTTAGAAATACCTCATATCGCCACACATGTATACAGGTTAACATACAGGATTATGAGTGATTTAATGTTCAGGACATTGATGTCAATAAATTCCTCTCAAGGTGAATCTTGATGTCCATGTGGAGAACTCATAAATACCAAGTTATGATCAGAAAGGCATGATGGGGCTTCAGCTGCTCTGATCTACTACTAACTAGAGAAACAAAAGTAATTTCTAATAAAAAAGAAATATGTAAATAAACAGAACTAGCATGTTTATGAGTGAGTAGATAAAATTGTAATTTCAGCAGTCAGGCTTATTTGGAAAGGACATACTCATGAGGTCTTTAATAAGAAATGAGATGTTGGAAATGTTTTGAGAATATTAAAGATGTAGCTCTGGCAAAAAGGCAAGGTAGTTAAATTGTGCAGTATAAATTTTTATATGTAATTAAAAAAAATTATGTAAATATTTTCTTTTTTATCAGATACAGTGCTCCTGCTTGTTTTAAATGTGGCACAGACTTTTGCATCTACCTGAGCTACCAACAGGTTACACAGATGGTACCTTAGACTAATACCTCACCTAACAGACAGCACACTCAGGAGTGCAGCATTCCTTTTGTGCTGCACTGCAGTGTCAGTACTGGAAAGTGAATAAAAACATCTGATGTGGGAATAGAACCCACATTCTGATCCTCTAGCATCAAAGGGGTGTGCACCTGGTACAGACCCTGACACTGATAGGTTTCATATATGTTCTGTTCATTTTAAATTAACTTTATATCTGTAATACCATGTAATGGTAATTTTTCTTTTAAATCAATGTATTTTAAACTTTCAAAGGACATCTCACTAAATGATACTTTTCATTCATTAGAATCATGCTTTTTTCCCAAATGTTTTTTATGTCTGTGCCTGCTGACTATCGAGCCTCCCTCATTAGGCTAGCACTGATTTGTTCTCTCATACTGGGTATATCCAGCAGAGAAGAAAGAGATGACTGGATGGAGCCATCATCCAATCCATGCCACCAAGCAAGTGACCTGTGCCCTAAATGGCATATTGTTAAAGGTAGCATTTCTCTCGAGTTTTTCACCTATTCTTGATAGCCAAAAAAATTACCCTCATCACCAGAAGGCCTCCTATGGCCTCCCTAGGCATGTGTCTGCTACCATTCACATACTAAAAATGGCCGCCATCACCAGCTTGGAATAGCTAAGCCCAAGTCCCTGGTGCTGGCCATTTTCAATGCTGTGCAAGCCTCTACTTACATCAGCGGTGATCTTCCTATTGATTTTCAGATGAACAAAACTATCTCTCCCTCCACACAGGATAGATGACCCAGTGTCACCTGTTCATTAACGTCCTCCCCTAACTTTCACTTCCGGTGGCAGAGCCATTATTTAAACTTAGGTCATCCGGACCATAATCAGGGCTTTATCCAGCTCCCTATTGAAATTTTTGGACTTGCATTGCCAGTTCTTCACACACTCCCACCCCCCAAAAAATAAATAAAAATACAGGCGAAGACTATTGAACATCACTTTTTTCCTTTAAAACCTGCTTTTTGCAAGAGGCAAGCCTCCTTGCACCTCTGACGGTAAGCCCCTATCGTATGTCGCAATATCCCCCAGACTTATATTTATACCAACTCTGAGATTACAGTAGCACAGAAAATAGAGAATATTTCAAAAAGTTTCAGCCTTGGACCTAGTATATGTAACTGGATTTTTGGCAATTTGATCTCTACATTAAGGGGCTCAGCATTCTGAGTCCTGATATGGTTACTCTTTATCCATCTTTGTCACAGAGACTGGGTGCCCTTGGAAACATTTCCATTCCTTATTGTCTATGCATCTGTCAAGTTTTTCAGTGGATTTCCTGACCTAGAACATTTAAGAAAAATATTTTCATTTGCAACAGTTCTGGTGCACTACAGTTTTAGTTGGAGACATAGAGACATTGATTTGTTTTGCTTTTGACTGTTGCAATTCTCTGTCTTCTTACAATACTTGTAACAACTATTGTTCATTTTCTATGGACTCTGACTTATTTATCACTAATAAGGGTAGCATCTCCTTTACAGCTTTCTATTTTCCCCAAGAACAGTGGAAGATCTGTACTCAGTCTATAGACTGTAAACCTGGTATTCTTCTGTAATTACTAGCGTAATAGTGTCCCTGCTGACTTCTATCCAGCATTTCTTTTACTTCCTATTGATTTTCAGACATCAGTAATACAGCTGAAGTAGGTTATCTGTTTTTTTGGCTTTGTTTCTGCTTCTTAACAGCTAAGCTTGTGCCCTAATAAAGAACAAATAGTGAATAAATGGCATGTTCGTTATGGTTTCAAAATAATTGTAGGACTTCTGTCCATCTGCTGGTGCTATCTTTCTCCTCTTCAAGTAAAGCTAACAGTAAAGTATCTTCAAAGCTTCTTCCCAGTAACATGTAAAAATGTGTTGCACTGTACCTATTCAGGCTTCACAGCTGTTCCACTTGAAGTGAGGGACAAATCACATTTCCTGATCCAAAGCTTCCAGTTTGCTTTAAAGTTACCTTGCAACAAGACAGTTGTGGTATTTATAGTTAAAGCATTTTTTTCACAGAGAATTATGCTTCTGTACATCTAAGCATATAACACTGTTAAAACAAATATATTTTGTCACTTCTTTTATTTTTTTTTTCATTCACATTTTCAGATTTATTTCCCCTGTTCTAATACTTACTATATCTGGATATTTCTTACTGTGTTCAGTATACAAATGTTTCTTCAGAGTGAATATCTAAAACTAATTAGTACAATATAACATGCACATTCACTGTAGCTATGCACTCGAATTTAAAGAATTACACACAATACTCCATTCGTCTGTATAACAGACCCACTAGTGCCTAATTGTCTTAAATGTCAGCAGGAACCTGACACATAATCTGTGATTTGTGGGAGAATGCCAACTAGAGTCACTGCTGGGACATACTGGGTGGAGTGCTGCTCAGAATGAGTGCCAGGTAAATGCCAAATGGTGCTGCCATCCAGAGTGTGCCTGGTGGAATGCCAACCAGAAATGAGTGTGCAGAGAGGAGTGCCAGTCTGTATCGCTGGGTAGAGTGTTAGGTGGTGTGCTGTCCTGCACTGACAGAATGCTGAGTGGAATGCCAGCTGGCATTGCCCAAGTGCTGAGTAGGCTGCCAGGTGGAGTGTTGGACTGTACGCAGACTGCCGGGTGGCATTCTGTCCTGCAATTAGAGAGTACAGGCTGGAGGGCCAACCATCACTGACAGTGTTCTAGTGGAGTCCTGGCCACTGACAGAGTGCCAGGTGGACTGCCAGTGGAGAAACAGATGGAATAACATCCAACACAAACTGTGCCAGATGGAGTACTGGACCAAGATCCAGGTGGAATGCCAGCTATCACTGACAGTGTGTTAAGTAGATTGCCAGGTGGCATGCTGGTCAGCACTGAGAAAGTACCAGGTTGAGTGCTGGCTGGTACTGACACAATGCCATGTGGAGTGCCTGCCAGCACTGAGTGCCAGATGGAGTGCCTAGTGGACTGTGTGTGGAATGCCAGGTGTAGTGCCTGGTGGGAATGAGAGTGCCAGGTTGAGTGTCAGCCAGCATTGACAGAATGTTGGGTGGAGTGTCAGGTGCAGTGCTGGCCAGCATTGATAGTGTGCTGCTTGAACTGCAGGGCTGGGTGGAATGCTGAGTTGAGTGCTGACTGCCATTTGGAATTGTGGGAGGAGTGCTGCCCAGCACTGACAGAGTGCTGAGTGAAGTGCTAGCCAGCACTGACAGTGTCCTGGGTGGAGTTTTAGCCAGCACTGACAGTGTGCTGGGTGGAGTTTTAGCCATCACTGATAGAGTGCCATATGAAGCATCAGATGTAGTGTAAGTGTGCCAGGTGGGCTGACAGTATGCCAGGTGGAGTGTCATGTCTCATGCTGATCAGCACTGACAGAGTGCCAGTTAAAATGCCAAATGGAGTGCCAGCTGGGACTGACAGAGTTCCATGTGGAATGCCAGACGGCACTAACAGAGCACTAAGTAATGTTCTTGGTGGAGTGCTGCTCAGCACTGAGTGTTATGTGGAAGTCTGGCTGCCAATGGCAAAGTTGTAACTGGATTGCCAGTTGACAGACAGCAGTGTGAGTTCCGGATGGATTGATGGCTGGAGTGCCAGCTGGCATTGACAGTGTCTGTTGGAGTGCTGTCTGGCAGGGACAATGTACCAGCTGGAGCACGGGGTGTTAGCAGTTTGAAAGTGCTGACCAGCCTAAGTGGAACATCATTTGGTAAAGAGTGCTGAATGCAATGCTGGCTGGCACTAACACTGTGCCAGTTTGAGTGTTGGCTGACACTGAGAAAGGAAGATCATGGGCCAGGTGGTGTCCCAGCTGGTGCTGCATGGAATGCCAGCAGCAGCACTGACACTGAGAGTGCTGTGTAGAGTGCCAAGTGGAGCTGGTCATCACAGACAGTATGCTAGGTGGACTTTTTCCAGGCACTACCAGAGTGCACTGTTGTGTGTCAGGAAGAGTACAGGCAAGCAGTGGCAGCAAGCCAAGTGAACTGCTATGTAGCATGCTGGCCAGTACTGAGAGATGCCAGATGGAGTGCCAGCTGGCAATGAGAATGTTGCGTGGAGTGCTGGCCAGAACTGACAGCGCTATGAAGTTCATAGCACCACCACAAGGGCAGTAGCTAGAAGCTAAATTTCTCTCTGATAGCTTTAAAGGCTGTCAGACACTTCATCCTGCTTTTTCGGTGGCAAACATTTTGACAACTTGCAATGATATCGGGCTTTCAGATGTTTCCAATATTCTTACCACAGAAGTTCATTACAGCATTTTATGAATTCACCTCATAGAAGTATGCAGCAAACGTGTACATGTTGCTTCACAGTGAATAGAACACATCCTTTGATGCTGGAAAGCTTGCACTTTGACCTGCATTTGAAAAATAACAGCTATCATTTTTGCAAGAAACTTTGAAAAAAATTCCTATAAATTTTGGACAAAAATATTACAAGCCACCAAAGATGTGAGATTGTGTTTTGACAAATTAAAAAAAAGAATCACAAATCTGCAACTCTGGCGGTCTTTATAATTTGGCTCAGAAAGTCTAAAACAGTATTTAATTGTACTGCTTCAGGGATAAAAGCAGTAATCCTCTACATGTGATGCAGACAGTGGTTTCATGAAAACAAGGTAAACTATTCAGCTGAGAACAAAAAACACATTTATAAAAGACCAAAAACATAAGCGTTATAACATTCATAAAGATCACTGCAGAAATTGCTACAGTGTAAATTTTGGAAAAAAATATTTTAAACTCTCAAAAATTTGCACCACCAAAATGTATTACAAGCTAATAAAATATAAGAAGTGCACTACAAATTAAAACAGACATAAAAATTAACTACAGACGCTGCAAAGTGTTTAATATGTATTCAAATCCATACTGGTTTTGGCACTCAGGATTCATCAGTTAACAGTAAAAGGCAACGATGCAAAAAATACACGGTAAATAAAATACACCCCCCTCTCACCGACTAATAAACCATTTTAAGACTTAAAAGCAATTAAACCTTTCAGTGTTTCAGCATCAGAAGAGGTCATAATCTTAAATATGTTACACAGAAGTACAACTGAATAAATATGTCAGGAAAAATACGAGTCCAAGAATGAATAACACTGATGTGATGGGATATTACATATTGCTGTTTTTATTTACAAAAACCTGACATGACAAAACTAGTTTTGTGTGTATATCTGTTCTGTCTAACCCCACATAATAAAACATTAATGCCCCTACAGGGACTATATATTCCATTAATAGTCAGCTAATTTATACAATGTGTAACTATAATGAATATCATATAATAAGTATGTTAGAACTCTTTGTAAATACTGAACCATAATGTCAAGAAATTAAGGCAGGTAGAAGATGCTCATCCATTTATATACCCATTTTTTCTTTCCCGCCAAGGATCATATTTATTGTATGAAAGGGGACCTATATGGCCACATGATCTATACCCACAGAATTATATAAATACAATACATGTATGAGAATACTCATGTTTAGCAGGTATATTAGACCAGTCATTGACTCCTTCAGCAAAGTTGTAGTAATCTATTCAATTCTAAAGCCATAAAGTATTCTCTATGTAAAAAGAAATCTCATAAAAACCCATAGCCAAATAAATAACCTCCCCTATCCACCCTCAAAAAACAAGTACATTGTCCAGTGTTATATTGTGCCCCAGAGTTCAATACAAAATTCATTGACCATGTACTGTATTTGCACAGGAATTCCAGTATGGTGCTGGCAGTCCTGCATCAGTTTGATGTGTCCCACCAGCAAGAGTTTGTGATTATACCAGAGTGCAAAAATAAAGGTTCTGCTACTTCAAAAAAAACTCTAAAAGACACTAGATGTCCTTATGCCTAAAAAAAGAAGAGCTGCTGAATCCCTTACAAAGACACTCTATGAGCACCTGCAAGAATGCATGGATCATGCTATCCCAAGCAAAACCAAGACTCACTCCTCCAAGAAAAAGGAAATCAGTCTGGTGGACCCCTGCCATAAACAAACTATACAACAGAAGGAGGAAACTAGTACAGAAAAGAGTAAAATCCCAAGAAGGAAAGACATCCCTGACCAGTATCAGCGAGAAACTATGATCCTTCATAAAATCGTCCAAGGCTAGCTTTGAAAGAAAAATTGCGAAGGACTCCAAAGATAGCCACAAAGCGTTCTTTAGCTATGTCAAGAACCTAAGTGGAAACTCTCAGATCTGCTCTGAGTTAATGCAGAATGGCACAAAATACACTGAACCGACTGATATTGACAACATTCTGGCAGACAGGTTTAGTGCCAACTTCACCCCCCTCTCACCCCCTAAAGGGCTCATAACCATACCAGAAGAATGTAGAACCCCGGCAATCACTGACACACAGGTTAAAACAGCCCTATCCAAAGCCAAAAATACAGCTTCAATGGGACCGGATGGTGTCCCAGGCTGTGTCTTACACGAACTCCAAAATGAACTAACCCCTCACCTAAACACACTGTTCAAATTCAGCCTCTCTACAGGCTATGTACCCATAGAGTGGCGCACAGCAACAATTATCCCACTCCACAAAGGTGGAGCCACAACAGACCCCGGGAACTATCGCCCTATAAGCCTGACTAGTCTGGTCTGCAAGGTTATGGAGCGCATCATCATGGAACTCATTAACAGAGACATTGGGAACCTCCAAACATTGGACCCTACCCAGTTTGGCTTTGTTAAGGGCCGATCATGCCTCCTAAACCTGGTGGACTTCTTTGAGACAGTTACCAAGGCTTTAGACGAGGGAAAGGAGGTCCACACAGCCTAGCTAGACCTTGCAAAGGCTTTCGTCACCATTCCCCATTCTGGTATTATAGACAAGCTCACCAGCCTGAACATAAACCCATACGTCATGAGATGGGTTGCCAGTTGGCTCACGGATAGAACCCACATGGTGAGAGTTGCAGGCTCTAGGTCCGATTCTAAACCAGTTACAAGTGGGACCCCTCCTGCTTGGTATATACTTCTCAGAAGTACAGGCAAGCACAGGAGGACTATGGCTGACCAAGTTAGCAAATGACTGCAAACTGGAGGCCATAATTGACTCTCCAGCTGATACAGACATCCTCCAGAAGGGTCTCACTGAGACGGATACCTGGTGTCAAAATCATGACCTCAAGCTAAATGCCAAAAAGTGCATAGTCACCCCCTTTGGAAAAAACAAAGTACCCGTGAGCTACCACATACATGGTAGTCCCCTAAATACAGAAAATGTAATAAGGGATCTGGGGACCCAAGTAGCTAGTAATCTCTCCTTTGATAATCATATTGCCAAGGTGGTTATAAAACCCTTCTATGGGGCCCACCTAATCACAAAAGGGTTTGCATCTACAACAAAAGAGGTTATTGTGCCCCTCTACTCATCACTCATCAGACACATCATAGAGTACAATGACCCATTTGGGATGTACCCTACAAGACACCTGCAACAGCTGGAAAGACCACAGAAGTACCTCACCAAGAGGATTACTGGCCTCAAACAGGTGCCCTATGCAGCCCGACTGAAGAAACTCCAGCTGTACTCGGTTGCATACTGCTTACTCAGAGGTGATCTCTGCCTGACATAAAAGGCTATGTCCAACCCAGAATTGATGGACATGCTCCACCTAAAAAAAAAAACAAATCCCCAAGAGCCACACACACTAGGGATCTAAACCTCACCACAACGATAAACAGGACTTGCTGGAGGGATACGCTCTAGGGATCTAAACCTCACCAAAATGATAATTAGGACTTGCTGGAGGGATAGATTCCTGTAGCAGAGACTCTCCATGCTTTGAAACAGGATTCCAATCTACATTAGGCAGAGCCCCTCACTAACACTCTTCAAGAGAAACCTTGACGAGTGGATGGGAAACAGAAAATTTACCCCGGGGATCACTGCACTGTCTCTGCTATTTTCATATGTGTTTAACAAAGCCGAACAAGATTTTAAAACTCTCACAGGTCAAGATAAAGTAAGGAAACTACTAGTTAGTCTGGATCATTTTGAAACCTTTGTCCAAAATGAGCAGGTCCCAATGTCACTGTAGAAAATGGGAAAACAATTTAAATACCAAGATTGTGGGTTTTTGTGTATCAAGATTATTCTGCAACTACTAAGAAAAGCAAAATGTGTTTATTCCAATGATCAGATGTACACATCTGTACATGTCTTTGGTGCTTGTACACACACAGCCACTTTTCCTCTTGAAGTGACATGTAAATATATATATATGTGTGTATATATATATATATATATATGTGTGTGTGTATATATATATATATATATATATATATATATATATATATATATATATATATATATATATATATTTATATATATATATATATATATATATATATAAATATATATATATATATATATATATACCCCTCAAAGACAAGCTTGGGTTTGTCTTAGGGGGACCGGACCGTCCCATAACATACCCCTTTCTGCCCTAAGTATGATTTAAGGGCTACGCACCTGGAGTCAGTCTGAAAACTTTATGTTGTTCTCTGGTGCATGCCATTGTCTGCCTACTTTAAAATGGTTCCCTGTCTACAGCTGCTTCTGTCTTGTAGTCGGTCCTCACTAGTAGCTTCTTGCAGTGTGTAAGCAGGTTCTAGCAAAGCTGGTGGCGTTTTTATGTCTTCCCGTGGGGAAGGGAAGAGAAGGAGTATCCTCGTATAAGATTAATAATGGTATGCTGCGTTTTGTGAATATACTTTGTGGAGCTGCCTGCTTACTCTAGTATAGTGCTAATAAAGGGACTGCTTATGGCTTCTACAAACTGGAAGAGGGTGAAGGCATTTTTACATGGTAAGTGCAATAGGACTGTATACATATTGCATTGCTGAGGTGTTTCAGCCACCCTAAGATGGCATGATTTGATGTAGTGCAGATTTGGCAGTATCTGTCAGTGCCCATCATGCTTTAGTGCTGTTTCTTATGGAGCCTGTGGCCACAACCTCACCACTGTATTCCCTGTCCCAACCTTACCAGACTGAACAGTCCAAGCAAAGGATGGAGATAACACTGCTAAACATTTAATTAGTGAGGCCTAGAAGGTTCTAGCTGAGTGTAGTCTATACAATGAGATTGTCAAGGAGCAGAACTTTGAATTTTCAACTGATGCCCAAGCTGCGGACTAAAATTTCTCTAATGTTAAGGTATGCAGCCAAATCCAGTTAAAATGTCAACAAAGCTGCAAAGGCTTTTACAGTTGTCTGATGACACTAGATCAAGACTTGATACGAGAGGGAGAGGCACACAATACTACAAATGTTCTGCAGCTATTCACTGTTTGAAAGATTTAAACAGGATTGAAAGCAATTAATTATTTGATTGTTTTTCTAGGAATTTAATTTGACCATAATTCTCTATTTTATGGGACTTTTTCTGGATGATGACATCTGACACCATAAACATCAGTTGTTAGAATTAATCATAGTGACCTAAAATAACAACTCAACACTGGAAAACTAAAGCTATGCTAAGCATTGAAGAACTAAAAGCATTAATCAATGATGTAATGAAGTCATAAGAGAAATCTGGTCAGTATAATGCTAAGCAAAGCTTTTTGAAGCAATGGTTGTCATAATATGGATATAACAATCAAAAGAACTTCTCTTGATTGATGTTGGCATAAGTGCATTCCTTTTATTTTTTTTCTCTTCCCAACACTTCAGATTTTATATACTGTATTTTTTGCATTTTTCCCATCTGTCAGGTTAATTGTTCCAGTGCTTACATTACCTTCACCCAACTTACCCATTCATTCCTTGGAGATGGATGAGATTTGACCACAGATACGGCACATCAGTCTGCAGCTAGAAATGCTACACACCAGACCCCTTCCAGGACATGGCAAAAGTCCTGCAACCCATTTGTTCCTTTCCCCAGTCACTCACCAGTTGGGGAACTGGGCCAACATGCTCCTAGGGTGAGATCTCACTGACCCACTTGTTCCTGAATACAGATGCAGCAGCCCTATCACTCCTCATGAGAGGTGAGAGAGGTGAGAGTCAGGTGGTACAGAACAAGCCTGACAGTCGGTCAAGTGGTGAAGTCCCTCGCCTTGGAGCAGCAAATTTCATGACAGCTCCCTTGAGCTCTACAGATGGGACCACACTTGACTTTCAGGAATATTCAGTGCTCCACTGGGGAAGTGTTGCTCATTAGGATTGTTTCCAACAGGCACAATACCTAATGTTTCCTGTAGGTGTCAACCAAGTGGCAAGCCAGGGCCACATACCTTTCCCTAGCATGGGCATGCTGACATCATCCACTCGCTACAGTATTCCCAACCTGAGCCCAGCAGCGCCAGTACCGGTGCCACTAGAGAAACACACACACCTGGGGCTTCGTCCCTCTGTTTTACAGGGCTGGGCTGACCACAGCTAAATTTTAGCTGAGGATTTGGAACTATAATACATGTGTGATGATAAAGATTACAGTTGAAGATAAGTTTTATTGCTTCTAAAATCATTTTATAAACATCAATTAAAAAAAGGATCATCTTGTGGAAGAACAACACTTGCAGCTTTAGGTAAATAAAACAGTATGTATGTATGAAATGAGATAATTCTAAATATTGTCCACTGTTTGGGTTTTGTCTACATCTAATAGTGGTGTGGTTAGGGAAAACATATGAAATTAGAGTATTCATACAGGACATGATGATCACTGTCAAGTATATTCCTAGGACTGTCACTTTTGGTGATATGTGTTTACAAATCTGATACTGGTTGAATCTTTCTTAACCTTCTTCACATAATTTAATATCTTCATCTAGCAACAAAACTGGCATGCTTCTGCAGACTGCATCCATCTTAACAATTAAACTAATTCCCAAAAAGATGTCATTCTTTTATTAATCAATGTAAGTCCACTCCTGCAGTTAAGTGAGGACAGAGCAGACCTGTCTGACCTTACTTTTAAGTATTTCTATTCTTTACTTTATGACTAAATTTTGCATTCCTTTTTCATCATCGTGAAACTGCCTTTGTATTTCCATCCTGTATTGGTGTCTAAAAGACACCCAGAACAATTAGAAGTATACCTCTCAACTTCTTATCACAAGAAATCTGGACAAAGCCAGACAAAAGGGGGGAACAAAGCCTTACAAATAGGAACATGTTTAAGTGCTTTTCTTATAAACTTAGAAAGTTGATACAGTAACAGGTTTTGCATTAGCATGCATTTTCTGAAGGATATGAAGTCTGAAACTCAAATGTCTCTCATTATTTAGTGACTTCAATCCTCAATGATTTGCCAGAAAACTACAAAAAAAAAATTTATGAGGAACTGACCAAAAATATGAAGCAAAAATCTGGACACTTGGACATTCTATGAAGATCTGGCCAGTTGAGAGTTATAACTAGAAGACTTTAGTCTTGAAATGACTAAATGAAGGAAACGGTGGTAAACAACATCTCTTTCTCTAGAGGCTTTTTAAAATGTAACATGAAGAGTGATGTTTGCCTATCCACTACCTCATTTTCTTGTTGTTTAAACAGCTTATTTAATGTTACTATTAAATTATTAGATGTTATTATCATAGTCCGCAGTTTAATATGTATTCAGCTTTGACTGGAAACTGTTTGACATGTATTTGTAATGCCTAATTATTCTCTGACAGTAAATGATATCACATTTCTTTGTAATAGTCTTTAGGCCTCAGCACTTTGATTCCTCACACAGTTCATGTACTGGAAATAAAACCTCAATGATTTCTTCTTACATACTGTTATCCCAGTTGTGTGTGTGTGTGTGTGTGTGTGTGTGTGTGTGTGTGTGTGTGTGTGTGTGTGTGTGTGTGTGTGTGTGTGTGTGTGTGTGTGTGTGTGTGAAAATGCATGCAGGGCAACTCCTCATCTCAAGACTTAGTTACCGCCCTAAAAAAATAACCCCTGCCAACAATGGTACATACAAATAAAATGTCTATTAGCAGTTTTCCTTTTTAGCAGCATTTATTTCCTATTTCGCCTCTTCGATGTCTTTATATTTTATAATTGTAGTGCACACTTTTGTGAAAGGAAAAGATTGCTGCACTACCTTATTTCGATACTGCTAGTCACAAAATAAATATTTACTCTGTAAGCTGCATAGATACCATTACTGTTATAGAAGTACATTTTTGTAGAACACCAGCAAAATAGTTATGTTACAGTGTGTCATCAGTCACATGTAACTCAGACAACTGACAGCAAACAATGGCAGACAGAGATGGGGGGGGGGGATCTGACTGAGGAATCCCTGCAGCTAAGACATTTTTAGCCACTGTAAAAGCAACTAATGGGTGCAGCCCATTCTATTAAAGAGCATCTCACTGAGATCTTCATCTACTTTCTCTCACTAAGTATCGCACTTGTCAATGTGTCCAACTTTCCAAGCCTCATTTCATCAATAGCCATCAGAAATAAGGGGGGGCATTTTTCTTATAGGTAGATCTATAGTCTCCATCTAGCAAAAAAAGTATTGTCCTTTCTACATGACAATGTCATCTCAGAGTTGATATGTAAAAGTTATAGGGATGTAGGGAACACCGTATACCATGAGAGTATGGAGCTGCTTTTGGCTGTTTAGGAATCAGTTAGTTGCAAGGAATCAGGATAGTGGGATCTTGACTTACTGCCCAATTAGAGTTATTCAGGCTGACAGGATAATTCAACAAGCTGGTGTTCAATGAGTTTGCCTTAAAATAATAGACCAGATCGCTATTAATTTAATCTTCCCCTCCCCACCAGATCTTGTTTAGTTCACAGGCTGTTCTCCTGGTTGCTGGGTCCATACAACCCCGAATCCAGCCATTGATCTTGCCTGGTTGTCTCTGAGGTAATCCTAGCACTTGGTAATCGCACCAACTTCTCAAAAAGTCCACATTATGGTGATAACTTGTAATGCCTATAGAGCAAGAGATCCCATTGAGGACACAGGGGCACAGCGCTAGGAACCACTATGTACACAGTGGCCAGTCAGCTATCCCTAGACCTATGAGCCTGCAAGAGTGTTGACATATGTAGTTCAGTGCGACAGACAATGAGGAGTGGCTTAAGGGTACACTCATGCTGGGCCTTTACAGCAGCCTGGCTACCAGCACTCCCACATGTCCAGTCTAGTAATACAATTCACTATGAGCTAAAGCCTGTGGCAGAGTTCAGCAAGAACTCCACACAGCAGGCTTACCCCACTACCACCACCACCAGTGTATGCACACCCATCCTTGCTACCTGTACCAAGTACCTAAACTGCTAATCAAACTCATGTTGCCTGGTCTATAGTCAGGACTTTATCCCTCTATGTCATGAGTACAGGCAGATCCAAAATAATTTTACACAAACTCTACAGATATCACAAAATTAAATTAAAACCGAGCCAAACAGCATCATGCCCAGCAGTAAAAAAAGTGTTAAATCACCAAGTAAATCACATAAAGCGAGGTAACGCAAAAAATTCTCTAGAATAAAACAAGCCAAATACTTAAAAAAGAAACATTTATTAGGCACGCACAGCACTTTCATCCCTCTAATGCCTCAGGACTTCTTCAGAGTAAAAGAAATTCCTCCGAGTTCATTATACAACTGCCAAATTAAAAGCCATGCCCATATCCACAGCTAGTCAATCCCCTAGAAATTTAAAGAAACAGGGCCATTTAAATTCACATTATTACATTGCTAAAAAGTACCCCATATGAAATACACATATAAATTTGTAATAACCTAATATTCATCGCAAAGTCCAAACTAAAGTGAAAAACTCGAAAAACGTTCTCTCATATTCGTGCAAGGAACTAAGATGTTTATCATCTCAGTGGTTTATTGTCTAATAACATAGTGCCTTCAATTTTAGGCAACAAGTAAGGGATGTAGAGCCACAGCTCCAGACCCACATTCAAAAACAGGCCATAAGCTGCAATTTCTTTTTTTGCTTTATACTAAGATTCCATTATGGTTGCTGTGGAGAGTTTCTTTTCATGGGAATCTCATTACAGTGATTGTAATCTGAGTGAATGCTGAAACTCTGAATTAGATTCATCAAAACTACTTTCAGCGATAGTCCAGGTTTCTCTTTTCTCCACTGCTGTGTTACCTGAGTGAAGGTATATGTAAGTTCAAAGGGTTATGGGGTGCAGAAGGGCTTGCTCCTGCATACAAAGCTATGCTCAGAGGTTTAATGAAAGTAGCTTTGGCAAATTAAATTCAGAGTTTCAACATTCACTAGGAATGTTGTCAACCTACTGAAATGAATCCCTTCTGGCCATGGACAACCACAAAGCATTCTTTAGCTATGTCCACAACCTCAAAGGCAATACACAATTGTGTCCAGAGCTCATTATAAATGGAGCCACCAAGATATAGCAAACCTCCTGGCTGACAAAGTCATCTCCAACTTTACTCATGTCTCCCCCTCAAACTTCCCTCAGGAAATATCAAATATGACTCCCCCTACTATCGCTAGGGAACAGGTCCTTAATGCTCTCTCTAAGACCAAGAACACTGCATCAATAGGCCCAGACAATATCCCAGGATGCCTTCTAAATAAGATGAAACATGACCTATCAGGACCTCTGGAATTACTATTTAACTATAGCCTCCAAACAGGCTTCATGCCTCATGAATGGAGAAAGACAACCATCATCCCTCTGCACAAAGGTGGGCCATCTACACATCATGGAAACTACAGACCCATAATTCTCACTAGTCTTATATATAAAGTCATGGAAATAATTATCATGGAGATGATTAACAGAGATATAGTAAACCTCCAGACACTTGACCCAACCCAGTTTGGTTTTGACAGGGGCAGGTCATGCCTACACAACCTGGTGGACTTCTTTGCGAAGGTCACCAAGGCAATGGATGAGGGCAAAGTCATTCACGCTGCCTACCTTGACCTGACCAAGGCATTTGACACAATACCCCACTCAGGCATTGTTGACAAACTGAAGAGGTTAGGTACAAACCCATATGTCACCCAGTGGATAACCAACTGGCTCACAGACAGGACCCAGGAAGTTAGAATTGGGGATTCCACCTCTACAAAGAGGCCAGTCACGAGTGGTGTGCCTCAGGGATCAGTCCTTTTTGGCATTTACTTCTCAGAAGTCAAGGCCAATGTCAGTGGTCTCTGGCTGACTAAATATGCGGATGATTGTAAATTAGGAGCTGTCATTGAATCTCACACTGACACAAATGTTCTCCCAGAGGGGCAGACACAGACAAACAATTGGTGTCAGAGTCATGGACTAAAACTAAATGCCAAGAAATGTCTAATAGTATCCCTTGGGAAGTCATCCACCCCTGGCAACTATCATATTGACAACACATCCCTTAGAGTTGATCCAGTAGTCAGGGACTTAGGGACAAACATAGATAGTTTCATAGTTTCATAGTTTGGTACTAGGCTATCTGCCCTGGGGCATTTATAAGCCTAGCCATAGTGATGTGGCTTTCGCCACCCCATGTAATGGTACAAAAGTGTACAGAATAGATTTAGAATACTGTGCCTCTGTCTAGAAGTGACACAGTGAAGACCCCCTTACATAATAGAATTAGTTTACTGTGCCTCTGTCTAGTAGTGACACAGAGATGACCCCTGGGGTAAACCTACGATCTCCCATCCACTCGTCAAGATTTCTCTTGAAGAGAGTCAGTGAGGAGCTCTGCCTAACATGAACTGGGATTCTGTTCCAGAGTATGGAAAGCCTCTGAGTTATGAATCTGTCCCTCCAGCATGTCCTATTCATATTTGTGCTGAGGTTCAAATCTTTAGCTCTCATGGTTCTGATGGATTTGGATTTTTTAAGGTGGAGCATGCCCATCAATTCCTGATTGGACATGGCCTTGTACGTCAGGCACAGATCACTTCTGAGTAGGCGGTATGCTACTGAATAGAGTTGGAGTTTCTTTAGTCTGGCAGCATATGACATATGTTGGAGACCCTTGATCCTCTTGGTGAGGTACTTTTGGGGTCTCTCTAGCTGTAGCAAGTGCCAGGTGACGTACATACCAAATGGGGCATTGTACTCAATCATGGGCCTGATAAGGGAGGAGTACAGGGGCACAATGACCTCCTTTGATCTGGATGTGAATCCCTTCATGATAAGGTGGGCAAGGTGGAAAGTCTTTCTAACCACTTTGGCAACATGGGTGTCAAATGAGAGGTCACTATCGACTTGGGTCCCCAGGTCTCTGATTACTTTTTCCATACTCAGTGGGTTACCGCCTATGTGATAATTTGTGGGCACTTTGTTTTTCCCAAAGGGGACGACTATACATTTTTTGGCATTTAGTTTAAGGCCATGACTCCGGCACCAGTTGTCCGTTTCAGTGAGGCCTTTCTGTAGGATGTGTGTGTCAGCTGGTGTATCGACTATGGCACCTAGTTTGCAGTCATCTGCGAACTTTGTCAGCCACAACCCTCCCATGTTTGCTTTCACATCTGAGAAATAAATGCCGAACAAGAGGGGTCCCAGGACAGAGCCCTGTGGGACACCACTTGTCACTGGCTTTGAGTCTGACATGGCTCCAGTGATTTTGACTTTATGGGTTCTATCCTTTAGCCAGTTTGCCACCCATCTTGTGACATATGGATTTACATTTAAGCTGTTGAGCTTGTCTATGATGTCAGAGTGGGGTATTGTGTCGAAAGCTTTAGCCAAGTCCAGGTAGGCTGTATGGACTGCTTTGCCCTCGTCAATGGTTCTTGTGACTGTTTCTTAAAAGTCAACCAGGTTTAAAAGCAGGATCTGCCTTTTACAAAGCCGAACTGGGTGGGATCAAGTGTCTGTAAGTCCCCAATGTCTCTGTTTATTAGTTCCATAATGATTCTTTCCATAGCTTTGCAGACCAGGCTGGTGAAGCTTATGGGGCGGTAGTTACCAGGGTCAGTAGAGGTGCCTTCTTTGTGGAGTGGGACTACTGTTGCTGTACGCCAGTTTTCAGGTACATATCCTGTAGTAAGGCTAAGGTTAAATAGCATTTTTATGTGCGGGTTTAGCTCCTCTTGGAGTTCACGTAGCATGCAACCCGGGATACCGTCAGGTCCCATTGACGCTGTGTTTTTAGCTTTGCTGAGGGCGGTTCTCACCTGGACATCTGAGATGACAGGGAGGTTACATTCAGCTGGGATAAGTATTTCTTCTTTGGGGGTGAGGGAGGGGAGAAATTTGCACTGAACCTGTCTGCCAGAATGTTGGCAATATCTGTGGGTTCAGTGTATTTTTTGTCATTGTGAACTAACTCTGAACATATCTGAGGGTTTCTGCCCAGGTTTCTAACATAGCTGAAGAAGGCCTTGTGGTTATCTTTAGTGTCCATAGCGATTTTTCTCTCAAAGTTGGCCTTGGATGTTTTTATGAGAGAACGTAGCTTTCTACTAGTGCTATCAGAGATGCCTTCTCTTTATGGGATTTTGCTCTGTTGTGCAGTAGCTTCCTTCTTTTGTTATACAATTTGTTTATGGCTGGGGTCCACCA
Source organism: Protopterus annectens (assembly GCF_019279795.1). Taxonomy (NCBI): domain Eukaryota; kingdom Metazoa; phylum Chordata; order Ceratodontiformes; family Protopteridae; genus Protopterus; species Protopterus annectens. The sequence goes on from NC_056739.1 coordinate 1,190,601,017, forward strand.
GACAGGACGCCTGCCCTTGGTGGAGAGGGTCTTGGTTTTATTTGGGATTGCATGATCCATGCATTCTTGGAGATGTCTGTAGAAAGCATTTGTGAAGGATTCTGCATTGTGGGATGTGGTTTCCACTGTCCCAGTGGGCTTAAAGGATACCATCTCAGTTTTAAGAACTGTAAAGTCAGCTTTTGAGAAGTTTTTCACTGTAGTCTTTTGTGTTGGGGGTGGAGGTGGGATATGTATATCCAGGGTGATTAGTTTGTGGTCAGATCTCACTAGTGAAGGGTATACTTCTGGTGTGGAGCACTTTGTCCCCATGTTTGTGATGATCAGGTCTAGTATATTATCTCCCCTTGTGGGAGAGGTGACTAGCTGTTCCATTGCATTTGAATTTATGAATTCCAGGAACCTTTGGGCTAGGGTATTTGGGCTGGAATAATGCACCCAGTCTATGTTAGGGTAGTTGAAGTCTCCCAATATGATGGTGTTTGGTGAGACATTCATATCCTCCAATGTCTTCAGGAAGGCTGAGTGGGGTTCCTGAGATTGGGAGGGTGGTCTGTAACATGCTACCAGTTGTATAGCAGTTAGTTGCACCTGGATGGTCTCTGATGCTTCATGTGTTGCCACTAACCTGGAGGTGTGGGTGTCCTTGATGAATATGGACACTCCCCCTCCCTTTTTGGTTTGGCCCGAGTTTTGGGGCTGAAAAGCATGATATGAGGTATAGCCTGGTAGCACTGGGGTGCTCTCAGGAGCCTTGAACCAGGTTTCAGTTACTGCACAGACATCGACGTCCTCCATACTGAGGAGTGCTTCGAGAGCCTGCATCTTGAGATTTAGACTTCTGGCGTTGAGCAGCATTACCCTTAATTTTTTTCCATTTTTGTTTTCTAAGGAGGTGGGCTTGTCTTTTGAGCCTTGCCTAAAAAAGGCACTATGGGGGAGGCAAGAGCCTTAGCCAATATCCAGAAGCCCAGTGGTGACAGATGCAAGCCATCCCTTGCGAAGCAGCGTGGCTTGTCCAACATGTAATCCCAAGCAGACAGACATTGGATCCCCCTAGAATGACACCAGTATTTGAGCCAATTATTAAAGCTGGTCATCTTGTCTTTGTATTGTGGCATCATTCTTGGTGAGGGCAAGATGCCGCTCAGGGTCAGGGTCATACCAGCCTGGGCTACATAATCAGAGAGCTCCTCTATGTCTCTTTTCATGTAGTCCAGGAAGGTACATCTCAGGTCATTCATGCCGGCATGGACAATGACGGAGTCATATTTGTACTTGCTTTGGGGTGACCTGAGTGCGTGTGTTATGTGGTGGATCCTAGCTCCCAATAAGCAGCTCACCGTTACCCTCTCCTTGCTCAGCCTGGTAAGCGGAACGTCAGTGTGTCTGACTATAGAGTCACCTATTACTAGTGTATCAGGCATGGTGTTTGGCCTTAAGGGCTGTGATTGTTTGACACACTGATTTATTGAAGTATGTGATGCATGTGTTATGTTTTGAGGTGGTGGATTTTTGGGTGTCTGCTTTGGGAGCCTTTGTTGTTTTGGTAAGTTTTTTGTTAGAGCCTCCAAGTATGTCTTTGTGTTTTTATGTGTTTGGTTTGCAGTTGTGGTAGGTCTATTTGGGACTGGGTTTGGTGTGTGTGTGGTTACCTTCTCCTCCTGTCTGGTCTTGCCAGTCCTGAGTTGAGAGAGTTCAGCCTCCAGTTTGGCTATATAGTTGCATCTCTCATATGTATTTGTGTTTGTTGGGAGGAGGAGAGGGTTGTCTGTGTACATGAGACAATTGTAGCATTGTCTCAAGATTCCCAGATTAACCAGCTGAACCGGAGAGGATGCCAGCAATCTACCACTCGACATGCTAGAATATTATAAGGGAGTGCTGTGCCTTTAAGGGAAGTCGGTACTCACAGGGAAGGTAGGTGGATGTAGTGCTTACTTTAGTTAGCGAGTGCTTACTTAGAAGAGAGGTTTTGAGAACAAGTGCTAGGCTTATAATAAAGCGATTAGACTAGATTATTATAAGAGTAGAGCTTTCTTAAGGGAAAATTAGATAGTAATCTAGCCTTAGATCATCATGTGTCTATAGTGGTGAGGAAATTATTCTATGTTGCACAACTTATAAACAAAGGTATGGCATCTAAGTCCAAGAAAGTCATTGTTCCACTCTATTCAGCATTCATCAGCCCTATCATTGAGTAAAATGCCCCCTTTCATATGTACCTAATCAGGCATATCCAAAAACTGGAATATCCACAGATGTTCCGCACTAAAAGAATACAGGGCATAAGTAATATATTCTATGCAGACCACCTCAAGGCCCTATCCCTGTATTCTGTCTCCTACAGGCTTTTGAGGGGAGATCTATGCCTGGCATACAGGGCATTGTCAGACCCCACTGAGGGACCGCCTGCATAGCCACAAAAGAAATATCATTTTGTTCTGTGCTACTGTGTGTTTTTTTTCTCTATTTTGTTTTTCAGTAGTCCGTTTTGCCTGTTCAGTTTACAAGTTTGCTTCATGGCGTCGGAGAAAGTTTCCCACAGTTTAAGCACATCTTTGGATGATATTCCTGAAGCTTTTAGGAATGCTGCTATCAGCAATGACCAACCAGCTGGAGGTGTTACCGAATCCAGTAACAACAACCAAGTCCTGACCACTTTGATGGCATGACTAGACTCGCTTTTTGGCCATATGGAGAATCTTGAACGGCAAATTAATACTACTAAGACTCCTCCTCTAAATACATCTACTTTAACTGGTACGGCGGTACCGTTAGCTCTGAATGGAGAAGTGCTTCAACCTTTGGCTGCAGTGTCTAGTAACCTGCGGCCTTTCAGTGATGATGCACGACTATTAGCGAGTGGAGTGATTGGGTCTGATAATTTACAGTCTACAGACCAGTTCAACATTGACTGTGGGCAGAGGAGTATTCCAGCCCTGGAACTACCTATAGTTCTTAACCAGCAGCGTGATACATCTTCTAACTTTCATTCAGAGTCTGTGATTCGCGTAAGCGACATAGGGGTTACCCGAATCCTGGACATTAACAACTGGTTGACTGACAACTTCACCTTTTCTACAGCATTAGATCAATTACCTTCAACGACTGGAGTGTACCAAGGTGAGCAGGTCAACATTTTTACTAATCTTAAAAACTTTGACAACATTTTAGTGAACCTAAAAAAGACTCAATTACAGATATCGTACTTTCAAGAATTTTGAAATTTTTGTTCCTTCTAACTTAATTCCTGACTCTGACTTGGTTGTGCTGTTCCAAAAACAAGGGGCACAGCTATTGGAACTTATTATTAAATATTATGTTTTAAACATTGAGAAGTTAACGAATGAGGTCAACTTACTGGACAATGACATCAAATTGCATATTGACTTTTACAAGTTTAAGTTTGATTACAATCGCATTTTTTCAAGTGTTGATGCTTTTATGAGCAAGATTAAGACTAATAAGTCTAAAAAACTCTTTAGGGACAGATGTGCATACCAAGAAAATAGGGCCTACCCTAAACTGTCTAAAGTTAATAGTCAAAATGTAAATGATGACCTTGCTATCAACAAAGTTGATGCTAATAGAAATGGTGTTATATCAGATTTTACTGATTCCACAGCGGTAACTGTTCAACAGGAAGGTGGTCTTAGACGTAGTAATAGGAACCGCAAAAAGGCTGATGGTCTTGAAGGCCATGTTAGTAATTCTATAAACCTTGGCGATTCCACTTACAATGTTAGTGATAATTCCAGTTTTTTAGGGAAACACAACAACACACACAACAAGGGCAGGAACAGGAACTGGAACAGATAGTTAGCCCTAGTAACAATGACGAAAATATCCAATCACCTAATATTCTTTTTAATAGTAGAGGTGATTTTAAGGTTTATAACTTCACATCATTGTTATTGGAACCTTAACTCATTGAACTGTTGGCACTAGGTAATACATTTGTGCCTTCTAAGAAGTTTGATGCAGCCAAATTGTTGATTGATTTAAAATGCTATGTCAGAAAACTCAATTTAAGGCTGCTTTTCAACAATGAGGTGAATGTTCTGAACAACTCACTAACCCTATCGAGTACCTTTAACCCACCCTTACACCTTGGTTTAAGAATGTTCGAGAACATTTGCGAACTTGATGTTCGTCACTTGGACTTTTTTTGTAGAAGTACAAAAAATACTTCTAACATCACTAAGGTCCAATTTGAAGCTCTTAACAACTTATGTGCTTCCCTGTGAGAATTATTAAACCGGACAAAGGGGTGGGTTAGTTATTTTGAAAATGATCAGTACACTCAAAGAATGTTTGAGGTTCTTGATTCTCAAGCTTATAGACCAGCATCACTGAATGAAATGAACAGTTGCTCAAATAGACTTAGAGGTTACTTTAGGGACATTTACCTTTTGGGAAGAATTGATGTGGACACATACAAATATATAGATATTGTTTCACCAAAAGTACCGGTAATGTTTGGAATACCAAAGGTCCACAAGAATAGTAGTGACCCCCCTATGAGAGCGTTAATAGATGGAAGATCTTCTATGACCTATCCATGTTCTAAATATGTAGACTTTTTGCTCTCTAAATACATTAAACTGGTACCCAGCATTTGTAAGGACTCTTGGTCTTTTTTGACCAATATTAATAGTATTCCTTTTAACAATCATTACAACTTTCTCACTATTGACGTTGTCGATTTGTACACCTCAATCCCTCACCAAGAAGCGGTTGAGTGGATTTCTTTACTCCTTAATGAACTTAAAGCACCTAAGGTTGAGATCGACAACGTCACTGAACTTTTAGATATAGTTCTCATGTCTAATTTTTTCACCTTTGATGGTTCTATCTACTTGCAAACTCAAGGTGTTGCAATGGGCTCACCTTGCGGTGCCAGTGTTGCCAACCTTTTTATGACACACTGGGAGAAAAACTTCCTTTTCAACAACCCAGATTGGATGAAACACATCCATTATTACACGAGATTTTTGGATGATGTTTTCATCCTCTTCGAAGGTGAGGCCACACTAGCAGAGTCATTAGTGGATTTTTTAAATACAACTACACCTTTCCTCAAGTTTACTTATAATTTTTCTAAGGAAAGCATTGACTATCTTGACGTGAAATTGACTAAAGATTCAACTATTTCTAGTTTTCAATCTTCCATTTTTAGGAAAGCTACTTACTGCAATTCCTTTTTACACTATTCTAGCTCTCACCCTTACAAACAAAAAAGAGCTATTGTTAAAGGTCAACTGGTGAGGGCAGTAAGGATGTGCAGTAAGCTTTCTGATTTCATTTCTGAGTGTAACTTCTTGAAACAACTATTTATTAATAGAGGTTACCCTCAGGTTATGTTTGAGACTCTATTCAGTGAGGTTGAGCTTAAGAGATCTAATGGCTATTTTAAGCCTCTCCTCAACTGTGAGAAGGGAGTAGGAACAACTGTACAGGCCCTTGTTGTTAATGAAGAAGAGATGAGTAATCCAGGTACAACAGTTGAGTTAACTACTGTACAAGGCTTGACCATCCCCCCTTTGAGTTTTATCACCACTTTCAACAGTAATTCTAATCAGATTTTGAGGAGTATACAGAAAATCCACTCTTATTAGAAAAATTAGGTACTAGACCTTATGTTGTTTATAAAAGGGGAAAGAACATAAAGGAACTGTTACAGAGGAATACTTATTCACATCCTTATCCCTATAATAGACTTAAAGGGACTTTTTCTTGTGGAATGTGCAACTGGTGTAATGTAATTCGTGTTGGTTCCACCTTTTCTATTAGGGATAGAAAATTTGATATCAAATTTAAAATTAACTGTGAAACAAAGTCTATAGTGTACATTGCTTTCTGTGTGTGTTGCCCTGCGTTCTATGTCGGAAAAACCGACAGAAAATTTAAGGAGCGTGTTTACCAACATTGCTACGCCATCAAAAAAGGTAAAACTGAAAACGCATTAGCTAAGCACGTTACATGTAACCTAGGGCACAGTTTCACATTTATGGGCATTGATCATGTACCAGTATCCATTAGAGGTGGCCCTACTTCACTGGTTCTTGAAAACCATGAATTGGAATGGCAGTTGAAACTTGATGCCTTTAATAACCCGGGTTTAAATGAGAATTGCAATATTGCACCTGTTCTTAAACTCAAGGCATTTCTGAGATGACGCTTATATTGAGAACACTTTTTCAGCTCATGTTTGCCCTTATTTACTAGTTGGGCTGACTTATCTTAACCTTATTACAAAACAACAAATAGTTACTTTTATATTTTTAAAAAAAATTATGGTTTTACTATTTATTCTCTTGATCTAATTATCCACTGGATTTGAGTTGCTTAGGCAACTTTCATTAATATTGTTTTTACATCTACTAAAAATCTCTTTATCTAATTTTACTTTCAAACATTTTCTATGTATATAAACTGTGTTACTGTTAACTGATGAGTTACTTTACTATGTATTTTTGTTTCTTTCACTTGGTATTGCCCTTTTAAGTGTATTGTCTTATTTAATTGAAAGGAAGTGATGTAATGTACTGTCACTGTCTTAATTTAAAGAAACTAAACTGGCTTGAACTTCCAAACCTAATACTCCTTCAGCAACTAATCATTACTTTTAAAATTCTACATTACCCCGCCAACACACCCATACTAAACAAACTCATCACACCTTACAAAAATCTCACTACACTTAGATCAGCCAACAGGCTACTAGTTACTACTTTGAAATCTCATAATAAAGCAGGTGATTCCTTATTTGCAAACACTGTTGGTTCTATTTGGAATAAACTTCCCCCAGAACTGACCTCCCTAAGTTCATGTCATCTTTTCAGAAAACAGATAAAAACTCACCTACTAACTCACTGGCTATGCCCCTGCTCCAACCCTGACTGACCTCAGTTAATTTTTCACTCTCCCTAGTCTGCTCCTGTGTACTTTGCTCTTATGTTCTTACTTAAACTGTCTCCACTGTCCCTTTTTTGTACCATCACTCTTTAGTTCTAACAACTGTTAGACTCCCCCTCTGACCATGCTGATATTCTGCCTCTTGCTTCTTCATTCTGTCCTCCTTTAATCCTACTACCTCCAGCATTTCACACTATCTTTGTTTTTTTATGTTTTCCCCCCTTTACTTTACTCTTCCTACTATCTGCGCTATAGCCTTACTCAGTCCATAATATTAGTACCTAACAGAAACTGTATCTCTGTCAACAGTCTCTTTACTTCTTTTTTGTCTTTTCCTATACTCCAACTATATTTTATTCTATTATTCTACTAACCTGCTTATTAGACACTTTAGATGAACCTTTTTCATCTTTTCAGCCAATACCTACTTGTTGTCATCTAATTACTTTTTATATAATACTGAAACTTTTCTGCTCAGCCCCCTGTCTGAATTTAGATTGTCATCTAGTTAGTTTTGTATAAGAAAAATGTATATACATTTGTTTTTGCCTTATTATATTAGTTTTATTTGTATAGTTAGTTCATTTAGTGACTACAAACTCTGTAATGTCTTAGTCTGATAGTGGAGCTTTTCTCCTCGGGCCTCTGCTGAAAATGGACATGTATCCAGCCAGACTAGCCCGGTTAACAAATGTAAAATAAAATAAAATAAAATAAAAATAAAATAAATAAATGTACCAACTGCTACTTAGGTTCAAAAAGGTTTTGGCACCCTTTTTGTACTTCTCTGATGAAGCTTCTCTCTTTTGGAGTAGCGAAAACGCTTGTTGTCTTTCCACAATAAATTTGCGTTAAGGAATATTACTTTGTGCTTTGGGCTTTGCTTTGACCAGGACCTTTTGTTGTTACCAGTTTGTTTGCTTGTTTCCAGGTTTTTAACAGTACTTTCAAGAATGTTTGAAACTCAAGATAGTTCCCAAAGGCCTTCGCCACCATCAATACCCAACTGGTCTGGTAGTCAATTCACAGTTCCATAAGGACCTTCTTGTACTTTTTGATCGGCAAGGCTTTGAGTTACTTAACTTAATGATCAAACATTATGCAATACTGGTTGAAGCTCTGAGCAGACAAGTGTCAGAACTCGATGAAACTATTAAATTGGACTCAGAGTTTGTTCGCTATAAATATGAATATAACAGGATTTTTCTAGTATTGAGCAGTACCTTGGTAAACTGAAAAACAATAAAACTAGGAAAATTGACAGAGACTTGAAGGCTTACAAGGATGAGACAGCTTATCCTAAACCTCCATCAGCACAAGTTTGGCAGGCCCCAAAAAGGAATGTCAAACCCGTTCAACCCAATAATGGTGAACCATCTACAAATGTGAACTCTGCTCAGGCAGGTCGTCCTCTGGGTCCATCCGTTGACTGTTCTAATGCTCCATCTGACTCAGATTATGACCTATTAGATCACTCTTGTAACAACAACAATAAAAAAACTGGGCATTACAATCTTAGGTCCAACTATGCTAATTTTTTAGGGGCAAAGCCAAAACAACAGGCGGCTTTTTCCCACCAGAGGAACAAGCAGAAGCAGAGACAGTAGCGATCCATCAAGCCATCAGCAACAGTCCATTGAGAGACTGCCTTGAAGTTGACATTGTTACTACACCAGGGTTTACTGATGGGCAATGTGACCCTTGTTTAACAACTGAGACAAATACGCATAACATGTCTGCTGTTTGTAATGAAAGTACTGCTAACACTCCTGTTATACTCATGAACAAACAAGGTGATTTTAATGCATACAACTTTTCTACTGCAAATATTACACCTGAACTAGTTGAGTTATTGTCAAAAGGGTACACTTACGTACCAGCTCAGAAAGCAGATCTGGTCAAATCAATTATAGACCTAAAATTATACGTTAGGAAGCTTAACTTGAACTTGCTGTTTGGAGGCTCTTACCCCCTTGACGAGAATAATTTTAGGATTCTTAGTACCTACAACCCCCACTCCATCCCCTTTTACAAATTTTTGAACTGGTTTGCGAATTAGACATTCGTCAAAACACCACACCATTCAACATCGAGTGTTTATTTTAATAATAAAAACAAATGGAATGCCTTGACTGGATTAAATTTTAGAATATTTGATTCTGTAAACCGGACAAGGCAGGGGGTCTTGTTGTGTTTGATGAAATTGACTATCAAGATAGGATGTTTAGCCTGTTGGACAGTCCTTCATATTCTACCAGCTTACGTTCTGAAATAAATAAAGCGTACACCACAATCAAAGACCACATTGAGGAAATGTTCATCGAGGGTAGGGTAACACAACACACATACAATTATTTATCAACAACTTACCCTCGTTTCCCGTGCTTGTTTGGTATCCCTAAAATCCACAAGGATGTCCACAACCCACCCATGAGACCACTTGCAGATGGCCGTGGTTCTCCTACCTATCCATGTACTAAAATCATTGACAACATTTTACAGAAATACTTGGTCAACTTTCCACAGATCTGCAAAGATTCATGGTCATTCCTTGGTAAAATTAACAAGTTAGATTTCAACGCAAGGTACAATTTTCTTACTATTGATGTTAAAGATTTGTACACCTGCATTCCCCAAGACATAGCAGTGGACTGGGTAGAACAAGTGCTTAGATCTAATGGTAGTAGTGGGAATGAGTTGGTTCTGGTTCACTTAATTGTTGGACCTGGTCTTGTCTAACAATTTTTTACATTTGACAACAACTTTTATTTGCAAAAAACTGGAGTAGCCATGGGCTCCCCTTGTGGGGCCAGTGTTGCCAATCTAGTCATGGCACAATGGGAACATGATCATGTGTCCACTAACTGCCCATTTAAAGACCAGGTGATTTTTTACACCCGTTACTTGGACGATATTTTTATCCTCCTGGATGGTGACTTGCCCACGAGTGAAGCGTTAGTGGACTATTTTAATTCAACTACACAGTTTTTGAAATTCACTGCTAGTTTCCATACTGAAGCCATCCCGTACTAGGACATTTTACTTTCTAAAGACACTAGCTTTCATAAATATACAGCTAATATATATAGGAAAGTAACATACTCCAACTCATTCCTGCACTACACAAGTTGTCATCCTTTTCATCAGAAGCGAGTGATCGTCAAAGGTCAGCTAGTGAGGGCAGCCCGCATTATCACATTGGATAGTGATTTTGCCAATGAATGTGGACACCTAAGGAATATGTTTTTACACCGGGGTTACCCACATGAAATGTTAGACACTATTATAGAAGAAGTGTCATCTAAGCGTCAGTGTCATTTTTATAAACCAATCTTGAATAGAGAATTGGTTCTTATGAATGACACTGAACCCTCGAACACAGACTTAGTAAATGTCCACACAAGTAGGCATCCTTCTGAATGTTTTGGTGTCACATTCATAACAACATACAGTCTCAATAGTAGTGACTGTGTTCAGGCACTACGTAAAAATTGGGACTTACTCAAAAAGGACAACACAGTACACCAAAAACTTGGTAATCACCCATTGGTTGTTTATAGAAAGGCAAAAAACCTCAAAGCCCTCCTTGAATGACATAATATTAAAAAAACAATGACAGCTGGCATGTTTAAATGCAAGGCGTGTAATTTTTGTCAATACATCTTGGCATCCAATAGATTTAAAGTTCACGGTTACGAATACAAGTTGAACCTAAGAGCTAACTGTAACTCAAGAATGGTGATCTACTTAACTATGTGCCAAACCTGTACAGCTTTCTACATGGGCAAAACAGAACGACGCCTACGTGACCGCATTTATGAACATACTTATGCGATCAGGAAGCAGAAACTTGATAATGCACTAGCAAAACACATTTCAGTTTATCCCAACCACATGTTTAAATTTTTGATTATTGACCAGGTCACACAGGACTTCAGGGGTGCTCCTCTCCCACTTAAGTTAGAAGAGCGAGAGCTGTTTTGGCAAATTAGACTCAATGCATACAGTTCACCAGGTCTGAATGAGAACTGTTCTTTAAGTAGTGTTCTTAAACTTAGGAGCCTTAATAGGTAGGCTGTGTCAGGTTACCTTCCACACTAGCACGACACAGTTATTCTAATGCTCTTGAGCACCTTGGTTCAGTGACCTTATGTGTATTTTTTGCTGAGTATTTTTTGCTGAGAATTTGTAGTTTTATCTTGATACTTTACTTATTACCAATTATGTTCAGCACACTTGATGTGCTTCAATATACACAGTTTAGTGCACTAACATACGTATTTATATTAACTCAGTTTTACAAACACCAGCGGAGTTTTTATGCACTCGTAATTATTATTTCTTTGCCTCACTAGCTTAGTAGTAGGCTAGATTTACACATTCCTTATAGACAACGCTAGTTGTACTTTTAGTCCGACTATTTGGATTTTTAGCTTTTATTTTAAAAGCAGTTTTTAGTCTAGTTGTGTTTGCAAATAGGGCGTGTCTTGTAAGTCAGCTTTCACTTTAAGTAGTTAATTGACTTTGTAAGTATTAGCCCAGAGAGTATTTAAGCTGTGACTTTTTGTTTTTCTTGATCTGAAGAAGTTTGTTTATTGGAATAAACAAAAAGCGCTTTATCATTTTGTTCTGTGCTACTGTGTGGTTTTTTTCTCTATTTTGTTTTTCAGTAGTCTGTTTTGCCTGTTCAGTTTACAAAAGAAATACTACCAGAATTACCTGTTTTAAAGACTTAAACATTGCCTGTGATATAACTAGGACCTGCTGGAGAGATAGGTATGTATCCCAGAGACTACCCCATCTATGGAACACCCCATCCATGTGAAGCAGAGGTCCTCCCTAATCCAATTCAAGTGCAACTTGGACAACGGGATGGGAAACCAGAAATTCATCCCTGGTTTGGCACCTATGTCTCTGATGCAACCAGGTAACCTTTAAATGGTTCATCTCCCAGGTCCATGCTTACACTTATTAAGGGCATTAGAACTTGTCAGAGATTTGGGATGCATGGCTAGGCTTAAAAAGGCACTTGTGGTCATTAGCCTACTAAACACCTATGAACCTTCTCTGTACATTGAATACAATAATGGGCAAGAATATTTCTTTGTTGAGTTGTCATTACATCATTAAATAACCTATTCACTTTACCAGAAAAAAAAATATATATATATATATATATATATATATATATATATATATATATATATATATATATATATATTTAATATGCAACATGCTTTAATTAACTTACCAAATGTTTTAGCAACTAATGTGGTGGAATCAAATTTTGCCCAGTGCTGGACTGCAAACCTAAGGGTCTAGTAGCAGTCTTACATACATTTTAAAGCTGATTAGTCTGTTATTAATAACATTTTCAAAGTGAAGTTTGAAAGCAGGATCATGACAAGGCTTTTCACAGACAGGTGCTATCTCAGTATATTTAAAAATGTTCACTCCTGTAGTCTGACATTGTATTCCACATTTACACTGGGGCTGTTTTTTTTTTTTTAGCTTCTCTACAGTGTATAGGACACAGTAATTAGTCTAGAATACTTCTTTACTGAGTTGTCATTATATCAAAAGTAAAAGTCAGGCTTTTTTTTTTATCTTGCAGATGTAAAATACCATGGCTGCAATTTCATGTTCTATAGTGGCTAAGGGGGAAGCAGGTTCAGAAGTGTGCTGCACTAGTCTCACTAGGGTTGGAATAATAGTCCTATGTGTGCTTTATAGCTATAATCCCTGTTGTTATTTCTTGTGAGTTTCATAGTGAAATCTGAAAGAAGGAATGAGGCAGCAGAGACATTTACTACCATAGTCTGACATTTTGTGCTATATTTATTTTCCATTTTAGTTGATGTGCCAAACTTCCAGTTAATATGATGACTACAATAATTGCCTGAAATGCTTGTCCACTGAGTTGTTATATGAAAAGGAAAACTATTTATTTCTCCCAAATATAGAAGTTTTTTGTTTTGTCATTAGATATATCCGCCCAATTAAAACTAATTTGCAATAAACTATACTACATGAAGATACAGTTGTATATGTGTGTTTACAGCTGGAACCACCAGCCAAGTACATTTTGCAGTTTGGGATTATGATATATTCTTCTATGAAACTTATTGTAATATTTCATATCATTTCAAAGAAACTGCCCTTTATTGCCTAGCAGTTTTATAAGCATTAGGGCATGCTGCTTCTATCTTTTATTAACAAAAACAGTAATTTTGCATTTTTTTCAGACTGACAATGTCAGTATATATCTGAATTATGTCACTGGTGTGTTCTTAAGAAATTAGAACCAACAATAATCATCTTTTCTAGAAAATATGCTATTTCTGTAATTTTATATGAAATAACAAAATACACATATTTATATATTCTGACACACACAAATATTTAAGATTCTGTTGTTTATTTTCCCCTAATTCTCTTTGGCCATAGAAAACAAAATAAAACTAAATCATCAAGAGCTCATCTCTTAAAAAATCATAAGTGTATCTTGAAGCAGCAAAGAGATATTTAGCATTTAAAGTTATGGTGAAATTCAGGCCAGAATAGTCTCTTTTACAATCAAAAGGTGCAACATTTACAAAACAGTCAGCTAAAAACAAATGTATAGCTTTCAATTATCTTCAAATTAAAATAAAAAAATATGAAAATATAAGTGCATATGGCTGGTATGATTTCAGACCTAAAAAGATTATGTGTTTCTGTATAAAAGAAATGTTTTGCATGTATGTATGTGTGCAAATTTTTTATATATATATATATATATATATATATATATATATATATATATATACACACACACACACACACATACATACATACATATATGTTGAGGCATAAAAAGACATTTAGAATTGATTTTCTTATTTGTCTTTGAGGATAGGAGGCCAGTCTGGTGAAGTATTATATTTAATTTATGCCAGTATTATTCCCTAAAAATTTCCTGAAAAAATTATCAGCCATTTTGGAGATACAGAATTTTATGTGCAAATAAGAAAGCTAGCCCAAAACAGCTAGTATTCTGGAAAACAGTCCTTCTGAAAATCCTTATCATTTAAGGGGTTGTTCGACATGAGATTTAAGTCAGGCATTTACCCGAAAAACGAACTCAAAAGCTGCACTATCCTGAATGCAGCAGTGGCCATTTTGATTACATTTGGACACATCAGCTGTCAGTTTGTGGATTGTCTTCTGCATGCTTTAAATAATCTGCCCTTAGTGTCTCTCTCAGCAAGCTGACCTCTCATCTCAATTGATGCAGAACCTCCTCTATAACATAATGTTAATCTGAGAACTCTGATCCTCAAAGTACACAAAGTACATATATCTTGTTGCCATAAATAAGACCTGAAGGTTCATGCCTGACAGCAGAACCCCAAGAAAAGTGATTTCAATCTGCTGTCAGATCTATGATGTTGTGATATAGGTAATGAATCCTGTACATGCCTGGTTGTCTTATGTATCTAGTCATTGTGTAGTCACAGATATTATATCTTTAATCTGAGGAAGAAGAGGATTTGCACAGGATTCAGGCAGTTTTTCATTAATATATTCAAAAGTATCTTATTTTCTTTAAAGACACTTATTTCTCATTCTAATTAAAATAGTTCATTTTTCAGGTTAACAATCTCTGAGGAAGTAATATCCTTACTGAGTGAACTCAGACAGATTACACAAACCCATACTCATTTAATTTCTGAAGAGGAGAATGTACTGCTGATTTATAGCATTCTTCTTTTTTATCCTGAGTTTACATTGCCTGCCTTTTCCTGTATATTGAAGTAGATAACCTTTTAGGACTTAACATAATTCCTCAAGTGGAGTATGTAGTAAGAAGAGTGGTAGAAAATCTGCCCGTCACCCCTAAGCAGCTGCTCACTTTATCAATTTTATCAGTTAGTTACTTAAAGTCACTATGAAAGATTTGAATTATACATGGCATTGATGGAACTTTCCTTTCTACAGCCTTTGTTGGTACGAACCTTGATAGTTTCCAGGCTTCACATGTTCAGCAAAAGCATTACTATATTACTGGGACTAATATTCTACATGAAGTATAAGTGATAAAGCTTCAATCAAATTGCTGAGTTTTACTATAACAGGATACTTTTCCTAGCATTCTCTCCTTGCTTTTTATTTTCTTGCTTTGCAACAGATGATCGTTTGTGTTTTCTTCTGGGAACAATTTAATGCATGAATATGTATTTGATTTTTATACTGTCTCATGATCATACATGGATAAGTATGTGTACACAAACATATTACATATATGTGTTTTTGTGTGTGTGTGTGCGTGCGCGTGTATACGTGTGTATATATATACATATATACATATACATATATATATATATACATATATATATAATATATATACATATATATATATATATATATATATATATATATATATATATATATATATATATACATATATATACACATATATATATAATATATATACATATATATATATATATATATATATATATATGTTCACTATGAAGTTTCAAAATCCCAAAATCTCGAATTTCAGAATATCGAATTCAGAATCTCAAAATTGTGACCCCGAAAACACCACCCAACACACTAAAATATGTGTATGTAGGGGGGCAAACCCCCATGCACCCCCTGCAACTTAAATATACCAACTCCGAGATTGCACTACAGTGAGGACAAGGGAAATCTCCTCGTCTGTGCTGTATGCCAGTCTCCGTTCAGGATTTCAAAGTTTTGAAACTTCAGACATATGATCTTCGATTATATGAAATTCGAAGTTGTGAGCTTTGAAATTCTGAAGGGAACCCAGATATATATATATATATGTCTTCCACGGTGGTGCAGCGGTAGCGTTGTTACCTTACAGCAAGAGGTTCTCCCGTTCAATTCTCAGCTTGGGTTGGGAGTGCCTTCTGTGTGGAGTCTGCATGTCCTCCCCACAGTTGAGTGGGCATTGAAAAGACATGCGTTGAACGGGAGTGCCTTCGTTGAAGGTTGGGCGTCGGGCTGACAACTCAACACCATAAAAAAAAACAACTGTCAATCATTAGCAGACTGGAGTTCCGCTGTGGCGACCCCTAACTGGGAAAAGCCAAAAGACAAACAACAACATATATATATATATATATATATATATATATATATATATATATATATATATAGAGAGAGAGAGAGAGAGAGATTGAGAGGAATACTATGGGTATTTGAGTTCAAAGTCCTCAAAAAACCCAATCTTGAAGCCAGGGACTCATGTGTCTTCTTGTAGCTCATGCAGGCTGCTGTTCATGCTGCAAGTCAAATATGAGTTTGGACATGCAGCTGTGGAGAGGTAGCAGGAAGGGGATTTTATGGTTAGGAGAGCAGGAAGGAATATTTAGGGTTAGGGAGCAGGAATAAATCTTTAGGTTGTGGGAGGGGTATTTTAGTTTTAGAGAGTGACTGGGGCATTTAGGTTTAGGGGACAGAGTTTTAGGTTTAGGAAGTGATCAAATACTTTAGGGTAAGGAAGGGGAGTGGAAGTTTAGCATAAAGAAGGACTTGGGATGGGAACTGGGTGGGGTTTTAGGGGTAGAGTGTATGTTCTGATGGGACTGTATAGTTTTATAGGGTTGGATGTTGAGAAGGCTACATAGAAATGGAAGATTTGAATAGTAGGAGTTTCAGCACTTGTTTATTTCATCAAGTGGCAGCATGCAGGTGTGTTGTGAGCTACTAACATACAAGTATCTGTAGAATTTGGAATTTTTGCATCAAAGTTAACTGGAAGTGGGAAGTAATGCCGAACATTTATGACCTAGTGAAGGTGTGTGTGTGTGTGTGTGTGTGTGTGTGTGTGTGTGTGTGTGTGTGTGTGTGTGTGTGTGCGTGTGTGTGTGTGTCTTCCCTTTTGTCTTGTTTAGTGGTACTGTTAGGGAAAGGGTGTTAGCAGCCTAACATGTATGGTTAGCAACATCAGTGAGGTGATGCAGATACATTGAAATGGTTTGTTGTTAGATTTCAGTGTAATGCTTTTACCATAAATATAATTATGCAACTTTTGGCTTATGAAAACTACAGACAACATTTCTTTCTCAGTGTGTACATAGTGTGTCTGAGTATCTGTCCATGCTCTACATACATGGGCAATAGGTCTTCCTTCTTGTATCAGAGCTGTTCTGAATCTTTGCTGTCTTTTATCACCTTATACTATATGGCTATAGATAATATCATATTGTAGTATCTCAGAGTTGGTGCTGTACTGATTGACTTCTTCAACAGCTCAAAAACTTTTCTCCAGATCTGCTGACCAATACCACAATTTCTGGGCTCCTATTACTGTGTTGAACGCTTAAACATTGAACGCTTTAAAACCACGACTGGCCAATTACACACATTTTTTTCCCAGGGAAAAAAATTTGCTTGGCTGTCATCCGGGATTTGCCCTTTTCCCCGATGTAGAACGATCTTGGAGTTGGTATATTTAGTTAGGGAGGTATGGGGGGCACAGCCCACTACATTGGGGGGGCGAAGCCCCCCACTTAATAAGGGTTTTAGAGTATTTTTTTTTGTTGTTGGCCAAGCAAATTTTTTTCATGGGGAAAAAATTTGCATAATTGGCCTGTCGCGGTTTTGAGTGTTCAAAATTTAGGTGTCGACGTTTCGGTGTTTGACAACCTAAACGTTCAACGCTGTAACATAGATGCCATTTTCTCATGATTTATCAGCTTTTTATGGGCATTGTGACCTATAACCATAGAAGAATAAAGTTAGATACCATACCACTCCCAAGAATCATATGATTTGTCAGTGGGTTTCTGCAAATTCACAATAATACAAACTTTGTCAACATTTAGCTGAGAAATGTTCTCTATCAACGCATCCTATATACCACAAAGTGATGTTTAGCTGACAATTGGCTCTGTTGAGTTTCAGACCCAGAGATTTCAATTTGTTTGACAATTTGATTAGTTACCTCTGACATTCCTGCTGTGCAGTACCTTTAAACAGAATATCATTTATTTTGCTGGCTGCTCCATCTAGCCTCTCTAATGTTGTTACTGGTCTCTGAAATACTGGTGCTGATGAGATTCAAAAAAGTATCCTCAAGAACCTACAATGACTTAAAGCTGTAATGAAGGCACAATATTTAGAACTGGCATCTTTCAACTTGCTCTACCTCAAACCTTGGTTTGCATCAGTCGCTGAACATATTCTGGCATTAGGCATAGTTACAGTAGCTCTTCCACAGTATGATGTGGCTACTGCTCTGTACTGATCCATTTGTTAAGATCTTGTGCTTCAGTACATTTTGTGATCTTGTCCTGCTTCATGACTGTTAGAATACCATTAATCCACTGTTGATCATGTCTGTTTGACTATGACTCTTGGTGACTCCATACATTTTAGCTCTTGTTAAGTGCCTGACATAGGCACAACAGGTACTCTGCATGAATCACGGGGTCTGGCTCAGGTTATATCTTTATATTATGCTCAGCCTGCGGACGTCCTATGCCCTCAAACAGATCAGTGTACCTCTTCAGAATATCATTTAACTTCTGCATAACAGGATTTGTGATCTGTGACTTAAGCATCTGCATTTTCAAAGTACTAACCACAGAAATATTTCCTGCATTTGATAGCTGCAATGACTTATTTAACAGCAGATCCTAAATATAAACACCTTTCACTGAATTTTGCACCTAAAATAGATTACGCTTCTGTTGTACTGGCTTTAGAATTGCACAGACATTAGCGACGGATGCGTCTGCAACTGCTCTGCTTATCCACTCATTCTCTCATTTCTGTGTCACAGCCTCCCTCCATGTTTCTCCACTATCGGTGTAATATATACTCTTATGATATACTGTACTTTTATTTCACAATCCAGCCAAATAGAAATCATTTTCCATGTCTACTGCTTGAATTCTCATTATAACCCCAAAATCAACACACACATCTCCACCCGTGATAACTAGTAACTCTAGTAGAATTTTCCAAGCTACTCTTTGTAATAACAGCTTGAATTCTTTTTAAGACACATCTCAACCAAACTTTACCTAGTCACTTGAGTCTATCCTCAGAATAAGACAATATTATGCATGCAGACCTGAATAATTTACCATTTAAAATGTGCATTTTGAAGATTTTGTCAATGTGTTACATTCTATGGCTTGTCTACAGGAAATCAGGATGAAATTCCTTCGGTTTGAGCTGACTGAAGAAAAAGATACAGAGAAACATAACGTTGGTCACTGTCTTCCACAGAAAATCATTGCAGGTGTGAATCCTATGTGTGTGCTGGCAATGAGTCCCTTCTTTTGGGAAATCTCTTCCTTCAAGTTGGTGCAAACATGAAGCTAATACATACACAAGTTCAAGGGTTGCAGAGAGCTGCCCTTGCAGAAAAACACAAAGATAACTTTCCACCTGTCTGTATTTTAGGTATTATTTTTTCAGTGTTTTTAATGTTCCAAGTTTTACAGCTCAGTGATTCATAGGAGAACCTACATTCTACATCAGCTTGCAGTTACTAAATACAACTATTCTACCTTTAAACCATATTTTTTTCAAACCAAAATTCACTTTTGCCTGCATTCACACTTTGGAATTTGTGCACACTTTCTTTCTGGCCTTCAATGAATACACCAAGGCTGCATTTAAAATGTGCTGTTTTCATAAAATGTACTTCAATACTTCCACAAACATTTCTGTTTTTGAATTGTCCTTTTGTCATGAAAACACTGAAGTTGTTGCTGCATCAGCCCCTTTCATAAACACTTTGAAAAAACAATTACTGCATCCACAGAGATCAGACTTTATAAAGTTTTGTAGCATGCTCTCTGATTACTGAAGCCATAATACATGCACATGTGGTTTATGCCTGCTCGTTATTAGGTGCTATTTGTTTGGTATGTGGTCACCTGTTTTTTTTATTATTGAGTACTAGACAGTTCACTCACTCAGGTTTAATAATTGAGACTTAAATAACTTAGTATATGAAGCACTGTGATTACTCCCCAAAATGAACCGATAAGTCTGCTGCGCAGTGTTCTGCCATGAGACTCAATCATAATAACTTTCAAAGCGGCATAACTGTGATTCATATTTTAAATCTATTATGATGTAGTCTTGTCTGCAGCATGTTAGCCTCCAAAGAACAGCATCAACAGTGATTTGACAGCTTTAAAGCTGTAACATGCTTCACATGACCACAGAAATAAGAGAGTGACAGGATAAAATGCCCAGCAGCTTTTAAAACCATTGGATATCTGTGTGGCTGTGCTAACAGCCCTCTAGGCTGTAAAACACTCCATACTCCTGCTTTTGTTCTGTAACTAGCATTGCAGCAGGGCAGCTAAAATGTGAATTACTTCGAAGATAAAGGATGAGTTCTGTCCAGTCATAACTAACCATTTGTATGCTATCAACACAGATGTCAAATGTGGAGCAGAGTAAATATTGTGGGTGAATTTCTTAAGACCTGCCTCTAAAATACAATAGTGGGTTATAAACATCTAGGGATGTGGTTATCCACCCCTAGAGAATACTCAACCAAGAGAATACTTTGAAGATGTTATATTCAAAATAGCAGTTTGGGCTAGAAACTAGCAAAAAACAGAGCCTGAAAATCTGAAATTCAGAATTAGCAGTATAAAGAAGAAATAATAATACAACAGAGTTTAAAGATCCAGAATTCAAAATTAGTATTTTGAGAAAAATAAGCAAAATCAACAGAAGTGAAGTTTATTTGAAGATCCTGCAGTCTAAAATATCATTTTGTGAAACAAAATATAGAGCCTCAGAAGCTGAGGTTGATTTTAGGGTCCGACATTCTAAGATAATTTTTAATGTTTAAAGGCATGACATCATATTTAAAGAACTCATACTGAAACACCCAATATAGTAAAAAAGCAATGGTTTATTTATATTAGAAACATGTGTTTTAATATTTCTGAAATATCAAACTGGGAACAAAAAAAGACTAACTTTCTAGAATTTGCAACATGTACTTAATTGTATAATGGTTTGTGTGGCAGTGCAGCTGAGTTTTCTTTACTGTACAAATGTTACAGTACAAATGTAAACATTTTTCCTACTGTCTGAGCTCATCAAATGAACATTTTTTATAGCACAGTGCATCTGTGAGGCAAGCTCAGACTTATTAGTGGCAAAACTTTGATGGAGAAATGAATCTAGTTTTCTTAGATCCAAGATTCCAGAAACAAACTGAAAGGCATGATAAGCACAGTAGACCAGTAATATTATTAAAGTGAGTAATGGCAGGTTTCTCGGTTCTGCATGCATGCTGTAACAAGCATTTAAGTAGTTTAGTTCATCAAAGGAAATCTGAATCATTGGGACAGAAAAACTGTAAAGTGATAAAGCAAACACAAAAGTGACTCAGCTGTTTAGTTACTAACTTCTAATGATTGTGTGATAATATACACCTGGTCAATTGTCACAGTCATCAGCTAAAGATGCAGGCTCGGGACCCTGTACTGGTTCAAGGTAATGCAACCTCAGACTGGATAGTAGTATGGAGGTGCAGTGTAACTTTGTTTCCTACACAAGAGGTTTGAAGAATGAAAGAATGAAAGAAAGAAAACAATGAATTTGTGAAATGTCTGAATGCTGTTCTGCACTTTTTTACTTGTTTAATATGTCTTTTGATGCATTCTCTCTCATGGAACTTTCCAGGAGGTGTTGTCTCTCATGGAACTTTCCAGGAGGTGTTTAGAAATTTGAATTAAGAGTTACATAAATGAAAAAAATATTTAGATTAATAGAAGTATTTGCAGCTACCAGTATTGCATTAAGCAGTGCCAAAAATAAATCCTTAAAGTCATTTCTAAAAGACATATTTGCATAGTAGTTTGAAAAATAATGGCACGATCATACAGCAAATCAGTTTAGACCACAGTACCTCCCAAAAAGTGTCTGAAGCACACAAGCTAGACAGCAAAACAGTAAGAGAAACCTAAAACATTCTGAAGTTAGTACTGCATGTGGCAAAACCACAGGTACTGAAGATAGATATCTTTTTAACTTTCTAGCTTTATCACAGCTATCTACAGCAAGACTAGTACTTCATCAGACACAGCCTGTTCTGTAACTTAGTGCTAACAACACTTTTAGGTGGTGTAGTGGAAAAGAGTAAACTTCAGAAACTATTAACTTAGGCTGCTGTATCTGTTTCATTAATAAAAGTCACATTGAATAGGGCACCAAAGCGATTGTTTTTAAAAAGGGTATATGTAACATGTACAACTGTTTGTTTAACTTTATAGGACTGATTGGAGAAATAATTTCAAATTAGCTAACACTTTAATAAGAGCTGCCAAGTATAGCTTCATATTATGCCTGGCTTGTTAGGTAACATTCTGTCAGATTTTGCTAGAGATACGCAAAGTTGCCTCTGTCTCTGTTCCGTTGGCTTCTGTTATCACATGCTGGAATATTTACATCAGTTCTGCTCTGTATTATTTTCACATCTGAAGGAATACGTTCAGCTCTTTTCTAAAGATAAATACTTAGAAGGCTGTTGCATTAGCAGTATCACTCAATAAAATGAATCTATAGGTTATGTTGTAATAGTTTTACATAAAGCTGGTATTCCATTTGCTCTTAAGGTAAATGATGATTTAGCAAATGCAATCATGCTGGGCAAAGAGCAGTTCAGAACTGTGTTCGTACAGAGAAGCAAAGGAAACGCTGGCAGATCATGTAAACTAAATTAGATCTGACATTGCAGTAAATATACAGTCAAGGTTTTGACAGGCTTTGACTGAATTTTTCAAAACTGCACATCTGCTTCTGGCAAAGAAAGCTGATTGACTGTGCCAAAAGAAAGTATTCTCAGTAGCATACCCTTGTTTGAAGAAAACATTCCAGCAAGGATACAATTTCAGTCACACACAGCTTTTTTAGTGAAGTGACGTGCTAAATATAATGTTATTGACTTCTGGCATAGCAGGTCAGAATGTTTTCCAGAACTTATTGGAACGCTGTTATACCTCCATGCCAATGAACAGTACGTATACTGTGCTTTCATCTTCCTGTTATAGCGATATGTTCAGGGATAGCCAAAGGAAAACTAGCAATACTAATCTGTCTCTGCTCCACATGCTTTACCAAAATACTGTAAAAATGTAACTAACTAAACTACCATATTACAAAAATGATGGTACAGTTACAGGCTAAGA
Organism: Protopterus annectens; assembly: GCF_019279795.1. Lineage (NCBI taxonomy): Eukaryota > Metazoa > Chordata > Ceratodontiformes > Protopteridae > Protopterus > Protopterus annectens. The sequence continues at coordinate 1,190,624,131 of NC_056739.1, forward strand.
CTCAGCTCAGGGGAAAGTTGTGAACTTTCATCTGTTTTTAATGTATTCATTTGTGGACTAGGTTAAGTGACTCTTTTCAGAGGCAAACCAGGAGAACTCTCTGGTCTGAAGGTTTGCTTAGAATCAGATAGTTTGCAGAGACTAAGGATGTCAGATCCAGGACTATGAGATAAAAGCTGTTAGCAGTCCATAACCATAAACCACTGAGCCAAACTACCAGATTGCACCTAAATACTATCAAGTTCAAAAAAATGAGCATGGGGGTGGGTTGCTCAGTTTTTGACCCAAAACAGGTTCAGCACTGCTGTTGCTGTAAAGCAGAAACTAGCAGGTTTATACATTGAGCACACTCAGGTGTTATGAGCTGGGAGATTTAATGTGCAGTTTCCAGAACTGTGCATCAAATTGCCATTACATGAGCACATTTATTAACATATGAGCTAAGCACAGGTATTGTGGCTTTCATCTAAGGGCAGCTACTGTTTTTGCATTGGAAATGTTAACAAAGTAGGCAAAGATATTCCCCAGGATTCACGAAGCCTCCGTGTAAGAGTTATAACTCTTACACGGAGGCTGCAGTTAAACGGAGTGATGTCAGCATGCTTTGCATATTCATGAGAGCATGCTGAATCACACCTAAGTCTAACACGGTCCATGTAAGACAGTAGGGGGCGTGTCCGTAGGCTGAGCCCTGCAAGCGGACACGCCCCCAGAAGTGTAAAAGTGCCCAAAGTAAACACCCACAACAGAGTCCACGGAAATGTGAATAAACACAACACAACACATGCCCCACAGACTATGAACATAAAATATATATAAATGAACATGTTATATATTTTTTAAATTGTAAAGATGTTTAACCGTGAGTGTGCTCGTTATGCTGGCGTGCCGTAAGCGCAGCTACAGTTAGCAGTCAGTGGGAAAGCATATAAGAACTAAATATGCAAAATAAGCCAAGAAGCAATAGCGTAGTGGTAGAGATGTTGGCTGCAGAGCAGGCATTCATGGTTCGAGCCCCCACAACACCAATTTTTTTTGCAAAATAAGCAGGAAACAAGTCCCTGACAAATATGTACACATAAAACCACAAGTTATGTAAAATGTAATGAAATAGCCCATTTATATTGAAGACATGTGAGGTAACAAAAGAAGAAAAAATGCCAGATATGCCCATAGCTGAGCTACAGTTTAACAGAGTGAGTACATGTGCCCGTAGATGAGCAGTGGTTTAACTGGTGCAAAATGAGTGCCCGTAGCTGAGCAGTGGTTTAACATGCTAAATCTATGTGTCCCTAACTGAGCTGAGCGTAATATGCGTGCCGATAGCCAAATGAGGCTTAAAGCAGTGTACCCCATTTGCGCGGAGCTGCGCACCGCGCAAACAAGCTAACCGACGGGCAACGTTGAGCAAGCCATATCAAAACTGCCTTTACACAGACACACCCCTCAGCATGTCTAGACAGTCATGAAAAATAAAAAGCAGTGGCCAGGTTCGAACCCAGGATACTATACACCATAGTCAAGGTACAGAACCACTAAGCCATGACAGCAGTACCTGTAAATGCAATAATAGCTAATATATAGGAATGAATACAAACTAGAGCATGACAATGCAGGTTTACTGAAGTTGATACAATTCCAAAATGGCCAATCACAGATATGTGAGGGAAAAACGGACTATATAAGCCCCATAGGCGGGAATACACAGCATAAACGATTGTAGAACTGACCTGCAGGCAGAATGACAGGAGTAGGAGAGGATAGTCGCTTTCGAGCACAGAGGTGGGGTGTTGAGGAGTCCAGGTACATGGTCTGGCTCCTAGTCCATAATCATGAGGCCCAACTCATGCAGAGCCAGGTCCTCTGGGGAGCATACAGGGCTGAGGCGTGGGACCGGTTGGCTCATGATCTCACCAGTGCCACAGGGATTCCAAGGACTGGTGAGCAGGTCCGTCACCACCATGCGGACCTGAAGAGACGCAAGCAGGACCAACTGAACCTTTGGATCCAGGAGGCCCGGCAAACACCCAACGCCCCACTACTGAGTAAGTAACATTTAATTATGTATGTAAGAAATTAAACTAGCTGATATTATGGAGATGTGTATTCCAATATTACTTCATTTATATTACAGCTGCAGGTGTCCCTTCTGCGAACCGCAGAGCCTATGGTGATAGGCTGGTGTGGTTGCGCCACCAGGCAGGTCAGTAATCCACTACCAGTAACTGTAAAGAAATATAAAAGTATGACAGTCAGCAAAAGAGTGCAGTGTAGTCAGTAAGGAATAAAATCTGCAAGTAACAGTGTGAAAGTGTATGCAAGTATTGCTTGATTACAAGAGTTTTCAGCCTGTAAGTTTAACCTAAACATGAAACTGTCCGACATATATTCTGAAATAAAAATGCCCTGCCTGTAAGAAAATAGTACACAACCTGCAGCAGGCTGAAAAGTATAGCTGCAGAAGATGATGAAATCACATGTGTGAACTATATCCCTGTGGAAATACTGAAACATGACAGAAGTGAGACTGCTGGAAAGGATTGTAATAACTACTGTTAAAACATGTCAATAAAGCCTAGAAGTACCATCCTGAATAATAAAATGAAAGCAAGTGAGAGAGTGTGAGAAAGTGACATGAATCCAGCAATACAGTAGTAATAACCCCTGAATAAAGTATACTGCAGTCAAGACAGAATGAAATGCATGTGAGATTTAAAACCAAACAGCAAAATCTGTTCAAAGTTTTGCTGCATCTGGAATGTGTATCCCAAAATCAGGATATGTTGCTCTCAGTCTGCAATATGCAGATAGGATGTTTGTCTGATATACCAAACATCCACACTTGTCTACAGCTATATAAAGCAAATGTAGCCCTGATGTAGCTGAACAAAGCTAGGTATGAATGTGTATGAAGAACCATAAAATGTATATTGATGTTGCATTAACAGTCCTATCACCAAGTTGAAATAGTTATCATATAGGAAACTGTAGTTAGAACAGTAGTGTGTATATAACTGTAGCTATTAGAAATGTACAGCATATGTATTGTTATTCGAAGGTGTTAATATTACTTTCTTCACCCCACCCTATAACCACATATAACCCATTCCACGTGAAAATGGTATGTGCAATCACAATTAACACCCCTGGACGTTTGTCCTGTTGGGTCATATATATTTGCATGTCTGTTGATGCATCTGCCCTGTTCATACATCCACACCTGATGGCCTGCTGCCATCAATTAACCCTGCATGTTGTTGGACTGTGTATTTCTGTTCAGATTATGCATGTGTTATGCACGCTGTTCAATGGTGTGAATATCTGGGTGTTTGGTTAATGGGAATACTAATGCATGCTGTTACAACTAATTGTGAATGGTATTATATGTCACTAACCCAAACTGTCATGACATAATGCAAAACATAGTACGACAGGGAAGGTGGGTTCCAGCGAACCCACCTCTCCCACCTCAGCTGGCGAGTGCACCTGGCACTAGTGCCGAGTCCGGACCCTCCTCCGGTGGCCCTGTGCCACCTGCAGGTGGAAGCGCTGCAGGGGATGGGGCTCACCCCCCCTCTGCAAGTGTGGCCGGAGGAGGACCACCACTCACCCTCCGTAGCGTCCGGACTGTGGTGCGTAGGGAGATTCGGGACTCTGTTCTCGAGCCCCTACGCCAGCTCGAGGCATGGGTGGCGCAACTAACGGGCATGCCGGTTGCCCCGCCTACACAGCCCCCAGCACAGCCCCGTCCTGGGCAGTGAAAGAACAGTGGCAACTGCCTATGGGTGGGGATATCAGTTCCACTGTTGCCATCTGTGGGCTCATGGGCTCTGGATATCCATACCTCCGTCCCCGTCAATTGTGTAACCCCCCCACACGTGTCATACACCGCCCCTGTATGCGTCTTGTTTGTCTTGTCTGTTTACCTACCCAACCTACCTCCCCAGCTGTACCGACTTCCTTCACCTGACATACCACTCTCACCTGAAAAAAAAAAAAAAAAAAAAAAGGGCACTCTGTACCCACAAAAAAATTACGCCCCATACATAGCTGCCCATTCCGCACACATGTCTACTGGACATGGAACCTATCAATTACAATTGGCTGTACAACAAGTATTATTGTTGTCCTGACACCTCTCTCAGAGGTGGAAGGTTTTAAATGTCACACCAAATTACATACATATGCACAGCTGTTGCTGATGAAGAAATGGGCAGCTATGGGCCTCACCTACATCCCTCCTGCACATCCCAAGCTTGTTTCCCTACTGTCTTACCCTCTGTGACCCCTTTTTCACCACTTTCCTGTCTCCCCATTTTCTTTTCTTTCAAAGAAAATAGCGCGGGTGTGTGCAAGAGTAAGCACGTTTAAGCGGTTGTAAGCGGGTGTGCGCGGAGCTAACCGCCAGTGCGCATGCGTGAGCTCCGTGCAAACCAGCGCTAACCCGGTTACAACTGCTTAAAAGTGCCTTAGTCACTTTGATTGACAGGTCCTGTACTCAGCTCAAAAGCAAAATAAAATCCCACTGTGAGTCCCGAACCCAGGACCTTGGAAACAGTAGTCTGCATGACTTACCACTAAGCCATGACTCTTATACAAGAACATTGTGCTAAAATAAATATATCATGTAATAGTAGGAATAAATGTAAAGGGAATATAGATGTGTAGTACACAAAGCATGCCATTTAGAATTACTATCAAAACTAGTGGATTTCCATAATAGTAGTGTGTGAACAGAAACAGCCATGCTAGTTGGAAGCTAGTAGGTAAAAATGTCACTATAGCACCTTGCAAGACACACACATACTCAAGGCAGGATAAGCACTGCCCATACCCCACAACCTCTTACAGAAACTCATCTGGACCAAGTAATAAAATATGTGGAGCAAAGGCCCAAAACCAGGGCACATCACAAATAATGTTACAACAAACGCAGACAGTTCAGAGAGTAACAGGGTCTGCACTTTGTGGGATGTTTGGAAGGGTATGCAGTCTGAAACTTGAATGTTTGTCACCATATTCTGACTTGAGCCCAGAGTGACTTGCCAGAAAAAGGTGTGCATGAGATATTGACCAAAATATGAGGCAGAAATGTGGACAACCTGCAAATATCTGTACACATGACGGGTCTGACACCACCATATTTGAATAGTTAAGAGCCTAGACATAGTAACAGTGAATGACTTACAGGGATGCCCCACAGACCCCATGTGAAATGTACAAACAGTAGGCAGAAAGGTGTAACACATGCAATGGTAACTATGGAGTCCTGAAAGTATTCACCACTTGCATGGCAGAAAAGTGTAGTAATACATATGCTCATGCTAACCCACAGTCACAACTGCAGCATACCAGACATTTTAATGGGTGTACCCCACTGATATGTACCATTCCATGAGGCACATAACAGATGAACCTGAAAGTCTCTGGGGCCTGCTCAGCAGCGTACTCAAATACCCTAATAGATGTCAAGGCCCACTCCATGGCCAGACCACACTGCATGCTGTAACACCCTAGCAGATATAGCAAGCATTCCAAGGTGTGAATGTACATGGAAAATAGGAAAGCTACAGCAGCACACTACAGTCAAGACACCTAGCAGGCATACAAGTAGTGACTGTAAAGGGCAACTATTGAAGCCTTAGCAACAAAGTGCAAGCAAAAGTGAAAGGAAAGCACACACACACACACACACACACACACACACACACACACACACACACACACACACACACATTAACAGTAGTAGTAGTTGTAGGTGTCAGTGTACATACACAGTTAGTACAGGAAACTGGAGAAATGAATGGAGGAATGTTAATCTACAACACACCTGGAAATATGAGAGAGATACCAACCTTTACACTCACAGAACATTGTCCACAGCATAACAGCATGGTCCCTGCCCTTAAAATCTGAAAGGGCTACGCCTATCTCACATACCTTTTTATAGCACTGTTCTGAAATCACAGTGAGAACTGCAATCAGTACACAACTGGCTGCATGCAATTAGCAAATGCTGGCTAACAATTGGTGCAGAGGCCATCACATGGGCATATGCAGATACCTACAAAAGTATGCTGTACTCCATGTCCACACATGCAATACTTTCATTGCACCCTGAGAAGGACGTGAGAGAGAGAGAGAGAGACAGAGACAGAGACAGAGACAGAGAAAACTGCAATTAAGCAGACAGAAACAAATTGTTCAGCAACAGCTACCTGAAAGCTGACAACTGGGAAGTGGAGCAGCAGGACAGAAAACCAGACTGCAACACAAGCAGCTGTGACAAACACAGGTAATGTAAAGTAATACTATAAAGGTCTACATACTGTGAACCCTCCATATGTGTCATTGGTCTGTATCCATATATATATGAAGATGTGTAAAGGGCAGGGGACATACAGCAACTATCAGTGAAGGCTGTACATACATTTGTATGTGAGAGCATCTATGTGCACATATCAATGTTGTTTGATTGTAGGTTGTAGTGCCATGTACAAAGTAGGTTTCACAGTTATGTATGTTTAGCAGTATGTTAGTGTGTGTATACAGTATGGTAGACAAATATGTTGATATACCTGTCTAACATATGGATACGTATGTATGTCAACATATGTATGTGTGTGTATATATATATATATATATATATATATATATATATATATATATATATATATATATATATGATATGCATATATGTATACATACATAGAGAGAGAGATGTAGGAATACATAGACAGATGTAGATAGAATATTGTACAAACATATCTATGTAATGCACACATACAGATATAGATATATGTAGATACATATACATAGACAGACTGATCTGACTACCTACAGGTATGACTGTATATGACGACCTGCAACACAGCCTGTCCCACCCCTCTGTCACTCACACCCCCTCTGTGTCCCCCCTCCACATCTATAGCAATATATGTACATCAATATATATATGTGTATATGTATACGGACATATATATATATATATATATATATATATATATATATATATATACATATAGATATATCTATATATATATATATATATATATATATATATATATATATATATAGAGAGAGAGAGAGAGAGATGTATATAAATTCCGAGTGAGGCCCCCAATGATATTCACAGTGGCACACTATCCCTGGAATATCTGCACATGGTATGTGTCAGCGGACATGGTGTGTCAGCTATGGACATGTAGGTCGGTGTACCCCTCCACACCACATAATGGATGCCATGGTATGGACCTCACATGACAGCTACAGATATGGAGAAGGACACAGTGACATGTACAACACTGTGACAATGCACTCAAACACATTACCAATGCACAGTGACTGACAACACCACAGAGTACACATATGCTACCCACATAGAGGTTACCACTCCCGGATTTACATATGTAAGTCACACCCATGACAGATGTCCAACAACCATAGTAACACCTCACACCATCCACAAACTAAATGTCTGCTGTGTGTCGTCTGTGCCACTGCAATAGAGTGCACATGTGGAGGTAAGAGTTCCTACCCACAGATAAGACATACCCTGCAATAAACCACACAGTGTTAAGAAGCAAGACTCCCCATGAGTACATGTCACACATACCCCTGCTGAATGTTAGTCAGATAGGTAATATGCCATATGAGTCACCCTGTGTAACTGTGTGACAGCAGCAGGTACCATCACACCACGTGTCACAATGGTCAGGGTAGCAGAACAGTATGCTGCTGTAGTCCCAGGGGCAATAGCATATTGTATAGTATTGTATTGTAATGTAATGTATTGTGTTGTATTGTATTGGTATGTTGAGGTGCCTCCTTCATGGAGTGGAACCACTGCTGCTGTGCGCCAGTGTACAGGTACATATCCTGTAGTCAGGCTAGTGTTACACAGCACTTCTATATGTGTGTTTAGCTCCTGTCAGAGGTTATGTAGCATGCAACTGGGGATACCATCAGGTCCCATCCATGTTGTGTATTCTGCTGTCCTGAGGGTGGCTCTCACCTGGACATCTGTGATGACAGGGAGGTTACAGTCAGCTGGGATAACTATGCCTTATTTTGGGGAGAGGGGGTGACACCTGCACTGAACCTGTCTGCCACAATGTTGTCAATATCTGTGGTGTCAGTGAAATATTTGTTGTTGTGTACTACCTATGGGCATAGAGGATGGATCCTGACCAGGTTGCTAACATAACTGAAGAAGGCCTTCTGGTTATCTGTAGTGTCCCTCTTGATTTCCCTCTCAAAGTTGCCCATGTATTTTGTATGATGGAAAATAGATCCTTACTAGTGCTGCTCAGACATGCCCTCCCTTTATGGAATTATGCTCTGTCTTGCAGTAGCTTCCATATTCTGTAATACAATCTGTCTATGGCTGGGGTCCACCAGACAGGATGCTGTCCCTTTGTGGAGAGTGTCTTGGTCATATATGGGATTGCATGATCCATGCATTCTCGGAGATGTCTGTAGAAAGCAATTGTGTAGGGGTCAGCATTGTGGGTTGTATCTGCCACTGGCCCAGTGGGCTGAAAGGATACCATGTCACTGTTACAAAGTATAAAGTTTGTATCTGTAATGTTATGCACTATAGTCGTTTGTGCTGGTGGTGGAGGTGGGATATGTATATCCAGGGCAATCAGTGTGTGGTCAGCTCACAGTAGTTGATGATGTAGGCCATACAGTACCTAGATACAAACCCCCAGAGTGAGGAGGTGCTCTTGACCTGAATCAGTGTTCTGACTGCTGGGGTTTGGTAGTATGTCGTATGGAGTCTGCCAGGTACTGTTGCACAGTTGCTGGCTGAGCACTGATACCTGGCCATCTACATGTGTATCCACCAATAGACAGACAGACGCTACATATGTGAGATATGTTGTATCATAACAGTGGAAGTAGCATGTGTAGTATGTGTGCCAAATTCTGCTGACATATATTGCTGATACCAGGTTATTTTCTTTCTCAGGTACATGGCCCACCCGCGGAATCCCACCTACTCCACAGCTGAGGATGAGGAGATACACCAGAGCCTGGTGCGGGATTATGCAATACTCTTTTCCCGCACCAGCCAGAATCAGCAGGAGAGGGCTGCACTGTGGCAAGACCTTGTCCGTCGGGTAAATGACATAGGCACGCATAATAGGACATATGAGCAGGTACGACATCACTGCAGTGATTTAATCAGACATGTCCGTCAGCGTGCATCGGATATCCACAGGCAACAGGTCGCCACAGGTGGTGGGGTGGCTACACATCCCCCACTCACCAGACTGGAGGGACTACTCATGAGTGTAGTGGCTCCAGTCCGCCAGCAACAACAACAGCAGCAGACATGCATTATGATGGAGGCTGGAGCCACGCAGCAGCAAGACAGTGAGCGTGCAGGTAATATGCCATATGTATAGTTGACTGTTGTGTACACTGGTAGTTAATGCATGTGTGAGGTGTGTCCTTGGTTTGTAGCTGTCACCATAGTATTTAATGTGCAAGTGTGATATCCTCAATATTAGCAGCTGACCTGTGAAAGGTGACTGTTGTACTACTGACCTGTATCATACTCAGTAACAATGGCACAGTTGTGCCCACTGACATTAGTTTCTTCACGTCTGCAGGACCCTCTGGTATAACAGCAATGTAGCCTATCCATGCTGGTGAGTGTGTATTAACAATTCCTGTAATAGTGTTGATAGTAATAGTACTATTTGGCTCACTTAGTAGTGCTCTTTGTATGCATGTAGGTGTGTCTGTGTCTGTGTGTTGATATCACGCATACTGAGTACTGTACAATTGTGTGAAACTGTGTGCATGTGTGCATGTGTGCACCTGTGCATGTGTGCATGTGTGCACCTGTGCATGTGTGCATGTGTGCACCTGTGCATGTGTGCACCTGTGCATGTGTGCACGTGTGCATGTGTGCACCTGTGCACGTGTGCATGTGTGCACCTGTGCATGTGTGCATGTGTGCACCTGTGCATGTGTGCATGTGTGCATGTGTGCATTTGTGCACCTGTGCATGTGTGCATCGCTGGTAATGTGTAGACATTGTAAACTGTGTTTCCTGTTTCCCTCCCACAGGTTCTGTTGCTGCTCTGGTGTCATGTAGCAGGGAACATGAGTCAGGTGCCGTGGGTACTGATAATGATGACATCTGTGTAATGGCACAGGAAAGTATGCCAGGGTCTGCCATTGGTCAGCCGATTGACAGTACACAGCTGTCGACCCCATCAATGCGCACAGTTATCCTGCCAATACACCCTTTGTCACCAATGTCCCTAGGTGATGGACAGCATACAGTGGTCATTGACCAGGGTAATGTGGTATCTGTGGCACATGCCTCCCCACACAGCAGCCATGGGCATGGCCCAGAGATGGTACCACACAGACAGATGTCCAGGGGTTCTCGTGGGAGCATCCTTGGGCGTACTGCCCCTGTCAGACGTGCCCACAGAGGTCTTACAACCTCAGCTATGTTTCGGGCTGTCATGCAGGCGCAGTCACGTATGGAACGGTACACCAGACAGGGTCTGAGGGAGCTGACAGCATGTCGCACAGCCATGACTGACAGTATGCGTGACATTGCGGCTGCCATCCGTGATTTCACCGATGTCATAGACAGACGTTGTGGGGACATATTAGACCGGTTCCACAACTACATGTCCATGAGCCAGGGCGATGGTGGGCGGTTGAGGCGTCGACGTGGCCGTATGCCAGCAACAACAGCAGCTGGCAGTCGTCGCGGACGACAACAGGGCCGTGGCCGCCCCCATAGTGCCAGCAGCAGCCCCAGCAATGCTGGGTCTGTGCTGTCATCAGACCGCCCCAGGAGACCACGTGCACGTGGCTCTGGCCAGGCCCGACAGGGATCTGTGTCCAGTCAATGAACACCTGCTTCTGATGACAGTACCCAGTCTGGGTTGGTACTGGATACGGTCCGTAGCACCCCTGCAAGGCACAGGTACCGTGTCCGTGGCCAGAGACACTGATCTGTATGACCTGGCAGGTACAGTCTGTGGCTGTCCACAAACACCAGTATATGGCAGCCATGAGGTGGAAAGTACAGTTTTGTACCTACCATAAATGTAGATGTTCGAAGATCCACATTGCTGCAGTCCTAACACTTGGGTAGTCCGCTGTCCCTCGGTCGGCCCGAATATCAGAGTATAAGGCTGACGTCGGTCAGGGCGCATTTGACTGACATCAGAACGTCAGGGTACAAATGCGCATGACCGACGTCATATCCCCAGTCTTTTCTTGCCCCAGATGTCAGAAGACCCTAAAGAAAAAAGGTCCAAACCCATAGGCAACAGCTAAACAAGCAACCAGCCTAACACCAAGAATATGTACAATATATATACAATAAACACAATATACCTCAGATGTATAACCCAACCCACACAACCGCCTCAAACTACAGAGGGGAAGGAGGGAGGGTAAATTGGACTGCAGCAATGTGGATCTTCGAACATCTACATTTATGGTAGGTACAAAACTGTACTATGTTCTTCATCTCACATTGCTGCAGTCCTAACACTTGGGTAGAATCCCAAAGCAGAGGTAAGGGAGGATGGCTAAACTATAATGAAGCAGGAGCTGCCAGAATGCCCTGCAACACAGCAGTGGCAAACCCAGCCCCGGATTTAGAGTACAATGGAAGGTGGTAATGCCTAGAGAAGGTATGCACTGAACTCCAAGTGGCTGCCTCCAAAATATCCTTAGTTGCCACCCCTCAAAAAGCTGTTGAAGTGGCAGTAGCCCTAGTGGAATGAGGCCTAATCCCAGCTGGAATCTCCTTGCCATGATGGGAATAACAGAAAGCAATGCAAAATCCAATCCACTTAGAAATAGTTTGTTTTGACACGGGCTTGCCCTGAGAGCACAAAGCAAAAGAAACTAATAACTGCTGAGATTGTCTGAACCCTTTAGTTCTGTCCAAATAATATCGCAACTGCCTGTGAACATCTAAGGTGTGCAAAATCTTTTCCCCTTTAGTTTGGGGATTTGCATAAAAAGTAGGCAAATGAATAGTTTGGTTTAAAGCCACACTAGAAACCACTTTAGGCATAAAGGAGGGATTGGTACATAAAGATACCCTATCCTTGTGAAAAATTAAGAAAGGCTCAACTGCCATAAGGGCCTGCAATTCAGAAACCCTTCTTGCAGAGGTAATGGCCAACAAAAAAGCAGTCTTCCATGACAAATATTTCAACTCAGCAGTAGCTGCAGGCTCAAAAGGTTGTAGAGTGAGTTTCTCCAACACAAAATTGAGATCCCAAGCAGGAGTAGGAGCTCTTCGTGGGGGTCTTATATTCTTTGCCCCTCTGAGAAATTGCTTGAATAAAGGATGAGAAAACAATGGTGGGTCACAATCGTAGTGAGCTGAAATTGCTGCAGCATGAATCTTAATAGAAGAGAAGGACAAACCTTTGTCCAATAACTCAGTAAGATATTGAAGAGCCACACTTAAATCAGGCTCAGAAACATCCAAATCCTTAGCTGCACTCCAAAATAAAAATCTCTTCCATTTATCTGCGTACACTTTCCTTGTACTAGGCCTTCTAGCTTCCAAAATCACATTCAAAACTTGTTGTGGAAGTTGAGACCCTCTATGGTTTAAAACAGAATATGCCATGCTGTTAGGTGAAGAGAGTGAAGTTTGACATTCAGCAAATGACTGTCCTCCTGGGACAACAGATGTGGAATCAAAGGCAAAGGCCATGGAGGCTTCCGTACTAGGCTTCTCAGTAGTGGGTACCAGTGCTGTCGAGGCCAATCTGGAGCTATCAAAATCATCCTTGGCTTGTCCTGTCTGACCTTCAGAAGTACCTTTGGGAGGAGAGGCAGAGGTGGAAAGGCATACACATGAAGATTTTTCCAACTGAAAGAAAGAGCATCCACTTTCCAAGCTGTGTGATGAAACCGCTTTGTGCAAAACTTTGGCAGCTGGTTGTTTAGTGGAGAAGCGAACAGATCTATGTCTGGAGTTCCCCAGGACACTGTCAGTTTCTGAAATACATGAAGATCCAGTTTCCACTGTGGGGATCCATGATTTGTCTGCTTAACACATCTGCTAAGGAGTTCTGTGCTCGGCAGAAACCTTGCCTGAAGACTTAGTTGTAAACTGAGAGCAGTCTCCCACAAAATCATTGCTTGCCTGCATAGAGGATAAGAATGTGTTCCCCTTGCTTGTTAATGTACCACATGACAGTTGTGTTGTCTGTTAGAATCAACACCTGCCCTGGAAGAAGTAAATCCTTGCAAGCTATTAATGCAAACTGGACTGCTAACATCTCCTTCATGTTGATATGTAGATGTTGTAGTCTGGCAGGCCACTTGTCTTGTATCCACTTTCCATTTAGATGAGCTCCCAAGCTATGTCTGAGGCAGCTGTCATTAAAATCTGACTCGCCTCTGGCCGGGTCACAGAGAGTCCCTTGTTTAGGTGACATTCCTGAGCCCACCACAAAATTCCTTTTGAATGCAAGGTATTATTTGAATGACAGTGTCCAGATCCTGGCAGTGCTGTGTCCATACATTTTGAGATACCATTGTAGCTTCCTCATATGCAGTTTGGCATTGGGAAGCACCAGAATACAAGATGCCATGAACCCTAAGGCTTGAAGGACTGTCCTTGCAGTCAGCCGGACTGATGAGATAGTTGATGGAAGTAAAGGGATAGACTCTTTTGTTTGCCGGGGTTAAAAGGCCATCTGGGATGCTGTATTCAGTCTCACACCCAGAAAGCACATGTCCTGAGAGGGTACTAGACTGGACTTTATTTCATTCACAGAATACCCTAGGCATCTTAGCACTGCTATCACATATTCCAAATGATGAAGAAGCTCTTCCCTTTCTTGAGCCAGAATCAGGCAGTCGTCCAAATAAGGATAGATTTGTATTCCTTTTAGCCTGAAGAAAGCTATCACTGGAGCCAGAACTTTCGTGAACACTCTGGGCGCAGTAGATAAGCCAAAGGGCAATGCAGAGAACTGATAGTGAGAATTCCCAGCTCGAGCAGATACTTCCTGCAACTTAGTCTGATAGGAACATGAAGGTAAGCCTCCTTGAGATCCAAAGTTACCATCCAATGATCTTTGCCCAGCAGAGGTAAAAGCTGCTGCAACGTCAACATTTTGAACTTGGGAATGTCCAGATAAGTGTTGAGGATGGATAAATCCAAAATTGGTCTCCATGTGCTCCCCTTCTTTGGTACTAGGAACAGGCGTGAATAAAATCCTAGGCCCCTTTCTGGCATGGGAACCGGCTGTATGGCCCCTATTTGGAGTAACAGTGTAATTTGCTTGTGAGCCTCCAGTCTTTGTGGAGGAGGAATGTCTGGCATGCCTTTGAAAGGAGGCAAGGTATGGAAGTAAAACCTGTAACCGTGATGTATGATATCCAGTACCCATTTGTCCTGGGTAATCAAACTCCAATTGTCTTTGAAAAGTGCCAGCCTTCCTCCCAAAGGTGCCGCCAGGCGAGAAGGCTCTGGCAGCTGAAAAGGTAGGTCATTGGGTCTGTTTACGAAAGGACTGACCCCTGCCCTCACTCGAAGACTGTGCAGGAGAACTCCCTGTTCTAGGCCTAAAAGAGCCCTGACCTCTGCCCCTGCCACGTCTAGATCTACCCCTAGACTGGGAATCATAAGAAGGATCGTCCACCCTTAGTAGGCCAATTTCTACTAAACTTTGGAGGCTGAACCTGCAAAAAATCTTTAACAGTCTGCATAGACTTAGCCTTGTCTTCCATTTTCTTTAAAACTGCCTCAACAGGAGAACCAAACAAGACATCAGATTGCAAAGGGGCATCCAAAATCCTAGTTTTAACATGGTCAGATAAATTTTGATCCCTCAGCCAGGCGTGCCTGCGAAGAACTGACCCAGTGGCAGCCACCCTAGAGGAGGCCTGTACAGCATCAAAACCACATTGCAAAGAATGCTTACCCACCTGCTCAGAAACATGCACTAAATCCTGTAACTCTTTACAATCAATACCTTCCGCCAGAGCATCAACCTTAGATTTCAACTGTGAAAGCAGATAATTTTGATATTTTAACATATGAAACTGGCAATTCAAAGCTCTCATGGCTAGGGTGGAAGAAGTATAAACTTTCTTTCCCCATCTATCCAAGGCCCTGGCCTCTTTATCTGCAGGAACCGGATTCTTGACAACAGAAGCCTTAACACCCTTGGGCCCCTGGCTAACAGTCTCTGGGTCTGCCCTAGGACTCTTAAAAAGATACTTATGAGCTTCAGGCACCCTGTAATACCTATCTGGTTTAACAGGAGCAGGAGGCAAGGAATCAGGATTAAGAGAAGCCTCCAAACACATCTTCCACCACAGTCAAAACAGGAGGTATAGCCAAAGGCCTATGATGGGGTAAAAACAAGAACTCCCTAAGCCTTTTCCTGGAGTCAGAGAAGTCCTGACCTTCCCATTTAAAATGCTCTCTCATGGAGTGAAGGGTCTCTGAAAAAGAAAAATCCTCAGGAGGAGAAGCAGAAGGAGTAGAATCATCCACATCAGAATCAGAATAATGAGAATACTCCTGCAAGTCTTCAGCCAAGACTCAGACACATCCAAGTCTGTTCATAATCCCCAACACTGGCTCCATCCTAGGCCTCTTATCAGGAGGGCATAGAGCCTCTAATTAAAGTAATTAAATCTTCTGCCATTTTAAGCATGTGCTTCTTGGGCACAGAACCTGAAGAACTAGGAGTGACACCCACAGCAGCCAAACTAGACCTGCCTCTAGGAGAAGCCTTGGAAGCAGAAAGAGGGCCTAGACACCTTAGGAAGAGGGGAGTAAAGTAACCTGAGAAGCCCCTGTAGCCTGACTTGCCTCCTGGGAGGCCACATCCTGTAAAAGCAGAGTTTCTCCCTGGGACTCCAGAGAGGCCTCCGCCGGAACCACCGGTTCCACTGACGCCTAAAGAACCGGCGTCCGGTTCGGACGACTCCTCTAACCTAGGTTTAACAGCCTTGTCCTTGCGCTTCTTAGAGGAAGCGGCCGGAGCATCCGTCGGCATTTTGTAATTGCACCGCTTCCCAAAGACCAACCTGGCACAATCCAACCTCCGCTTTATAGTGCGTTTATTGAACCTAGCACAAAAGCGGCACCCAACAACGTCGTGCTCAGGTCCCAAACAAGGTATACACAAATTATGGTAATCCCTATGCGGTATCTGTTTCCCACAAGAAATACAGTTATTCACTTTTTCTGACATCCGTAAACCACTGAGGCAAGAAAAACAAAATATTCCCAACGGGTACTTAACCAACTCTGACTTCGGGTCTGAAACTCCGAAAATTTCAGAACGCCGAACGGCACTTGCAACACTGCTTCTGCATCGGACCATGCGGCAAAAAAGACTGAGGATATGACGTCGGTCATGCGCATTTGTACCCTGACGTTCTGATGTCAGTCAAATGCGCCCTGACCGACGTCAGCCTTATACTCTGATATTCGGGCCGACCGAGGGACAGCGGACTACCCAAGTGTTAGGACTGCAGCAATGTGAGATGAAGAACATCTGTGTGCATCCATACACACATGCAAATTGACAACACCTAGGGCTACCGCATACACGCACACACTGCATCAACATTGCCCCACCTTCTACTGCTGTCCCTCTCCAACACACATGCACATACATGTCAATTGGTGGTATCGGTGGCTGACTCAGGCATACCAAGTTCACACCCTGTGCATATGATGAAACTGTGCCACCTCCTGCAATCTGTAACAACTGTGCAGGTACAGGTTAACATGTTGTTGATGCACAGGGTGACCACATAGATGTGTAGTAATAGTATCATGTTGTTAACAGTACTGTGTGCTGAATTAATTGTGGGTATATCACAGCATGCCTGATGCAGTAAGTGTGTGATTGTCATGTCCTGTTGTCTACACCCATGGTAAGTACCATAGTGTATCATCTGCACATGTTGGCATACTGGTGGTAATGATGTCAACAGAAGGCTACATACATAGGTAGCACAGGGATAGGGTAATGAATGTAGTAATACACAATGATGGACATGTAAATTGCAAGTGGCATGTTGCCCACACTAGACTCTGCAATGCAGATGTTTGAGGATGTTGATATGTGTGCAGTACTACACGACTGGTACAGGACACACAGGAGCACCCTAGCACTGCATGCTCACATCTCATACCATGCTAGACAGCCCCAACACACATAACTAACTGTCACAGGAGGGAGAGTCCCCATATATGTCAGGGGTACTGTGGTGGCAGGCCAGGGAGCATACATCCTACTAAGTATGGAACCACTGAGTGAAGGCTCAGTGTCTGTTATTTGACATGTGTATTACTGCAGGTATGAGCACATGGGTTTCTATCCAGTTATTGTACATCCTGACAGTACATGGTCTGTACACTTGTGTGCACTGAGACTGGACCCTAGCCATCTGACCCATGTATTTCCATGTACATGTGCATAGTGCCTGCATATTTGCAGTGTTACCTACTGGAACTGGTACAGCTTGTTTGTTGTACAATGGACTACATGCAGCCCTGTTTACTGTAGCTTTGTTTGCATGCATGTTTGCTTGCAATTACCCTGGAATACTGATCACACCTGCAATGCATAGTTATAGAGCTTCTGTGGACTCCTAGTGCCATCTGCATAGCCTACTATATGTATGTCCATGTCCCACTTGACAGGATGTCACTGTTTGTCCTGTTCACATGTACATTGCCTGTGACACAGTGCATATGACTTACCTGGCATGTGTCCACGTGAGCAGTCATATATGCTACTGCTAACTAATCACAGGCACTACACCTTCACATATTCATCTTCTGTTGAACAACCTGCTTTGCTAGGGATGGCCTGCACCTGTCACCCCTGGGCTTTCAGATATTGGCAAAGGCTCTTGCTACCCCCATAGTGCCTATGTTAGGCAGGGCTCAAATGACAAACCCACCTTCATAGGTATCACAAGGGATAAGAAACTAAGAGCAATGCTACCCAACGCCAGAAGTCTAAACCTCCAGATGCATGTACCCAAAACACTCCTTGGCATGGAGAACATCGATATCTGTGCAGTAACAGATGCCTGGTTCAGGGCTACTGAGAGCACACCAGCACTACCAGGTTTAACCCGATTGATTTTTTGAAACAGTCACCAAGGCCATTGACGAGGGGAAGGTGGTTCACACAGCCTACCTGGACCTTGCAAAAGCCTTCACAACAATACCCCACTTGGGCATTCTAGAGAAGCTCACCAGCTTAAATATAAGCCCCTATGTCACTAGATGGATTGCACAGTGGCTCAAGGACAGAACCCACATGGTTAGCATTGCTGGAGCCATGCCAGACTCCAAACCAGTTACGAGTTGTGTCCCACAAGGCTCAGTCCTGGGACCTCTCTTGTTTGGTATATATTTATTGGAGGTACAGGCCAACACGGACAGACTGTGGCTGACCAAATATGCAGATGACTGCAAACTGGCCACCATAATCGACTCTCCAGCCGACACAAGCATCTTCCAAAGGGGCATCATAGAAACAGACAACTTGTGCCAGAGCCATGGCCTTCAGCTGAACAGTGTTTAGAAAGGGGAATGTGCATCCTGTAGTCTGTTCTCCTAGTTGCCAAAAGGGACATTTCCCTCACACACACTAACCCCCCTCAGACAAACACACACACTTGCCATTCGCAGGATTCAAACCCCTACCTATGTTATGACACGTGAGACGGACGCATTAGCAGCGCGCGCTATTCGCATTACTGGGAGGTTTCCCTTCTCCTGCTATACTTATAGAGTGCTGACATCATCAGTGTTTAGAAAGGGGAATGTGCATCCTGTAGTCTGTTCTCCTAGTTGCCAAAAGGGACATTTCCCTCACACACACTAAGCCCCCTCAGACAAACACACACACTTGCCATTCGCAGGATTCAAACCCCTACCTAACTATGTTATGACACGTGAGACGGACGCATTAGTAGAGCACGCTATTCTCATTACTGGGAGGTTTCCCTTCTCCTGCTATACTTATAGAGTGCTGACATCATCAGTGTTTAGAAAGGGGAATGTGCATCCTGTAGTCTGTTCTCCTAGTTGCCAAAAGGGACATTTCCTCACACACTAACCCCCTCAGACAAACACACACACTTGCCATTCGCAGGATTCAAACCCCTACCTAACTATGTTATGACACGTGAGACGGACGCATTAGTAGAGCGCGCTATTCGCATTACTGGGAGGTTTCCCTTCTCCTGCTATACTTATAGAGTGCTGACATCATCAGTGTTTAGAAAGGGGAATGTGCATCCTGTAGTCTGTTCTCCTAGTTGCCAAAAGGGACATTTCCCTCACACACACTAACCCCCCTCAGACAAACACACACACTTGCCATTCGCAGGATTCAAACCCCTACCTAACTATGTTATGACACTTGAGATGGACGCATTAGCAGAGCGCGCTATTCGCATTACTGGGAGGTTTCCCTTCTCCTGCTATACTTATAGAGTGCTGACATCATCCGTGTTTAGAAAGGGGAATGTGCATCCTGTAGTCTGTTCTCCTAGTTGCCAAAAGGGACATTTCCCTCACACACTAACCCCCCTCAGACAAACACACACACACTTGCCATTCGCAGGATTCAAACCCCTACCTAACTATGTTATGACACTTGAGATGGACGCATTAGCAGAGCATGCTATTCGCATTACTGGGAGGTTTCCCTTCTCCTGCTATACTTATAGAGTGCTGACATCATCAGTGTTTAGAAAGGGGAATGTGCATCCTGTAGTCTGTTCTCCTAGTTGCCAAAAGGGACATTTCCCTCACACACACTAACCCCCTCAGACAAACACACACACTTGCCATTCGCAGGATTCAAACCCCTACCTATGTTATGACACTTGAGATGGACGCATTAGCAGAGCGCGCTATTCGCATTACTGGGAAGTTTCTTTTCTCCTGCTGTACTTATAGGGTGCTGACATCATCGGTGTTTAGAAAGGGAATGTACATCCTGTAGTGTGTTTTCCTAGTTGCCAAAAGGGACATTTCTCTCCCACAGACTTACACACACACACACACACACGCACACACTGAGCATTTGCAGGATTCAAACCCCTACCTAACTATGTTATGACACTTGAGACGGACGCATTAGCAGAGCACGCTATTCGCATTACTGGGAAGTTTCTTTTCTCCTGCTGTACTTATAGGGTGCTGATATCATCGGTGTTTAGAAAGGGGAATGTGCATCCTGTGGGGAGGCAGACACCAAGCACACTCTGGCTAAGCTGTCATTTCCTAGGGCAAACAGCCTAGTGTTGACCTCTACACCCATATGTTTAATTGTCAAATGCACATTTGTTGCTGATAGACTGTTTGCACATCTTTATTGCCATAGCATTCCCTGTTTGTATGAACAACTTGTGCATCAGTGGAAGATGTTTGCATATGGGAGGGATCCACTATATCACGTATGTCTCTGTAGTCATTTAACTGTGTGCACTGGGCAGACTGCTGTAATGTGGTTGGTTCCTGGAATAACACATAAAAATACCAGATATGTGTGTCCAACTGCTAAACTGAGATTTGGCCTAAGTGTGTGAGCATGCCCAGTTCAGCCTTCCCATGGCATGTTGTCTGACATATGTCTCATTTATCAAAGTGTGTGAGCATGCCCAGTGTGAGCATTCCATATGTTGGACTCTGCAGCCCACCACATTTGTGGATGAGTGTGAACTTCAACAAATATCACCCGTTTATGGTTGTGTGTTGTGTGTCATGTTGTGTAGTTACTGTACAACTGCTTTGTGTGTGAACACAACAGGATTATACTGTGCCTGCAGTGTTTGCATGGGATACTTTGCATACAGTTGTCAACATCCTTTCACACTGACCTAACACTGTAGTACTGTATAGTGTACTGGTAGTACTTTGACTGTGGTGGACAGTATCCTGGGCTTTAGTGCTATCACTGCTTTACATTTCGATAGTGGGCACAACAGCCTGGTTAGGGGCCAGTTGTGTACATCTGACCATGTTGCATTCTGTTCAGATATGAACTACTTAAACCAGGCTTGTCCAACATTGGTAGTGTATTCCACAACATAGGTGTACATTTGCAAACACTAGCGATGTGCCCTAGTCCATGTCTAATGCTAGTTGGAGAGTGTGTTTGTCCTTCAACACACATTGTAAGTGGAGTTTGCCATGACATATGTCATGGTTAGTATACTGTGCCTCTGTCTACCTGTGACATGACAGTGATACCCAGGATAAAGCTACCATCTCCCATCCACTCATCAAGATTCCTATTGAGGAAGATTGATAAGTGACTCTATGGGTAGCCTGTACTGGGGGTTCACTCATGGGTTGGGGTGGCTTCTGTGTTATGGATCACGCAGTACAGCTTGTCCTATGTAAGTCAGTGCTGGGGTTCAGGTCTCTCATGTGCATAGCTCACTGCCATTCAGATTGTACAAGGTGCAGCATGTTTATTGATACCAGCAACACAGGCAACACATGGCATCTGTGCAAGCTCTTTGATACTCCTGGTGAGGTACTGTTGGGGACTTTACGGTTGATGGAGGTGTCTGCTGAGGTACATCCCACAGGGGCTATTGTAGTCAATTGTACCGCTGATGAAGGATGACTGAAGAGCCACAATGACCTCCCCTTATCTAGATCTGACAACCTTCATGATTAGGTGGGTATATGGTATGTTTCTGTAAACACTACAGCACATGTTTGTCCAATGCAGGATATCTATCACCTTGTGTCCCCAGATCTCTCATTACATGTTAACTACATAATGGGTTAATACCTATGTGGTAATTGGTGGGCACTTACTGTATATCCATGGGGGTTGACTATACACGTTTCTGCAATTAGCTTGCTGACATGGCTATGGCACCAGTTGTCTGTTTTTATGTGGCCCTTTTGTGGGATGCTTGTGTCAGCTGGTGGATCATATGTGGTGAGCAGTTTGGAGTCCTCTGCAAACATGTTCGGACACAGTCCTTCCATGTTTGCCTGTACCTATGAGACATATATACCAGACGAGGGAGATCCCAGGACAAAGCCTTGTGGGATGCCAGTTATATCTGGTTTGTAGTTTGACATGGCTGCAGCATGTCTGACCATGTCTGTTCTATCCTTGGTCTGGTTTGCAACCCCTCTACTGACATGTGAGTTTATATTTCAGCTGGTGAGCTTATCTATAATGAACACGTAGGGCATTGTATAGAAGCCTTTGCAAGGTCCAGCTACGCTGTGTGGACCACATTGCCCTCATCAATGACCTTAATGACTGTTTCAATTGAGTCAAACATGTTTAGGGTCAGGATCTGCACTTGAGAAAGCCACACTGGGTAGGGTCCAGTGTCAGTAGGTCCCCAATATCTTTATGTCTGTGGTACATGCTGATCCTTTCCATAGCTGTGCAGACCGAGCTTCTCAGGATTCTGGGGTAGTAGTTTTCAGTATCCATTCAGGCAACACCTTTGTTGAGAAGGACCACTGTTGTTGTACACTGCTCTTTGGGTACATATTCTGTGGTAAGGCTGACATTGAGCAGTAGTGTGGTTTGGCATTCCATTCATCTTGGAGTCCATGTTGCACTAAGCCCAGGACACCATCTCATACCATTGCTGCTGTGTGTTTTGCTTTGTAGATGTTGGCTGTTACCTCAGCATCTGCAATGTCAGGCGGCCAGCAGTCTGCTGGGATAGATATTCTGCATTGGGGGGGGGTTGCACTGCACCTATCAGGATGTATGTTGGCAATATGTGTGTGTGTTTGTGATATTTGTGTGATTCAGGGCATATCTGTGAATTCCCAACATGGTTCCTACCATCAGTTGTGAAAGCCTTGGGATTATCCTTAGTGTCCTGTACAATTTGTATCTTCATAGGTTCATAGGTTCATACTAGGCTATCCACCCTAGGGCATTTGTTAGCCTAGCCAGAGTGTGTGTGGCTTTTGCCACCCCCTGCTATGTGAATATTATGGCCATTTATGATTTGCTTTGCTGTGCCTCTGTCTGGACATGACACAGTGAAGACCCCCAGTGTAACTCTACAATCATCCATCCACTTGGCAAGATTCCTGTTGAAGAGTGTCAGTGAGGGGCTCTGCCTAACATGGAGTGGGATTCTGGTCCAGGGTGTGGGGAGCCTCTGGATTATGTATCTGTCCCACCAGCACATCCTATTTCATTATTTGTTGAGGTTGACATCTTTCACTCTCACAGCTCCGATGGATTTGAGTTTTCTGGGGTGGAGCATTTCCATTACTCCTGTGTTGGGCATGGCCTTCTGCAACAGGCATGCAATGCCTCTGTGTAGGCAGTATGTGACTGCATTCAGCTGGGGTGTCTATAGCCAGGCAGCATATGACATATATTTGAGACCCTTTATCCTCTTGGTGAGGTACCTTTGAGGTCTTTCTAACTGCTGCAGGTGTCAGGTAAGGTACATCCCATATGAGGCATTGTACTAGATTATGGGTGTGATTAGAGAACAGTATAGGGGCACAATGACCTCTGTTGACGTAGATGTGAATCCTTTCCTGATACGGTGTCAAATGTAGACAGTCTTCCTAGCCACATTGGCAATGTGGGTGTCACATAACAGGTTACTGTCCACGTGTGTCCCTAGGTCCCTGGTTACTCCTTCCATACATAATGGTTTACCACCTATGTGGTAATTTGTGGTACCTTGTTTGGTATTTGGTGGGACATTCATACTGTCCAGTGTCTTCAGGACGGCTGGGTGGGGTTCCTGTGTGTGAGAGTGTGGTCTGTAGCATGCTACAGACTGTACAGCTGTCTTGCCTACAGTTAGTTGCACATGGGTGGACTCCAATGCCTTGTGCATTGTCAGTTACCTGGACGTATGGGTGTCTGTGCCGACTATGGATACTCACCCTCCTTTTATGTTTTGTTCCAGGTTTTGGGGCCATGACACATGATACGTGGTATAACCTGGTAGTGCTGGTGTGCTGTCAGGAGGCTTGCAGCAGGTTTCTGTCACTGCACAGACATCGATGTTCTCCATACTGGGGATGGCCTTGGGAGCATGCATATTGGGGTTTACACATCTGGCATTGGTCAGCATTTCCCTTATGTTTCTTCCCACTTATGTTTTCTAGGGTGGTGGGTCAGTCTTTTCAGCCTTGCCTACAAAAGTCTCTATGGAGGTGGCAAAGGCCTTATCCAATATTCAGATGCCCAGGGGTAACAGGTGCAGGCCATCCCAAGAACAGCTGCATGGCTTGTCAAGCATGACATCCCAAGCAGACAGACATTGGATCCCCTTGGAATGACACCAGTAAGTGTGCCACTTGCTATGACTGATCATTCCGTGTTTGTACTGTGGCATTATTCTTGGTAAGGGTAGGATGCTGCAAATGGTGAGTGTCATACCGGCCTGGACTACATAATCAGAGAGCTCATCTATGTCTCTTTTCATGTAGTCTAGGGAGGTACATCTCAGGTCATTCACACCAGCATGGACTATGACCGCATCATATTTCTACTTGCTTTGGAGTGACCTGCATACTTCTGTTATGTGGCATATTGTGGCAGCCTACAGGCAGCTTACTGTACCCTTTCCCTTGTTCAGTCTGGTGTGCGGGACAGCAGTGTGTCTGACTATGGAGTCACCTATTACAACTGTATCAGGCATGTTGTTTCTCCTTCTGGCCTGTGACTGTTTGGCACACCAGCTTTGTGTACTATGTGTTGCATGTGCTATGTTTGGAGGTTGTTTGATTGGGTGTCTGCTTTAGAGGCCTCTGTTGGTGTGCTGTGTTTGTAATTTGTGCCTCCGGGAATGTTTTTCTGTGTTTATGTGTTTGGTTTGCAGTTGTGATAGGTCTATGTGGGACTGTGTTTGTGGTGTGTGTGGTTACCTTCTCCTCCTGACTAGTTTTGGGAGTACTGAGTTGAGGGAGCTCAGCCTCCAGTTTGGATAGATAGTTGCATCTCTCACATATATTTGTATTTCTTGGGTGGAGTTGGGGGTTGTCTGTGTACTTGGGGCAGGTGGAACATTGCCTCAGGATTCACAGATTCAACTTGTTGTGGCTGGCCTTGGTGGATTGTATGTGTGGACAGATTTTATTGCCATACTACTGATCAGTGATTACTTCATTGTTTATGTTTGCTCTATCATGTAGTAGCTTCCTCATTCTCTTGCATGGTTTGGTTATGGCTGGTGTCCACCATGCCAGATTCCTGCGTGTATGGCATTGTGTCTTGTTTTAATTTAGGATTACATAATCCAAGCATTCCTGGCAGTGTTCATGGAATGGCTGTATTACAGTTTCTGAGGTGTGGCCCATATTTTGCACCTGCACAGGACCTTTAATGGATTCCACATCAGTTTGGAGGAGTGCAAATATTGCTTAACACATGTTTTCCACTGTGGTTTTCTGGCCAGGGACTGTGGTCAGGATTTGTATATCCAGTGTGATTACTCTATGGTCTGGTTTTACCAGTGAGCAATACACTTCTCATCTTGCCATCCAGTACCCATGTTGCTGATTATCACATCCAGTATGCTTACCCCTCTTGTGGGAGTGGTACGTTGTTCCTGGGCCTTTTGGTTTATGGATTCTATGAACTTTTGTCCTACACTGTTGGAGCTAGTATAATGCTCCCAGTCTATGTCTGGGTATTTTCAGTCACCCAATATAATGTGGTTTGGAGGACTTGATATATTCATGTATTCCAGCATAGGCCAGGTGCAGTTCCTGGTGTTGGGACAGTAGTCTGTAGCAGGCTATAAACTGGGGGCAGTTTTAGCCACTGTTACTTGACCATGGCTAGTCCATGCTGCTTTTGTTGTGGTACCAACATGGGGTGTGGTTATCCTTGACAATTCTTGCTAGTCACCCTCCTTTTGTAGCTTGTTCCAAGTTTTGAGGCTGTACAGCACAGTATGAGGTGTAACCTGGTAGTGTTAGGGTGCTGTTGTGAGCCTTGGCTCAGTTTTCTGTTACAGCACAGATATCAACATTCTCCATACTGGGTGAGTTTAGACTGCATGCATCTTGCTGTTTCGACTTATCCCTTATCTTATTCTTATCCCTTCTGATACCTATGGAGATAGGTTTGTGTTTTGAGCCTTACCTATTCAGGGCACACTGTGGGTGACAACAGCCTTTGCCAGTATCCATACGGCCTGCACTGATAGGTGCACGCCAGTCCTAGCAGGTGGTGCATCATGTCATGCTCAGCATGTCATCCCAGACTGGCACACATTGGATCCCCTTTGACTAACTGCGATACTTCAGTCAATTATTGCACTTGATCATCTCTTTGTCATGTTGTGGCATGATGCTTGGTGAGGGTAGGATGTTAGTCAGGGTCCTCAGGTGTGCATATAGTACATGGTGTTACATTACTTAACACATAGCATTCATGCCTCAGGTGGTGCTGCAGGGCTGCCTCTGTCGGATGTGCATATTACACTTCCCTGTACATGTTTGAGAGCAGGTTGTGTCATGTTAGGCATCCCTGTTACTATATGAGTGAGTCAGAGAGGGTATCATTCCCAGGGTTCCTACTGAGCCAGTGTATGTGCTATGCGTTGCCTCTTTGCCAAGGCCAGGGCATACTGGGCACGCCTCCTTCTGCCTACTGGGGCAGGCTCAGGTTGTTCCTCCTCCGAGTCACGCTCTGCCTGTGATGGCCTTGGCAATGGTGGGGGGCTGTTTGGCCCGGCCCTATGCTGGTCCTACTGCAGCTGTTTTTGCAAGATCATATTATGTAGCATAGCACATACCATGACAATTTGGGTACATGTAGTTGGTGTGTACTGCAAGGCTCCACCAGATGTGTCCAGACACCGGAACCGTGACTTGAGCAGCCCAAACACACGCTCTATTACATTACGTGTTTGTGCGTGTGCCTCATTATGGCGTTCCTGTTCAGGTGTGTGTGCGTTTCTGATGGGTGTCATCAGCCACGGCTCCAGTGCATAACCTGCATCACCCACTAGGTGTCCGTGCGGGATGTCCCCATTGGCAAATGTCTGGTACAGCTGCGTCAAATGCCAGATGTTGGAATCATGGTAGCTCCCAGGACAGCCAGCACACACATTCATTATTATGCCCTGGGCATCACACACGACCTGGCAGTTGATGGAGGGGAAGTCCTTGCGGTTGATGTATGCCCTACCCCGCTCACTGGCTGGTGCTTTGATGCATATGTGCGTACAGTCTATTGCACCCACTACCTCAGGGTATTCCGCTATTTGCTGGAAGAGACGCATATTGCTGGCCAATACCTCACGGGCATTGGGGAAATATACATGATCACCGACATGTGCTGACATGGCATCCAGGAACTGGTGCAGTACCCTGGAGGCTGATGCCTGTGATATCCCCATCATATCACCAGTTGGTCTCTGGAAGGTACCTGTTGCTAGTATTCTTAGGCCAAAACATACCTTGGTTTCCACTGGGATGGGTTCCCCTCTGTTGGTTCTGTGTGTGAGGCATGGCCTGCACAGCTCCACTATTTGCTGCAGGAGGTCTCTGTCCACTCTATAGCGCTCTACTATCTCCAGCTCATGTAACCCGTGGTAGGTGACCCTAGGCCTGTACACTCTTCTCCGTCTCCTCACTGTGGGTTGTCTGGCACCATCTGCATTGTCACCACCCTCAGCAAGTCGCCTATGTCTCATTATGACAGTATGGCAACCCCTAACATTTCTGCTCTGAGTTCAGCTTTTTCAGTTTTCACTTCTGATAACTTAACTCCTGTCTTGCAGTGTCTCTTGAGAGAAACATCCTGCACTGCTGTTTGCAGAGTTTTAAGTGCTGGGCTGGGCTACTATTCTGCTTGTGTAATTGCCTGCATCTAATTGTTTTCACCTGCTAGCTCCAGCAGTATTCCCTGCTAACTTCCTACTAAATCTGTTGCTTCCTTTTTCCTTTCTGTTTCCTCAGGGTGGAGCCGTGTGTAAACCAGCAGAAACACGCTCACAGTGGCTTACACGCGCGCACACATACTTACACGGTTCAGAATCTGCTTATTTGGATTAAAACGCGTGCATGCCCATGCAAACAGTGTTAAACATCTCCCAACACGCTCCCACATGCTCAGTCTGCCTTACATGCGCGCACACTGCCTTACACGCGCGCACACTGCCTTACTCACGCTTCATGGCGCACACACGTGCGCATACACATCCAGCAAGAAACTTTGGCGTAGGCAACAGTGTATACCTTCCATTTCTTGACTTTCTCATGCTTAGTTAGTGGCACACCTCTTTCCATGATATCTGTATGACATCTGTCATGTAACTCTAACCTCCAATGAACTGCATTTCTTTCTACCATTCCCCCCTGTGATGTCACCTATCTCCTACTCTGTTCCTCCCCCTTCTGTAACTCTTACACTACTCAGACTGTGCTCATTTGCTATGTGACAGTGGAATTCAGTATCCTTACACTCATTTGCATCAGATTGCCTACTAATGCTTAGTTACATGTCTTAGACTCAGCTTCCCCTTAGCAACCACTACACGGTGGCCATGTTGGTTTTGGTCTGCTGGTCCCTGCATTGACATTCCATGTATTGCATAAAACCCACATTTGTGGGTTTAAAACCTTCATTTTATGTTCTATACAGCGCAGCCCGTTTGCTGGGCTGCGCTGGTTTAAACATCGGCAATCGCCGAAAAAAAATTATATTTTTAATATATTTGCATCAGGTTACCTTGCCAATGGCCACATATTTGGCCATTGGCATGCTGCCTGACACATATGCACCCTTTATTTGGAGCTGACATGGCTTCATTGCAGTTTTTGCAGAAACGTACTCAGTTGTCAACTGAGTACATTTCTGCAGCTAAAACGGCTTTTACACGGGCTGTTCTGGGCTTCCTGGATCGCTAATCATCCTCATTTGCATGCTATTCGGCTGCAAGTGAGGTGATTAGCTTATCCACGCCCACTCCGTGTAAGAGCCGTTTTAGCTTGTCTCTTACACGGACTTTGGGCTGTTCCTGGATCGCGAAGGCTGCATGGAGTCTTACACTACTCTTATAGACTCCGTGCAAGCCTTCGTGAATCCGGCCCATTATCTCTAAATACCAGTTTGTGTTCTTGTTAATGCTGTACAACAACACTATTTTGGCTGGGATCTGGAATGATAAGTTACACATCATTTGACCAACTGCAAATACAACAAAAATGTGGTAAAAGCACAGTTGTGTAAGTGGAACTTAGCATAACAGTAGATGTTTAAATGATCACTGCTGCAGTAGCCTTAACAGCTGGCCAGCTTTCAAAGCTTCAGGCCAAGTTTACATATCCAAACTGTCAAGTAGCTCAAGCTGAGCTGACTAAAAGATGAGTTTGGGCATGGGGCCCTTCAGAGCTTTCCTTCCAGCAGACAGAGGGAGGTTGAGTCCTGAAAGGACAATGCCAGGAACAACAAAAAACAAATTTCCGTACCCTGGAATAACAAAAAAATAAGGGAGATAGAGGGAGGGGGTGGCTACTGCATCAGTGAACATTAGAATATATAATTTATAGTAAGTTCAACTTACACAACAGTACTACATTTATCATATTGATCACTGCTGCAATAGCCTTAGCTATATGGGTAGATTACCACAGCTAACTACATTTGGGAGGTGGAAGAAGAGTACAAGAGACCCTGGATAATTGTCCTAGCAAAGCTTGATTGGGACCTAGAGAGGGAATCAAACTTATATAGTACTTTCTAAAAGTATGCAGAGATAACCAGGTGGCAGCTTCTAGAATGCTTCTAGAATCCAACCCTTCCAAAAAAAACATAGATGAAGCCAAGGCCTTCTAGAATGGTCCTTGACCATTCTTGGAATAGTTTTGTTATGGTGAGTATAACAAAAGGTTGTTGTTGTGTCTTTTCGGCTTTTCCCAGTTAGGGGTCGCCACAGCGGAACTCTGGTCCACTAATGATTGGTAGTTGAGTTTTACGTGCCGAGTTACCAGCCCTGACGCACAACCTTCAATGAAGGTACACCCATTCATGCATGTCTCCACGCAGAAGACACTCTAGCTGAGAATCGAACCGGACAGCGTCTTACTGCGAGGCAATAATGCTACCGCAGCACCACCACCGCGGATATGATGAGTATAACAAAAGGTAATAGCCATAAACAACCATTTGAAAATAGTCTGTTTTGATATAGACTGTCTCTTCTTCTTACCGTCACAAGAAATGAACATTTGATCTGAATATCTAAAAGATTGATTTTTGTGAAGATAGTACCTGAGGTATCTATGGACATCCACGGTGTGGAATATCCCTTCTCCCCCATTTTTAGGTTTGGAAAATAAAATGGGGAGATGGATAATTTGGTTTAAAGTAAACTCTGATAACACTTTAGGCATAAAAGAAGGATTATTTCTCAAAGAAACCCTGTCCCTATGCAAAATGAGGAAGGGTTGACACCATAAGAGCGTGCAACTCAGATACCCTTCCTGCAGAGGTCAGAGTTATCATTAAAACTGTCTTCCATGTTAATAACCTCAAGTCAGCCAGATTAGCTGATTCAAATTAAGGAAGTGTTAGCTTCTGTAACACAAAACTATTATCACAATGAGGACCCCCAGTTTTCATGGAGGCCTCAAATGTAAAACTCATTGCAAGAACATTTTAACATGAGACTGCGTTGAAAGAGGAGGATCCATGGCTGATAAATGAACTTTGACAGAGGAATAAGAAAGGCCATAGTATAGTAACTCAAACAAATATTATAAAACCACAGAACAAGTAGCCTTGAGTGGGTGCTGTTTATGTTGTTGGTACCAAGTAGAAAACCTTTTCCATTTGATTTTCTAGTAGCAGGCTTTTTTTCCCTCGATTAGTACCTGCTGTACATCATTAGTAAACAGGTGCCTGAAAAGAATTAAGACACTATCATCCAGGCAGTCAGCTAAAGATGACTATGTCAGGGTGTTCTTGTGTGAGTAGAATCAGCCTGTGAAGAAGCTTGTGGCAATTACCCCTGACCATTTCCAAAAGAAGGGAGAATCATGGTGGTCTATGCCAGAAGGCAGCTACCACAAAACTCTTGGGAGATTCCATCTGAATCTTCAGAAATACCCTAGATATTAGTGAAAAGGGTGAAAAATCATACAGGAACATTCCTGTCCAAGGAAAAGAAAAGGCATCTGTCTTCCAGGTCTTCTTGCATGGAGTCCTGGAACAGAATCTTGCCGGTTAATTTTTCAGAGAGGAGGCAAATAGGTCTATTTCAGGAACACCCCACAGATGGATTAAATTTTGGAATATCTCCTAATCTAGTTTCTATTTATGAGGGTCTGCCCTATTACTGCTCAGCTTGTCTGACACAGTTTTTATCTGATGGAATGTAGGATGCCTGTAGAGTGAGATTGTGCTGTAAAGCTATTTCCTAAGCTAACATGACTAGTCTGCATAGGTGGTGTGACCTGGATCCCCCTTGCTTGTTGATGTACCAGATGACTGCAGTATTGTCTTTGAAGAGGTCCCAGGGACCAAAGATGGTTCAGAGAGTTGGGTGCCTTGATCAGGGCAAGCATCTCCTTGATGTTGATGTGTTTGCATCTGTCCTTGGTGTCCCACACATCCTGCACTTTTATTCCTCCTCCCTCCTGAAACTGCTCTCCAAGCAAACTATCTGTGGTCACTGACTACTTTGGAGTAGGGAGGAAGGGGAGACTTGGATTTAAGGATATCTGTTATCTCCACCAAAAGATTTCTCTTCTGGCAACCCCTAGCATTTGGATTTGAAAAGATAAAGTGTGTTGATGCTGGGCCAAAGAGATTTCAGATCTCACTGTATCTTTCTCATGTGGACTCTTACCAAGGGTATCATGAGAATCATACATGCCATGAGACCCAAAATCCTGAGGTATTTTATCACAGTTGAAGAAAAAGCAAGTCTACTATCGGGTAGAGATCGATAGATATATAAAAACGTAAAAGCCGTAAAAACAAATATTATTGACCAACACAGCAGTTGTACGTAAATAAAAAACTTTAACAAATATATAGTGAGTGCTTTCCCAGTGGAAAATACAGCTTCTTCAGACCAAACACTTCATAAGAGAAAACATTATTAAAAGACCAACGCAGCCAATCAAAAACACATCAGTGGTCACATGATAAAAAACCTGCACACTTCCCATTTAGAAGAAATCACTCATTCATAAGAATCCAGCCAATCAAATCAGCACCTAAGCCCTCATGACTTCAACAGTGGTTTTACAGAGAAAACCTCATTTAAACCGGGGGGGGGGGGGTCTCGGCCTTAAAATAAACCATCAAGTGTAACTCTGAACACTCTGTTCTATTAGTCGAATCTCCACCCCTAATATTCATATCAATCACTTCTAAAACTGTGAATTTAAAGTAATGTTCTTTACCCAATTCTAATATATGTTTAGCTAAAGTGCTCTTAACTGTACCATTGTGGCTATCACTGATATGCTGTAAAATTCTCTCTTTGAATAACCTATTGGACTTCCTGATGTAAAAACAGTCACATTTTTGACATTTTGCATAGCAAATAACATTCAGTATTCTACAATCTGCATAGAAATCTAAATGTATTAAAAGATCAAATGAAGGGTGTTGTAATCACAGTTGTAGTCAGTATAAATTAACATGCAGTGCATGCTCTACATGAAAACTAGCATGCACCCTTGGCATGTTACTAGGAATGTTGTAAAGGATCATATGCTTAGAACAATGAGGCTGTGTAATGTAAATCAGCAAGCTAATCAGGCAGTGAATGTTTTAGTAGATGATTTTACAGCTAGAGGCTACTCTGCTACTACAGTACATAAAACAGTCAAAGAGGTATCTTCACTTAGGAGTTCTAGTGCTAGGCCATTTTTTTTACTATAGACGAAGGTGTAGTGACACGTCCACCTGTTGTTGAGGTCTCTAATCCCTGTATCACTTTAACTTATTCTAGTGATATTAATATAATTTGTAATACCTTCAAGAGGAATTGGTCTGTACTTACGATTGATGAGGGTGCTAAAAAAAACACTAGGTAGTGAGCCCAGATTTTCATTCCAGAATAAGAGATCTCTTAAACGTGAATTGTGTTACAGGCATTATATCAAGATATGATTGTGTCCCATCTTAAAGGAACCTTTCCATGTCCAGCATGCAATGCATGTAAATTGATACTAACTACAACTGTGATTAAACACCAGTTATTTGATCTTTTAATACATTTAGATTTCTATGTGGATTGTAGGAGACCAAATGATATTTACTATGCAAAATGTCAAAAATGTGACTGTTTTTATGTCAGAAAGTCCAATAGGTTATTCAAAGACAGAATTTTGGAGTATATCGGTGATATCCATAACGGTAGAGTTAAGAACACTTTAGCTAAACATATATCAGAATCGGGTAAAGAACATTACTTTAAATTCACAGTTTTAGAAGTGATTGATGTGAATATTAGGGTGGATATTTGGCTAATAGAATGGAGTGTTCAGAGTTACACTGGATTGTTTTATTTTAAGGCCGAGGACCCCCCCCCCCTGCTTTGAGTGAGGTTTTCTCTGTAAAACCCCTCTTGAAGTCACGAGGGCTTAGGCACTGATTTGATTGGATGGAGTTTTATGAATACGTGATTTGTTATGAATGGGAAGTGTGCATATCTTTTATCATGTGATCACTGATGTGTTTTGATTGGTGTGACACTGCCAGCCCAGCTATCTGAAATTTTGTAAATAATTGTGTGTTATTTGTGAATATTAATATGATTCATATGCTTGTCTTACAGACGTAAGAGAATTATATGTTATGTGTATATCAAACTAATGGTATAAAAGTGTGTGTTGAACTTTATGTTATGTACTAAGCTTCAAGAATGTAACCACAGTGTACCCTACTGGAAAAGAAAAGAAATGCATATAAAATATATACATCTGCAAATGTATGTGTTAATAGTAGAAGCTGGAACATACACAGTTAACTTGCAAACCCTCAAGAAAATACGTGAATTGTTTTAAGATTGTGTTATCTCAGTTTCAGTGCAACAAGCAGACACAATGTCTAGAGCTAGAGGGTTTCCTATTGTCTGGATACAGAAATAATTACTAGATCTCAAATGTAAAATTGTTTAATTGTTTTACAATCTCCAGTTCTAGGCAAACATCTGAGAGATACGTATTTTTCACAGAGAAATGTTACATTTTGTTAAGTTTCTGTTAGCCCGGAAACTGAAGGCAGGTGACAAAGAGTGATGTCATCTGAGCTAACCCAGCAGTAATGTTGATTAGTAATTTAAGAACTGTCTCAGAGAAAGTCTGTGCATTTTGTGTCTTGTCTTGGACATAGCAAAACATCCACTCATCTGCATTTTCTTTGCTCTGTAACTAAGTTATTTAGGTCATAGTATCTTTTAGATATGGAGGAATATAGTAAAGATTAGGTTAGATGTTTTCTGTATTTATTTGAGACTGTCCTGCAATGCTGTTTTAAAATATTTCCTGTGATTCTGAACTTTGTATTTACTGTGTTGTTTGAGTATTGTCTTGTTCTTTTATTTATTACTAAATATATTTAAACCTTTTAATCGTGGCTGGTTGTTTAGAGAGATTTAAGCTCTAGCATACATGCATATGCATTTGATGACACTGTACAGGCCACTCCTAAATAGCCTTGAAAGTCTTGGTCACACTTAACATTTGGATAACAGTAACATTACACAGTAGGATTGGTCACCCTTTGCAAGGGCCTTAAGAGTAGTTAAGTAATGGCTGGTGCCCACCTGTACTACCTTATAGTCTGGGTAGAAGGGGGCATAGCTAGTAAACCTGTGCCAGCCTTTCCCAGGTGCGTGTTTGTGTACAGATCAAATCTCAAAGTGTGTGTGTGTGTGTATGTGTGTGTGTCAGCTACTTGGGCAGGGACACGAAGCACTGGTTGGACAGAGAGGTTGGTGGAGGTTTTTGCTTGGCCACTCAGCTGAAATTTCAACCCTATAGCTGTGTCAGTGGGGAGTCTTATGGAGGATCTGGAGAAAGAGGCAGAAACCAGCCCCAGACTGACTATGATCTCTGTGTGCTCTTAAGGGAAATTGTAATTTACTGTGTGTGTACTTGTCATTCTCCCAATGTGTATGTCCCTCACTGTTGCTAGTGGTGAAGATTGAGGCTCCTTGATTGCTGGGCCAGTACAGAGGCATCACATATTAATTGGTGGCAGTAGTGGGATATCCACTTCACATATTGATTGGTTGACAGTGGTGAGTTAGCCACATTGCATATTAATTGCCTTGTAGTGGTGTGGCTATTGAATTATTGTAACCTGTGTACAGTGGTCACTAAAGGTGTTTGTACTCTCAATCAGCCATGCAGTGAACATTCAGAGTTCATATCAGAATTGTTTTATTTTTTTGGTTAGTTTAGTTAGTCAGGAAAAGCAGGCAAGCATGTCAGCAGAGGAGTATGGCAAGCTGACAAGGAGCCAGTTGGCTGAGATGTGCCAGGCTAAAGGACTGGTGCATGCCAACCTGACTAAAGCAGACATGATTGCAGCTTTGGTCACAGCTGCATCACAGAATAGCAACCAGGAGGACAATCAGACTGGCCGTGGAGATGTACAACTCTCAGAGAATGGAGAGCTCAACCTTTCCACAGAGGAATTAAAAAATCCATCTGGAGTTAAAGAGACTTGAGTTGGAGGCCAAGCATTTGGAAATAGAAGCAGCGGAGAGACTGAGGAGAATGAGAGGCAGAGGCAACATGAAAAGGAGATGCTGACTCTTCGGCAGCATCATGGAAGTAATGGAGAAGGGAATAACTGAACCCCAGAAGCAACAAAGGTCAGTAAGTTTCATTCATATGTTTGAGATGGTATGTAAACTGTATACTGTTCACCAAGGACTCTGGGTACAGTTCCTGACCCCCTTACTCCATGGTAAAGCTGTAACTGTTATCTCCAAATTGTCTGATACTGATTGTTTAAATTATAATCTAAAGAACTGTTTGCTAGAATGTTTTAAGTTAACATCTGAAGCTTATAGAAAAAAGTTTTGTGAGCATAGATGCGAGGCAGATGAAAGTGTGTGTGAATATGTTGCTGAACTAAGCACTTATTTTCATAGGTGGGTGAGTGGATGTCATTTCACCACTTTTGAAGGGCTGGCAGACCTTTTGGTGAGGGAACAAGCCCTTAGCACTTTGCCTGAGGACATGAGAATCTGGTTAGCTGATATACAATGCACTACTGCAGATGAGTTGTGGCAGAAGGGAGACCTATACGTAGCAAGCAGGTCATCACTGCACATGAAAGGGACACCCAGTGCTGCTCATGGGTCTAAGGGAACCCATGGTGGAGAGTCCACACTTCCCCAACAGAGTTCACCAGTAGCAGGGGAAGCCACTAGTCCAGGTAGAATATATATGTCCATGGAGGCAAGGTGGGGAACAAAAGGTGGGAGAGCCAGTAAGTGGGAATGACAAAATGCCAGCAGTAAGTTGTCAAGAGACAACAAGGGCACCAAACTACCACAAGACATTATATCCAATCTTAGTGAATTAGGAAAGAGGCCATGGCTAAGAGAAACATAGCCTCTGACCTAACCATTGTGAAGCCTACAATGGTTACAGAGGAGCACTACTTCCCTGAGCAGTCTACTCCAGTCAGAGCTTTAGGAGCAATCCCATTACAAATACCTTTGGCTAGGGTTCACCTTGACTGGGAGGGTGGAAAAGGAAGCAAGCAAGTAGGTGCATTTGAGGATATCCCTGCAGATGTCCTGATAAGGAATGATTTTGATAATGCTGTACCCTGTGTGCATCCAGTTACATGCATTCAGGCTTGGAGACAAGCATGTGGGTCTGGTAGCCTGGGGGAGACCCAAATAGACTGCACACTTGCAGCCAGGACTGGTGAGGTGGTTACTTCAGGGAGGGAGCTACTCTGTAGTATTGACACTGAAGGTAAGCCACAGCGGCTTGTGGGTACTGATGTGCCCTTGGACAGAGTGACTGCAAGGGCAGAGGTGAGTAGTAGTACCCAGGCTGACAGTGAGGCACTGCTGTCAGAGGATGCCAGACATTCTGGGAAGAGTTACAAAGAGAGAGTTGAGACAGGCTCAGCTCTCAGACCCTACATTACAAGGCCTGAGAGAGGTAGCTAGTGAGGCACCCAATTCTCAAGGGAAAGGGGAATCTGTATACTGGGACAAAGGGTCACTGTATAGAGAGTGGACCACTGAGGGAGGGCTAGAGGGTGAGAGAATACAGCAGTTGGTAGTGCCCAGAGCCTAACATCTGGCACTTCTACCTATAGCACATGATATTTCCTTCGCATGTCATATGGGCATAAAATGTACAGAGAGACTTATTATGCAGAACTTCTATTGGCCTGGGATTTCCAGAGATGTAGCAGGGTACTGCAAGACCTGTGAGCACTGCCAAAAGGTAGGCAAGGCAGGAGACAAGGTGAAAGCTGCTTTGATGCCTTTGCCTGTGATTGAGGAGCCATTTCAGGGGGTAGCTATGGATATTTCAGGGCCTCTGAGTACCCCAAGTTCCACAGGGAAAAAGTATATCGTAGTGGTAATAGATTATGCTACCAGATACTCTGAGGCAGTGGCTCTGTCCTCCATCGAGGCAGAAAAGGTGGCAAATGCTTTATTAGAGATTTTCAGCAAGGTAGGTTTCCCAAAAGAACTACTAACTGATAGAGGTGCCAATTTCCTGTCAGACCTGCTGGCTTGTCTGTGGATGTACTGTGGGGTGAAGTACCTAAAGACCACCCCTAACATCCCCAGACTAATGGTCTTGTTGAGAGGTTAAACTCTACACTCAAGACGATGGTGCAGGCATTTGCAGACCAGTTTAAGATGGACTGGGACAAATTTCTGCTCCATATGTTGTTTGGTTACAGAGAGGTGCCCCAGGAATACATGTTTTTTTCATCCTTTGATCTTCTGTATGGGCATAGGTTGAGGGGACCTCTAGATTTGCATCGAGAGAGGCTCTTGCCACCCACATAGTGCCTTTTTTAGGCAAGGCTCAAAAGACAAACCCACCGCCGTAAAAAGCACAAGTAACAAAAAACTGAGGGCAATGCTACTCAATGCCAGAAGTCTAAACCTCAGAATGCACGCACTCGAGGCACTCCTCAGTATGGAGAAAATCGATATATGTGCAGTAACAGAAACCTGGTTTAAGGCTCCAAAGAGCACCCCAGCACTACCAGGCTTCAACTCATACCATACATTTCGGCCACAGAACCTGGACCGAAATACAAAGGTGGGGCCTTATCCATATTCATCAAGGATACCCGCACTTCCAGGTTAGTGGCACAGCACGTTGCTTCAGAGATCATTCACGTGCAACTAACAATGGGCAAAACTGCAATTCAAATTTCAGCTTGCTACAGATCACCCACCATGTCCCAGGACCCCCATTCCACATTTCTGGAAACACTGGGAAACATAAAGGTCCTACCAAACACCCTAATATTGGGTGATTTCAATTACCCAAACATTAACTGGGAGAACTACTCAAGTACTAACTCCCTTGCCCAACATTTCCTAGAATTTATAAACTCAAATGCCCTGGATCAACTGGTTAACACTCCCACCAGAGCTGACAACATATGACATACTGGACCTGGTCATCACCAACATGGATGACCGGTGTTCCACACTGGGGGTCAACCCCTTGCTGGTTAGATCTGACCATAAACAAATCACTTTGGATATCCACATTCCACCCCCACCCCCAGACAAGGAAACCACCATGAAAAACTTTTCAAAATCAAACTTCACGTTACTTAAGACCGAGGTGGAAAGGTTCAAAGCCCCCATGCTAAAGGATAACACTGTCCAAGCTGCAAAATCCTTTACTAATGCATTCTGTGGGCACCTACAAGAATGCATGGATCATGGTATCCCAAGCAAAACCAAGACTCACCCCTTCAAGAAAAGGAAATCAGTCTGGTGGACCCCTGCCATAAACAAACTATACAATAGAAGGAGGAAACTAGTACAAAAAAGAGTAAAATCCCAAGAACGGAAGATATCCCTGATCAGTATCAGCAAGAAACTACGATCCCTCATAAAATCATTCAAGGCGAGCTTCGAAAGAAAAATTACCAAGGACTCCAAAGATAACCACAAGGCATTCTTTAGCTATGTCAAGAATCTTCATGGCAATGCTCAGATCTGCTCAGAGTTAGTGCAGAATGGCACAAAATACACTGAACTGACCCATATCACAAACATCCTGGCAGACTGGTTCAGTGCAAACTTCACCCCCCTCTCACCCCCAAAAGGGCCCATAACCATACCAGAAGAATGTAGACCCTGTGAAATCACAGACACACAGGTTAAAACAGCCTTCTCCAAAGCCAAAAATACAGCATCAATGGGACGGTGTCCCAGGCTTCGTCCTACACAAACTCAAAGACAAACTAACCCCTCACCTAAACACACTGTTCAAATTCAGCCTCTCCACAGGCTACGTACCCATAGAGTGGTGCACAGCAATGGTTATTCTGCTCCACAAAAGTGGAGCCACAGCAGACCCCAGGAACTATCACCCTATATGCATGACTAGCTTGGTCTGCAAGGCTATGAAGCGCATCTTCATAGAACTCATTAACAGAGACATTGGGAACCTCCAAACACTGGACCCTACCCAGTTTGGCTCTGTTAAGGGCAGAGCATGCCTCCTAAACCTGGTGGACTTCTTTGAGACACTTAACAAGGCTATAGAGGAGGGAAAGGTAGTACACACAGCCTACACAGACCTTGCAAAGGCCTTCAACACCATTCCCCATTCTGGTATTATACACAAGCTCACCAGGCTGAACATAAACCCCTATATCACAAGATGGGTTGCCAACTGGCTCATGGACAGAACCCACAAGGTAAGAGTTGCAGGAGCTAGGTCCAACTCTAAAGTGGTTACAAATGGAATTCCCCAGTGCTCAGTCCTAGGACCCCTCCTGTTTGGCATATACTTCTCAGAGGTACAGATAAGCACAGGAGGTCTATGGCTGACCAAGTTCGCAGATGACTGTAAACTAGGGGGCTATAATTGACTCTCTGGCTGACACAGACATCCTCCAAAAGGGTCTCACTAAGATGGATTCCTGGTGTGAAAATCATGGCCTCAAGCTAAATGCCAAAAAGTGCATAGTCATCTCCTTTGGAAAAAACAAAGTACGCACAAACTACCACATAGGTGGTAGTCCCTTAAATACGGAAGACATAATAAGGGATCTGGGGACCCAAGTAGATAGTAATCTCTCCTTTGATAATCACATTGTCAAAGTGATTAGAAAATCCTTCTATGTGGCCCACCTAATCACAAAATGGTTTGCATCCAGATCAAAAGACATCATTGTGCCTCTCTACTCATCACTCATCAGACCCATCATAGAGTACAATGCCCCATTTGGGATGTACCTTACAAGACATCTGCAACAGCTGGAAAGACCACAGAAGTACCTCACCAAGAGGATCACTGGCCTCAAACAGATGCCCTATGCAGCTCGACTGAAGAAACTCCAGCTGTACTCGGTTGCATACCACCTACTCAGAGGTGATCTTTGCCTGACATACAAGGCCATGTCTTGAAGGACATGCTCCACCTAAAGAAAACCATATCCCCCTCGAGCCACACGCTCTAGGGATCTAAACCTCACCACAACAATAAATAGGACGTGCTGGAGGGATAGATTCATGTCCCAGAGACTTCCCATGCTTTGGAACAAGATTCCAGTTTACATTAGGCAGAGCTCCTCACTAACTCTCTGTAATTGAAACCTTGATGAGTGGATGGGAAACAGAAAGTTTACCCCGGGGATCACTTCAGTGGCTCTGCTGGACAGAGGCACAGGGAACTAATCTAAGGGGGTGGCGAAAACCAACACATTCTGGCTAGGCTTATAAATGCCTTCGGGCAGATAGCCTAGTACCTACCTATGAACCTATGAGATGAATGGGAGGGTGAGTGTGAATCCCACAAGGAGTCTGTTGTAGCATATGTCCTAAACCTCAGGACAAGGCTCAGGGAACTTATGGGCTTGGCCCAGGAGAACCTGGTAGAGGCCCAACAGCAGAAAAAGGTCTGGTATGACAGAAATGCTCAAGCTAGAGAGTATGCTCTACGGCAGCAAGTACTGGTTCTCATTCTTGTCAGACACAGCAAACTGCAGGCAGTCTGAGAGGGACCATACAACATGGTAAGGAAGGTCAGTGATGTTGACTACATGGTAGAACTGCTAGGCAGGAGGCAGGGGCACAAATTGTACAATGTTAACATGATGAAACCTTACCATGATATGGATGCCCTTGTGCTGAGTATTTGGAGTGGATTGCAGGAGGAGTCTGAGGGGGATCTGTTGACTGATCTTCTCAGTGAGGCTCGGACTGACACCTCAGTGGAAGGGGTATCAATGTCCCAGCAGCTATCGCCTACCCAGGTTTGAGAAATCCAAGCAGTGTTACAGGAGTTTGGGGACATGTTCACTGGAAAACCAGGGTGCACCCACCTGGTGCAGCACCATGTGGATAGAGGACCCCAAAGACCTATTAAGCAGGCCCCTTATAAGGTGCCTAAGAGAGTCAAACAGATTCTGAGGAAGGGGATACAGGAAATGTTGGAATTAGGGGTAATTCATGAGTGCAGTAGTCTATGGGCCTCCCCAGTGGTGCTGGTACTAAACAAAGATGGCAGCACTAGGTTCTGTGTGGACTATAGGAAATTAGTCACACAGAGTCAGATGCTTACCACATGCTGGGTGGGGCTAAATATCTTACCACCACTGAGCTTACCAAGGGTTACTGGCAGGAGCCCTTGACTCCCAGTGCTAGAGAGAGGTCAGCCTTTGTGACTCCTCTTGGCTTATATGAGTTCACAAAGATGCCCTTTGGGGTGAAAAATGCCCCAGCGACTTTCCAAAGGCTGGTAGATCATATCCTAGAAGCAGCAGGAGATTTTGTCCTTGTTTATCTAGATAATATTGCCATTTACAATCATTACTGGAAACAGCACCTTCAGCATGTCAGGGA
This sequence comes from Protopterus annectens, assembly GCF_019279795.1. Lineage (NCBI taxonomy): Eukaryota > Metazoa > Chordata > Ceratodontiformes > Protopteridae > Protopterus > Protopterus annectens. The sequence continues at coordinate 1,190,666,185 of NC_056739.1, forward strand.
GGTGCTGGGCAGACTACAAAGGGCAGGGTTGACCATTAAGCCTAGCAAGTGTCAGGTGGGTATAGCAGAGGTCTCCTACCTGGGACATATAGTAAGGAGTGCTAAAATCAGGCCAGAACCTTACAAAGTGGAAGCTGTTCAGGCATGGCCTGCCTCTGTTACCAAAAAGTAGGTGAGGGCATTCTTAGGGACACCAGGGTACTACAGAAAGTTTATCCCCAGTTACAGTACCATAGCTGCTCCCCTCACAGATCTGACAAGGAAAAACAGGCCAGATAAGGTAGTGTGGGCCCCAGCATGTGACCAGGCATTTCAGAAGCTTAAAGGAGCTTTGTGAAGACCCCCTGTGTTATCCAGTCCAGATTACAGCAAATAATTTGTTGTGCAGGTGGATGCTTCAAACCATGGGGTGGGGGCTGTACTTAGCCAGGTTTCCTCAGATGGTTTATCTCAGTCATAGGCTCCAACCCAGGGAGGAATGCTATGCAGCTGTAGAAAAGGAATGTCTGGCCATAGTGTGGGCACTGGAGAAACGTCAGCCTTATCTGTATGGAAGAAAATTCACAGTAGGTACAGACCATAATCCCTTAACATGGCTACATCGAGCCAGCCAGTAAAATGCCAAATTACTAAGGTAATAGGTAAGGTACTAGGGTTGCAAGGATATATGACAGTGCAGCACCACAGTGGGGTTAGCAATGCCAATGCAGATAGGCGCTCAACACAGGGACTGGGGTAAGTTGTTCCGAGAAAGGCTCAACCCTCTCAAGTAATGTTTCTCAAGGGTCACGTGAAAAGCTAGCTTGAGTTTTCAGGGGGTGGGGGTGAGATTGTGAAACTGCCAGCCCAGCTATGTGGAATTTTGTAAATAGTTGTGTGTCATTTGTGAATATTAATATGATTCATATGCTTGTCTTACAAATGTAAGAGAACTATATGTTATGTGTATATCAAACTACTGGTGCAGAAGTGTGTGTTGAACTGTATGTTATGTACAGAGCTTCAGGAATGTAACCATAGTGTACTCTACTGGAAAAGAACAGAAATGTATATAAACTATATACCTGTGCAAATGTATGTGTTAATACTAGAAGCTGGAACATACAGAGGTAACTTGCAGACCCTCAAGAAAATAAGTGGATTGTTTTACGATTGTGTTTTCTTAGTTTCAGTGCAGCAAGCAGACACAATGTCTAAAGCTAGAGGTTTTCCTATTGTCTGGAAACAGAAATAATTACTAGGTTTCAAATGTAAAAGTGTTTAATTGTTTTACAACCTCCATTTCTAGGCAAACATCTGAGAGATATGTATTTTCAAAGAGAAATGTTAAATTTTGTTAAGTTTCTGTTAGCCTGGGAACTGAAGGCAGGTGACAAAGAGTGATGTCATCTGTGCTAACCCAGCAGTAATGTTGATTATTAATTTAAGAACTCTCTCAGAGAAAGTCTGTGCATTTTGTGTCTTGTCTTGGACCTAGCAGGGACATCCACTCATCTGCATTTGCCTTGCTCTGAAAGTTAGTTATTTAAGGCATAGTATATTTTAGATATGGATAGGAATATAGTAAAGATTAGTTTAGATGTTTTCTGTATTTATTTGAGACTGTCCTGCAATGTTGCTTTAAAACATTTCCTGTGATTCTGAACTCTGTAATTACTGCGTTGTATGAGTATTGTCTTGTTCTTTTATTTATTATTAAATATATGGTTTGTTTAACGATATTTAAGCTCTTAGCATACTTGCATATGTATTTGGTGACACTGCACAGGCCACTCCTAAATAGCTTTGAAAGTCTTGGCCACACTTACCATTTGGATAATAGTAACATTACACAGTAGGATTACCCTTTGTAAGGACCTTAAAAGCAGTTGATAAGTAGTGGCTGGTGGCATCTGGTGCTACCTTATAGTCTGGGCAGAAGGGGGTCATAGCTAGTAAACCTGTGCCAGACTTTCCAGATGTGTGTTTTTGTTTGTGTGTGTATAAATCAAATGTCAAAGTGTGTATGTGTGTGTGTGTGTGTGTGTGTGTGTGTGTGTGTGTGTGAGAGAGAGTGTGTGTTTGTGTGACAGCTACTTGAGCAGGGACATGAAGCACTGGTTGGGCAGTGAGGGTGCTGGAGGTTTTGGCTTGGCCACTCAGCAGAGATCTCAACCCTATAGCTGTGCCAGTGGGGAGTCTTATTGGGGGAACTTGGGAAAGAGGCAGAAACTAGCCCCAGACTGTGATCTCTGTGTGCTCTTAAGGGAAATTGTACTTTACTGTCTAAGAACTTTTCATCCTCCCATTGTGTATGTCCCTCACTGTTGCTAGTGGTGAGGATTGATGTTCCTTGATTACTGGGCCAGCGCAGGGGCATCACAATTGGCTACATTGGTCTTTTAATAATGTTTGCTCTTATGAAGTGTTTGGTCTGAAGAAGAGATATTTTCTACTGTAAAAACACTCACCTTATATTTATTAAAGTGTTTTTTATTTAGGTACAACTGCTGTGTTGGTTGATAATATTTGTTCTTACGTATTCCCTCACAGTGACTAACGTCTGAGTGAAAAACCTTAGAATAGAGGTAAATAAATATCTATTTTTTCCTGTGGAATACAAGCTGTTTGAACTGGTGTCATTGACATCACAGGAACACAATACTGTGAAGATTTAAGAAAGACTTTTAAATGTTCATTTGGAATCCCTGCTTGTTTAAGAGATCTCTCACCCAAGACACAAATTCCTGACACTTTGAAAAAGACTTTACAAAGATAAGCAAGTCATCTAAATGTGGAAAAATGTGGATACCCTGTAGCCTGCAATGAGCTATAACTGGAGCTAGACACTTTGTTTACACTCTGTGCAGTGGATCAGCCAAAGAGTAAGCAGAGAACTGATAATATGGTCCACACACACAAAACCTTAAACAATTCTGACGTCTGGATGAATACAGATGTGACAATAAGCATCCTTTAAGTATAGTGTTCCCAGGACACTAAAAAGAGGAAGAAGAGAAACAGGTTGTGAAGTTACATCATTTCAACTTTGGGCACTATTACAAACAGGTTTAGGAAAGAAAGATCCAGAATTGGTCTCTAAGCATTTTCTTTCTTTGACACTAGGAAGATTCTTGAATTAAAACCCTTCCACATCTGGAAAGAATGAACTGGTTGTATCAGTCCTTGGGACAGCATGCGATGAAGAACAAGTGGAAATAAAAAAGCCCAATCTCTAGGATGAGGAATGACCCCCTGGAAAGGAGGAATTTCCTCTCACTGCCATTTGTAACCTTGATGAAGGTCTTTCAGAACCATTTTTGTCTGAAACAATCTGTTGCCACAGAAAAATGGAAATTCAGACTTCCTGGAAGAAAAAAGGGGCTAGGGTGGGAAGGGGTCACAGGGTCTCTTAAATGGAATTGCCTTTCCATTTCTTCTTAAATGGCTGTTTAGCTGAATTTTGTTGAGACAGTTTATTCTCTCTTTTTGCCAAAACTGGATGAGGAGATAAAAAAAATTCTTGGACAATTTGGAAAAAGAGGACTAAAAATTATTAGGGATTCCTTGGATCATCTTGCCCTTTCATCACACTTACTGATCAGCTCTGCAGCAAAGGGGCCAGACACTAACTTTGTCCAAGGGAGAACTTAAAATCTCATTTTAATATAATCAGGGAGGTTCTGAGAATGCAGCCATGCAAACCTCCTCAAAATGGTACCAGTGGCCATAGCTCTGGAAGAAGCATCAAGAGAGTCATACACACACTGAAAACAACAAGTACTGACCTGTGTAATAGAATAAACTATGTTATTTAAAGTAATACTTTCTCACAATAAACTGCAGATAAAGCATCCCTTATGCTTTCACAAATTGTCAGAACAAACTTTAACATATGAGGCTGGCAATTCAATATTCTGAAAAAAGTTGCAGAAGTATAACCCCCCCCCCCCATATCTATCAATAATTTTCCCACCCTTAACAGAAAGAGTAGGATTGGAGTTATGTGTTTTGTGTGTGCATGGCACATCTTGACTTGGCAATATTTGCCCACTCTTCCTTGCAAAAGCCCTCCAAATCTGTCAGACTGCGAGGGCATCTCTTGTGCACAGCCCTCTTCAGGTCACCCCACAGATTTACTATTGGATTTAGGTCTGGGCTCTGGCTGGGCCATTCCAAAACTTTAATTCTCTTCTGGTGATGCCATTCTTTTATTGATTTGGACGTATGCTTGGGGTCATTGTCATGTTGAAAAGTGAAATTCTTCTTCATCTTCAGTTTTCTAGCAGGTGCCTGAAGGTTTTGGGCCAAAAGTGTTGGAACTGTTCATAATTCCCTCCACCTTGACTAAAAAAGCCCCAGTTCCAGCCGAAGAAAAATAACCCCATAGCATGATACTGACACCACCATGCTTCACCATGGGGATGGTATTCTTTTGGTGATGCAGTGTTTTGATTTTGCGCCAAATGTACCTTTTGGAGTTGTGGCCAAAATGTTCAACCTTGGTCTCATCAGACCAGAACACATTTTCCCACATGCTTTTGGGAGACTTGATGTATTGTTTTGCAAATTTTAGCCAGGTCTAGATGTTTTTCTGTGTAAGAAAAGGCTTCCTTCTTGCAACCCTACCCCATATGCAAATTTTAGCCAGGTCTAGATGTTTTTCTGTGTAAGAAAAGGCTTCCTTCTTGCAACCCTACCCCATAGCCCAGACATATGGAGAATACGGGAAATTATTGTCGCATGTAGTACACAAACAGTACTTGCCAGAAATTCCTGCAGCTCTTTCAATGTTGCTGTAGGTCTCTTGGCAGGCTCCCTGACCAGTTTTCATCTTGTCTTTTCATCAGTTTTGGAGGGACGTCCAGTTCTTTGCAGCGTCACTGCTGTCCCAATTTTGATGACTGTCCTCACTGTGTTCCATGGTATATCCAATACTGTAGACATTTTTTGTACCCTTCTCCTGACTAATATCTTTCAACAATGAGATCACTTTGATACTTTGTAAGCTCTCTGTGAACCATGGCTTTTGCTGTAGCAGGCAACTGAGTAAATGTCAGGAAAATCCTACTAGGACAGCTGAACTTTATTTGGGGTTAATGAGAGTCTCTTTAATTGATGGCAGGTGTGTACCCAAGAAGACTGAATGCTGTAATTAAATCAAAAGGTGCTTCAACAAAGCATTATTTTAAGGGTGTGCACACTTATGCAACCACTTATTGTACATTTTTTATATTTTTCCCCCTAACAGATTTGTTCGTTTTTCAACTGAATTGTACAGATTATAGGTCACATTAAAGGTGGGAAAAGTTTTGAAATAATTTATTGTGGTCTTATTTTTTTTATATCACAAAAACCTGGCATTTTAACAGGGGTGTGTAAACTTTTTATATCCACTGTGTGCGCGCGCGCGCACACACACACACACACACACACACACACACACACACACACACACACACACACACACACACACACACACACACACACACATTTTCTATAGCCCTGAGATTTACCTTGTCTCTCTTCCTGTGTGTCATGTGGTAGACATTTCTTCTAGAAAGCTCACTCTAAATGCTTTATTTCTCTAAGGTTTGACCATATTCTCAGTGTCTTCCTGTTATTTACTTATCATCCTAACACATCGACACACATCAAAAGACAGCTAGTGATAGTCTGTCAGCTGCTTCATCTCTCCTCTTGTTCCTCATAATTCCTCAAAAAATACCAATGAACTCTAGCATGAACAGTCCAGTACCAAATATTCTTCATCTGAGTGCCCCTCCCAAAAAAAAAACTGGCTCTTGCTCCTCCAATTCTGGGCCACACCTGTCATCTACTCCTTCATTGAATTCCTTCTCTTTTTTTCCCCTTCAGAGGCTTAGCTTGGAAAAGCATTTATTTGACAAGCTATCTCTTACTAACAGAAGCAAACATTCCATCCAGTGGAATTAACTGACAGTACAATAACTGTGACATTTCTCAGATGGCATATAGATAGCTCTTCAATTCCCAAGCTGCTCATTTTTTTCTAGGTGACCCCCACCCATGTGGCTGTTGACTATCAAGCTTCTCCATCAGGCTCCAGAGCATTCATACCCTAGTGGAAGTCCTTAGAGCCATTAAAGCAAGAGTGTCCATGGGGCCATAATTTAAAGCATAAAGACAATACAAACATCTGTGTAAGTCTCTAACCACACTCTTGGGTGGAGAGATGGGCTATTTGTTTCGCCAGAGGGATGCGCAATGCTCCTAATGAGTCATGCTCCTTTGCACTTGCTAATGGGGGCTACCTTCAGCCAGTGCCTTGGTGAAAAGAAAGCTGCTACAGGACACCCACTGCAATGGAACTCCTACTCCAAGAGATTCTGGGTATGTGCATCATACTTTGCCCTCTCCCATTCTTGAAAGGCATGTCCATTCTCCACTGCCATCACTGCCAAGTACCCAAGCCATTAGCTCACATGAGCTATAGTCAGGACTCTGTCCCAGTATGCCACAGCACTGGCATCCCAGGTTCCACTTCTGTGCACTTTAAAGTTCATTATCTCCACATTCATAAAATAAACAAATTAGGGTGCATAAACCACAACACAATTGCTGCTACAATCAGTGCAATGCTCACTGTGGCACATGCTATATCCATGTGGGAAGCAATCCATGCAGAAAGATGAACTTTATGCAAAATTACTATAACAGGGTGAAACAAGGTTAGTAAGTAGTCTTGAAATGTTCCTACCATATGGCCTGCCATGCTCAGGCATTTGTCTCCTGTGGTCACATACATTTGTAACCCCCACATTTTCACAGTATATCTGACAATCTGCATATTATATGTCTTGAATGCTCTTCATCCTTATCAAATGGATCCACTATAAGGGTCCTTGCTATCAAAAGGATAGTTTCCTGTAGGAGGACATCAGTCCTTGCAATGTCAGACTGCAGGAATTCTTCCATTTTTAAGCTTCCCACACCACTGCTAGGTCGATCAACAAGACCCACTGTGACAGTTTTTTCAGTTCATCTATCCTAGATCACAAACAGCTTAACTTCATCCAGCAGGGCCTATATATCTTGTACATTAGTGACTCAGGGGCCACATCAGCTGCTGCTCCTCTTTAAACCACTCTACCTTTCCTTTCACCTTTTTTATGTCATTCTGGTTCTGCAAGGTGTCATATCAATTCCAGCTTTGTAATTATTTTACTGGGATCCACAATATTTTCTTCATTTCTGCATCCACCATCTCACCACCTCTCTTCAGATTCTCCTCTCTTCATTATACTGAAGTTCATCTAGCCATTCTAAAACATGAATACAAGCCATTTTTGTTGCTTCTTTCATTTCAAGAAGCTCTGGTGGTGGCTGTGGATCAAAAAGATACCTAGAACTGGGTGATCAGTTGCCAGCTTGTTTCTAATTTATGTAGCTCAGTCTAAAGTTGGTGGTCTTAGAATAAGTTATTTTAGTTTGGATGTAAAAGGTACACAGCCTTGTAGATGGACTAAATGTAGAAGAAAGCTGAACATCCTCACATCAAAAAAAAAAAAAAACTAACCCCCCCCCAACTATTAACAGGGAGCAGGTCCTGACAGCACTTGTTAAGGCCATAAACAGTCTCAATGGGCCCTGTCAAAATCCCAGGATGCCTCCTAAATAGCTGGAAACATGACGTATCAGGAACACTTTAGTCACTTTCAACTTTAGCCACAAAACAGGCTTTGTACCATAAAAATGTAGGACTGCAATGGGTATCCCACTTCACAAGGATAGACCATCAACCGACCCCGGAAACTACAGACCAATTAGTCTGACTAGTCTAATATGCAATGCCATGAAACAAATTATCATGGAAATAATCAACAAAGACATAGGCAACCTTCAAACACTGGACCCGACCCAGTTTGGCTTTGTCAAGGGAAGATCATGTCTACTAAACCTGGTGGGCTTCTTTGAGAAGGTTAAGGAAATGGATGAGTGGAAAAATGGTGTATAATGCCTACCTGGACCTGGCTAATGGGTTCAATACAATACAATACCCCACTTGGGTAGAGTTGACAAACTGACATAACTGGGCATAAAGCCCTACATAACTTACTGGATTGCTAGCTGGCTTACAGACAGAACTCAGGAAGTCAGGATTGGTGATACCACCTCCACTAAGAGACTGGTCACCAACAGGGTTACCCAGGGTTCTGTGCTGGGACTGTTCCAATTTGGCATTTGTTTCTCAGAAGTAATAATCTAATGTCAAGGGTCTTTGGCTGACCAAGTCTGCAGATGATGCAATTGGGAGTTATCACAGATTCCTCCCATAACACAAACATCTTATAAGAGGGTCTAACACAGACAAATAACTCATGCCAAAGTCACAAGCTAAAACTCAATACCAAGAAATGCAGTAAAGTGCCTTTCTGCAAAACTACCACCCAAGCTAATTACTCCATCAGTAAGATACCCCTAAGAGTTGAGTCAGTAGTCAGGGATCTGGGAACATATGTAGACAGTAATTTGGGCTTTGTCCAACATAAAGCCAAGGTAGTAAGAAAATCATTCTATGTTGCTCAACTTATAAGTAAGGGCATGGCATCTAGATCTAAGGAATTCATAGTACCACTATATTCACCTTTTGTCAGACCCATCATTGAGTATAATGCCCCCTTCAGCATATACCTGAGCAGACATATACAACAGATGGAATGCCCACAAAGGTTCCTTACCATCAGAATCCAAGGTATAAACACATTGTCCTATATGGATCACCTTAAAGCCCTGTCTATATACTCTGTCTCCTACAGGTTACTGAGAGGCGATCTATGCCTGGCATCCAAGGCATCCTTGGATCCAGCTCTGATAGACCTTTCACACATCTGCAAAACAATCATCAGAACCACTAGGTCCAGGGATTTAAATTTTGCTTGTGAAATAAATAAGATATGTTGATAAGACAGATATGTGTTTCAGAGGATCCCCATGTTCTGGAACAGGGTTCCAATCCATGTGAAACAGAGTCCATCCTTAACCCTATTTAAGCATAACTTGACCAATGGATACAAAATTGGAAATTCACCCCAGGTCTGGCCCTCGTGTCTCTGATAGACAAAGGCAGACAGTAATGCCCAAACTAACATACCCCCCCCCAAACACACACACAACCTATAGAAACTTCCTAACATATCTCCTCCTATAAACACCTATGATACATAGGGACACAATTGGGTTGAATTGTCTAGTATACAACTATGAACCTGTTTAGTCTTCTGAATGAAAACTTCATTCTAATAGACCACAGTGAAGTTAATCAGATCCTACTTATACATATGGTGTCATATGGAAATCCCACAGTTACACTGACTCATTTCTTTTAGGAAATCAACATTTCCAGTTCACTTCCTTGACATTTGGACTTTCCATTACTGCTCCCAAAGTTTTCACAAAATGTATTGCTCCACTGTTTGCTTATTTCAGAAATTCTGGAAGTTCACATTTACAACTGTTGCTTTGACAACCTCAAACAAGCAAGTTGTATTTAGGTGTCAGTAACAATAAATTGTTTCTCTTTTTTGGCAGGATAGGTTTGACACCTCTGCTTAAAAAGCTAAAGTTAACATTACAACCCTTTCCAAAAAAAAAAAAAAGTAAGGGGTCACTCGGATTTCACTCTTGAAAATGCTTTTATTTCAAGACAAAATAGATCACATGATGCAGTTCTGTTAGCAGGCATCGCATCCTTGAAACAGAATTCTTCTTAAGGCTCTATGGTTCAGATTTTGACCACTTCACTGCTACCGAAGACCACTATCTACATCAAGAAATACAGTTTTATCTAAGTAATGTTTGGAATCAGATTCAAGCTTCATTGGGAAGCTCCTTCTCTCCAATTCCTTCTCTTCTTTAGGATATAAATGGATTTTATAAATCCCGGCCAATCAAGGCAAGTATTTTCTTTCATCACATCTGATTTATATCTGCATTTAAGGTACATCGCCAGCATCTGTTGAGGCACTTTCTGGAATAATTTTGCACTTGCATAAATGCTGAATTAAACAAAGATCATATTGATTTTATGTAATTTATGAAACAGCAACAAGTTACTTTAATGTATGTTTTTATGTGGGTATCTGCATATACCAGTTTTGCTTTTGCTGTTGTCAGGGCTGGACAGGTTTGATAAATGCCAAAACTTGATTTTGTGTGTGATGGTGCCTAGACTGTTCATATCCAACCAACTAGTCATCAAGTTTTTGCTGTACAAGGGTTCAAACTAAAAATTTTAATTTACATTTAACATAAAATCATGTTCACTATAGAAAACCACTCCCAGTGAAGTTTTTTTTATGTATTGGCAATGTTATGGGCTTCTATTGTCTCTTCTCTTTTCTCCAGAGATGTGTAACTATAGATGTAGTATACGTAAGGGGGATATGGGGCAAACATGGGTGTGGGGAGAGTGACACAGCAAAATACACTTGTATTGATGTTTTGGCAAGCTGAATCTTTGGCATTTGTTGCCTGACTGAACCTCCAACTACTTGTAACTTGGGGAGATGTAGCTGAAGCTGTGCAATCTACAAAGTGTTTATGATACTTCTGCAGCAAGCTAGCATGACAAGAACAGAACTATAAGAAAAAAAACTTCATGTGGCTTGAAAGAATGAGCCATAACCAGGTTACCTGGCACCCCAGGCAGTTCCCAGACTGGCATAATCAAACAAACATTGAGGAACAAAAAAGGTCTTCTGAAGTGAAGTCGAGGACCAACAAAAAAGACTCAGTACTGTAAAATTTATACAAGCTCCACAACATAGTTCCTAGCACATAAACATTAGTAAATAAAAAAAAACAACCAAATACATTCATTTAAGGAAATGTGATATCACCTGTGGCACTCAGGACTGCACACTTGCCTGGTGTACATAAATTTTAGTTGCAATTGTTTTGGTTAATACGGAAAACCCAGACAAAACTCCGGCTGTTACAAGGGTACAGTACTGAAACAAAATACTGAAGCATTCATTTTGTATATTACTAACTTAACTGTACTGCTGTTCAATTTTATTACCTGAAAGAAACTTTACTGAATTGTTTCCAGTATCATGATTTTGTTTAGAGAACTCTTTTGTGTAATCTTTATACTGTGCATTGATTTTACCTTATGTTACATGTATGTCTTATACTCGTTAGTAAAGTTGGGATATTCAAAGGGGCAGCATCTGGCAGCCAATGAACTTTTTCTACTTTGATTTCTTTAACTTACTACTAGATTATTGTTCTTTATTTAAAGTTTGACAATGAAAGCAAACTACTTACAGAATGACTCATTACATTCTGTAAGAAAAATTTTATTTGAAAAGTGGAAATTTCACTGTGGTTTTCAGATAGTATATTTTTGATGTTTAACTGTTAATATCTTAATCATCTTCATTTCAACTATATATTTAAATTTATTTAGCATAAACTGCACTTGCTTTTTACTGACTTTTAAGATTTATTAATTTTAGCTCTACCAATCTAATAAAAGTGGAGCTGAGCTAACCAAAATCAACAGGCATCACTTCAAATGACTGAAGTCTATCTACATTGGGGTGAAGAGCTATACAATTATGCAATCATTTGCTTGGGCACAGCAGTGTCCTTCTGTTCTAATGAAACTTGACCATAATGTACTCAGATATTTGTCTGTACTGTTAATACATAAAATATGTACATTTAATCAGCTTGCAACTACAAATAACTAAAAAGGTCTCTGGACTGACAAATACATTTGTTCACTAATCTTGTCTGTAACCAGATATAAAAGTAATTTTGCAATGGGGCATAAAACTATATCCCACAACTTATTTCACTATCATAGTGTTACTACAACATAATTCATAGTGACTGAAATTGTCCAAGTATATGAATCTGGTTATCCTACTGCAAGATATTTGACTGCTGGGTTTTGGTACTCCTGATCTGTATAACTTACTCTGCAGACTTAACACTACTAAGCAAACTACTGCCTAATTAATAACAATGTTGAAAAGGCTTGCAAGATGGTGTCTGATTAGTTCTCTTCCAGTTTGAAAACCAAGGTACTGTTTAAAAAGCCAATAAAGCTAATTAATTTTGACAAAATTTAGTTATATGTCAATAATTTGAATTGCCTGGATGTCAGCAAAGAAATCTAGAAAAAGTAAGAGCAAACTGACCAGAAAATAAGAAACAACTCTGTTTGGCAAGAACTTTACAGTTGTTCAGCAAAAAGCAGTTCATCTTCCAGCTTTAGTATGGAAGATGGCTTTCGGTAGTTTAGAGGAACAATATAAAGCAAATCCACTCATACGTGTTTAAAATAAAAGGGATACTGGAGGAATATATAAAGTCAAATCACAAAAGATTAGAAAAACAAATAAAAGAAGCTCTAAGTAGCCATTCAGATGGGATGATAAACTGCAGAAATCAGAGAACAATATGAAATAGCTGAACATGAAGCTTCTCAAGAAGAAATGCTTCAGAAATAGTACCATTAGAAAGGAGATCACACAGAGCAAGGCTGAGACTGTTGCTACAACAGAGAAATAGGAAAGAGCGGACTGTATTAAGCTATGGAAATACAAATAAGTGACTAGGCTAGTGTTCCATAGCAAGATCTGTAAAATGGGAGGGCATATTGTGTTCATTTATTTTATTTATTTATTTTACATTTGTTGACCGGGAATGTCTGATTGAGCCGAAGCCCTTTTTCAGCAGAAGCCCAGGGAGAAAAGCTTCAGTAAATACATATCACATTTAGTTATTATACAGATATAACAGAAGTGGAATATGGCAATCAGATTAGATGCCTACAAGAGCATTTTTAAGAGTATACAGATTACATTTATATTTATTCATGCCCTAAATCAGACCACCAGAAAGCAGAAGATATCTATAACAATAAATAGGCAATAACAGAAGAAAGAACTGCTCTCACAAAACTGTGACAGAAGGGAAAAGTATTAAAAATTGTGGTCACTAGAGTGTTTCTGGAAAATTATTATTTGCTCTATACCAGACCAAAGTACATTTATCTCTGATGTCAAGAAGTAGATGTGAAATTCAAATTGATATCCAGCTGTCTTCAGAATATATTTCCTGAAGGACTGAAAATGTTTTTGGAAGCACAACAGCCTATGGAGGATAAAAACTGTATTGTCAACAAACAACATGCCAGCAAGATAAAGGGCATTCTACTTCTCAAATCTTCTGTCAGTAAGAAAGCCCAGACAGACACTATACCAGTGAAACATTTTCCACTGTTCTAAAGAAAAATGTTTAAGTGACAGAAAAAAATAAAAAACAGGAGCACACAAGAAGAAATAGTACTTTGGACTCAAATCAGAGATCGGTGTTTGGAGATTGTGATGATGAGGAAGATCAACAACAAAGTCAAATTAGTGAATAAGTGGGTTGACATGTTTAACTGGTGGGAGAACTGTAAAGCACAATCACCACTTGTCCTTAATGCTTAGATTATCAGTGAATGGATCCTGGAAATAGAAATACATTTATTATTAAATACTCCTATAAAACTTTTGGGACATAAAATGCATTTAATTTCAATATGCATATAAAGTAGTTCTGTACAGCATGAAGTTAGAGGCATTTTAAATGTGAGGTGGGGAGAGGGAAGTTTTACAGTAACTGTTAGTAACACTGTGATAAGAAAATATACTTTCTTAGTGTAATATATGCAGGTTTTATATTGTAACAACATAAAGACTAGAAAGAAGCAAATTATTTTTTTGTTTGTTTTTTAGAAGCAAATTAAAATTAATATAATGTTGTGGTCTTAGCAGCTGGGGAATGTGAATGCATACTGAAGGGATTTTACATAGAATTAAAAGATTCTAAGTCATCCATGTTTATAAAGGTGGACATCTAGATTAATGTTTTCAGTTTAAGATGTACACATTTTTTAATAGCAAAAAGACATTAAAACAAGAAAATGGTGAAAAACATGAAATTTGCAGTTATGTCATGTATGGGCAAAGTAACCAGATGGATTTCTCTGCTAGAACCCGTTTCCCACTGAGGACAAGCAGCCTGTGGAAGTGAGCAATTAATTATGAGCGGTCTAGACAGTGAATTCTTAGCAACCTTTTCTGTGGAACTGAGATACAATGCAGTTAACTTTTAAAGGACTACTGGCAAGCAGTTCAGTGAAAATACAAAGTATAATAAGAAATAGACTTTGAAAATGTGGGACGTGAATAACTATACAATCAATTGCTTCCCCAAGAGCCTTGGTATATTAATTCATTAAACATAACAGTGTACAATTTAATTTGTTGATTTCAGGTTAAACAGTGTACTTTTTCTTACAGCTAAAAGTTAATGCTTACTGAAAACATGCAAGTTGCTTTTCACATCTGGAAGTGGAACAGAAGGAGAACAGATAGCAATCTCAGTAAGTGGGAAAGCAGACTCTAACATACACATTAGCATGGTTAACCTTATCTTTAGAATAGCTAATACCTGTGGATGCAGACATCAATTTAGAGTAACTGTTCCTATTTGGATAGGTAGACTTCCTTTTTAAAAAGTCTAGATATGTGAGTGTGTTTGCTGCAAGTTAAAAAGAAATAGGAAGTTTTGAAAATGTATTTAGTTTTTCTTTTTTGTTTGTTTGAGTGTTCTTACTGCAGTGAAAAGTTTGGATAAATGTGACTTGGGTTCAAAGAGATGAGAAGCAGCAGCTACATACAGGATCACCCTGCCAAACATTATTGTGTGCAGGTAAGCTGCAAGGTGGAACATACATTCAAAAGAACTGTCATGTAAAATATGTACAGTACGAGTAATGACTTTTTATCAAAATGGCTGCTTTGTCAATACTAATAATGAATGCAAAATGACCTTACAAGTACAATCAAAACGTAAACAGTACTTACACTAAGATGTGAAGGGTGGTTTTGATGCCAGCTATTGGTTTGGGAAAGGTCTTCTTGGCAGATCTTGGTGTCCTCTGGAGAATGTATGATAGCACCAAGTCATCTGCAAACTTGCTTAGCCATAAACAATTAACAGTAGTTTTGACCTCTAAGAAGTAAATGCCAAAGACGAGTGGTCCAAAGATAGAACGCAGCAATACACCAATAGTGACAGCTCTTTTGGAAGAGGTAGAGAAGCCCACCCTAATTTCCTTGGTTCTATTTCTGAGCCAGTTTACTATTTAACAAGTTACATATGTATTACACATTTAGGTGGGATACATTATCATATTGAATTCCTTTGGAAGGTGAAGATATGCAGCGTGAACTGATTGCCCTCAACCACTGCTTTAGTAACCTCGTCAAAGAAGTCAACCAGGTAAAGTATGGTGGACCTGCCCTTAAAAAACCTGAACTGGCTTGAGTCGGGATTTTGCAGGTTACTTATGTCCTTATTTATTAATTCCATAATGATCCTTTCCATAGCCTTACATATAAGGTTGGTGAGAGTTGTGTGTCTAATATTTCCAAGCTCCATTGATACTCCACCTTTGTAAAAGGAGTTGTTGTCCTCCATTTGTTCTGTGCAAAGCCTGTTTGGAGGTTAACAATGAATAGCTCCTGTAGGGGGTTAGACAGGTCTTGTTTCAGGCTGGCCAGTAAGCAGCTCATTCTGGGCATTGTTTCTAAGGTTCCTAACACAGTTAAAGAAGGCTTTGTGGCTGTCATTTGCCTGGGTGGCAATTTTTACCTTAAATTTGGCTTTAGATGATTTGATCAGGGTCTAAAGTTCATTGTTAAGTTTAGCAAGAGCTTTTTTGCATCTTGACAGTTGCATTTATTTTTACATGCAATGTGTTTTTTTTTTTTGTTTGTTTGTTTGTTTTATGAAAGAGACTGTTTAGATTTTGGTTCCACCACAGGGGAGTTATTTTTGAATTTGGGATTGTACTCCTACAGAGGAGTCAGCAATTGACATGCACACAGAATTTGGCAGTATAGGATTCTGCATAAATAGTGAGGTCATTGCGTTTGATGAGGATGTTGAATTTAGCCAGGTGTTCACTCCATTTTAGTAGATGAGCCTTTGCACAGTCTCTGAATACATAGGTATTAGAAGAGGCTTTTGTTTTCAATATTATGGTGAATGTGGCTGATTTGTGGTCTAATTTGACCATGAAGGGAGTTATAACTGGTAAGAAGAGCTGACCCATATCGGTGAGGACCAATTCCGGGATTTTACTGCCCCTGCGACTTACTGGTCCAGAGAATTTGTACTGATGATGTCCAGAAAACTCAGGGCTTACATGTTAGAAGATGTACACATCTTCCCGTTAATGGAGGGTAGTTGAAGTTTCCTAGGAGAATGGAGTTTGGCTTAATGCACAGGGACTGCATACTACTTAGGTAGGAGTTATGGGTTTACGGCAACATAGAGGGGATCCTATAGTTAGCCATGATGTGATAAGGGGTATTGTTAAAGGCAAGTTGGATGTGGAGGACTTTCAGATGGTTATCTTGTCTAACTAGTCTGGTGGTGAAGTTTTTTTTTTAAATATGGAGACACTGCTGCCTTTATCTAGTGTTTAAGTCAATAATCTTTTGCTTGCTTTATGGCATCATTCTTGATGATAGTAAAATGCTTCTAAAGGGGACATATTCTGAGGGCTCCATTATGTCTCTCTTCATACAGTCCAAGAAGGTACATCTCAACTCACTTACACTCATGTGTACAATGACTGAAATATGTGCGCTTGTGGTGCAAGGACTTAAGTGCCTGCATGATGTGGCAAATCCTGGCATCTGATAGACAACTGACTGTGACCCTCTCTTTGCACAGCCTGATAAGTGGTGCATCAGTGTGTCTCACAATGGAGTCACCTATGACTAGGATGTTAGATGTGGAGGTTTGCCTTATGGGCATTTGAACTGAGATAATGTGACTCTTTGATGTACGTTTCTAGTTGGGTACTGCCTGTGTTATGTGTTTGTGAAGTTGATGAAGGCACTTGTTTCTAAGGTTACATTTAGGAGGCCTACATGATCTAGGTAGGTTACTTTTAAGAGCCTCTGCAATGTGTTTGTTCTGATCTGTGTGTGATACGTTTGGAGTGCTGTTGTGTTTTACTGACAACCTGTTCTCTCTCAAATTTTCCAAGCTTACAGTATAAATATCAATGACAGTTTTCTTCAACATCTGCTCTGTCACCTGATATGTAGTAGTTTGTAAGTTACTTGGTTTTGGAAATATTAACTACATATACAAATATTGCATATCTTCATAATCAGTATCAAACAAATAACAATACTCTGGTATAATCTACAATGGGTAGACACTGACAATATAGTTTTCTGCCTCCTGCCATGGCATTTCATACCTTGTATCTCAATAAAATGTAGCTCTCTCTGTTTTGAAAATATGAAAGCAAATATGAAAATATGAAGTCATCATAAAGTGATAAATATTTCCACTGCAAAACATTCTTGATTAACAATCTTGCTGTCATTTTGTGTGTTATACCTTGGTAGTTTCTAATGCTGCCTGTTATTACTTGATAATTCACTTAGGTAAGGAAACCAGCCCCTCAAAAACGGATGCCATAATGAGCAATGGATGGTAACAGGATGTATATAAAAAGCCTGATATTATATTAGCTCCCTTCTCCCATTTCATTCTTACCATTTTACACTGATTTGTAAACTTCTGCTTATGTTGTGTATATGAGCCTTAACTGCATAGCTTTAAAGTACCCCCTCAAATCAAGTAACCCTAAACCATTTAGGAATTAAAATGGGGAGAAGTACTTGCATCCTGAAAGCCAGAGGTGGGAGCAGCATTATAGAAAGGTAAAGCCCCATCAGATCAAACTTTATACAGACCCATTTCAATTTGAAACCATAATTACAAAGTGTTTATATCTACATTAGCTAAGAGAATGACAAAGATGTTACCAAAATTGATGGATATGGATCAATATGGTCTTGCGGAGGGGAGGCAAATATTTGATAAAAGCAGAACAATAAAGACCCAGAGGGAATCAAAGTGTAAGAAAACATAATCTCTATTGTTGAATCTTGATGCAGAGAAAGCATTTGCTAGGGTCAGCTGGGATTTTATGAGAAGGCAATGGAAGAATTTGAAACCCCTGCCAGAAAATGTGGATTAATAAGGAGGATATATGAAGGGTCAGAAACAAGAAGTAATGTGGGAGGGTCCCTCTTTGAAAAGCTGTTTTTAGAGACAGGAACAGGCATGGATGTCCTCTTTTCCCTTCTCTTATCTGCATGATACTTAGAATCATTAAAGAAAATAAGGGATTCACAAATTCAAGTATATAAATTGTAAGGTAATCAGGAAAATTTAGCATTATTTGCAGGTGATACTATCTTGATAAACCCTGAAAAGGAAAATGTCAGGGTTGTGAAATACTTTGAGACAGTTTCAAGGTTTTTTACAATACAAATAAGTAAAGATAAAACCAAAGGTATAGCAGTAAATTATGTATCCCTCCATGAACTGTTTCAGCAAAATCTCATACTTATAGAGGCATGAGAAGATGAAGTGCTTAGGTGTATAGATTAAGTGATTCTGTTATGGCAGCTCAGGATATGTTAGAAGAGATCAAACACAAAATAATACAAACATTAAGAAAATGGAAGCTCTCAATAATGGGACTAGCTAGTAAGATACAGCAGTGAAAATGTTTTACTGCCTTCAGTCTTATATACATGTTCAATGCATTTCTAATATCTGTAGAAGGTCTGGTCAATGGTTAATAAATAATTGAAGGAGTTTACTTTGGAGGAGAAGAGGACAAGAGTTAAATGGGATAAGCTGCCCACAGGATAATGTGGTTTAGGGTTACTTGATTTGAGGGGGTACTTTAAAGCTATGCAGTTAAGGCTCATATACACAACATAAGCAGAAGTTTACAAATCAGTGTAAAATGATAAGAATGAAATGGGAGAAGGGAGCTAATATAATATCAGGATTTTGAATGCAATTCCGTAAGGAAAATAGTAACAATATAGAATGTTATATTCACAATGTATCCTAAAAACTATGTAATAGAATGGAGAATGTGAAGACTTCTAAGATGGCTGCACACTGAATAACAACTTAATTTCAGCTCTCCCACTGTCAAAACAGAAACTTAGCAAAAAGAGCCAGTAAATGTGTCTTTTTAGGTAAATTTCAGCAACTGGCTAGTAAGCCAGTATATTAAAAATACACAGCATGAGTGGCTATGCTACAGCAGACACAGTTGGAAAGAACTGAGCATGTGAATTTGATAAAGAAATTATTTCAGAATGTTTTTTCAGCAGAGTATCTGGGAAAATGAAAAGGGGATTAATTATATTAATTGTGAGATGAGCTGAAATAGTGATAGAAGAGGGGGGAAACGATGATAATGTCAGGGATGTAGTACTAAGGGGCTACTGTCAAGGGAGGAGGAGTACACTGCCATGTATTTACATTCCACCTAAAACTGCTACAATGGAGCTTAAGAAAATGCTAGGAGAAATAATTAGCTTTCAACAGGGAATATTACTTATTGGTGAGAACTGGAATTTGATTTGCAACAGTGAGGATGTACCCAGGGTCTGGAAGGGAAACTATAACAAAACAGCATAGAGTCTAAAAGAAATGTATGAAAATATTAGGTATAGAAGATATAAACTTACTAGAAGGTGTTGAGAAAATTGACATATTGTTCCCCAAAGTACAAAAACTGGGCTAGGCTAGACAGAAATTATATTTCACAGGAACATGTGCATTTAATTGAAAGTTTTGATGCGCATCCAGTAACTACTTCAGATCACACGTCAATAATAACTAAAATAAAAAAGTAGGGTAATGAAATAAAAATGAGACACTGGCACCTTCTCACCTATCTGGTAAAAGAGAAGAATTTAAGAAATGGGTAGTGGAAACTATTTGGAAGTTATTAGGGAAGAGTCTTCTGAAAATATAGCTTGGGAGTAGGATAAAATTAAAGTGAAGTTTAAAAACAGGGTGGAAATAAAAGAAGAAATATATGGTTAAGAAGTAACAAGAATTATTTAAGGGACCAACAAAGATTAAAGAATTGCAGAATAGGGTGAATCTCACAGAAGAAAGAGCGCAACTGCAGAGTGCTAAAGAGAAAATAAGGGGCTACCTTGATAACATGCACGAGTTTAAAAAGACTGCTGCTGATCACTCATTTTTTGACAATAACTCCAGACAGGGGTGCCAGATCTCTGAAGGGCCAGGTAGAGAAAAAATAAATAAACGGTCTTACACGCTAAGTGAAGACCCCCCAAAATAAATAAATAAATAAATAAATAAATAAATAAAATAATAATAATAAAAAAAAAAAAAAAGATCTTTCATTCGTGAGGAACAGCAGGCAGTTTTGAATTAAGCAGAAGTGGCTCAGATTTGCGATTTTTGATTGGCTCATATGCCAGTATAAGAGCTAATCAAAAATCACAAAGCAAAGCCTGTTTAGCCGGGATTTTCAAAAGGCAGTGCGAGACTCGGGATTGGGCTGCTGATCTCGGGACAGTCCCACTCAAATAGGGACATCTGGCAACCCTGACTCCAGAGCACAAAAACTTTTAGCAAAATGGCTCTGGCAACATAAAGCAAAAAGGGTTGGTGTCAAGCTTAGGGAACCTACAACAAGGAAAATATCCAGAGCACCTGTAAAGATATTAGAAATATTTCAGAACTTTTATGAAAATCTGTACAAAGTGCAGAAATGTGGAAATCAAGAAAAAATACAAATGGAAATATTTATGGAAGAATTAAATATGCCAAGGTTAGAGGTAGATGAGGCTCAATTACTAACAGTTAGGATAGGAGGGGATGAGAGAAAAATGCTATTGCATAACCAATCTACAGGAAAAGTCTCTAAAAATAGATGATATTCCTGTGGATGTTTGGAAGCTAGGAGGGAAGAATGTGATAAAGATTGGGAAGGTTTTGTTTAACAGTATTTTAAAAGGAGTAGAAGCACCAGCATCTTGGAAGAAAGCCGTGGTGGCTATAATACCTATAGATGATACAAACCCATCCAATTCAACTTTGTATAGGCCCATTTTCATTTTAAACCATAATTCTAAACTGTTTATGTCAAAAATGGCAAAGGTGATGTCAAAACTGATAGAGATGGATCAATGTGGTTTTGTGGAAAGGAAGCAAACATTTGACAACATTACTAGAACAATGATGATGCAGAGTTAAGCAGAATGTAAGAAAACACCGCTGTTGTTGGTGGGTCTTGATGCACAGAACACATTTGATACAGTAAGATGGGATTTTATGAGCAGGGCAATGGAAACATTTCCATTCCCTAACAAAAATATAAGGTTGATTAGTAGGATATATGAGGGATCAGAGGAAAACATTAAAGTGGGGGATTCCTCTCTGACAAGTTCTGTTTGAGCAGAGGAACTGGGCAGGGGGTGTCCATTCTCCCTATTGTTATTTGCATTATACATAACCACTACCACTGGCAAAGAAAATAAGGGGCTCAGAAATTCAAAGATATAATTGGTATGGTAGTCAAGTTGGATTTATTCATAGATGATATTATTTTATACCTGATAAAACCAGAAAATGACATTTTAGTGTTCTGGAATATTCTGAGACAGTGTCAAGTCTTTTTTTGAGATACAAAATTAATGCAGATAAAACAAAGCCTATAGCTGTAGACTATATGCCCATACACAATTTGGTTCAGCAATACCTATATTTATGGAGACATGATAAAATTAAGTACTTAGGAGTATGGATTAAAAAGAATTTTTTTATGGCAGCTAAGGATATGTGGGAAGACACTAAATGAAAAAAGACAAAAAAACAGAAATTTGAAGCTCTGTTTTATAGATATGGATGGCAAGATACAAGCGGTGAAAATTATTTTAGTTGCTTTAGTTTTATACACCAAGTCAAGCATATTTTTATCAACTAGTGGAGAAGCTAAGGGTAGCAATTAATAAAGAGTTGAAGGATTTTATCTGGGAGGGGAAGAGGGCAAGAGTCAAGTGAGATAAGTTTAACCTTCCAATATTGGGATTACCCAATTTGAATGGGGTATTTCACAGCTACACAGTTAAGGCACCTATACATAGTACAAGCAGAAAGCCACAATTCAAAGTGGAAAGGGATAATGATGAAATAGGGAGAAGAAGGTCAAGAAACAGGGACAGACTGAGATTTTGGATGCAGATCCTTAAGGAGAACAATAACCATACATATTATATTCATACAAAATCAGAAAGTATTCTAAGAACTAAGCTAACATGGGGATGGAGAAAAGAGCTTCTGCCAACAGGGATGACTGTAATTAGAGGTACAGAGAATAGGCAAGAGGGGTCTGGAATTTACTGAAGAAAACTGGCAAAGGAGCCATCTACTGGGAACAAAAAATAGACAGGAAAAGGTAATAGAATGTGAAAAGGTCAAGAATTAATTTGGACTGCAGGCTAGAGATTGCCTTCCCTAGCAAGGGTTGATATCATAGTATAGACAGAACAATAACTAGGGGGATCCTAAGCAAGCAGTGGTTGAGTTTTTAGTAGAATCGAGAGCAAATGCTGCTGTTAAAAAAGAATAATTAGTAGGGCATGTGAAATATTGCATGACAACTGTAGGAATCAATCAGAGGAGGTTAGAAAGGGTTGGAAAGAGAGACTGGATAAAGAATTCACAAAGAAGCAATGAGGGGGATATATGTATGCTTCCAAAATATGCAATAAAGTCTAGAAGAATTAGGAAGTGTTTGCATAGGTATTTTTATACCCTAAGGAGACTCCAGAGAAATTTTCCATGAGTAGATTGCAAATTTTGGAGGTGTGATGAGGAAGAAAGAGGTAATAGAGAACATATTTATTGGGAGTGTAATGAGTTGGCAGACTTTAAAAATTTCTTGCAGACTACTCTACCACAAATACTGGGTATGCAAATTGGTGTAAGTAATGAAATGATTTTCTGAGGTGTGATACAGAATCAGACTTGCCTAGACATAGTAAGGCCTTGCTGAGTTTAATTCTGGTGGCTGCCAAAAAAGCAACTGCTAGAAAATGGGAATCAAAGTCTAAACTAACTGTACTAGAAGTACTGAATATAGTAACAGAGGAAAAACAACTAGTGGGAACTTAAGAAGAGGGTAGGCACAACTTACATAAAAAATGGGACTTGTGGGAACAATACATGCAGAATAGTGTTTTGGGAGAGAAATTAGGTTTAAGGGGAGGCAGGTATTGAATAATCTAAGTAATGTTTGACAATGACTCGATAGATTATAAGTGATGTACAATAATTTTTGCAACTGAAAATATGTCAACGTGGTTTGTTTTTATTTATATAAAAAGTATGATTGCCTATGTCATAATAAAGATGTTTCTTTTCTTAAAGAATGGAGAAAAAGAAGTTATGTACTACTTACCATAACATTCCATGTGAGTTGTTCATCTCGCCTTCATTCTTACTGATATGTTCAGAGCCAATCCCTCAGCTCCAATACGGCCAATTGCAAAGCTCAAGGTCTTCAAATAGCTCAAGGCCAAGTCCCTATCCCATGATGCACCTGGAATTACCTCAGATCTTGTTTGCTGTGTATAACAATACCATATGTCATTATTTCACTCCCAAGAGAAAGGAATAGAAGGAATGAGTAACCAGGATGGATCCAGCATCTCGGTCATCTATCAGCCCAGGAGGGAGGGACGCAAGAATGAAGGCGAGATGAACAACTCACATGGAACATTATGGTAAGTACATAATTTCTTTATGTGAAGTTGTTCAATCTTGTTGTTCATTCTTTACTGATGGGTAGCATCCCAAGCACCATCAATCTCGGGGGGCTCATGGGAGTATATTTCTCAGGACCGTGGATCCAAAGGAGGCCCTGTCCCTGGAGGCCTTGTCAACTTTGTAATGAGTGATAAAGATATGAGGTTTTGTCCAAGTGGCTGTTGCACAAATGTTATCAATGGGAAGTCTGGCAGAAAAGGCAGATGATGTAGAAACTGCTCTGGATGAGTGAGCTTTAATTTTATGTTGCAAAGGCATATTGGCAGCTGAATAGGCAAAGGTGATACAATCAGATACCCATTTAGACAGAGTTGTTTTAGCCACTGGTCTCCCCTTCCTGGAGTCTGAAAATGAAACAAAAAGCTGGTCTGATTTTCTGAAATCTTTTGTTCTATCCAAATAAAATCGGAGCTGTCTGTGAACATCAAGTTTGTGCAGCATATTCTCTAAATTGTTAGAATGGTTGGGGAAGAAGACTGGCAAATCAATAACTTGGTTTTGATTGGTTTCAGTGCAAACTTTGGGCAAGAATGAGGGATTTGTTCTAAGTGAAACTCTGTCAGCATGGAATATCAAATAGGGAGGCTTGATGGATATAGCTTGAAGCTCTGACACCCTGTGGACAAAAGTAAAAGCTACCAAAAATTTGAGATCACAAGAAGAAGCTGGTTCAAATGGCGGAAGAATTATGCGGGAAAGCATAAAATTTAGATTCCATGGTGAATAGGGAGATTTCACAGCTGGTCTAATATGATAAGTCCCTTTGAGAAAAGCTTTGGATAACTTATGAGACATGATATTCAATCCTTCAAATCCAAGATGAAAATTAGGAATAGCCAAATGAACCTCAATTGTTGCTGCTGCAGCTCCTTTGTTAAAAATCATAGTCAAGCTAGTCAAAAGATGGAGGCCATAGGGGCTTGGTAAGGATCGATATTATTTTTAAAGGCCTATACAGAAAATGTTTTCCATTTCCTAAAATATAGCTTCCTAGTAGAAGATTTATGAGAAGACAAAAGGATCTGTTTTGTCTCATTGGAGAGGTTATGAAACCTGGCTATGATGGGAACTGGAGCAGCTAAGCTGTCAGCTTCAGAGACTGCAGAGAGGGATGATGATCCGCCGACGGGTGTGTCAGAAGGTCTGGAACTGGGTCCAGAATCCACCGATCCTCCAAAAGATGAAGTCGAAGGAAGGGGAACCATATCTGATGAGGCCAATGAGGGGCTATTAGAATGATAGTCCTTCATGGGGTTTTTTCTTTCTGTAGAACCATGGGTTTCAACGGAATTGGTGGAAATGCATAGAGGAGACCCGGAGGCCAATCGTGTACGGGTGCGTCCCTTGGGGCTTTTCCCATAGGGGGAATCAGGGCAAAGTAGCTTCTGCATTTCGTGTTCATGTGACTGGCAAAAAGGTGGCAGCAAGGTTGGCCCCATCTGCAGAATATCCTGTCCGCTATTTCTTTCTTGAGAGACCACTCGTGGGGCAACAAGATTGCCCTTCTCAGCTTGTCTGCTATCACAGTGGATTTCCCCAGGATGTGCATTGCCAACAGAAAGTGCTGGGTGGAAATAGCCCACTGCCAAACTCTGAGAGCCTCGCGACAAAGAGGGTAAGACCTGGTTCCTCCTTGTTTGTTCAAATGCCAAACCACAGACATATTGTCTGTCTGAATCGCAATCGTACCCAGAGGAAGAGAGTCCTGAAAGTACTGCAATGCCAAAAGTACTGCTCTCATCTCCAAGACATTGATATGCAAATGTGTCTCTTGATCAGTCTATGTGCCTTGGGCAGTCTTTCCCTGAAAATGCCCCCCCACCCTATCAGGGAAGTATCCGTGGTCACTGTGGCTGCTGGCAGGGGTAGCACAAATGGGCGTCCTATCGTGGCATGAAGTGAGGTCAACCACCACTGAAGGTCCTTTTTGCAAGAATTTGTGATCATTATATTGTGAGTCATGGGGAACTCTTGGTAAGACCATTGAGTGAACAACAGCCATTGTAGTATCCACATGTGCATGCGAGCTAGTGGTATGGCTAGAATTGCTGCTGCAATCATGCCTAATAATTTCAGAACTTCTGATGCTGGTGCTCTGTCTCTTGATATCAGAATGCTGACATGTTGATGAAGAAGAGAGACTCTTTCTATTGGAAGCCTTAGTGTGGTGGTGGTGGTGTCCAACTCTGCCACAAAAAAATGATGTACTGCAATGGTGACAAGGCAGATTTTTCTGAGTTGATTGTAATGCCCAGATGATTGCAGAGTGACAGAGTGGACTCCATGGCCTGAATGAGTTGATGCCTGGTGGGGGCGGTAAGCAGCCAATCGTCAAGGTACGGAAACACCTGGAATCCTAGACGCCTCAGGTGAGCCATGACCACTGCCATGTATTTGGTGAATACTCTGGGGGGCTGTAGTGAGACCAAAGGGCAGGGCTCGAACCTGGTAATGATTAGCTCCCAGCCAGAAGTGCAGGTGATCCCTGGATGGTCTGGCCATTTTTATGTGGTAGTACGCATCTTTGAGATCTATTGAGCACATCCAATTGTCTTTCCCTAAGAAGGAAAGTATAGACTGAAGTGTGACTATCTGAAACTTCTCTTTCTTTACGTATTGGTTCAGTCTGCTGAGGTCCAATATGGGTCCCCAGTCCCCCGTCTTCTTTGGAACCAAAAAGAAACTTGAGTAAGTTCTGGATCCTGTCTGATCTGCTGGGACTGGTTGGATGACTCTTTTTCTTAGCAACGTTTGGACCTCTATTGTTGCCTGTTGCCTGTTCCCTGTAAATGAGTGGAACGTCCAGGATATTTCTTATGATTTGGGGGGAGGGGGGGTGGAGAATGGAATGAAGTACCCTCTGGAAATGATACTTTGTACTCAGCTGTCTTTTGTTATTTTGAGCCAGGCATCTGAGTACAAAGATAAGTGACCCCCGACTGCCTCCAGAGCAGGACAGTCAGGCCTCCTCTCAGGAGAGCTGGTAGGGCTTCCCAGAAAAGTGATCCCTGTCGCCCTGGTGTTGTGGACCCCCTCTGCTGTGAGGGCGGTGTCTTCCATCATTGCCCCCTCCTCTGCCCCAGGAGGGGGGTTCACCACGTGTCTCCTGAAAGGCTCCTTGGGCTTTTCAGAACCACATTTTTCCTCCCCTTTGACCTTTAGGGTAGGGTCGGGTAGGTGTGGAAAAACAGACCCCGATGGCAGAGTCTTTCCATCCTGTTCACACCTGGATAAGGTTTCCTTCACTTTAGGCCCAAAAAGGGATGAGCCATCAAAGGGAGTGTTCACGAAGGATGACTTGAAGGGCTCCGCAAAGGAACACAAGCGCATCCAGGAATGTCTCCTAAGAGCAACTCCTGTACCTGCTGCCCTATTCGTTCCATCAGCTGCATAAGAGATGAGGCGCATGGATGAGCTGACAATAGAATTTAGGGTAGCAAGCTGAGCAGCAACTTTGTTGGAAGCTCCTGCAGCTACTGTACCCTGAAGAGTATTTCCTAACTCCTTAAGGAGATCTCTTTGCAACCTAGTAAAATCGGATAAATAGTTCAGCGAAGGGAGAGCAAAGGTTGCTGAACTAAACATGCGCTTCCATATCTATCCATAATCCTGGAGTCTCAGTTAGGAGGATGGATAGATGAGGAAGTCTCAGACATTTCCTTTTTGGTGGCTGCCGCCACTACCATGGCATCAACTGGAACACCTTTTGTTAAAAATGTTTTGTCAAGGGGGGCAGAAATGAATTTATTAGGCCTTATAGGGACAGGCTCCTTAGTATCCGGAGACTCCCACGCCCTTTGTGAGACCAGCTGCATCAGCTCATCAAAGGGCGGAGACACCCAAGAGGTGGAGGGCTGAGACCCGAAAGCCTTCAAGAAAACTGACTCATCCTCAGTAGGGCTTTTGGACTGCCAGTCACCCCTCTGCCTAAGGATCTCAAGTATCTCAGCAAAGGAGATATCCTTGGAGGAGGACCGTGGGGACCCTTCTGACTCATCTAAGTCAGTATCCAATGTAAGAAACTCCTGTGAGGAGTCTAGGTGTTTCCTCTTCCACAATCTCTTCCTGAGAACCTCATCAGTGGGACCTTCTGGTGAGGTCTCGGAAGAGCAGGGGCCACCTAATGGGACTTCCTGAGGCTCTGGGTCTCTATGCTTGGTCAGGACGTGTGAGGCAGAAGCAGACATAGGCACTTTAGGGGAGGAGGAAGCCAGACCCAAGGTTGAGGATGCCCTAGGAGACATGACTCTCCTTATGGCATCGAAAACATCTCTGCTCCGATGCGAGGGAGCCGACGGATCCAAAGAAACCATTGACACCCCCGGCACTGGGACAGTGGGCACCGAGCCTGAGATAGGAGCCAAGCTCGTATGAACCAAGGCCCCAAGAGGCAAAGTCGGAACCAACAAGTCGGTCCAACTGTCCTCCCTGGACCAGACCAGACAGTGTCAGCTCCTAGAGTCCTCAATTGGCATCGAGGATGTCAGAGTACACTGAGCTGAAGACACAGGAGCAGGCATCGGCTCCAAGAGTTCCACTAACATCAGGTCTGCCTCCTCCAGCTCCAAAGGGCCATCATGGCTTGGAGGAGGAATAGTTAGAGTCGGTGCAAGGGTCTTCAGCTCCGAAGCCATTTGGGTCGAAGCAGATAACATTTTTGCTAATGCCGGTGCCAATAACAGCTTCTGTACCACACGATCCACATCCAGATCTGTCAGGCTGATAGATGATCAAGAAGAGCGTACCAAAGGTGGTGCTGACTGGAGAAGTGGACTCTTTGGTGCTTCAGACACCGGTTCCAAGACTGGGGACCGGCTGTGAAAGGTAAAGACTGTCAGCTCCAAAGGCAGTGGATCCAAATTCAAAGACTTTTTTGATTTCTTTGAGTTCGATGTCTTGGAAGACTTTGAGGACTTGCTGGATCCATCTTGGTCACTCAAAGCTTCCTGAAACAAAGACTTCAACAACCTTCTATTGATGAGTTTCCTCTTCCTTTCCTGCAGGACCCTTGAGGAGAAGGAATGACAAATGGAACAACTGTCTTGCAAATGCAGAGCCCCTAGACAGTAAACACAACTAACATGGCTGTCTGTAACAGACATCTTTTGGCCACCCTTTGGGCACTTTTTGAAGCCAGACTTAGGGTGCTTATCTTGGTCAACTATAATAATGTCAGGAAAATTACTGTTACCCCCAAAAAAACCTACAACAGTGATTATTCACAGAAGCCTTAAATAAAAACAGGCTAAATCACACACATATGGTAATACAAGTATAAATGTGATATCGCACAATAAAAAATTCCAAGCAGACTATGCAAAAGGAAGGAGATAGCTGCTAAGAAACAACAACCTTATCTAATTATCTAGTTTACTGTAAACTTCAACAGTAATAAAGTACTAAGCCTTATCTATAAAATTGCAGAAGGTTAGACAGACCACACAGCAATGACTAACTATCTAAGAAATTGTGACAAAAGTTCACTTAATAACACACTGCAAGCCGAGAAACAAACAATAACCTTATCTAAATTATTAAGGTTTACTGTAATAAGCCTTATCTATAAAAATGCAGAAGACTAGACAGACCACACCAAGTAGAGAAACAACTATTAAACTAGGCCTAACTGAGGCCAACTAGAAATTTATTAACCCACACTAAATGGGAAGGGAAAACACACTGAAAAGCTATAAGAGCTTTATCAACAATCCTAAACTATCTAACTATTCTAAGTAGCAACAATTTTCAATAAGAAAATTATGAAAAAACAGCTTAACTGGCCTGAGCTAAATCAGAACCTCCAATCTGTTGCAGCAGCAAACTAGATCTGAGGTAATTCCAGGTGCATCATGGGATAGGGACTTGGCCTCGAGCTATTTGAAGACCTCGAGCTTTGCAATTGGCCGTATTGGAGCCAAGGGATCGGCTCCAAACCCATCAGTAAAGAATGAACGGTGAGATTGAACAACTTCACATTGTAGATTTTACCAACAGGAATGTCTGCAAGTTGGGGTATAAACTTATTGTAGGATATTAGTAAAGGAACCAAGGTACTGGAGACAAAGAACTCAGCAGGAAAATGCAATAGAGTGGGAAGAGGCCAAGCATCAGCTTGTAATACAAGTTAAGAGACTGACCTTCTCTGCCAGGGATTGATAAAGCATAGGCAATCAAAAAGCGATAAGGGAGTGCCAAATGAAAGGCCAACTTTGCTAGAGTTTTAGTTGAGTCTATAACAGGATATACCATTATAAGGGGGATAATAGGTTCATAGGTAGGTACTAGGCTATCGGCCCTGGGGCCTATACAAGCCCAGCCAAAAAGGTACCCTGGCTTTTGCCACCCAAGAAAATTATTTTCCTGTGCCACTGTCGAGCAGAGCCACAGAGGTGATCCCCGGGGTGAATTTCCTATTTCCCATCCAATCATCATGATTTTTCTTGAAGAGTGCTAATGAGAAGCTTTGTTTGATATAGATGGGTAGTTTATTCCAGAGTATGGGAAGTCTCTGGGACAGGAATCTATCCTTCCGGCATGTTCTCTTTATTGTGGTGACAAGGTTTAGGTCCCTAGAGCATGTAGCTCGGAGGGATTGGGATTTCTTTAAGTGGAGCATGTCCAACAGCTCTGGGTTTGACATAGCTTTGTATGTTAGGCAGAGATCACCTCTGAGTAGGCGATATGCGACAGAGTAAAGCTGGGTTTTTTTGAGATGGTCTGCACAGGGCATCTGTTTGAGGCCGGTAATCCTCTTTGTGAGGTATTTCTGCGGCCTTTCCAGTTGTTGTAGATGTCTTGTGAGGTACATACCAAAAGGGGCGTTGTACTCTATAATGGGTCTAATGAGTGATGAGCAGAGGGGAACAATGACCTCTTTTTTTCTGGATGAGAAACCTTTTGTGATGAGGTGTGCCACGTAGAAGGATTTCCTGACTACTGTGGCGATGTGATTATCAAAGGAGAGACTACTGTCCACCAGTGTCCCAAGGTCTCATCACATTCTCGGTGTTAAGTATACTACCGCCTATGTTGTAGTTCATGGGTACAGAGTTTTTACCAAAGGGGATGACAATGCACATTTTGGCATTGAGCTTGAGGCCATGGCTTTGACACCAGGCATCTGTCTCATTGAAGCCCTTTTGTAGGATGTCCACATTGTCAGGAGTTTCGATTATGGCTCCTAGTTTGCAGTCATCTGTGAACTTCATTAGCCAAAGACCTTCTGTGTTAGCCTGTACTTCAGAGACGTAGATATCAAACAGGAGAGGACCCAGGACTGAACCCTGTGGTACTCCACTTGTCACTGGTCTGAAGTTGGATTTGGAGTCTGCTACTTTCACAGTGTGGGTTCTGTCAGTGAGCCAGTTGGCAACCCATCTTGTGACATAGGGATTTATACCTAGTTTAGTGAGTTTATCTATAATTCCAGAGTGGGAGATGGTGTTGAAAGCCTTGGCAAGATCTAGATAGGCTGTGTGCACCACCTTACCCTTGTCTACGGCTTTGGTGACTGCTTCAAAGAAGTCTATCAGGTTTAGGAGACATGATCTACCTTTTACAAACCCGAACTGGGTGGGGTCCAGAGTTTGGAGATTACCAATGTCTTTGTTTATAAGTTCCATAATGATAAGTTCCATGGCCTTGCAGACCAGGCTCATCAGGCTAATGGGGCGGTAGTTCCCGGGGTCCGTGGTGGCTCCCCCTTGTGGAGTGGGATAACCGTTACTGTGCGCCATTCAGCAGGCATAAAGCCTGAGGTGAGGCTATGATTGAACAGGGTACTTAGGTGGGTTGCCAGTTCATTCTGTAGTTCATGTAGAACGTAGCCTGGGATGTTGTCTGGTCCCATGGATGCTGTGTTCTTGGCTTTGGAGAGTGTGTTTTTTTACCTGTGCAAGCCGTGATTACAGGAACTTTGCATTCTTCTTGTATAGAGATGGGCTCTTTAGGGGGTGAGAGGGGGGTAAAGTTAGCACTGAACCTATCTGCCAGGATGTTGGCAATATCAGTTGGGTTTGTATATTTAGTGCCATTGTGCTGTAACTCAGAGCAGATCTGAGTGTTACCATTGAGATTCTTGACATAGCTATAGAATGCTTTGTGGTTGTCTTTAGAATCAGTGACGATTTTGTTTTCGTAACTAGCTTTGGAGGATTTTATCAGGGATCTCAGCTTCTTACTAAGACTGACCAGGGAGCTCCTCCACTCGTGGGATTTTACTCTCTTTTGCAACAGTTTCTTCCTTCTGTTGTACAATTTGTTTATGGCAGGTGACCACCAGATTGCCTTCCTTTTTTTGGAGGATAGCGTCTTGGTTCTGTTTGGGATAGCACGATCCATGCACTCATGTAAGTGTTTATAAAGTGCAATTGTGTAGGATTCAGTAGTCATAACTGTATTGTCCATCTGCATGGGTGTCATGAAGTTCATCACTTCTGTATTAAGAAGCATGAAGTTGGCTTTGGAGAAATTTTTTACCATGGTTTCCTTAATGGGGGGTGGGGGCAGGACATCTAGGGTAATTAGCTTATGATCGGATCGGACCAATGAGGCGTTGACGTCAGGTGTGAAACACCGGTCACTCATGTTGGTAATGACTAGATCTAGGATATTGTTGCCCCTGGTGGGGGTGTGGATAAGTTGATCCAGGGCATTGGAGTTTATGAATTCCAGAAAGCGTTGAGCAAAGGAGTTGGTATATGAGTAGTTTTCCCAGTTAATGGTGGGGTAGTTGAAATTGCCCATTATTAGGGTGTTTGGTTGAACCCTAATATTTTCCAGTACATCAAGAAAAGAGGAGTGGGAATCCTGGGGCATGGTGGGTGATCTGTAGCAAGCTACAATTTGGATTGCAGTTTTGCCCAGAGTTAGTTGCACTTGGATAACCTCGGCTGCATTATGCTGAGCAACTAGCCTGGAGATGTGGATATCCTTAACGAATATGGACACACCTCTGCCTTTGATGTTCTGATCCAGGTTAGATGAACCAAAAGTGTGGTATGAATTATAGCCTGGTAATGCAGGGGTGCTCTCTAGAGCCTTGAACCAGATCTCAGTCACAGCACAGATATAAATGTTCTCCATTTTAAGGAGTGCCTTGAGTGAGTGCATTTTGAGATTTAGACTTCTAGCATTGAGTGGCATTACCCTCAGTTTCTGCTTGCCTGTTCCTGTTATGGTGGTGAATTTGTCATTTGAACCTTGCCTAAAAAAGGCACTATAGGGGTGGCAAGAACCTTAGCCAGTATCCAGAATCCCAGGGGTGACAGGTGCAGGCCATCTCTGGCAAAGCATCATGGTCTGTCGACCATTTCATCCCAGGCAGACAGATACTGGACCCCTTTAGGATGGCACCAGAAGCTTAGCCAATTGCTGAAGTCAATCATTTTGTCCTTGTACTGCGGCATCATTCTGGGTGATGGCAGAATGCTACTCAGGGCTAGGGTCATACCTGCCTGGGCTACAAGATCAGAGAGCTCTTCCATGTCTCTTTTCATGTAGTCCAGGGAGGTATGTCTCAGGTCGTTCACACCAACATGGACAATGACAGAGTCATATTTGTACTTGTTGTGGAGTGACCTTAGTGCGTGCGTTATGTGGCGGATCCTGGCAGCTGACAGTAACCTTCTCCTTGTTTAGTCTGGTGAGTGGGACATCATTGTGCCTGTCTATAGAGTCACCTATGACTAGTGTGTTGGGCACGTTGTTTTGCCTTATTGGCTGTGGTTGAGTGGCACACTGAGTCTGCGGGCTATGTGTCATTTGGGTTGTGTTGGGGGGTAGAGGTTGCTTGCATTTCTGCTTTGGAGGTCTCTGTTGCTTGAGCAGATTATTACTGAGAGCTTCCGCAAATGTTTTTGTGTTTCTAAGTGTGGATTTTGGTGGTGTAGATTTAGTGAGACTATGTGATGAGTGTGGTGTGGTGCAAGTGTTTACCTTCTCCTCTTGACTGTCAAGTTCAGTCTTGATTGGAGAGAGCTTTACCTCCAGTTTGGCTCATAAGTGCACCTCTCACAGGTTGTAGTGTTGGGGTGGTAGGAGGAGAGGGATGTCATTGTACATGAGGCAATTTCTACATTGCCCCAAGATGCCCAGATTCATCAGATAGACAGGAGAGAACACTGGGAGCTGACCCTTGGACATGCCTGAATAAAAAACTATTTTCCTCTAGATAAGTGAGGAAAGTGATTACAAGAGCTGTTTTTCTCTAAGCAAGTAAGAAAGTCTAAGGAAGTAAGTACCAAAACTGTTTTCCTCTAGGTAATGAGGAAGGTTGAGTGCTGTAGTAATTAGTAGGCTATTTAGTGCTTACAAGTTCTGAACAAGTGCTGATCACGAATAAGCAAATTCAAGTGCTAAAACTAAGAATCTGTATCTGGACTAAACTAATTACAGGAAAGGGGAGAAACAAGTGCGAATGTTGGCTTTTAAATCAGAAAGTTGAGAGAGATGGAAAAACTGCCCAAACAGCCAATAACTACAATTTCTGGGCCAGAACCACTCCTTATGTGGTAGATAGGTTAGCTAGTGCTTACCACTCCCACTGATAAGCTAGAAGGCTTCCATCCAACACAAAAAGCTTTGTGGGGGCTCAGAAGCTTACATACAGTCCTGGATACAGCAAATCTGAATCTGGACTACACTAGTTACAGAAAAGGTATTTTTTAATACATATATACAGAAAAGTGGCTAAAACAGCAGTCAAAACAATTCAAATGCAGTGCAAGCTAGGACACTTGAGTATGTAGCAATGTTAGACCAAACAGTTTTAAAAAATGCAATTCAATTAAAAATGACTAAAAACAAGTGCAGAAGGAGTCTATTAGGTAGAATGAGGTAAAGAAATGGGACTGGGGAGAGTGTCCCAGATCAAATCTACAGTGGGCAACTGCAAAAGCCTCCAAATTTAAACAACACAGGAATAGGGAGGGTGGGTATGGGAAAACTAACACCTTCAGCAGAGATCTGAAAAACTATACAGTGAAGCAAAAATAACAGTGCACAACTCTGAAGTCAGCCAGCAATGATATAAAATTAGTCAAACAATTACCAGTACACAACTCTGAAGTGCCAGAAAAATATGCTCAGCGCTGTATATCTCCAGATAGTTTGAAGAGCACTCTGTCAGGACATAGGAAGGCTCCAGCAATGTAATTTGTATACAGTAAACAATACTGCATGATAACTATAAAATTTCAATGATAACTATAAAATTTCAATCATAGGAAGACAGAGAATATTAGGAAATGAGAACATAAAGGCAAATCATAAAAGAATGGCGAGAGGTCTGTAGGGCTTCAAGTATACATGAAAGTCTTGAAGTGATTGCATAGGTATTTCTATATCTCAAGTATGCTTTAGGTACCGGATGGCATAATGGTTAAGGCCTTTGCCTCCCATGCACAAGGTACAAGGTTCAATCCTAACCTCCGACCAATGCCTGTTTGGAGTTTGTATTCTCCCTGTGTCTTTGTGAGTTCTTCCCACCTCTGAAAGTCATGCTAAGTCAAACTGAAACTCAGCAATGACTGGAGCTGTGGGTGGCAGCACAGACTCTATATGGTGCCTATAGGGGGAAGAGTTGTATAGACCTACCACTTTGGGCATCTTTTGTGGTGTGCAGTATCCTCAAGATAGAACACAGATTACAGACTGCATACTGTGGCACGCTGTAAAATATGGCTCTAGGAGATTCAGTCAAGTTGATTAATGTTACCAAATGTGCATAGCTAGTTACTGGTGCTAAGTCGACTGAGGACCCAGCCTACTACAACCTACACTAGGGACTCGTCTTAATGGTGGGAGGGTGTGTGTGCCCACCATAAAGCCCGGCAGCCTGGGGTCAACAAAATACTGGCTGGCCAGTGTCCAGTTGCCTAGGCTGGGTTGCCTGCGATAGCTGTGCTGAGCAAAAGTTGGATGTAAATCTAAACCTGTCAAACACGAACTAAGAATTGCTACACTCAATGTAGGTTCACTGACAGGAAATAGCTTAGAAGTGGATGACATGATATTAAGGAGGAGGTTGAACATCCTATATATCCAGGAGACAAGATGAAAGGACAGTGCAGTAAAGCCACTTGGCTTGAGATCCAGAGTCTACTACTCAGGAGGAGGACAGGCTAGAAATCATGTAGGAACTGATGTGAGAGAGAGAGGCTTCAGAAGGACATCATCAGAATTAGTGACAGACTCATGTCTATCAGACTCCAGTGTAATGATGGGGCAGTATTCATAATCTCAGCCTATGTCCCACAACAAGTCTGGTATAGCGAGAAAAATAGTGCATTCATACAGCAGCTGTAGGACCTACTAGATAAAGTGGGCCAACATTTATAGGTGTTGATAATGTGTGACTTAAATAGACATATCAGGACAGAACAGGAAATGAGGACTACCTGGGTTCACATGGGTGGGGCAACAGGAAGAAAGAAGGAGAGGCCATTCTAGACTTCTGTCTGGAAAATGACTTGATAGTAGCCAACACATGATTCAGAAAGAGAAAGAGTCACAAGATTACATACAAGAGTGGCCAACATGCAACTCAGATGGACTTTCTACTAGCAAGGAAAGAGCACTAGGGTAGATTCAGTGATTGCAAAGTGATCCCCAGTGAAACAGTCAGCCTACAGCATAAACTACTGGTTGCCACAATTGCTGCAAGCAGTGGTCAGAAAAGGCTCTAAGGTCAATATAGACCAGGCTGAAGACCTGGAAGTTGACCGGATAAAAAGTACAACAGTTCAAGGCATTACTCAGGGATTTAGCACCCCAAAAAGAGGACGAAATAGATGGAGATGAAGAAGAATGCAGCGGCTCAAAACAACATGTGACAGCTCTACAAAACAGATATGTGGTCGAGCCAGGTATGGAAATAAGGTACATAAGGAAAGCTGGTGGTGGAATGCAGAGGTCCAGGAAATCATCAAAAGAAAGGAAGAACCCATGAAAAAGTAACAGACAGAAAAGGAGGACCAGACTAGGAAAGAATACTGGCATACCTCTCAAATGTCCATATTTTTGCCTCGTATTTTGGTCTATTTTTCATAAAATTGTGGTTTTCTGGCAAATCATTGAGGACTGAAGTCAGAAAATAAGGGCAGAAAATTGAGTTTCAGATTTCATATCCTTCAGAAAATACATGCTAATGCAAAACTTTCTCTAGTCTCTGGTCCCAACGCAGCCCCCTGGCCCACCGAGAAACTGTGTGCTTGCCACTAGTCACCCACGTGTAAAAGTGACCTTAATTCTCCCTCCACCCTGATCACACCTGGTTGTTATTCTATTTACTGGCCCTGAAACTGATACAAGGGCTGTTGTTCTTTAGCCAAGGATGGAAGGAAACAACAACAAAAAACACCATCACAAGCGATATGTGTGTGTCAAAAGCATTTTTTCGTCTTTTTTCAAATTAAACTAGGCTGTGGAGTGCACACGCATTTCTCGTTTCACTAACCCAGACCACCACCTTTCTTCCACCCCCACTGAGTATGCATCTCTCTTCCTCATCTCTGCACCACTTTGGCACCTAATTAACTTCAGGAAAGTGCGTCAAAAGCTAAGACTTTCCTGCCTGTCTCCTCCCTTTTCTAAACCAAGGGCTCACTCCTTACATTATCAACACCTGACTTACTTACCTAGTCTCTCCACTCTAAACACTGTACTACTCACTGATAAACTTAAGTGCAAGTCCCAGTGACAGCTTTTTGAAGCATAGTGATCAGCCTCTCTTGGCTCTTCCTCTGCCGTAACTACATCTCTCTTTCTCTGTACGCCCACACTCTCTCTTTTCTTTTTTCCACCTTTTTCATTGTAAAAATTTATCATTTTATCACCTCCTTTCCTTTAAACTTTCTTTTAAAACTTGCTTCCTCTCCCCTTGCCCCTTTAAACACTTTTTTAATGCTTGCATCCTCTCCCCCTTTAAACTATTTGTAACACCTGCTTCCTCTCCCCTGCCCCTTTCCCTCTCTCTCTCTATTCACCACTTCCTTCTGATCCTTTCTGATCTCTCCCTTCTCAAAGGTACTCACCAGAGCTTACTCATTACTCTGAAATCCTTTGGTGCCTTCTTTTAAACTTTCTCTTGCCCTAATGCAGCCCCCTGGTCCTCTGAGAAACTGTGTGCTTGCCACGTAAGTCAGTGCATTGGAGTGTCTTGTTCATTTACACCTTACTAAGCAATCATAAACACAAGTTATAAACAAGAAAGCTTAGAGAGGAACTTAGTTTGTTCTCTATACTGGGCATGTTTAACTAATGGAATAAGGTTACTAGCAGTGATATCACTGCATGAGTGTTATCTGTTTCAGTTTCGGGCTTCTTGCCTATTGTATACAAGCTCTGTAATACAGCTGTTGACCTGTAATTACAAGTTGGTAGATGTAACACTGCTGTTGGCCTGTAACTACCAGTTGGTAGATGTAAATGTACCTAATATGTTTACTTTGCTAAGACTAGGAACAGACAGACAGACACACTTGGCTTTTTAGTCCTTGTGCCTTACCTGTACTGTCCTGCTCGCGTTTGTCTTTTACTCAAATGAAATGGACTTCCAGGACTTGTATTATACTAAGCCAGAGTGTAGACCCTCAGAGAAGTTACCCATTTGACTTGTTTGTTGGATAGTACTGTCACCAATTTGTAACTGACTGATTGATTTCATTTGATTTATGCTGAAACCTAGCACTGTGTATTAACTGCTGAAAAATGCTGAAATCTTGTCTGTTTTATTAAGTGCTGCTTGCTTGTTTACTGTTATGCTGTACAATTAGAAGGCATAATCTGTTTATATTGTAGAATTACTGCATGTAGCATTTGGGTACTGGCAACTGCATTCTCTCTTCCTTCTGCTTATTCCAGCTTGACTAAACAGTAGCATCCCTTGACCTTACTATCTTCTGCACTCTCTCTTCCTTTTGCCTACTTCAAATATGAGAGTAAATGCTTGGTTCCCTTGACCATTCTGCTATTAGCTGTGTGCTTTTTCCCCTCCCAGCCAGTGCCTACTTAAAGGCCCCTTTCTCCAAATCTGCGTTGCAAACTATGCTACTCTCCTTTCTAGCTCCTTATGCCTTGCTAGCCTTCTCTTCCCTTTCTACTGCTCCCTGCAAACCCAGGAGTCCTCTCTTCAAGTCTTCTACCTTTTCTCTCTCACCCTCCAGCCCACAACCTTCACTCTTTCTCTCTCTCTCAGTCCTCTGCCTTCTATTTCACTCTTTCTACTTGCCCTTAATATTCACTGCTTTCTCTCTTCTAGGGACATTTTTACCACCCTAAACTCACTATCTTACTGTCATCAAATCTCTATTTTATTTTACATTAGTCACTTATTTGGAAAAGTGACCTCAATCCTCCCCCCAACCCTAAACACACCTGGCTGAAACTCTATCTACTGGCCCTGAAAACGATACAAGTACTGTTGCTCTTTAGCCAAGGACGGGAGGAAACAAACAAAAAAAAAAACACCATCACAAGCTATATGTGTGTCCCAATTACTTCTTCCTCACCTGGTGTTAAAAGCATTTTTTCTTTTTTCAAATTAAACAAGGCTGTGGCGTGCACACTTACTTCTTGGCTCACTAACCCCCACCATCTTTCTTCTACCCCCACTGAGTATGCATCTCTC
Organism: Protopterus annectens; assembly: GCF_019279795.1. Taxonomy (NCBI): domain Eukaryota; kingdom Metazoa; phylum Chordata; order Ceratodontiformes; family Protopteridae; genus Protopterus; species Protopterus annectens. Next base: position 1,190,705,549 of record NC_056739.1, read on the forward strand.
TCCCTAGTCTATGTATCCCCTTTGGCACTTAACTTCAGGAAAGTGTGCTAAAGGCCAAGACTTTCCTGCCTGTCTCCTCTCTTTTCTAAATCAAGGGCGCACTTCATACATTATCAACATCTGTCCTTACTCACCTAGTCTCTTCACTCTAAATGCTGTACTACTCACTGATAAACTTACATGCAAGTCCCAATGATAGTTTTTTGACGAATAGCAATCTGCCGCTCCTAGCTCTGCCTGCTTTGCTCGGGCTCACTCCACTTCCCTATCCTACCCCCGTTCCCACACACCCAAACATCTATTACATTTATCCTAACCAAAGCTCCACCTACCTCTACTGCTCACTCAATCATAACCTTCTAATTAATTCTTCACTTCACCCCCCCCATTTCATTAATTGTATAATTGACCATCTCACACCCCACCCCCTATACTTCACCACAGTCTTCACATTCCAGTTTATCTTACAAATAAATCTTACTCTTCACTACCCTATATACCCCTCCATCATAGCATGCCATTCATCACCAACTTAGCACTTCTTACTCTCTCTGTCTTTCCTCTTTCTAGAACTACTTGCTGCTCCTGAAACCATACATGAATATTATAAGCCCACTCACTTACCTGCCAATCTTTTGCACAAACTCACTCATTTCTCTGACATAGCACTCTCTTATATGCTACACGTACCCCTCCTTAAAAAGCTAAAAATTCTACCTGCCAATGTTTTGCCCAAACTCACTCAATTCTCTGACATAGCACTCTCTCTATATGCTACACATACCCCTTCCATAAAAAGGTAAAAATTCTAACATTACTTATAAAACCTAAAATAAAACTAACTTCCATACATGAATACAATACAAAGAAAAAACTGCAACCCACCAATCCCACACACTCGCCACATCCTAATACTATGCAGTGACATTCACCCCAATCCTGGACCCACTCACTCCCCTCTTTATTACAAGAACTGTCACAAAACCCTTAACCTCTCTACCATCAACCACCAAAGCATCAGAAACAAATTCTAGATCTCCATGCCTGGAATGAACACTATATGATATTGTAGTAGCAACTGAGACTTGGCTAAAACCTTATATTAAAAACTCTGAATTCCTCCCATCAGGCCTCTCTTGTCTGAGAACAGATAAACCCAGGAAAAAAGGTGGGGGCATTGCTTTTATATACTGTAATATTTTTAATATAGACCCATATAACAAACCCACTCCCACATTTTCTACAGCCAAAATACTAATATCCTACTTGAAAATGAATAGTGGCAAAAGCATCTGCATTATAGTCACATATAGCCCCTCCCCAATACTTGACAAAATACTAGCCTGGTCGTACATCCAAAAATACAGAGAATGAAGCAATCATACTTGGTGATGTGTGTGACACCCCTGCACTGGCCCAGTAATCAAGAAGCCCCAATCCTCACCACTAGCACCAATGAGGGACGTGCACATTGGGAGGATGACAAGTACACACACAGTTAAGTACAATTTCCCTTAAGAGCACACAGAGATCAGAGTCAGTCTGGGGTTGGTTTCTTTCTCTCTCTCCAGGTCCCCAGTAAGACTCCCCACTGGTACAGCTATAGGGTTAAGATCTCAGCCAAGTGGTCAAGCCAAAACCTCCAGCACCCTCTCTCTGTCCAACCAGTGCTTTGTGTCCCTGCTCAAGTAGCTTACACACACACTTACACTTTGAGATGTGATCTATACACAAACACACAGACACTCCTGGGGAAGGCTGGCACAGGTTCACTAGCTATGCCCCCCTTCTGCTCAGACTAAAAAGTAGTTAGCACTGCCATCAACCAGCTCTTATCATCTACTATAAAACCCTTACCAAAGGGTGACCAATTGTACTGTGCAATGTTACTATTATCCAAATGGTAAGTGTGTCCAACATCTGAAGGCTATTTAGGAGTGGCCTGTTCAGTGTTACCAAATACAGTACATATGCAAGTACTTTAAGAGCTTAAATATCTCTAATCAAACAGCCACGATTAAAGGGTTTAAATAAATTTAATAATAAATAACAGAACAAGCCAATACTCTATAACCCAATACAGTGACAACAGAGTTCAGAATCACAGGGAATACTTTAAAACAACATTGCAGGACTGTCTCACATAAATACAGAAAACATCTAGACTGATTTTACTACTTTCCTATCTATCTCTAAGACAGATACTATGATCTAAGTCTTACTTACAGAGCAAGGCAAGTGCTGGTGAGATGTTTACGGGTTCAGAGACAAATACAAAATGCACAGACTTTCTCTCTCAGATAGTTCTTAAATTAATAATACACATTACTGCTGGGTTAGCTAGATGACATCACTATTTGACACCTGCCTCTAGTTCCCAGGCTAAACAGACACCAACATAATTTAACATGTCTCTCTGAAAAATACTTCTCTTAGAAGCTTGCCTGAAACTGGAAGTCGTAAAACAATTAACACTTTTACATTTTAAACCTAGAAATTACTTCTGCTTAAGACAATAGAAAGAAACTCTAGCTGTAGACATTCTGTCTTCTTGCTGAAACTGAGAGATAACACAATGGTAAACAATTTGGGCTTATTTTCTTGATGGTGTGAAAGTTAACTCTATGTTCCAGCTTCTTACTATCAAAACATACATTTGCATAGGCATATAGTTTATACACATTTCTGTTCCTTTCCAGCAGGGTACACTGTGGTCATATACTTGGAGCTCACTACAGAACATACAGTTTTCTTACATTTGTAGGACAAGCATACAAATCATATTACTGTTCACCAATGGCACAGAATTGTTTACAAAATTCTAGCCAGCTTTTCAAGTAACCCTTGAGAAACGTTGGTTGAGAGGGTTGAGTCTACCTGGGAATACCTTACCCCATTCCCTGTCTTGAGAGACCATCTGCATTGGCATTGCTAACCCCACTGCGGTGCTGCACTTACATATCATATGCTTGCAATCCTAGGCTCCACCTTAGTAACTTGGCATTGTGCTGGCTGGCTCAATGTAGCCATGTTAAGGGATTGTGGTCTGTAACTACAGTTAATTTCCTTCCATACAGATAAGGCTGAAGTTTCTGCAGTGCCCACATTATGGCTAGACATTCCTTTTCTACAGCTGCATAGCATTCCTCCCTAGGTTGGTGCCCATGACTGAGATAAACCACTGGGTGCTCTTCTCTCTTTGAAGAAATCTAGCAAAGTACAGTCCCCACCCCATGGTTTGAAGCATCCACCTGCACAACAAATTATTTGCTGTAATCTGGACTGGCTAACACAGGGGTTCCTCCCAAAGCTCCTTTACACTTCTGGAATGCCTGTTCAAATGCTGGGGTCCACATTACCTTATCTGGCCTGTTTCTCCTTGTCAGGTCTGTGAGGGGAGCAGCTATGGTACTATAACTAGGAATTAACTTTCTGTAGTACCCTGCTGTCCCTTAAAATGCCCTCACCTGCTTTTTGGTAACTGGTGCAGGCCAAGCCTGAATGACTTCCACTTTGGCAGGTTCTGGCCTGATCTTACCACTCCCCACTCTATGTCCTAGGTAGGAGACCTCTTCCATACCCACCTGACATTTGCTGGGAATAATGGTCAACCCTGCCCTCTGTAGTCTACCCAGCACCTCCCTGACATGCTGAAGGTGCTCTTGCCAGGAATGGCTGTAGATGGCAATAACATATAGGTAAGCAAGGGCAAACTCTCCTGCTCCTGCTAGGATATGATCTGTCAGCTTCTGGAAAGTTGCTGGGGCATTTTTCATCCCAAAAGGGCATCTTTGTGAACTCATACAAGCCAAAAGGAGTCACAAAGGCTGACCTCTCTCTAGCACTGGGAGTCAAGGGCCCCTGCCTGTAACCCTTGGTAAGATCAACAGTGCTAAGATACTTAAACCCACCCAGCTGCTCTAGGGCTGTATCTGTACTAGGGATGGGGTATGCATCTGACCCTGTGTGGCTATTTAATTTCCTGTAGTCCACACAGAACCTGGTGTTGCCATCTTCCTTTAGTACCAGCATCACTAGGGAGGCCCAGGGACTGCTAGACTCCTGAATTAACCCTAGTTCCAACATTTCCTGTATCTCCTCCCTCAGAGTCTGTTCGACTCTCTCAGGCACCTTATAAGGGGCCTGCTTAATAGGCCTTTGGGGTCCTGTATCCACATGGTGCTGCACCAAGTGGGTGCACCCTGGTTTCCCAGTGAACATGTCCCAAACTCCTGTAGCACTGCTTGGATTTCTAGAACCTGGGTAGGAGACAGCTGCTGGGACATTGCTACCCCTTCCACTGAGGTCTCAGTCCTAGCCTCACTGAGGAGATCAGTCAACAGATCCCACTCAGACTCTTACTGCAATCCACTGCAAATACTCAGCACAAGGGCCTCCCTATCATGGTAAGGTTTCATCATGTCAACATGGTACAATTTTTGCTCATGCCTCCTGCCTAGCAGTTCTACCATGTAGTTAACATCACTGACCTTCCATACCACCTTGTAGGGTCCCTCCCAAACTGACTGCAGCTTGTCTGACAGGAATGAGAAAGTACAGTTGTGTACACTTACCATAAATGTAGATGTTCGAGTGTATTCATTGTTGCAGTCATCACATTCGGGTTATCCGCTTGCAGTAGCCCTCAGTCGGCTTGATTATCAAAGTCTTGGGTCCTGTGTCAGTTGCTGTCTCATCTTCCATGACGTCAGGTAGTCAGAGGTATAAAGCATGCAGCCGACACCATTACATCAGTTTTTCTTTCCCCAGATGTCAGGTGCCCCCCTAACAGGAAGCAATTAAATGTATATATACAAGGTTATACCTCCAACAAAAAAGCAAATACACAAAAAGCTTTTAAGCATAGTAAAGGTGCATAGAGGTATAGCCAAAAGAAGTCAGGGGGTTGGTGGGAGGGTAACCAGGACTGCAACAGTGAATACAATCGAACATCTACATTTATGGTAAGTGTGCACAACTGTACTATGTTCTTCGTATTTCACTGTTGCAGTCATCACATTTGAGTAGATTCCCAAAGCTAAGGATGGGAGGAGGAATTTAGATAGCATTAGGACCAGCAAGACTGCAGTGGCAAAGCTAGCTCTGGATTTAGAGAAAATTGGAAAATAGCAATGCTTGGTGAAAGTTTTAAAGTTAAGTCATTGAGACAGCTTACCATAGGGGGGGGGAGTCTTACTACTCCCTGATTTGGAAGTGGGAGCCCCCCACTGCTTAGTCCTGTGTGTACCCTGGGACTGAAGCCTGGTTGTTCTGCTGGTTCTGGGTTTGAACTGAGAAGGCTTGGAAGAGGCAGGAAAGGACCAATTTTTTTGAGGGCCAATGCTTACTAAAACTTGTAGGCTGCACTTGTAAGAAATCTTTAACTGTTTGCATAGATTTAGCTTTTTCCTCCATCCTTTTAAGAACTTCTTCTGCTATGTTGCCAAACAGGTGGTCCTGATTTAAGGGAGCATCCAGCAATTTAGTTTTAACATGATCTGGCAAAGATTGCTCTTTAAGCCAAGCATGCCTTCTAAGTACAGACCCGGTGACAGCAGCCCTGCAAGATGCCTCTAGTGAATCAAAACCACATTGCAAAGTATGTTTTCCAACCTGTTCAGCAGAATGCATTAAATCCTGTAAATCCTTATTTTCAGCACAATCAGGAATCAACATAATTTTCTGTTTAAGCAATCCAATAATATGCTGCTGATACTTTAACATATGAAACTGGCAATTTAAGGCCCTGATAGCCAAGGTTGCAGAGGTGTATACCTTCTTACCCCATCTATCCAGGGCCCTTGAATCTCTATCAGAGGGGGTAGGATTTTTGGCAGTAGTAGCCTTAATGCCCTTGGGTCCCTGTTAAATGGTCTCAAGATCCGCAGTAGGATTTTTAAAAAGGAACTTGTGAGAATCAGGAACCCTGTAATATCTATCAGGTTTTCTGGGAGCAGGAGGTAAAAAGTCAGGGGCCAAGCTAGATTCCAAGAAGGCATCATCAACAATGTCCAGCACAGGAGGGATAGCTAAAGGCCTGTGTTGGGGCAAGAGTAAGAAGTCTCAAAGCCTCTTTTTAGAATCAGAGTAATCCTGGCTTTCCCAGTGAAAATGCTCCCTAAGAGTTTGCAAGGTTTCACCAAAAGAAAAATCCTCTGCAGGAGAAGCAGAGGGAATAGAGTCCTCTGCATCAGAATCCTCATAGGTAGATAAGGGTAAATCCTGGTCATCAGAGGAGAAAGAAAGTTCAGAATCCTGATCAGATGTATCATAAGCAAACTCAGTCCAAGGACTCTTAGAGGGGGAAGATTGGCTTCCCCTGATTAAAGTAATAAGGTCTTCAGCCATTCTTATCATTTGTTTTTTAGGCATAGAGGCCTGACCATGCAGTCTGGGCGTCAGTTTCCTAGGCATGGTTCGAGATTTAGGCCTTGAAGAAGAAGATGGCGTCGGTTTAATATGCAAGTCAGTAGGCCTGAATACACCCTCAGAAGCTGCTGCCTGCACAGCGGCTCTAGACGCATCCAAGGTAGAGACATCTGCAGGTTCCACAGTTGAAGCATCTCGCGGCATACTGGACTCCGAATGGGTCTCAGTGGAGGCCTGCGAATCTGAACTAGCGGGTATCAGGGGCTGCGAAAGTGCCTCACTGAGTACTAGCGAACTGGCAACTAACTTAGGAAAAGCGTTGTCAGCAGCTTTGGACCTAGGTGGCTTGTCTCTGTCTTTATCTTTGCATTTGTTTGGAATGTCGGTAGTTGGGTGGCTTACCGTAGACACATCTGGATAATTGAACTGAGCACCAAAACATTTAGAAGCAAAAATATACTGACGATGAATAGTTTGTGGTTTAAATAAGGTACAAAACTGACAGCGAGGTACACCGTGGTCAGGACCTAGGCAAGGAACAGAGTACGAATGAAAATCTTTATGAGGTATTTGCTTTCCACAAGAAATACAATTATTGACTTTTACTGACATCGGTTTAGAGCAAGAAAAAGTTTCCAAAATGGGGTACTTAGCTTTAGTTGAAGACTTTGGTTCTGTAACGTGAAAACAAAAATTTCAGGAGTCGGTCGACCGGCACTTACGAACTGCTTCTGCTTCGGGCACCGCACGGCAAGAAAGACTGATGTAATGGCATCGGCTGCATGCTTTATACTCCTGACTACCTGACATCATGGAAGATGAGACAGCAACCAACACAGGACCCAAGACGTTGATAATCAAGCTGACTGAGGGCTACTGCAAGCAGATAACCCAAATGTGATGACTGCAACAGTGAAACACGAAGAACATCCATTACCAGCTGCTCTAGAGCATACTCTCTAGCTCGAGCATTCCTGTCATACCAGGCCTTTTTCCTGCTGTTGGGCTTCTCCCTGGTTCCTCTGGGCCAAGCCCATGAGTTCCCTAAGCCTTGTCCTGAGGCTTAGGACATATGCCACAACAGACTCCTTGTGGGATTCACACACACCCTCCCACTCATCTCAAATTAAATCTAGAGGACCCCTCACCCTATGCTAATACAACAACTCAAAGGGTGAAAAACCTGTGGATTCCTGGAGCACCTCTCTGTATGCACACAACAGATGGGGCAAATATTTGGGGTCTATATTATATGAGCGAAAGTTCATATGAATGAACGTTCTTATGAACAAAAGTGCCGGACATTGAACCTTATATTGTAGGGGGCGCAGCCCCCCACACCCCCCGCTAAATATATATTCCAACTCCGAGATCGCACTACAGTGAGGAAAGGGCAAATATTCCTATCTTTACTGTACTGCAACCCCAGAAAAAGCGTTTCGATGCCCGGCATTTTTGGTCATTAGAGCGTTCGTTTCATATGAAACTTCTGTTCATATAATATAGACCCAAATATTTGTCCCACTCCCAAATGCCCATGGCATGGTCCTGAGTGTAGAGTTTAACCTCTCAACAAGACCATTAGTCTGGGGATGGTAAGGGGTGGTATTTAGGTGCTTCACCCCACAGTACCTCCACAGACAAGCCAGCAGGTCTGACATAAACTTAGCACCTCTGTTAGTCAATATTTCTTTTGGGAAACCTACCCTGCTGAAAATCTCTAACAAAGCATTTGCCACCTTTTCTGCCTCAATGGAGGACAGAGCCACTGCCTAAGGGTATCTGGTAGCTTAATCTACTACCACTAGGATATACTTTTTCCCTGTGGAACTTGGGGTACTCAGAGTCCCCACAATATCCATAGTTACCCTCTGAAATGTCTCAATCACAGCCAAAGGCATCAAAGGAGCTTTCACCTTGTCTCCTACCTTGCCTACATTTTGGCACTGCTCACAGGTCCTGGCTAGTGGCTTCCCCTGCTACTGATAGACTCTTTTGGGGCAGTCTGGGCTGCCCACCATGGATTCGCTTAGACCCATGAGCAGCATTGTGTGTCCCTTTCCTGTGCAGTGATGCCCTGCTTGCTAGGTATAGGTCTCCCTTCTTCCCCAAATCATCTACAGTAGCACATTGTCTATCAGCTAACCAGATTCTCATGTCCTCAGGGAAAGTGCTAAGGGCTTGTTCCCTCACCAAAAAGTCTGCCAGCCCTTCAAAAGTGGTGACCTGACATTCACTCACCTGCCTATGAAAATAAGTGCTTAGTTCAGCACCATTTTCACATACACTTTCATCTGCCTTGCGTCTATGCTCACAAAACTTTTTCCTATAAGCTGCAGGTGTTAACTTAAAAAATTCTAGCAAACAGTTCTGTACAACACTATAATTTAAACAGTCATTATCAGACAGTTTGGACATTACAGTTACAGCTTTACCATGGAGTAAGGGGGTCAGGAACTGAACCCAGAGCCCTTGATCATCATACTGTTTACATACCATCTCAAGCATATGAATGAAACTATCAAAATTATTCCCCTTCTGTAAATTGTGGAAAATATTTACTGACCTTTGTTGCTTCTGGGGTTTGGTTACTCCCTTCCCCATTACCTCCATGACTCTGGCAAAGAATCAGCATCTCCTTTTCATGTTGCCTCTGCCTCTCCTTCTCCTCATCTTCCAGCCATCACAGTTTCTCATTTTCCTCAGTCTCTAGATGCCTCAGTCTCTCTGTTGCCTCTATTTCCAAATGCTTGGCCTTCAGCTCAAGTCTCTTTAACTCCAGACGGATTTTTAAGTCCTCTGTGCAAAGGTTCAGCTATCCCTTCTCTAACAGTTGTACATCCACACGGCCAGTCTGATTGCCCTCCTGGTTGCTATTCTCTGATGCAGCTGTGACTAAAGCTGCAATCATGTCTGCCTTAGGGTGGCATGCACCAGTCCTTTAGCCCGGCACATCTCAGCCAACTGGCTCCTTGTCAACTTGCCATACTCCTCTTTTGACATGCTTGCCTGTTTTCCCTGACTAAGCTAAAAATTAAAACAATTGTGATATGAATTCTGAATGTTCACTGCATGGTTGATTAAGAGTATAAGCACCTTCAGTGATCACTGTACACAAGCTACAGGAATTCAATATCCACACTACTACAAGCCAATTACTATGTGATGTGGCTATCTCACTACCTTCAATCAATTAATATGTGATGTGGCTATCCCACCACTGCCAAACAATTAATATGTCATGCCCCTGCACTGGCCCAGTAATCAAGGAGCCTCAATCCTCACCACTTGTACCAGTGAGGGACGTGCACATTGGGAGGATGACAAGTACATGCACAGTAAAGTACAATTTCCATTAAGAGCACACAGAGATCACAGTCAGTCTGGGGCTGGTTTCTCCCTCTCTCTCCAGATCTCCAATAAGACTCTCCACTGGCATAGCTATAGGGTTAAGATGTCACCCGAGTGGTCAAGCCAAAACCTCCAGCACCCTCTCTGTCCAACCAGTGCTTAGTGTCCCTGCCCAAATAGCTGACACACGCACACTTTGAGATTTGATCTATATACAAACACAGAGACACTCCTGGGGAAGGCTAGCACAGGTTCACTAGCTATACCCCCTTCTGCCCAGACTAAAAGGCAGTTAGCACTGCCATCAACCAGCTCTTATCAGCTACTATAAGGCCCTTCCCAAAGGGTGACCAATTGTACTGTGCAATGTTACTATTATCCAAATGGTAAGTGTGTCCAAGACTTGAAGGCTATTTAGGAGTGGCCTGTACAGTGTTACCAAATACATATGCAAGTACTCTCAGAGCTTAAATATCTCTAATCAAACCAGCCATGATTAAAATGTTTAAACATATTTAATAATAAATAATAAAAGAACAAGACGATACTCAATAACCCAATACAGTAACAACAGAGTTCAGAATCACAGGAAATACTTTAAAACAACATTGCAGGACTGTCTCACATAAATACAGAAAACATCTAGACTGATCTTAGTATTTCCTATCTATCTCTAAGACAGATACTATGCTCTAAGTCTTATTTACAGAGCAAGGCATGTTCTGCTGAGATGTTTACAGGTCCAGAGACAAATACAAAATGCACAGACTTTCTCTCTGAGATAGGTCTTAAATTAATAATACACATTACTGCTGTGTTAGCTAGATGACATCACTATTTGACACCTGCCTCTAGATCCCAAGCTAAACAGATACCAACAGAATTTAACATGTCTCTATGAAAAATACTTATCTCTTAGAAGCTTGCCTGAAACTGGAAGTTATAAAACAATTAACACTTTTACATTTTAAACCTAGTAATTATTTCTGTCTTAAGGCAACAGAAAGAGACTCTAGCTGTAGACATTCTATCTTTTTGCTGAAACTGAGATAACACAGTCGTAAACAATTTCAGCTTATTTTCTTGAGGGTTTGCAAGTTAACTCTGCATGTGCCAGCTTCTTACTATCAAAACATACATTTGCATAGGCATATAGTTTATACATATTTCTGCTCTCTTCCAACAGAGTACACTGTGGTTACATTCTTGAAACTCTGTACAGAACATACAGTTTTCTTACATTTGTAGAACAAGCATACAAATCATATTATTATTCACCAATGACCTAGAATTGTTTACAAAATTCTAGCTATTTGGGCTGGCAGCCTTCACAATGTGACTATTAGATATCACACATCATCACCCAACAAACAGCATCAGCCTATTTAAGTGCACCCAACTCATTAGTATCATAACTAGACCCAACAAAAACAGTAATTCAGTATTAGACTGGGTCGTTGTCTCTGACCCTGGTAAAATCTTTTCCATTGGCACTCTACCTAACCGCATTAGTGATCACCTACCAGCATAAATAATTCACAAATCAACTCCAGTGCTTAATATACACCACTATAAACATACCAGAGACCTGACACTTCTGCCCAACTACTTTTAAAAATAACTTATGAAATGTCAACTGGCATCCACTTAAAGTCCTACCACTGAATAATGCTGCTGAATTCTTTAACTCAACATTCCTCCATGTACTAGCCAATCTCGCTCCTCTCTGACATAGGAGAGTGAAAGCCAACAAGGCCAGTTGGCTTACCAAATCCACAAAACAACTTATGAAAGCTAGGGATAAGGCCTGGAAATTATGGTATAAGTAAAAACCCTGCAGACTTCGGTCAATATAACAACTGTGTAATCATGTAAAGCGACTTGTCATCAAAAATAAACAAGACTACTACATTACTCTGCAAAACGACCATATGCAAAATCCTAAAAAGCTCTGGAGGTCCACAAACTCTCTATTATACCATGACAAAAGTGATAATCCCTCTCGTGATCCAGAGATGGCCCCAGCTGAAACTGCCTCACATTTTAACTCACTCTTTAAAAACAGTATACTCAACTTCCCTGCCAACTTCCCACTAATCTACCCACTGCCCCCAGCCCCATCTGCTACAAGACCAAACTTCTTTCTCGTACCCATACCTACCTCCACCATAAAAATACTCCTGCTTAAACCTGGAACAAATGCTCCAGATAACTTACCACCAGAATTTCTCTAAAAATCAGCAGATGCTATGGCCTATCCCATTAGTATACTCCCAAACAGATCCATTCAACAGTCCTTCATTCCCACCATCTGGAAAAAAGTATTTATCCTCCCTCTCCACAAAGGTGGAAACAATAATGATATATCCAACTTCTGTCCAACTGCCATCCTCTCTCTCATCTCCAAAATTCTTTAAAAATGTAGTCATAACCAACTACTTCACTACCTACTACAGCACAACCTCCTCTCCTCAATGCAACATGGGTTTAGGCCTAGTCATAGTACCACCACTGCTCTTATATCTTTCTTGGACACAGTCAACCATGCTTGAGACTCAGGATACCTTGTCTCCTCACTACTTCTTGACCTTTCCAAGGCATTCAATACTGCCTCCCACCTGCTACTTCTGATTAAACTCTCCAATTTAGGCATATCTCCCCCTACCCTAGGCTGGTTTTCCAACTACCTTACAGATAGACAACAAGGAACCAGATGGCACCAATCCCTCTCTCCTTTCCTCAACATCAATACTGGAGTCCCACAAGGATCCATACTAGGTCCACTGCTCTTCAGCATTTTCATTAATGATTTCCACACCAGCATATCCCATGCTAATGTCATGAATATGCGGATGACTCCACCATCATCTGCATAGCCAAATCTACCTCAGAACTACTTACATTTACCTCCACTGAAATCTGGATGTGTAATAACCATTTAGCCCTAAATGCTAATAAAACCAAACTCATGTTATTTATCCCCCAAAAAACAACACCCCTAAATAAAAATACATTTACTATCAACTCACTCAACAACACTTGCCTTGAAGTAATCCCATATACCACACTTCTAGGGGTCATCTTAGACGAACACCTAACTTTTGACCAGCATATTAACACAAACATAAAAAAAAAAAAATCATCAGAAACTAGGCATCGTGTACAAGCATACTTTCTCACCTGAGCAGCAAGACTATCCCTTGCCTCTTCCTTTCTACTTCCATCCTTGCTCTATGGTGCACCTCTCATAGGTTCATAGGTTGGTACTAGGCTATCAGCCTTAGGGCCTATACAAGCCTAGCCATAACAATTCCCTGGCTATTTCTTCCCACGACCCCCCCCCCTGTCTAGCAGGGCGACTGATGTGATCCCCGGGGTGAATTTCCTTTCTCCCATCCAAACGTCAAGGTTCCTTCTGAAGAGGGCCAAAGAGGCACTCTGCTTGACATGTATGGGTAATCTATTCCAAAGTCTGGGGAGTCTCTGGGTCAGGAACCTATCCCTCCAGCATGTTTTGTTTATTGTGATGACAAGGTTCAGATCCCTGGAGCATGTGGCTCTGAGGGATTGGGATTTCTTTAAGTGTAGCATGTCCAACAGCTCTGGGTTTGACATGGCCTTGTATGTTAAGCAGAGATCACCTCTGAGTAGACGATATGCGACAAGAGTATAGCTGGAGTTTTTTAAGGCGGTCAGCGTAAGGCATCTGCTTTAGGACTGTGATTCTTTTAGTGAGGTATTTCTGCGACCTTTCCAGTTGTTGCAGATGTCTTGAGAGGTACATACCAAATGGGGCGTTGTATCCTATAATGGATCTAATGAGGGATGAGTACAGTGGGACAATGACCTCCTTTTTTCTGGATGAAAAGTCCTTAGTGATGAGGTGTGCCACATAGAAGGATTTCCTGACTGTTGTGGCGATGTGGTTATTGAAGGTGAGACCACTGTCCACCTGTGTCCCTAAGTCTCTTATCACACTTTCAGTGTTTAGTGTACTGCCACCTATATGGTAATTCACAGGTACATGTTTTTTCCCAAAGGGGATAACTATACATTTCTTGGCATTGAGCTTGAGCCCATGGCTCTGGCACCAAGCATCTGTTTCTGTAAGGTCCTTTTGTAGAGTATCCACATCATTTGGGGATTCAATAATGGCTCCCAGTTTGCAGTCATCTGTGAACTTTGTTCGCCAGAGTTCCTTAGTGTTGGCCTGTACTTCAAAGAAGTAGATGCGAAACAAGAGCGGTCCCAGGACTGAACCCTGAGGCACTCCACTTGTCACTTGTCTGGAGCTGGATTTGGAGTTGGCTACTTTTACAGTGTGGGTTCTATCAGTAAGCCAGTTAGCAACCCATTGGGTGACGTAGGGATTAATGCCCAGCTTAGTAAGTTTATCTATGATTACAGAGTGGGGGATGGTGTCAAAGGCCTTGGCAAGGTCTAGATAGGCTGTGTGGATCACTTTACCCTTGTCCATGGCTCTGGAGACTGATTCGAAGTCAATCAGGTTCAGGAGACAAGATCGGCTCTTCACGAACCCAAACTGGGTGGGGCCCAGTGTTTGAAGGTTGCCAATGTCTTTGTTTATAAGTTCCATGATAATACGCTCCATGGCCTTGCAGATAAGGCTCGCCAGACTGATGGGACAGTAGTTTCCGGGATCCAAGGTGGATCCCCCCTTGTGGAATGGGATAACTGTAGCTCTGTACCACTCAGTGGGCATGAAACCTGAGGTGAGGCTATGATTAAACATGACACTTAGGTGAGGTGCCAGTTCATATTGTAGTTCATGTAGTACACAGCCCGGGATGTCATTTAGTCCCATGGATGCTGTATTCTTAGCTGTGGAGAGTGCGTTTTTTACCTGTGTGGCTGTTATTACCGGAATTTGGCAATCTTCCAGTATTGAGATGGGCCATTTAGGGGGTGAGAGGGGGGTGAAGTTGGCACTGAATCAATCTGCCAGGATATTGGCAATATCCTTGGGATCAGTATATTTAATGCCATTCTGTTTTAGCTCAGAGCAGATCTGAGCATTGCCATTTAGATTCTTGACACAGTTATAGAATGCCTTGTGGTTGTCTTTGGAATCTTTGGCAATTTTATTTTCGTAACTAGCTTTGGAGGATTTTATGAGGGATCTCAGCTTCTTACTGAGGCTGGTAAGGGAGTTTTTTGCATCCTGGGATTTTCCTCTTTTCTGCAACAGTTTCTTCCTTTTGTTGTAAAGTTTGTTTATGGCAGGGGACCACCAGATTGGCTTCTTTTTTTTTGGATGAGAGCATCTTGGTTCTCCTTACTTACATACTATCCTCTCTTAAATTCAAACTGAACTCATGCAACAATACAATCACAAAATTAATAACCATCGCCAAACACTCCTCCCACCACTGTGTATCACTCCAAAGTCTAAATTGGCTAGAACTTCCCCAGCATCTAACATACCAGCAACTAATCACAGCTCATAAGCTAATCTAGAAGCCTTCTAGTTGTCCTCCCCTCTCCTCTCTGTTCACCATGTATTACCCAAATAGACCTCTGTGATCAGTCAATCAGATGCTCCTTAATGTAGCAAAACCTAACATTTCCACCAGTCAAATGCACTACCCGTATGCTATAGCAAAACTATGGAATGCCCTTTCTCCTTCTATTAGGTCTACTAGCAACTCTGAATGCTTTAAGACTTCGCAGAAACATCACCTGTTCTCTCATTGGCTATGTACATGTACCAGCACTGACTATTAAAAAAAAAAAAAACAATATTCCTAGCCTTCCTACTTTTCCTCCCCATCTCAGTTACGGTTCTGACTTCTCATATATTCATTCATCGTTTCCAACTTACTAAGTCTAATATGTGCCACCCAGCCACACAATTTACTATATCAGTTACCTACCATACCTTCTATTCATTCTTGATGCCTATATAACAATAGCGCTAAGGCTGTCCCTCACTCTCAGAGTCTTTAATCTGCTGCTCTCCATCTTTCCCAATCTACTACAAAACTGCAATACTGTATTGTTCACACATTCGCTATTATCCCACGTCATCAACTGTATTCTTGTCTTGCATACTTAAAATCTAACATCCATACAACTAGTATTATCTATTTTATTGTATCATCTATTCTGTAATGAAGTGTTCTGTACCATCGCTGCTTGATTTCTGTATTTTGAATCTGTAGCTTTATCATGTTTGTTTTTGGAGCTTTTCTCCTTGGGCCTCTACTGAAAATGGGGTCACCCTGGCCCAGTAGACCTCCCAGTGAATAAATGCAAATAAATAAATAAATAAAGTTTGTAAGAGCAATATTTAAAAAGTGCAACTATTTTTGGGCCTTAGTCCCCCATTATTTGTGGCTTTGTTCAGATTTCTTGCTCTAAGCAATTGAGAAGTGTAAATACTGGTCTAATAAAGGAGTTGCAACAGCAAAGAACAAGGCATCAGAGGCACTCTACCAGTTTCTAGAAAGTGACATTGTAGATGGCACAAAGAAACTACAATAGGTTGCAAGGCAAAGACAGAAAGATAAAGGAGATAGTCAGACACCCTTCATAAGGGATATCATCAATAACTTGATTTCCAGTCCACAGGACATCAAAGGCAGATGTAAGATGTACTTCCAGCAGATTCTAAATAAAAAAAAAACCCACAGAAGGTGTACTGCCTCAGACACAGCCTACGACAACAGAAGAAGAGAAGCCTAACCTGGAAGAAAGAAGTAAGAATAGTACTATGGAAAATGAAGCCAGAGAAAGCAGATGCTATAAAGATGCTGGGTGAGATAGGAGAGAAATGGCTCCTGAGGGTACTCATAGCAGTGTGGAGAGAAAGACGTATCCCAGATGACCGGAGAATAAGCATATTCATGCCACTGTACAAGAACAAAGGGGACATCTGCAACTGTAGGCAGTATATAAGCATCAAACTCCTACCACATTGCATGAAAGTTCTGGACAGGGTATTTGATAAATGAATATGCAGAGTAGTAGAAAGTAAGATTGGAGATGAGCAGTTTTCATTCAGATCAGAATGCAACACAACACAACACTAACTCTATGTTTGCAGTGAGACAGACAGCTGCAGAGAAGCTAGAGTGAGGAAAGAGCCCAACTGGACACTCCAGGACTTGGAGAAAGTATATGACAGGGTCCCAAGAAAGCTGATTAGGGTAGTCCTGAGACAGTATTAAGTCCCCCCAAAACACTGGTAAGATTAGTGTAGGCTATGTACAAGAACCCAATTACTCGGGTATGAACAGTGTTCATTCTCACAGAAGGGTTCCCAGTGGAAGTTAGTGTACAGCAGGGCTCATCCCTTAGCCCATTGTTGTTCGTGCTAGTGATGGACTATATTAACAAACAGATTGGAGGAGACACTTCAACGAATTGCTGTATGCAGATGACACAGCATTACAGGCAGACTCTGAGCATAAACTTCAGCAAAGGATAGAGGAATGGAATACAAAACTAAAGGCATATGGGGTGAAACTGAGTACAGATAAGACAGCTGTAATAGCAGCAAATGGAGGAAATCAGATGAAGCCAAGAATTGAGATAGAAGGGAAAACAGTGGAATAAGTTAACACCAATTAACAGTGTCAAGTATCTAGGAGGGGTGGATGAGGAGAACAGAAGTCTGGATGAAGAGGTCAAAGCTGGAATCAGAGAGGCTTCAGCCAACTGGCACAGAGTGTCAGAGGTAGCATATGACAGAAGAATGCCAAAGAAGCCAAAATGTAAGGTACACAATTCAGTGGTGCGAATAGTACTGTACTACTGTATAGTACTGGAACCTGAGCAGTAAAGTCAGAGCAATTGAGGAAGCTGGACATGATGGAGATTACATGCCTGAGACAAACAGTAGGATGCACATTGTGGGACAGATGAAGAAATTATGACATCAGAGTAGAAGCCAAAGTAGCCCCAGTTGCGGAGAAGGACACAGAGAAGAGATTACAGTGGCTTGTGCACATGTGCACAAAAGAAGAAAATCTGGTGAAGAAGATTTAGGACAGACAGGAAGAAGGCAAGAGGAAAAGAGGACATCCAGCAAAGAGATGAATGAATTGTGTGAAAGAAGACCTGTGACAGTCAGTCATGACTGTTGAAGAAGGTAAGAGAGTGGCACTGAAATAAGAGATGGAGCCAGCTGACGTGACATTTCGACCGCATATAGAAAATGGGGGTTAATGTATATATATATATATATATATACATAGAGAGAGAGAGAGAGAGTGGGTGTGTGCCTGTTTGTCTCTCTCTCGCTCACACACACACACACACACACACTATAAAAATAAACCAAGTATAACTTAACACTTTCACTTCAGTGAGAAACAAAAGATCCATTTCAGTTGGAACCAGTTAATGCAAAAGAGAAGGAAATCACACAGCTTTGTGAAAGGTTCTGAACTTCTTTAATGACTCTTTTCAAGATTAAATATCTACTTATCTCCATCTGACAGTGAAAACACATACAGTAAACTAATGTGATTGTTCCTTGGTCTTTTCAATTCTGCATGCAGAATAAAAACATATACTACAAAGAGCCAGGAGTCAGAACTTACTAAAATTAAAGATCAACTATTGAAAATGTCTTGGAAGATATTATTTTTGAGCTTGTAAGACATTTTCCATGTATAAATTGCATGTTTCTGACATAATGGCAACTGCAGGCAATCACTTATTTTTGCTAAGGGTTCTCTGTTTCTCAGCATATTCCACAATTTTTTCTTCCACATACAATCCTTTCCGTTTACGCACTGCATTGATGTACTTGTGTGCTTGGTTTTCAGAGTCGGCTTTCTCACCAAAGTGTAAATACTCTTCTTCTGTTGTGGGCACCCAGAAAGGATCACTTGAAATTACCTTCAGAAAGAAATTAAAATATTATGAATAGGAAACCCTTTAAATGCACAGTCAAAAAACAAATCTGATGTTTTGCCAGCTGAAACAAGTCATGCTTGTCTTTCTTCCAGCTCATGACATTTCTGCAATGCTGTTTGATATTTTACCAATAAACATTAGCATTAAGAAAGAAGAAATTTACTTTCATGTGGCATAATCAGTAAACACAATGTAGGCTTTCAAAATGTTCTCCATAATTCTAACCTCCGAAAATGCTCATGTGTTTTATTTTAATTTTTATTTTAATTCTAGAAAAGATACTTTCTTAATGAGGTTATTTTTTGCATTTAACTGTCACTTTGTTACTTATAAGAACACACTGTTATACTTTACAGCTACAGAAGGCAGTACTGGTTAAGACCCTTTCATATTAAGTTTTAAATTGGCCGCTAAGGTGCTAACTTTAGTGACCACTTGTTGAATCTTTAAATTTGTAGATAAAAGGGTGTGCAGAAGCTGGCATTCTCCTGCCAAGTGTGATATTTTACTCTGCCAGCAAGGATGCAGATGGATATGCAGTTTTACCATGTATGCTCAGTGCACAGCCAAGAAACAGACAGATGCCCTTTCAGTTCAACACTTTATTTTGTACAATGATACAAGGTGAAATGCAGGTCACAAAGGTTTTCTAAGTAGTTTGTTCACTGCTAGGCAATAAAGGTTATGGCCAACACGTGCACAGTTTGACCACTGGGTTTCCTAGCAGTAATTCAATGCCATCAAGTCCTCTAGTTTTTATTGGTTACATGGTAAAAAAAAACATAGCAAACCCTTTCCTTACAGAAGATCTCAACTACAAATCTCTGTAGGACTCAGGGCGTACTGAGGGTGAACATTCGACAGGTTTGCAATCTAACCCTCCCTCTTCTAATTACCACTGTAGTTTCTCTACAACTTTTCTATCTGATGCTCCGCTGGTTAAGGAGATTTTATTTAAAAACTGGAACCTGTTAAGGAGTAAAAAAGAATGTATTAATACCTTGGGTGTAAAACCAGTCTGCATTTTTAGAAAGGGTTCTAATTTGAAGAACTTATTTGATCACTCTGACATCCCACTGGTGAGTCGTTATATGTATAAATGTGGAGCTTGTAAATTTTGCTCTTATATTTTGGAAGTGAGTGAATATGTTATTAATAACATCAGAGTTAAGATACCAGGGAGATGTTGTCTTACTGAACGAATTATTTACTGTGCAATCTGCTCTATCTGCTCCTGTTTCTATGTCGGGAAGACAGAACGCAAGCTTAAAAACAGGATCGGTGAGCACATTAGAAGTATAAGGGATGAATGTGATGTAATGCGTTAGCTAAACACATTAACAGGAATAATGGACATTGTTTTAAATTTATCATTTTGGAGGTTCAGAAACCTATTGAGAGGGGAGCTGCATGGCCTTACTTATTAGAAAAAGCTGAACTAGTCTGGCAATTATGGCGTGATGCCTTACATTGGCCAGGCCTAAATGATAGTGCATCTGTTAGTAGCTTGCTGAAATTAAAAGCACTGAAAAGATAGCTAGTTTTTTACTTTATTTTATGAATTTACTGTATATCAGTTTAACACACTTTTAAGTATTGTATGATTTCTTATGTACTATCTTATATGCATTTTACATGTATTTAAATATATATATATATATTTTATATACATTTTGTATATTTATATACAGTATTATATGGATTTCAGTTCAACAACATTATTATTTCGGCAGAGGTTTCCTACAGTTTTTTTTTTATTTAAAAAAAACTGATGATATTGTATTCACACATGCTAGAATGTTTGTGGCATGTTTGCTGCTATGATATGTTGGGGTGTAGATTAATGTCCTTTTGTCACGTTTTCTTATGGACTTGTTATTTCTGCTTTCATATCTTTCATTTTTAGAATTCTTACAATAAGTTGGTTTTAGAATGTAATGTATTTTTAAATGTGATAGAGGAAGTGATGTCACTGTTTCGTGGTCTACTTAACGTTTCTTTTCAGTTTTTAACTCTGATCTGATGAAGTTCTTGTTTAAGCACTTCTGGGACGGAAGCGCTTATACCTGTGCATATTAAAGTGTTTTTTTGTTATTTTACAGCTGTTTCCTGCCTTTTGTGACTTTGTACACTTGTGGGATTGTTTTGTTTTCTGTTTTGATGCTTTTTTTGGTTTCTGGATGTCGCAGCAGGAGGAGGCTGAGCAGAACAGCACACTAATTCTATGGCTAGAAATGGGTTTTCGCAGTTAAATGACTCCTTGGGTGAACTTACTACACTGATTCAACAACGTATACAACATATGGACCACTTAGAACAAGGTTCTCTATCACAGATGTCTCTACACCCTACTCCTGGGACGTCTACTCAAAATTTGGTCTCTGACAACAATTCTCATGATGCTGGTATGGTGTATTCAGCACCCCGACTTATTGCTAGACAGGCGTTCTGCCCCAGTGAGGTTGGTAATAATGCTAATGGTTCTGGGATAAATGTCAATGGTGTTACACCTTTATTGACTGACTGGCTTAAAAGTAATCTTAATTTTGACCAAAATGCAGCAGTTAATACCAAATCTCTCAACAATCGGCTTTCAGAGCTCTGTTTTATTGAAAATTAAAAAGTTGCAAATGGATAATGCCTATTTCAAGGAATGCATTAGACTGAAACTAGTACCTAAGGGCCTTCATATTTGGCGTTATCCTTATTGCCAATTCGAACGTTCATAAGGGACTTGCAAGCCTATTTGATAGGTTTGGCTTAGAATACATGGTCAAGCATAATGATGCTGAAATTGATGAGCTAAACCAAGAAGCTACTAATTTGAACAGGGTTATCACACTCAATCCTAGCTTCAGTAACAATAAATTTGATTATTGCAATATTTTCTGCTCGACTGAGGAGCAACTTGTGGTTATTAAAAATAGGAAGATGAAAAAACTGGCAAGGGATGAAAGGGACTATAACAACAATGTGGCCTATCCTCCCCCACCCCCATCTCAGGAATGGCATGTTAATAAAACTTCTAATCAGTCTAGCATGGAGAATCATGAGACTGATGACTACTCCAAGGTGATCTCTGCCTAACATATAAAGCTATGTCAAACTCAGATCTGTTGGACATGCTACACCTAAAGAAATCCCAATCCCTCCAAGCTACATGCTCTAGGGACCTAAACCTTGTCAGCACAATAAACATGACATGCTGGAGGGATAGATTTCTGTCCCAGTGACTTCCCATACTCTGGAACAGGCTATCCATCTATGTCAAGCAAAGTTCTTCATTAGCACTCTTCAAGAAAAATCTTGATGAGTGGATGGGAAATAGGAAATACACCCCAGGGATCACTTTTGTGTCTCTGCTCGACAGTGGCACAAGAAAATAACTTTCTTGGGTGGCATAAGCCAGGGAACCTTGTTGGCTAGGCTTACATAGGCTCTTGGGCCAGTAGCCTAGTACCTACCTAGGAACTATGACCAAGATTATGAACTATGACCAAGATTTGGAGGGTAATTTTTTTAGACAAAGAGAACTTTTCACAACTCAGACGTTTGGAAAGTATTATGAATCAACAGGGGGTCAACAACACTCGGGGAGACAGCAATAAGAGGGGTATGGGCTGTGGCAACAGAGGGAAGAACAACCACTCCTGGAGAGGGAGAAGGTGAACTCTTTTGGACTTCCTCCCATGGGACTAATTCCTACAGGGCCATCTGATGATGCCCCTGGTGTGATTTTTCCACCTGTCTGTATTGAGCTGAATAGTACCAAGGACTTTAAAGTTTTTAATTTTTCTAATATTTCACTGAATGTTATTATTTGTGACTTACTAGCGAAAGGTTTTACTTTTATTCCTAGTAAGCATATGAACCTTGTACATACACTCCTTGATCTAAAATTGTTTGTTAGAAAACTTAATTTGAATGTTCTTTTTCAGGGGGTCAGACATGTTTCATGACCCCTTTACTATCTTGAGTACCTAAAACCCTCCAATTTACCCTGTGTTAGCTACTTTTGAAAGGGTGTGTGAGCTGGATATTAGATCTTTAAGTATAATGAACAAAAGAAATATGAGGTCGAATCACAATAGAAATCTGAGTAGGGATGAAGAGTTGGAATTGCAAATTTTGAAACAGACCTCAGGGATTAAGATCATGAAACCAGATAAGGGGAGTGGGGTTCTTACTATGAACAATTCTGAATATGTTAGTAAGATGAGACTGCAACTTACAGAAAGAGTTCTTTGAGTGAAATGAATAAGAAGTTATGTACCTACCATAACGTTCCATGTTAGTTGTCTTCTCTCGCCTTCTTTCTTGCTTGATGGGTTCGGAGCCGATCCTCGGCTCCGACTCGGCACTTGCTAAGCTCGAGAGTCACTTTTACCAGCTCGAGGCAGCCCCATATCCCATGATGCAAGGCGGTAAGTACCCAGATCTCGTTTGATGATAAAGGGCAATAGCACCAAGCATAAACACTTCCCAAAGGAAGAAAGAAAGCCTACAGGATGGAAGAAGGACCAGCTCTGAATGGTCTTCAGCATAAAATTCCTTGTAGAAAAGGTCTGTCCAGGCCTGGGGGAAGGAGGGAGGGTCGCAAGAAAGAAGTGAGAGAAGACAACTAACATGGAACGTTATGGTAGGTACATAACTTCTTAATGTTAAGTTGTCAATCTCGCCTTCATTCTTGCTTGATGGGACCGCGTCCCTAGCACCTCTATCCTGGGTGGCTCAATGGAACAGACTCTTGAGGACTGTAGAGCCAAAACTGGCTCTGTCCCTGGAGGCCAAGTCCAATTTGTAATGGGAAACAAAAGTATGAGGAGTGGCCCAAGTGGCGCTGCACAAATAGTGTCTAAAGGAAGTCTAGCTTGAAAGGCTGTAGAAGTAGCTAAGCTCCTAGTTGAATGTGCTTTAGGTTTTGAGCACAGCTGTTTTCCCCTGAGCAGATAAATTTCAGAGATGACAGAAGAAAGCCATCTAGATAAGGTCACTTTAGAGACAGGAAGGCCTTTCTTGTTATTAGCATAGGAAACAAAGAATTGATCGGATTTCCTAAATTGTTTAGTTCTGTCCAAATAATATCTGAGTTGGCGGTGGACATCAAGATAATGTAGTTTTGTTCGATCTGTTTGAATAGTTGGAAAAATACAGGAGATCAATGGATTGATTCAAATTAGTCTTTGAGGCGACCTTAGGCAAAAGGTCGGATTAGTTCTCAATGATACTCTGTCTTTGTGAAAGACCAAATAGGGGGGTCGAACCAATAGAGCATGAAGTTCAGACACCCTCCTGGCCGATGTAATAGCTACTAGGAATAATGTTTTCCAAGAAAGAAATTTTAGGGAGCAAGAAACAGCTGGCTCGAAGGGGGGAAGAATCAAGGATGTCAGCACTAAATTTAGATCCCATTGAGGAGGAGGATTCCTGATTGGAGGCTTTAGCAGGAAAATTCCTTTCAAGAAGGCTCTACAAAGCCTATGGGACATAATATTGTGATCTGCGATCCCGACATGAAAGTTCGAGATAGCAGCCAATTGAACTCTAACTGTGGAAGAAGAGGAGCCTGCATGAAAAATCTCCGCTAAGAAGTCCAAAACTGCCTGAACTGGGGCAGTGAAGGATCAATATTCTTGGCTTTAGCCCAATAAGAGAAACGTTTCCATTTGCTTGTATAAATCCTCCTGGTAGAGGATTTTAAAGAAGCTACTATGATGTCTCTAACAGGGTTAGAGATCAAAGGAAGCCTGGCTAAGGAAGGAAGTGGAGCAACCATGCTATGAGGTTGAGAGAAGGGATAGACCGGTGCAGCTGACCGGATTGGTGAATCAGAAGATCTGGCAGTGGGTCCAGATGCCACGGCTGCACCAAAAGGTGATGATGGAGGAACGGAAACCAAATTTGTCGAGGCCAATAAGGAGCAATGAGAATCATTTTGGCTCTCAAAATGGTTGCTTTCTGGATAACTTGAGGGATCAGGGGAAAAGGAGGAAAGGCATAAAGAAGTCCCTGGGGCCAATCCTGGGTCAGAGCATCTCTGGGGGAATGGCCTGACAGAGGGAAGAGAGAGAAGAAGTCTGGGCATTTGCTGTTTTGGGGAGTAGCAAAAAGATCGCAACATGGGCGACCCCATTCCAGAAAAATCTCCTCCACTATAGATTGCTTGAGAGACCACTCGTGAGGCATGAGAATAGCTCTGCTCAATCTGTCCGCTAAAATGTTGGTTTTCCCAGGGATGTGCGTTGCTACCAGAAACCGATGAGAGGAGATCGCCCATTGCCAAAGTCTGAGCGCTTCTCGACACAAGGGGTAGGACTTGGTTCCGCCCTGTTTGTTGATATACCAAACTACAGACATGTTGTCTGTGTGGACTGCAATTGTCCCTACAGGAAGAAAGTCATTGAGGGCTTGCAACGTTAAAAGCACTGCTCTCATCTCTAGGACATTTATGTGCAGGTGGTATTCGAACGGTTGCCACGTCCCATGAACCATCCTGCCCTGATAATGACCCCCCCACCCAATCAAGGAGGCATCCGTGGTGACAGTGGCTACCGGGGATGGGGGTACAAAGTGTCTGCCTTGGTGAATCTGGGGAGAAGTGATCCACCAAGCAAGATGATTTTTGCAAATCTGTGTCACCAGAATTTGGTGACGCATTGGAAGTTGTTGGTAAGACCACTGAGTGAACAACATCCACTGAAGAAGGCGCATGTAGAAGCGAGCCAGGGGAAGAAGAGTAATGGCCGCAGCCATGAGGCCCAACACCTTTAGAACCATTCTGGCCTGTACTTTCTTGTTGGCTAGAATGATCCTGACGTGAGTTTGAATGTCTGAAACTCTTTGATTTGTAAGGGTAGCTGACATCCGAACAGTGTTTAAGTTTGCGCCTATGAAAGTAATAGACTGGCAGGGCGATAAGGATGACTTTTCGAAGTTGATCGAGATGCCCAAATGAGAACAAAGATTTATTGTGTAATCCCTGGCTTGAACAAGCTGATGCTTGGTGGTGGCTGAAAGGAGCCAGTCGTCGAGATACGGAAACACCTGGAATCCTTGACGTCTCAGGTGAGCCGTGACCACTGCCATACATTTGGTGAACACTGTGGGGGCTGTAGTGAGACCAAAGGGCAGAGCTCTGAACTGGAAATGACTGGACCCCAGCCGAAAGCGGAGAAATCTCCTGGAGCGTCTGTGAATTTTTATATGATAGTGCATCCTGAAGATCTATTGAGCACATCCAGTTGTCCTTCTGCAAGAAGGGCAGAATCGACTGAAGAGTGACCATTGAATCTTGTCTTCCTCACAGACTTGTTGAGTCTGCTGAGATCAATATTGGTCTCCAGTCTCCCGTCTTTTGGGGACCAAAAAGAACCTTGAGTAGATTCCGGGCTCTGAATGGTCTGTTGTAACTGGCTGAATGGCTCTTTTTTGCAGTAGTTTTGAGACTTCTAACTCTGCAATATCCCTTAGACCGGGTGGTACGTCTGGAAGGGAATTTGAGGGATAGAAAGGACTTTCCTCGAAAGGAATTTTGTAACCCTCGGATATGATCGACTGTACCCATTTGTCTTGAGTGAGAGAACGCCAGGCTTCTGGGTACAGCGATAGTCTTCCCCCGACTGCCTCCAAGGAGGGACAGCCGGGCAACATCTCAGGGATGCTGAAAGGGCTTGTCAGAGAGAGACTCTCTGTTTCCCTGGTTTTGTGGACCCCCTCTGCCTCTAGAGCGGCGTCTGTTATTGTTACCCCCTCTGCCTCTAGGGGTAAACTGACCACGTGAATCCGGCGTGACTCCTTGGGATTTGCGGAACCACATTTTGCCACCCTTCTGTCCTTTGGGATAAGGTCTAGAAGGGGTGGAAAAACGGACTCCAACGGCAGAAAGAGTTTTGCTGTCCTGCTCACACCTGGTCAACGTTTCCTTCACTTGACGGCCAAACAAAGCTGAACCATCAAAGGGAGAGTTTGTGAAGGACGCCTTAAAGGGATCTGCAAAATTACATAGCCGCATCCAGGCTTGGCGTCTAAGAGCCACACCTGTACCTGCGGCCCTACTCGCTCCATCAGCAGCATATGATATCAGCCGCATGGAGGAGTTTGCAATGGAGTTAAGGGTTCCTAGCTGCGAAGCAATTTTTTCCTGAGCCCCTGCAGCTGTAGGATCCTGCACAACTTCACCTAGCTCCTTAAGAATATCCCTTTGGAGTCTGGTGAAGTGACATAGGTAATTCAGCGAACGCATAGCAAAGGTCGCTGAAGAAAACATCCGCTTACCATATCTATCCATGGTCCTAGAGTCCTTATTAGGAGGATGGACAGGTACGGAAGGATCTGCAAGTTCCTTCTTTGTGGCAGCCGCCACCACCATGGCATCAGCGGGGACACCTTTTGTAAGGAATTGCTTGTCAGTCGGGGCAGTAATAAATTTAGAAGGCCTCCTAGGGACTGGCTCTACAGAGTCAGGAGCAGCCCACGCCTTTCGAGCAATAACCTGCATAAGGGGGTCGAAAGGCAGAGACACCCAGGAGGTGGAGGGCCGAGATCCAAACGCCTCCAGGTATACTGACTCATCCTCAGAGGGATTATTGGTGGGCCAGTTTCCCCTCTGTCTAAGGAGTTCTAGGATGTCTGAGAAGGAGACATCCTCAGAGGGGGATCTTGGGAATCCCTCTGACTCATCTAAGTCAGTATCAGAAGTGATAGACTCGGGGGAGTCAACGTGTTTCCTCTTACATGTCCTCTTCCGCGGAGGATCTCCCGACAAATCAGGAGAATCCTTGGAAGAGGGGGATATTCCCAGTGGGGAAACCTGAGGCGGAGGATCTCTGGGTCCTGGAGCAAGAGAAGTGGCAGAGATGTCAACAGGCACCATAGAGGGAGGAGCTAAGGGAACAGACTGCTGGCTGAGACCAGTGGCCAGCACACTCTTCATCACCTCGAAGGCTCCCCTCCCAGGAAGGTCCGAGAGAACCCGCTCCGAAGAACTAGGAATTCCAGGACCCACCGAAAAGGAAGGCTCCGAGGCAGATGTCGGAGCCGAGCTCACCAAGGCCGAGGCTCCAAGGGGAAGAGCGGGTTCGGACAAGGGTCGATGCCACTCACCCCTCGGAGGAGACCAGGGAAGCCCGGCCACGAATCCCTCTAAGGAAGGTCTCGAAGAGGAGATAAGAGTAGAGGCTGAAGGAGCACAAGGGGGTATCTGTCCCTCAGCCATAGCAGAAACCATTCCCGAAGACTCCAACTCCAAACTCTGGGGTAGAATCGAAGGAGGAACTGCAATGGGATGTGGACTAATAGTCATCTGCTGAGACGGACTATGTAGCATTTGGGCCAGTGCCTGTGACTTTAGTAATCTACTGACCACTCTCTCCAAATCATGGTCAGAAAGCCTGGATGACCTTGAAGATCGGCTCCGATGGCTCCGCTCCGAGAGGAGAGGGGAAGCCGGAGCCGAAAGTATCGGCTCCAAGGAAGGGACCTCGACCTCTTCCTCGAAGGAACCATCGGAGCCGATGAAACCACAGAAACTGTCGGAGCCGACAACTTATCGGCACCGACAAGTAGCTTCGATGCATCGGCTCCAGCCGGAGCCGTCTGACCATAAAAGTAGCGGTGTCGGAGCTGATCGGAGCCGACACCGATGCCTGGGCCACATGGTGGTCGGAACCGGAGCCGACACCGAAGTGGTCGAACCAGAGTCGGCACCGATAGCCATCGGTGCCGGAGGTTTAGGTAACCCAGAATCGGCTCCAGCCAGAGCCGGTCTCGACTCTGAATGAGTCGGAGCCGAGGCCACAGGCTTGGACACAGAAGCCTGGGCCTTGGAAGACTTAGAAGTCTTAGATGGGGCCGACTTAGCCGGAGAGCCCTCCGGCTTAAGAAGGCCCCTCAAAATCAATTTATTTCTTCTTTCCTGCAGGACTCTCTGGCTAAAAGAATGACATATAGCACAGGAGTCCTGCAGGTGAAGAGGCCCCAGGCAGTAAAGGCAAGAAGTATGACCGTCTGTCAGAGACATCTTCTGACAGCACGAGTCACACTTCTTAAAGCCTGAGACCCTTTCTTTAGACATGGTGCACAAAACACACACACAACACCAGTCCAAGAAATTAAATTAAATATCAATAACAAACACACACACACACCCTAACAGGGGGGGGATGGGATAGGTGAAGTCTGACTGAAAGATATGAGGAGACAGGGAAATTTTCTGTCAGAAAATGACTAAAACTAAGTTAAAACTAATAATTTTAAGGTTTTTTTAAGAAAGGGGCTAAAATAGTAAAGTAACAATTCACTTACCAGGAGCTGGTAAAAGGAGGACCTCATCAGCGGCGCAAAGCGAGATCTGGGTACTTACCGCCTTGCATCATGGGATATGGGGCTGCCTTGAGCTGGTAAAATTGACTCTCGAGCTTAGCAAGTGCCGAGTCGGAGCCGAGGATCGGCTCCGAACCCATCAAGCAAGAATGAAGGCGAGATTGACAACTTAACATTGGCACTTATCATAAAATTAAAAGCTTTTTACAGGATTTATTTATTGACGGGCTTATTACCATCCAAGAATTACACTAATTATCTGTTAAATTTCCCACAACTCCAACTATTTTTGGGTTGCCCATGATCCGGAAGAGTGTTAAACAACCCCCCATGCATCCGATTGTTGATGCCAGAGGTTCAATTACACATCCTCTGGCAAAATTCTTGGACATTGAGCTGAAAACGTATCTCCTGTATTGACTCATGGTATTTTCTTAGGAAAATTAATAACACTGCCTTTGATAGTGAATTTTTATTTATCACAACTGACGTGGCCAATTTATACTCTGTAATCCCATATGATTTGGGGGAGGGGTGGTTTTGTGATTACCTTTTGTCCAAAGGGGTCCCTCAAGACAGAATTAACATGTATGAACAGATTCTTGACATGGTACTTAAGAGTAATTTCATCTTATTCGACAACTACTACATGCAAAAGCAGGGTGTAGCAATGGGTTCTGCTTGCGGTGGTATGTATGCAAATATTGTTATGCTTGAATGGGAGAAACGTTACCTTAGAAAATCAAAGTTTTTTGCCTTTTGTCATACTTATGTACGTTATTTGGATGATATTTTTATTTTATGGAAGGGGTCAAGACAGCAAGTGACCCCATTCCTGGAGTACCTCAACATAACATCATTCCTTAAATTCACCTATAGTACTAAAGTAAATGACATGGCTTATTTAGATACTCTCCTGATTAAGGATTTGGAACATCAGAGATTTGTAGCTGAGACAGCTGCCATCCTTTTTCACAGAAGAGTGCGGTTATTAAAGGACAATTTGTCTGTGCTGCATGCATGGTTACTTTATGGGAAGCCTTTGCTGTCAAATGTTCAAAACTTAAGGAAATGTTTTCTAGAAGAGGTTACCCCTTCAGGTTGATTAACAACATTATGAATGATGTTATGAACAAAAGATGTGATGGGCATTTTTCACCCATTTTGGGATGACAAATGACCATAAAAGCTTATGTTGAATCCCACTTATTGGTTGAGACCACAGAACATTGTTGTAACAATTCACTTAATTTCACCCCTAGGACCTCAGGGCGTACTGAGGGTGAACATTCTACAGGTTTGCAGTCTAACCCTCCCTCTTCTTATTACCAGTGTAGTTTCTCTACAACTATTTCATCTGATGCTCCGCTGGTTAAGGAGATTTTGTTTAAAAACTGGAACCTGTTAAGGGGTGAAAAAGAATTTATTAATACCGTGGGTGAAAAACTAGTCTGCATTTTTAGAAAGGGTTCTAATATCATACTAGCATAGTATTTTCAACTTGGAAATAAATATTTATGTGTGTGGGGAGAATTTCGTAATCAACTGTCAATTACTTGCATTTGCTCTTATGTTTTTTTTTATATTTAAATGTGTTACATGGAAGCATTCTTGTAAATATTGTATATAGGGTGTGGTTATTAGTGATATTAGATAATGGTTTTTGTTTTGTGACTATATGTTATTTTTGTTCTTCATTGTGTATGAAAATAATATAATAATAAAGATTTATTATGGAAAAAAAAAAAGAAAGGGTTCTAATTTGAAGAACTTATTTGAACACTCTGACATCCCACTGGTAAGTGGTTATATGTATAAATGAAGCTTGTAAATTTTGCCCTTATATTTTGGAAGTGAGTGAATATGTTATTAATAACATCAGAGTTAAGATACCAGGGAGATGTTATCTTACGGAACAAATTACTTACTGTGCAATCTGCTTGATCTGCTCCTGTTTCTATGTCAGGAAGACAGAACACAAGCTTAAAAACAGGATCGGTGAGCACATTAGAAGTATAAGGGATGAGTGTGATGTTAATGCATTAGCTAAACACATTAAGGGGAATAATGGACATTGTTTTAAATTTATCATTTTGGAGGTTCAGAAACCTATTGAGAGGGGAGCTGCATGGCCTTACTTATTAGAAAAGGCTGAACTAGTCTGGTAATTACAGCTTGATGCCTTACATTGGCCAGGCCTAAATGATAGTGCGTCTATTAGTAGCCTGCTGAAATTAAAAGTACTGAAGAGATAGCTAGTTTTTTACTTTATTTTATGATTTTACTGTATATCAGTTTAACACACTCTTAAGTATTGTATGAATTCTTATGTACTATCTTTTATGCATTTTATATGTATTTAAATATATATTTAAAAAAAAAATATATATATATATATATATATATATTATATATATATTTTTTTTATACATTTTGTATATTATATGGATTTCAGTTCAACGAAATTATTATTTCGGCAGAGGTTTCCTACATTTTTTTTTTTATTTTAAAAAAATTATGATATTACATTTACACATGCTAGAATGTTTTGTGGCATGTTTGGTGCTATGATATGTTGGGTGTAGATTAATGTCCTTTTGTCATGTTTTCTTATGGACTTATGTTACTTCTGCTTGCATATCTTTCATTTTTAGAATGTAATGTCTTTTTAAATGTGATAGAGGAAGTGATGTCACTGTTTCCTGGTCTACTTAACATTTCTTTTCAGTTTTTAACTTTGTATCTGATGAAGTTCCTGTTTAAGCACTTTTGGGACGAAAGCACTTATGCCTGTGCATATTACAGTGTTTTTTTGGATTTTACAGCTGTTTCCTGCCTTTTGTAACTTTGTACACTTGTGGGATATATTAATTTCTAGAGATTTGTGTCTCTATAGTATTTTCTTTCCATAGAGGTTTGGAGATTTTGAATATATATATCTATATATATCTATATATATATATATATATATATATATATATATATATATCTATATATATGTGTATATATATATATATATATATATATATATATATATATATATATATATATATGCATATATATATATTTTTTTTATATACATATACATATATATATATATATATATATATATATATATATATAAATATATATATATATATATATGCATATATATATATATATATATTATATATATATATATATATATATATATATATTATATATATATATATATGCATATATATATATGGTTTCACTTCAGAATCCTGAAATATCACAATCCTGAATTTCAGAAAACGTCATAATCTGGAAGCCCAAAATCCTGCAAACTCAAAATCATGAATCCCAAAAGAC
Organism: Protopterus annectens; assembly: GCF_019279795.1. Classification (NCBI taxonomy): domain Eukaryota; kingdom Metazoa; phylum Chordata; order Ceratodontiformes; family Protopteridae; genus Protopterus; species Protopterus annectens. The sequence continues at coordinate 1,190,737,808 of NC_056739.1, forward strand.
TTGAAATCACACAGGATACATATACTGACTCTAGGGAACACAGACCAGATTTCATTTCACCAACTATAAGCAGAAAGGGAAGCCTCCCTGCAACCCCCATGTAGGGGGCTGTGCCCCCCCCCACACCCCCTAGCTACATAAATATATCAACTCCAAGACTGGACTTCACTACACTATCATGAGTTATGTTGTAGTATAGCAAGTTAAGAGGGAATGTTACTAAAGTTACAACAGGCAGTCATGAACACGTGATGGTATGTTTGCCATTTTTTTCTGTGGAGTGCAACCTTGAAGTTTATATATTTAATTAGCATAGTTGGTGAAAAGTGATATCATTTGTCTTGTATGTGTTTCTCTTTGTCCTTGTACTGGAATATTGTCATTCTTTGTGTTCTGTATATTTTCAGTATTTTGTGTTTCAGGATTTTGAGTTTTCAGGATTTTGGGGTACGGATTATGAAGTTCAGGATTGTGACATTTCAGGATTCTGAAATGAAACCATATATATATATACATATATGGGTCTCAGAATTACAACATGGAGATGAATGAAGGCTTCATGTCACAGATGCTTTTATTGAAGGATGTGCACATTAGCATTTCTTCAAATGGAAAGTTCATTATTAACTTACAGTAAATGAGTGATCCTTGCTTTGTTTAATCTTCATCAGGTAACCCTCTTTCATCAGTAAGCACAACTCGTAAGTCAGTAAAGGGATGGATCAATGACAAATTTTCCATCAGTGGAACCATGGATAATGGCTATGGTTTGTGTGATTCTTCCTGCAGGAGGAAGACTAAAGGTGGCTGTTGGATTTTTGGCACTCTAGTCAAAAGGGAGGGACTGCTGTGTCCCATTTTATAATGTCTATGTTTAACTATCCAAAACTATCATTCTTGAATATCATCCATGAAATATTGGTATCACAGGGGACCTTCAGCACAGAAGAAGGGAAATTACTGCGCTTAGTAAGTGTCAAGGATGATGAGCAAGGAATGTCAACAGTATGAAATGTCATGAGACAGTCTGCTTAAAGACTGCGGGTATGGGGTTGTTATAACGGCCTGGATTGTCTACTGCAAAAATTCCAAAAGAAAGAAGAATGTGTTACGCATTAAGCAGGCATAATTCTGATGTACGAGTTCCAATGGCCTTTGTTTTGTTTCTGCAGGTGCTTGCATCATGCATCATCTCCAAAATGCGCTCCATAATTTGAAAGAGTTGGCAAATGAACAGGCATATGGATGCCTTTGATGTCTGATGGCAAATGCACTGTTTAGTACCATATATGTCTTCATCTATTTCAGTTCAACTAATGGCTAATTAAACATATGAGCAGAGAGTTTTTTTGTTACAATGATATAGTGTGTGTGTGTGTGTGTGTGTGTGTGTGTCTGTGTGTGTGTGTGTGTGATAGATATAATTAATGTAACTCAATGGAAGTGAATTAGAAGTTATGTACCTACCATAATGTTCCATGTTAGTTGTCTTCTCTCGCCTTCTTTCTTGCTGGATGGGTTCGGAGCCGATCCTCGGCTCCGACTCGGCGCTTGCTAAGCTCGAGAGCTAATTTTACCAGCTCGAGGCAACCCTATATCCCATGATGCAAGGCGGAGATTACTCAGATCTCGTTTGGTAGCTAAAGAAATAGTAGTATTTTCTTCCAACTTAGGAGGAAGAAATAAAATACTAAATAACTTCATAAACCTGTAGAAAGGATCCACATAACCTAGCGAAACTAGGACTTGAACAGGTAGAAAAAAGGTAAAAACCTCTTAATAGAGGATGAATAATCTTCTCGGTCTGACCAGGCTAGGGGGAAGGAGGGCGGGACGCAAGAAAGAAGGCGAGAGCAGACAACTAACATGGAATGTTATGGTAGGTACATAACTTCTAAATGTTAAGTCGTCAATCTCGCCTTCATTCTTGCTGGATGGGACCACGTCCCTAGCACCTCTTTCCTGGGTGGCTCATTGGAACAGACTCTTGAGAACGGTGGAACCAAAATTTGCTCTGTCTCTGGAAACCAAATCTAATTTGTAATGTGAGACAAAGGTATGAGGAGAGGCCCATGTGGCTGCTGCACAAATAGTGTCTATTGGAAGTCTAGCTTGAAAAGCTGTAGATGTAGCTAGCGCTCTAGTAGAATGGGCTTTTGGGATAGAAACCAATTCTTTGCCCCTGAGCTGATAAATGTAAGTGATCAAGGAAGACAGCCACCTAGATAAAGTTACCTTAGAAACTGGAAGGCCTTTCCTGTTCTCTGCATAAGATAGAAAAAATTGATCAGACTTCCTAAAAATTTTTGTCTTATCTAGATAATATCTCAGCTGACGGCGAACATCGAGATAATGTAACTTTTGTTCAGCTCTATCAGAATAATTCGGGAAAAATACTGGAAGATCAATGGACTGATTCAGGTTAGTCTGAGATGCCACCTTTGGTAAGAAAGACGGATTAGTTCTTAGGGATACCCTATCTTTGTGAAATATTAGATAGGGAGGACGAACACAGAGAGCATGAAGCTCAGATACTCTCCTAGCAGATGTAATGGCAACTAGAAAAAGTGTCTTCCAAGAAAGCAATTTCAAGGAACAGGCAGCTGCAGGTTCGAACGGGGGAAGAATCAAGGATGTTAAAACTAAATTTAGATCCCACTGTGGTGGGGGGTCTCTAATTGGAGGTTTCAATAAAAAGATACCTCGAAGGAATGCCTTGCAAAGTTTATGTGACATAATGTTGTGGTCCAAAAAGCCTATGTGAAAATTTGAAATGGCTGCCAGTTGAACTTTCACAGTGGAAGAAGAGGATCCTGAATTAAAAATGTCAGCTAGGAAGTCCAATACCGAATGAATTGGAGCAGTATAGGGGTCTATGTTCCTAGCTTTTGCCCAGAAAGAGAAACGTTGCCATTTACTAGTGTAGATCTTTCTGGTAGAAGATTTCAGGGAAGCTACTATGATATCCCGTACAGGATTAGAAATCATAGGAAGCCTGGCTAAGGATGGAAGTGGAGCAACCAAGCAGTGAGGTTGAGAGAGGGTATGGATTGGTGCAGCTGACCCGACTGGTGGGTCAGAAGATCTGGAACCGGGTCCAGATGCCATGGCTGTACCAAGAGGTAATGATGTAGGAACGGAAACCATATCTGTTGAGGCCAATAAGGGGCAATGAGAATCAACTTGGCTCTCAAGGCGGTTGCTTTCTGAATTAGCTGAGGTATCAGCGGAAAAGGAGGAAAGGCGTAAAGAAGTCCCCGGGACCAATCTTGGGTTAGAGCGTCTCTGGGGGGATGGCCTGGAAGGGGGAAGAGAGAGAAGTCTGGGCATTTGCTGTTTTGAGGTGTAGCGAAAAGGTCGCAGCAAGGAAGTCCCCACTTCTGAAAAATCTCTTCCGTCACTGACTGTTTGAGAGACCACTCGTGAGGCATGAGAATAGCTCTGCTCAATCTGTCCGCTATGATGTTGGATTTCCCGGGGATGTGCGTTGCTATCAGAAACCGATGAGAGGAGATCGCCCATTGCCAAAGTCTGAGAGCCTCTCGACATAGTGGATAGGACTTGGTTCCGCCCTGTTTGTTTATGTACCACACTACGGACATATTGTCCGTTTGAACTGCAATTGTTCCCTGAGGAAGAGAGTCGTTGAGGGCTTGCAACGTTAAAAGCACTGCTCTCATCTCCAGAACATTTATGTGCAGATGGTACTCGAAAGGTTGCCAAGTGCCATGGACCATTCTGCCCTGATAATGCCCCACACACCCGATCAGGGAGGCGTCCGATGTAACCGTGGCAACTGGGGCAAGAGGAACAAATGGTCTGCCTTGATGGATTTGAGGGGACGATACCCACCAAGACAGATGTCTTTTGCAAGTTGGGGTTACTATGATCTGGTGATGCATGGGAAGTTGTTGAAAAGACCATTGAGTGAATAGCATCCATTGTAGTAGCCGCATGTAAAAGCGGGCGAGGGGAAGAAGTGTTATGGCGGCCGCCATAAGACCCAGTACTTTCAGAGCAAATCTGGCCTGAATTTTGTTGCTGAATAGAATCACTTGGACGTGTTTTTGAATGTCCAAGATCCTTTGGTCTGTCAACCTTGCAGAAAGTTGAACGATGTCCAAATTTGCGCCTATAAAGGTAATATATTGACAAGGTGACAAGGCAGATTTTTCGAAATTTATAGAAATTCCTAGCCCTCTGCAGGTGTGAATTGTGTAATTTCTGGCTTGGAGAAGCTGATGCCTGGTGGTGGCAGTGAGGAGCCAGTCGTCTAGATATGGAAACACCTGGAATCCTTGACGTCTCAGGTGAGCCGTAACCACTGCCATGCATTTGGTGAACACTCTGGGGGCTGTAGTGAGTCCAAAGGGCAGGGCTCTGAATTGGAAGTGACTGGTCCCCAGCTGAAAGCGGAGAAATCTTCTGGAGCGTCTGTGAATTTTTATGTGATAGTACGCATCCTGAAGATCTATTGAGCACATCCAATTGTCCTTGCCCAGAAAGGGCAGAATGGACTGGAGCGTGACCATCCGGAATCTTGATTTCTTTACAAACTTGTTGAGTTTGCTCAGATCTAATATTGGTCTCCAGTCCCCTGTCTTTTTTGGAACTAAAAAGAACCTTGAGTAGATTCCGGATCCTATTTGGTCTGCCGGGACTGGCTGGATGGCTCTTTTTACTAGCATTTTTGATATTTCTAGTACTGCTAGTTCCCTTAGACCGGGTGGAACGTCTGGAAGGGTTCCCTTTTGTTGACTTGGGGTTTGAATAAAGGGAATTTTGTAACCCTCGGATATAATTGACTGTACCCATTTGTCTTGAGAAAGGGAAAGCCAGGCTATTGGGTACAGCGATAATTTTTCCCCGACTGCCTCTGAAGGCGGACAATCGGGCAACATCTCAGGGATGCTGGAAGGGTTTGTCAGAAAGAGGCTCTCTGCTACCCTGATTCTGCGGACCCCCTCTGCCCCTAGGGCGGCATCTATTGTTGTTACCCCCTCTGCCTCTGGGGGTAAACTGACTTCGTGCGTCAGGCGTGACTCCTTGAGATTTGCAGAACCACATTTTTCCTCCCTTCTGTCCTTTGGGGTAAGGTCTAGAAGGGTCGGAGAAACGGACTCCTACGGCAGAAAGAGTCTTGCCACCTTGTTCGCATCTAGTCAAAGTGTCTTTCACTTGAGGACCGAACAAGGTCGAGCCATCAAAAGGGGAGTTTGTGAAAGACGCCTTGAAGGGGTCTGCAAAATTACAAAGCCGCATCCAGGACTGACGCCTTAAAGCCACTCCTGTGCCTGCGGCTCTACTCGCTCCATCGGCTGCATAAGAAATGAGCCGAATGGAGGAGTTAGCAATGGAGTTAAGGATTCCTAGCTGTGAGGTAATCTTATCCTGAGACCCAGCAGCTGACGGATCCTGTAAAACTTCTCCCAACTCTTTAAGAACATCTCTTTGAAGGCGGGTGAAGTGGCATAGGTAGTTCAGCGATCTCATGGCAAAAGTCGCTGAAGAAAAATCGCTTACATTACCTGTCCATAGTCCTAGAATCCTTATTAGGAGGATGAACAGGTACTGAAGGATCAGCTAATTCCTTCTTGGTGGCAGCAGCCACCACCATGGCATCAACTGGGACACCTTTTGTTAAGTATTGTCTATCTTGTGGGGCTGTAATAAATTTTGAAGGTCTCCTGCGGTAGGTTCCACGAATCCGGAGCCATCCACGCCTTCTGAGCCACTACTTCCATGAGAGGGTCGAAAGGCGGAGACACCCAAGAGGTGGAGGGTCGAGATCCGAACGCCTCCAGGTATACTGACTCGTCCTCGGAGGGATTAAGGGAGGGCCAGTTCCCCCTCTGTTTAAGGATTTCAAGGATGTCTGAAAATGAGACATCCTCAGAGGAGGACCTTGGGGACCCCTCCGACTCATCCAAGTCAGTATCTGATGTAGTAGACTCAGGGGAGTCTAAATGTTTCCTCTTACATGTCCTCTTTCGGGGGGGTTCTCCTGACGGATCAGGAGAAGCCTCGGAAGAGGAAGATATTCCCAATGAGGAAACCTGAGGCATTGGATCTCTGGGTCCGGGAGCAAGAGAGTGAGAAGAGACGTCAGCAGGCACTGTAGTGGGAGGAGCCGATGGAACTATCCGTTGACTAAGCCCAGGGGCTAGTACACTCCTCATCACCTCGATGGCTCCCCCATCAGAGAGACCAGAAGGCTCCCGCTCCGAAGAGATAGGAACCCCAGGCCTCACCGAGAGGGAAGGCTCCGAGGCAGATATCGGGGCCGAGCTCACCAATGCCGAAGCTCCGAGAGGGAGAACGGGGTCGGACAAGGGTCCGATGCCACTCGCCCCCTCAGAGCCGACGAGAGAGAGCAGAAGCCCGGATCCCTCCAATGAAGGTCTCAAGGAGGAAATCGGAGCCGAGGACGACGGAGCCGAAAGGGGTTGTATCGGCTCCGAAGTCACAACGGTACCGGTTCCGAGGAGCTCCGGCTCTGAGCTCTGTAAGAGAGTCGAAGGAGGAATGTTCAGTGGATGAGATATAGCTACCGTCTGTTGAGATGGGCTATGGAGAATTTGGGCCAATGCCTGAGACTTTAATAGTCTACTCACCACTCTCTCAAGGTCGTGATCAGATAGCCTGGATGACCGAGAAGATCGGCTCCGATGGCTCCGCTCCGAGAGCAAAGGTGATCTCAGAGCCGAATGGATTCCACAGAAGGGGATCGAGATCTCTTTCTTGAGATCAATGGAGCCATCGGAGCCGAAGAGACGTCGGTTCCAACCGGAGCCGACACTGAGTGTTTAGACTTAACAGTATCGGCGCTGGATGGAGCCGATACTGACGCTGGTATGGAAGGATCGGCTCTGGCCGGAGCCGATCTCGAACCAGGTGAGGACGAACCTGAAGCAGACAGCTTGGAAGCCTGAGCTGAAGGCTTAGCAGGTTTCGAGGGCTTCCCCGGCGCCGACTTAGTCGGGGAGCTCTCGGGTTTTAATAAGCCCCTTAAAATGAGCTTATTTTTTCTTTCCTGCAGGACTCTTGGGCTGAAGCCATGACAGATAGCACAAGAGTCCTGCAGGTGAGAAGGTCCCAGGCAATAAACACAAGAAGTGTGACCGTCTGTCAGAGACATCTTCTGACAGCACGAGTCACACTTCTTGAAACCTGAGACCTTAGTGCCCTTCGACATAACTGTGTCGATGAAACACTAACACACTGACACACAAACACACTCAGTCCAAAATTAAAATAAATTAAATTAATTTATTTTACACTAACAGGGATACTGACAGTCACACACAAAAAATTCCCTGACAGGAAAAAATTAGGAGGAAGGCCGAAGGCCTAACAAGGGGTAAGGGAATAATCCACTTAAAGGAGGGAACACTGACAGGAATAGGGTTAACGTGAATCGACAACTAACAAAAAATAATACCTAGGTGAAAAAAGTTAGAAAAGGGGGTAAACAAGAGTCTATATAAGTTCACTTACCTGGAGCTGGTAAAAAGGCACCTCGTAAGCGAAGCGGCAAACGAGATCTGAGTAATCTCCGCCTTGCATCATGGGATATAGGGTTGCCTCGAGCTGGTAAAATTAGCTCTCGAGCTTAGCAAGTGCCGAGTCGGAGCCGAGGATCGGCTCCGAACCCATCCAGCAAGAATGAAGGCGAGATTGACAACTTAACATCTCAAGGATACTATTTGGTGGTAAATATGCAAACGTGATGAGGTCATTTAAACTGAAGGCATAAACAGGGTATAAAGTACACTTGTGTAACAACTTACCTTAACAGTAGGTGTTTGAATGATCACTGCTGCAGTGGCCTTTGGCTATTTGGGTGTTTCCTTTCTAGGAAGGAACAACCATTCTTCTTCAAAAAATACAGTTGTTTAAGTTGAACTTACCATAACTGTAGATGTTTGAATGAGCACTGCTGCAGTAGCCTTAGCTATATGGGTTATATCCTGCCATGGAAATAACAGTCAGCCAGTTTCCAAAGATTCAGTGTACCTTACATGAATCCAAACAGTCAAACAGCTCAAGCTGAGCTGACTAAAAGACAAATTTGGGTGCAAAGCCCTTCAGAATTTTCCTGCCAGCAGAGAGAGGGAAGCTGAGCCCTGAAAGGACAACGCTAGGCATAATAAAAAAATAAATGTCCACACCCTGGCATAAAAATCACAATAAAAACAAAGGGGATGGAGAGAGTGAGCGGCTACTGCAGCAGTGATCATTCGAACATCTACTGTTATAGTAAGTTCAACTTACACAACAGTACTATGTTTATTATATTGACCACTGCTGCAGTAGCCTTAGTTGTATGGGTAGATTACTGTAGCTAACTATATTTGGGAGGTAGAAGGAGAAGGATGCAGGAGTCCCTGGAAATTGGTCCTATCAAAGCATGATCTAGATCTGTGCAATAGAAGAAAATAAGTTATTTAAAGCAGATTTTGCTTCAAAAGAAGAAACTGTAGATAAAACATTCCTTATACTTTTTCAATATGTCAGAAAAAATGTTAAAATATGAGCCTTCCAATTTAAAATTCTGACATTCAAAGTTGCAGAAAGTACAGTTTTGTACCTACCATAAATGTAGATGTTCGAGTGTTCACCCTGCTGCAGTCATCACACTTGGGTTATCCAGTTATCAGGCGGTCCCGCAGTCGGCCGGATTTCCAAAGTCTTGGTCCGACGTCGGTTGCTGTCACCTCATCCCTGACGTCAGTGCGCCAGGGGTACATATATTGCAACCAACGCCATTTTCTTCAGTTTTTCTTGCCCCAGATGTCAGGTGCCCCCAAAAGGGTGATCAGAATTAGTACCAAATGGTGTGAACACAAAATCCCTTCAGCTATAAGCAAATACATCAGTAAGGCATAGCAGAGATTTAGCCAGTAGATCAGAGGGGATGGAGGGAGGGTAACCTGGACTGCAGCAGGGTGAACACTCGAACATCTACATTTATGGTAGGTACAAAACTGTAATATGTTCATCGTGTTACCCTGCTGCAGTCCTCACACTTGGGTTGAATCCCAAAGCTAAGGTAGTGGGGAGGTATCATAGAGGGTTAGTGGAGGCAATGAGGCCCTGCAGAACTGCAGTGGCGAAGCCTGCCCTGGACTTAGAGTAAAGAGGTAAGTGATCGTGTTTGGTGAAGGTGTGTACAGAACTCCAAGTTGCAGCTTCTAAAATTTCCTTGGTAGGAACCCCCCCTGAGAAAGGCTGTAGAGGTAGCTGTTGCCCTGGTAGAGTGGGATCTAATGGTAGGAGGAACTGGTTTCCCATGATGGGTATAACAGAACCGTATGCAATGGCCTATCCATTTAGAAATGGTTTGCTTGGATATAGCCCTCCCTTGAGAAGCTGTAGCATAGGATACAAAGAGCTTGTCAGTTTTTCTGAAAGCCTTAGTTTTATCCAAGTAGCAACGAAGCTGCCTGTGAATGTCCAAGGAATGCAGGAGTCCCTCACCTTTGTTCTGTGGATTGGGGATGAAAGTGGGTAGGTGGATGGTTTGATTTAAAGCTACACTGGAAACCACCTTAGGCATGAAGGAAGGATTAGTTCGTAGAGAAACTCTGTCTTGATGAAAAATGAGGAAAGGTTCCACTGCCATTAGTGCCTGTAATTCTGAGACTCTCCTAGCAGAAGTTAATGTCAGGAGCAGGGCAGTCTTCCAAGATTGGAACTGAAGGTCTGCAGAGAAAGCTGGTTCAAAGGGAGGTAACGTTAGTTTTTCCAGAACAAAGTTGAGATCCCATGTTGGTGTAGGAGCTCTTTTAGGTGGTCTAATGTTTTTTGACCCTCTGAGGAACTGCCTTAAAAGAGGATTTGAAAATAAAGGTGGATTCATGTCGTAGTGAGCTGAAATAGCTGAAGCATGGATTTTAATTGAGGAAAAGGAAAGTCCTTTGTGCAACATCTCAGCTAAATACTGCAGAACGTGAGGCATATGAGGTTGAGTTGTGTCTTGGCCTTTAGCTTGGTTCCAGGCACAAAACCTTTTCCATTTGTCCGAGTAAGCCTTCCTGGTGCTTGGCCTCCTGGCTTCCAGAATAACATCCAGAACTGCTTGTGAAAAAAGGGCTGGTTGGATGTTTAATAGATTTGCCATGCAGCCAGATTTAAGGATTTGAGCTGGCTGTGTAGAATCTGTTTGTTTTGTTGAGTGAGCAAATGGGGTATTTGAGGCAATATCCATGGTGGGCTGTGAGCCATATTCTTCAATAGCGGGTACCAGTGCTGGTGTGGCCAGTCTGGGACTATGAGAATCAGTCGTGGTTTCTCCTTTTTGACCTTCAAAAGAACCTTTGTGAAAAGAGGTAATGGAGGAAAGGCATATGCTGTCAGGTTTTTCCAACTGAAGGAGAGAGCGTCCACTTTCCAAGCTTGATGGTGGAATGTCCTTGTACAAAATTTTGTCAGTTGGTAGTTTTGAGGACTGGCAAACAGGTCTATATTTGGAAGGCCCCATTTTTGAGTTATCATTGTAAATATTTGTGGGTCTAGTTTCCACTCGTGGGGATCTTTGATGTTTCTACTTAGGTCATCTGCCAATGTGTTTTTCTGTCCTGGCAGGAATTGAGCTTGTAACTGGACTTGGTAAGCCAGAGCTGTGTTCCATAAGATCATTGCTTGCCTGCATAGAGGGTAGGAATGTATACCCCCTTGTTTGTTTATGTACCACATTACTGTGGTGTTGTCCGTCTTTATTGCAAGTTGTCCTGGATGTAGTAGATCCTTGAAGGCTGTCAGAGCTTTCTGTACAGCTAGCATCTCTTTTTGATTTATGTGCAGTTTTCTTTGTTCTGCAGTCCATAGGCCTTGAATGCATTGTCCTGCCATGTGTGCCCCCAGGCATAGTCTGAAGCATCTGTTGTGATAGTTTGCCTGGTTGGGGGCAAGGTGAAAGGCTGACCCTTGTTGAGGTGACATGCCTGTGACCACCATAGAAATTCCTGTTGAAGGCAGGGAATGAGAGATATCATTGTGTCCAAGCTGTGGCTGTGTTGAGACCATACGCTTTTTAGGTACCACTGTAATTTCCTCATATGCAGTTTTGCAAATGGTATTATCAGAATGCAAGATGCCATGAAGCCCAAAGCCTGCAGAATTTTTCTTGCAGTTAATTGTGTCTTTGTTGCAATTGTCTTGAAATATTGAGTCAGTTGTAGTTGCTTGTCTGGTGTAAGATAAGCCTTCTGGGCCTTTGTGTCCAAGCTGGCACCCAGGAATGTCATTTTTTGTGAGGGTACTAGTTTTGACTTCTTTTCGTTTACTGTGTACCCCAGACAATTTAGCAGATGCTTCACAAAAGCCAGATGATGTAAGAGAATGTCTTTGCTTTCTGCTTGGATGAGGCAGTCATCCAGGTATGGATATATTTGAATTCCTCTTTGTCTGCAGTATGCAATTACTGGTGCCAGGCATTTTGTGAAAACTCTGGGTGCAGTAGATAAGCCAAAGGGCAGTGCAGAGAATTGATAATGGGTTGAACCTGCAATGAAACGGAGGTATCTTCTGTAACTTTGTCTGATAGGGACATGCAGGTATGCCTTCTTGAGGTCCAACGTTACCAGCCATGCTTCCTTGCCCAACATGGGAAGTAGCTGCTGTAGTGTTAGCATCTTGAATTTGGGAACTTGTAAGTAAGTGTTTAGAACTGAAAGGTCCAGAATTGGTCTCCAAGCATTGTCCTTTCTGGGTACTAGAAAGAGCCTTGAGTAAAATCCTTGGCCTTGCTCTCGAGTTGGTACCCGTTGAATGGCTCTCATGGCCATGAGAGCTGTAATTTGTTTTTGTGCCTCTGCCCATTGATTTTGTGGCGGGTTTGGCATTCCTCTTTTCATTGGCAAGGTGTGAAAGTGGAATCTGTATCTTTGTGAAATTATGTCTAGGACCCATTTGTCCTTTGTGACCATGTGCCAGTTGTCTCCAAGAAGTGCTAGTTTTCCCCCCAAGGGGGCTGTCAAAAGAGTTTTGCTTGGCCAGCTGAGGTGCAAGTCATTGAGTTTGCCTTCTGGTGGGTTGAGACCTGTCTTCTCCTCCCTTCTGGGTTGTAGTGCCCCATTGGCGAGGTTTATACTGGGCTTGTGGTTGTCCTCTGCCCCTTGGGCGCCTGTATTTACCCCTCTGAGGTCTGTCAGTGGCTGGAAAGGACCAATTTTTTGTTGGCCAGTTTCTGCTGAAGCGAGGGGGTTGTACTTGTAGGAAATCTTTGACTGTCTGCATTGATTTCGCCTTATCTTCCATTTTCTTTAAAACTTCTTCTGCTTTAACTCCAAAAAGAACATCCTGCTGTAAGGGAGCATCTAGTAGTTTTGCTTTAACATGATCAGGCAGACTTTGTTCCTTTAAGCAAGCATGCCTACATATAACCGATCCAGTGACAGCTGATCTGCAGGAGGCCTCCAAAGAATCAAACCCACATTGTAACGTATGTTTGCCCACCTGCTCAGTGGCGTGCAACAAATCCTGTACTTCTTTCGATTCAGATTGTTGGGGGAGGGAGGTTATCTTTTGTTTTAACTGAGAAATTAGAAATTGCTGATACTTAAGCATATGAAATTGACAATTTAGTGCTCTCATAGCTAATGTGGCTGAGGTGTAAACCTTTTTCCCCCACCTGTCTAGTGCTCTGGAATCCCTCTCAGAAGGTACTGGGTTTTTAGCCATGGAAGCCTTAGCCCCCTTGGGACCCTGGGAGATAGTCTCTGGGTCAGCTACTGGGCTTTTGTAAAGAAATTTGTGGGAATCAGGTACTCTGTAGTTTCTGTCAGGCTTAACCGGAGCAGGAGGAAGAGAGTCTGGGTTGAAACTGGATTCTAAATAGACATCATCCACAATGTCCAAAACAGGTGGGATGGCTAGAGGTCTGTGTTGGGGGAGTAAAAGAAACTCTCTGAGCCTTTTCTTGGAATCAGAGTAGTCCTGACCTTCCCAGTGAAAATGTTCCCTCATAGTGTGTAAAGTTTCCCCAAAAGAGTAGTCTTCAGGAGGGGAAGCTGAGGGAATAGAGTCCTCAGCATCAGAATCTTCATAAGGAGAGAAGGAATAGTCTTGGTCCTCAGAGGAATCCGAAAAAATAGACAGTTGCTCAGAGGAAGCAGAATCTTCCTCTTGTCTAGGCCTTTTGTCAGGAGGGGGCTATGAACCCCTGATAAGAGAAATCAAATCTTCAGCCATTTTGAGCATCTGTTTCTTAGGCATAGGGCCTTGAACAGGAGACTGAAGTGTAGTCTTTTTAGATTTAGGAGGAGTCTTCGACTTAGAAAACATTTTGACTGTGAGAGTCGTCGGTCTGAAAACGCCTTCAGAAACCGATGGCGTTTCAGAAGTACAGACGTCCTTAGAAGGTAAATTGTTGGAAGGGCCTGAAGTAAAAGGCTGCGTCGGCCTACCTAGTACATTCCGTCAAAATATCCGTAGCAGTCTCGGGTTCCAGAACTGCAGTAGTCAGGGGCTGCGTCGGAGCCTCACTGAGAACCGGAGACCAGATGAACCGAGGCCTCGGAATCTGGCTTAGGCCTGGGCTGTCGGTCCTTATCCCTGCGCTTTTTGTGCACGCTGGAAGTCGGTAGTTCCGACGGCATGTTATAGTTAAATTTTCTACCAAAATAGTGTCATGCGAAATCAAATCGTCTTTTAATGGTACGCTTATTAAACCTAGCACAAAATCGACATGAAGTGACGTCGTGATCAGGGCCTAGGCAAGGTATGCAGTAAGAATGAAAATCCTTATGAGGTATTTGCTTCCCACAAGAAATGCAATTAACTTTTTCTGACATCGGTCTGAGGCAAGAAAAGTTTCCCCAATGGGGTACTTAGCTTTATAGAAGACTTCGGTCTGAAATTCGAATTAGAAAATCTCAGGAGTCGGCCGACCGGCACTTGCGAACTGCTTCTGCTTCGGGCACCGCGCGGCAAGAAAGACTGAAGAAAATGGCGTCGGTTGCAATATAAGTACCCCTGGTGCACTGACGTCAGGGATGAGGCGACAGCAACTGACGTCGGACCAAGACTTTGGAAATCCGGCCGACTGCGGGACCGCCTGACGACAGGATAACCCAAGTGTGATGACTGCAGCAGGGTAACACGATGAACATCTACACGTTTTTCCCCATACCTATCAATAACATTCCCCATCCTTATTAGAAAGAGTATGATTGGAATCAACTAAGGGCTTAGCAGCAGCGGAGTCAATTAAGATTATATCTGCTGGGTCAAGTTTGGGAATAGTGTATAAACATTTAAAAGAATGGGGAACTTTATACATGCTATCTGCCTTTTTAGGTAGAATTGACTATCAGGAAAATTATAGGCAGTAAGATACATCGTCTAAAGCAGACAGATCAGGAGAAATGGGTGTAGGTTCTGGAAAATTCTTCTGTAACAACTCAAAGTATTTTCGAGGGACTGAGAAACCTCAGTGTTATCTCACTGATAACACTGGAATTTTCTAACAACAGTCTCAGAGAAAGAGAAACCCAACAGGGAAAATCAGAAAGGAAGCACTCTTCTGATTCTGAATCAGAAACACGAGGACAAAACCCTGAATCCATCCCTGCGTCTTCCTGTTCAGATTCAGATTCAGAATCTTGAATCTGTTCAGGAAAGAAGGCATCCCTCTTTCCTTTACCGGGAACTACTCTACAAGAAGGATCAACAGCCTGTTTCAAACCCTGAGCCAGTACCAGTAAGCTACTCTTATCCAAAGAAATTTGAAGAGAAGTAGATACAGGCTTGGCTTTCTGTTTCTTTATGAGGAAAATTAGGTCAGCTGTGTTACTAATGGCAGCCACTGCTTCCCAAAGGATGGGCACATCATTCAGACATAACAGGAAAACCTTCCCTGTTCCCTCACCCAGGAGTAACTCTCCCTTTCATAATGAGGGAACCCCAACGGCCACAGAGAAAGTAGTTGACCCCTGGTCCACAGTGGCTGTAGGTGCTGCACTAGAGGGGAACTGGGGTAAAAGATAAGTAGTCTGATGTACAACAAATGACCAACAGCAGAGTCACCCGCCTGTGTATGAGGGAAATTGCTGGCCTACTCTGGTGGCAAACTCTGGATGCTTAACTTTTTCTTTCGGTGGCTGGAAGAAGGGAGTGACAATCTATTCCATGGTCAATCCAGAAATTGTGGCTCTATCCTGTGGAAAATAGGCGACCATGCCAGTAAAACCCACAAAAGTTACTTTTTTGACAAGAAAACACAGTAAAAACAATTTCAAGCACTATGGCAGCAACACAACCTTAAAATAGAAAATAGCTTATCAGTTAGAGAACACTACTTTTAAACTGACAAAAACAATGAGTGCTCAATTTAAAAGTACATTACAGTCTCAAGACAATCCATTAAAACAGCACTCCTAGCTTTTAAATAACTTTCCAGAAGAAGAAAGTTATAAAGCATCACTAAAAAACTAAGAAAATGGAAGGCTTTCCCCAAAAGGAAGTTTATCTGCACAGCTAAGGAAAGTACAAGCCAACTGTTGATCCTCAAAAGCCTCACAGGACCGTACTCGGCAGTAAAGCTCTGAAAGGTTTCATGCACAAATTTGTCTTTTAGTCAGCTCAGCTAGAGCTGTTTGACAGTTTGGGCAAGTGGAAGATGCCTTGAAGCTTTGGAAGATGGCCAGCTGTTATATTCTTGGCAGGACATAAGCTAGGCTACTGCAGCAGTAATCAATATAAAGAACATCCCTGGCTCCCTCCCACACCTTCCCTTTGGCTGCTGATTGGACAACACTAATCAGAGAAATAGCAGCTAGAAGAAAGCGACTTCAGGACTTTCTTGCCTGTAGAAAAAATAAACCTCTGATCAGATATAAACACAAAAGCATTTGTATCCCCCCTCAAAACAATTATGTATAGAAAAGTAAAGGGGAGTGGCGGGATGGATACAACTACTGCTGCAATGTGGAATTCGAAAATCAACAGTTATGGTAAGTTCTAACACAACTGTACTTTATACTGCTGCAGTAGCCTTTGTCTATTTTATTGACTATCAAAGCTTATCCAATCTGGAAAAAAGAAGGATAAAGGTCCAGGAGCCAATGGAGAATGGCTCTTGCAAAGCTAGCTCTGGACCTGGAAAAGGAATCCAGTTTGTAATTCTTTGTTGCTGCCACTAGAATGTTTCTAGAATCCACCCTTTTCCTGCACACCATCATAGAGGATAAGGCTGTCATACAATGTGCCTTGGCACTGCCTGAATCCAGTTTGCCATAGTGGGAATAACAAAAAGCAAAATCTGAGGACAGCCATCTAGAAATAGTTTGCTTCAACACAGGTTGTCCTTTCTTAGTCTCATCAGAAGAAAAAAATTGCTAATCAGATTTTATAAAGGACTTAGTTCTGCCAAGGTAATATTCTGAGTCCCATCAGAAGAAAAAATAAATACGTAATCAGCTTTTTTAAGGACTTAGTTCTCTCAAGACAGTATCTGAGTTGCTTATGTATGTTTACACTATGTAGAATTTTTTTCTCCCTGGTTTTGAGGCTCTTGGTAAAACACTGCGAGACTGATGGCTTGATTAAAAGTATACTCTACACTGAGACTACTTTGGGCATAAATGAGGGATCTGTACTTAAAGTAATGCTATTTTTGTGAAATACAGGATAGGATTCATGCACCATGAGTGCTTGTAAATTTGATATTCTTCTTGCAGACGACACAGGAATAAGAACAGTTTTTGCCAAGCAATGAACTGTAAATCTCACATTACCAGGTTCAAATGGAGATATGATTACTTCTTCCAGCACAAAGTTAAGGTCCCAAGAAAAAGCCACCTTCTTTCTAGATGGTTTCATATGTAAAACCTCTTTCAAGAATTGCTCAATAAGAAACAAAGAAGAAAGGGGTGGAGTCATGGACAGACATGCTGAAATGGTTACAACATGAACCTTGTTAAGAGGAAAAAGACAGGCCAGAAGACAGCAGCTCACACAAACATTTGAGAGTCAGTGGTACATAATACCTATTAGCCCTTGCTTATTCGTTGGCCACCAACTAGAAAATTATTTCTACTTGTAGATAAAAGATTTCCTAAGTAGGAGGTTTTCTTGACTCCTTTAGTATCTGATGCACATTCTCATGTAGGAGGTGCATAAAAAGTATCAGAATTGGATCATCTTGGCAGTCAGTTACAGTAGTTTGAGACTGAGGAATACCAAATACACCTGGTCTTGTGTGAGCAGACCCAGTCTGTGGGAAAGTTTGCAGCAATTGCCCCTGGCCAATCAATAAGACTGCTGCTGCCTGGGCCTGAGGGGAGGTACTGCAAAGATCTTTGAAGAGTCCCTCTGAATCATGAGAATGCCGCTGTATATCAGTGGACAGGGTGGAAATGCATCTGTTCCCTCAGCCAACCTGTATATAGTCCTGGAATAGAATCTGGTTAGGTATCTGTTTTGAAAGGAGGCAAACAGATCTATTTGAGGTGCTTCCTACGACTGGATCAATCCCAGGAAAACCCTTTCATGTACTTTCCAATAGTGAGGCTCTGTCTTGGTCCTGCTTAGCTTGTCTGCTACTACATATTGCTCTGATGAGATACAAGATGCTTGGAGGGTCAAGAAATGCTAAAGAGCTACCTCCCAAGCTGGCACAGAGGGAAATACCTGGTGTCCCTCTACTAGATCAAGTACCACATCACTGTGGTGTTGTCTGTACTCACATGCAGAGGTCCCTGAAGTCCCAGATAAAAAAAGGATATTACAGTATGAATCACAGCTAGTATCCCTTTGATAGTGACATGCTTTGGCCTGTCTAACATGCCCTATATTCTGCACCTTTGTAATCACCTTAAAACTGCTCTCCAAGCAAAATTTGAAACATTTGTTGGTGCAGACTGTATTGGAACACAAGAAGGAAAAAAAGAAGACCTGAATTTTGAAATATGTGCCATCTCTGCCCATGCAGTTCCTTCTTGATAAGGGCCAACTCTGAAATTCCAGAGTTTGATAATGCTGGGTCACCAGAAACATATGATACTGAGGTAGAAATGGCTGCATGAGCAGACCGAAGGTGAGAAAACAAGAATTTGTTAGCTTGGGAAACTCTGCTAAGTCTAGCTGCCTTTTTAAAGACTGAGGACTGGGAATCAGGATTATTGCAGGCAGCATTAAAAACATGCTCCAAACCTAGCAAAACAGTATTAATAGCAGTAACATGTGGGACCTCCACTTGTAATAACTTACATTATCTCCTCATTTCAGGGGGACACTACCACTTGTTCTAAAAAATGCATAATTCATTTTGAAAACAGAA
The DNA here is from genome assembly GCF_019279795.1 of Protopterus annectens. Lineage (NCBI taxonomy): Eukaryota > Metazoa > Chordata > Ceratodontiformes > Protopteridae > Protopterus > Protopterus annectens. Next base: position 1,190,756,091 of record NC_056739.1, read on the forward strand.
AAAGAAAACTCCTATAAGGGAAATGGGACATTTTTCCCCCCAAGAATCAGTCCTAAATTTGGGAATCCATAGGAGATGGAGCTCTGGTGTCTACTAATGTCAGACTCTTCTGACGGATTATCTATCACAATAGTATTCAGATAAGGATTTTTTTAATTCCAGGACCAAATGCATGCAATAAACTGCTGGCTAAGTTAAGTATATCATCTTTATGTACTTTAAGTGCATCCTTAAATGAACATTGTCCAACCTTTTTTTCTCCTAGATAAAGTATTCCTGGAAGAAGACAGACTGGAGGCTGGCTCTTCATCCTGGGAAAGATGTTTCTTTCCCTGGTTACCCTGAGAAAAATCTTCCAAAGCCCAAAAGAAAGATGGTTCACTCATGTCCTTATTGGACTCTAGAACAGCCTCAGAGGGCCTGTCTGTCCTCTGGTTCTTGATTTTCTTTTTAGGTACAGTGGGAGAAGAACCAGCAGGACCAGAGTGAGCATCCATCCAGACTCCCGACTGTCAGTAAGCAGTGCTGGAAAGAGCCCTTTGGAGGTAAGTTGTCACAAAGTGTTCATAAGCACCACGCATTCACTTGACTTCTCCAAACAGTCCCAAAACGAAGGTAAATGTACAAGCAGTAAATAAAATCCTTAACTGAACAGTAGGTCCTTTCCCAGCAGTGTCACTACTGAAAACAATCAAGTAAGTTGTCATGAAGTATACAAGCACTACAAACAATGTCCATAGTTTTAACACTCCCTTTAATTAAACCATGAAAGCCTACACTCAAAACAGTACACATTTAATACAAAAAATACCACCAGGAAAATAAATAAGCCTGTAAAGCTATGAAACAGTTCCTGACAGGAAACCACTGAGGTTTAAACAAATACTGAGCTTCTTAAAGAAAGAAATTGTCACTTTTAGTTGAAATTTAGAAATAATATTTTCTAATCTTATAAAGATTAATTAATTCTCTGTGGAAATGATCTCCAAAGGGACTAACTGCCAGAAATGAAGCTGAAGTCAGACTGCTGCTCCTGAGAAGCTCTTTAGTTGCTTCCTGTGAGACAGCAAATAAGTACTGAAGTGATGTCTTTCTGGCTGCTATTTATCTGATAAATGCTGGCCAATCAAAAGCCAGAGGGAAGGTGTGGGTGGGAGCCAGAGCTTTTGAAGCAGGCAGGTTGTTGCTTCCTAGGCAGGAAACAACCAAAATAAACAAAGGGTACAGCAACAGAGGGAATGATGAACAGCAAGGCTGTTTTTGGTAATATGTTACTAAATAACCATATGTAGTATATCTAGTGGGGACACAATTTCTGAAGTTTTCATTCAGTCATTTTCTGATATCTGTTTTGTCTGTTCAGGTTTACAAGGGAGCTGCAATATATCTTATTACTCAGTGGGTTAAAAGAGAGAGAGAGAGACAGAACCAGTTTTGGATATTACACCACACTGTTGGATGTTATTTCCTATATCTATCTCTCTATGTACACACACACACACACACCTCTCATTCTCTTATTAATGAGCTTCAGTGTACCTATTGTCAATCTTGAGACGTGGCTAAAAACCAGCACACCTAAGTAAAACTCATGTGGACAAAGGAAGGACATGTACACTCAGAAAAGAAGGCACCACAGCTAGAGACCTTGGAGATTTTTTTTTCCTTTTATATTTCAAGCTTTGATAGCTATAGTAAAGCATGTATGATGTAACAATGTGACCAGGCATTATCAACTTAAGCAAACGTGCGGTAGATCTTCTGTTGTTCTTTTTTTTTTTCCCCTACACGAGCAATTTCCCCCCACCTCCCCAAAAATGCTTCTAAAAATGGCAAGTGCAGGTAATATGAAAGTATTCCCTGGTCTGTTTAAAAATGGCTTTCCTGAAGAGCTCAACATGCTGAGAATTGATGACTGGACTACAGCAAAGTTACAGTATCATGTAAGTCATAGCAGGGAGGAAAAACAGGCTACTATTTAGTTGTGACATGATGGTGACAGGTTTCTGCAGAGTACTCGTGTTGAAAACTTCTGCAGAATTACATGCCTCCAGTAGGATATTCCTATATAATATCATTTGCTAGAAGAAGAAGCCTCAAAATGATAAGTTCTAATATGATTTGCTGACATAAAAGGGAAGGTAAATGCATCAACCTTACAAAGAAAATGACATAGTTAAGATACTGTCCTAGAGCTGCCTTGGAATATGAATCATTTTCTACTGCTTCTCATAATTAATGTTCAAACATATATGGAAAAAAACAGGATGTATATACAGTGGCACTCTTCTCTAATTAGATCAGTGGAATAAAATACATATACCTCATATGGCTCTAATAGAGCTACTACATTATACTGAACAATATAATGCTTATTTGGGAAATTCCAAGTGAAAAATGCTTGACAACAAAAGCAACCCCCCCCCACACACACACACACACACACACACACACACACACACACACACACACACACACACAGAGGATACATCAGTTATACTGCACAAATCAGTGCAAAAAAAGAAGAACATTACTACATTTCAAAAGACGGGCAGGTGAATTCAGACTACAGAGATTAAAAAAGCACAAATTTGCACTTAACCATGAATAGGTTCTAATGCCATTCCATGACAATAAGTACCCTTGCATTAATTTTTAGTTTCACAATATCCGCACCTAGTCTTCTTAGTACAGTGGTCATACAGTTTTCTAGACAAATGTGCGTAACACAAAACTAAACATGAAAAAATCTAATAAGCAATCCTCAATACAAACTACAGAATGCAAATAAATTTAAAAAATCGACTACATTTTGGATACTTCAGACTGAAAAACAATAAATGAAAACAAAGAATCTCACATGAGAGTTATGGCAAGTGAAGTAAGGAATATTAAGCAAGTGAGAAAATGACAAAAAAATTCAGTTAAGAAAGGAAAGCTATTATTAATAAGACTAACATTATGCATAGCCTTTCTAATGGACAATGATGTCAGTGAAATAATTCAACTGTTTTCAGAAGTATAAATCACAAGTGCTCACATCTGAATTTATGGTTTTGTGTTTGTATATCTATATATATATATATATATATATATATATATATATATAAAATATATATATGTGTGTGTGTGTGTATCTATCATTACATATGCTATATATACAAATACACAAACAGATAAAACAATATACATATATCATGCATAAAATGTGCACAAATCTCATTTTATTAAGTAAAATCATTGTTTTTTTCACTAAATACATGGATTTTACAACTGCATAACAGACGCATATTATACCATCATTGAAAACATGTTAAGACTTCTGCATGATTTTACTGCTCTTCGTACAGACTAGTACAGAAATTTTAACAACTGAGAATGCTCTCTAACTACCATAAGACATAAAGCAGAAGTAACCCTGCCAACTTGGCTTTAAATCAAAGATCTGTTTTTCAGACTGCCTCACTCCATTACTTTTTCCACAGTGACATGGGCAAGTGAATAAACATAATTTGCCTGAACACTAAAAGGACCCTTGATTATCTGCTATTGAGATTTCTTCTATAATCATACAAGATGAAAGCTTAACTCTGAGCCAAATTAAACACCTTAGCCTGAGCCAACCAACAATTTCCTGCAACTTTTCTTTATGATCTACGTTAGCTCTTTTTATCCAGTATATAAACAGGTACCACCAGGCTTATTATTGTCATTAAATTGATCAAAACTCAAATTGTTGATCACTAAAGTGCAGTACCAGGCTTTTCACATTGAAGACCAAGACTTCTGTAGCTTGGGGATTTCTCATTTCCTGGAGACGGTGCTATCACAGAGCTGCTATAGGTAAACAGATGTTTCTTTTAACAAGAATCTGGTCCAAAGCTTTGTGATTCTGACATTTTAGGATCAATCAGTCATAAAACCATCAGAACTTAATTAGGTAGCTTAATCACTTAGACCATACTGCACTCAATACACAAGTAACTCTATCGAGGATGACACACCATTTGGGAAGGGTAAAGATATCTAATCCTTACTGAGCCAGAAATGCAATGTGATATCCTTCATCGATTTGAGTTCTTATATATGGGCAATGCAAGGAGGGGCTTGCCTCATGAAAAAAAGCCAGTTCTTTGATGTGCATTTTGGTGCTTCCAGGAGATGGTTTTTGACAAGACTGCTTTCAGCAGTTTGAAAGACAATTTCTGCAAATGTTTTGGAAAGGTTATGGAGAGAAGGTGATTATGCATATTAATAACTTCCTAGCAGACTGACAGTATTACATTTTTATGCAAGGGAAGTATATCCAGTCAGACATGATTCATCTCTATGACTGAATCGTAAATGAAGTGCAGAAGGGGAACCCAACTGAACTGGCACATTCTGTCATCAACAAGGCCAGTAGATTTGTGTCCCAGTGAAGGCTGATGTGTAAACTGCACAGGTTACGAACAGAGCTTCTAGTAAAGTGAGTGTAAAACTTGCTAATGTACAGAACAAGTAACAATCAATAGTAAGGAGGAAAAAGTGGGAAATGTACAAAAAAACAATGCAATCCTTTTAGGATCAGTATCTGAACTTGTCATACTCAAAATTATTGTATCACACACCACTTTGAAATGCAAGAGAAGAATTAACCCTTCAGAAGATGATATCAAGACAGGAGCTGGGTGAAGGTCCAAGCTTCTCCAGCTACATATAGAAAGGACTGGTAGGTATAGAAGTGGCAAGTGGAATTCATTACAATAAATGAAAACTGGTGCATTCTGGAGGAGAAAGCACAAATAAAATAGAGGGGAAATAATGTTTGTGTAGTAAGTGAAGGAATATTTTTTTTTCTAAACTCGATGATGCTGAATAGTGTGGTGTACCAGTAGCAAAGATGCACATACTACTGGAATGCATAACCAGAGGGCAGAATCCAGAAATGATGAACCCTACTGATATCTTATCTATGACAGCATATCAGCTGTGACAGCCTTACAGAAAGGATATAAAATCTAGCAGGATTTTTAGTATCAAGTCATTCAGATGCTAAGAGGGTTCTAGAATCTGGAGTATAATAGAGATTAAAGAAACTGTACACACACACACACACACACACACACAGACACACACACACCTCAGAACAGACAACAGTAAGGTGTGGGATAGAGTCACTGTACTGCAACAGTAGACGGCATTTCAAGTAGGAACGGGAAGAAAGAACAGGACATAAACTGCAACACGGTTGCAGATGAACTCACACTGGAAGAATTGCTTTTTTTTGCATAAACAGTGGTTGAAATGCCCTATCACAGACTGCTGGAACAGACATATCAGGAAATGGCTTTAGGCAAGCCAGGAGCAGATGTTCAGAAGGCCTGATTTAAAAGGTGGAGCAGCTGAAGATTTGGATGGGCAAGACAGAAGGTCACCGGCTTCTGCTAGTGAACTTCATACTTTAACAAGCTACTTTTGTATGAATCACTTTATCGAAAGAAACAGAACTATAGCAAAATACAGCTACCATGAGGGAATTAACAATCAAAATGAAGTACTCTACTGTTAGAAACACTGACGGACACTAATAAATAGAATATAATAATAAACAGAATAAATAAAAAAATACAGCCAAAGATATTGTGCCCGTTTTATTTCTGTTCTTTTCTTTCTTTCTTTCTTTTTTTTTTTTTGTAAGGGTGGGGGATTTGTGGAGCAGCCTTCCTGAAGAAATGATATAGTCAAAAATAACAAGCAACTGAAAAGCTCATGCATCAGATATTAGGAAATTCATAAGTGAGGGAAAGTAAGCTGTTGGCAAACTATTTGCAAGGTCCACAATTTATGGAATAGGTGGGGAAATGCAGCCTTTGTGGGACAAGGAGTCATTCTCTGCCCTCAGAGATCAGGTTTCTACTTAGCAGCAGGCTGCACTCCTGACCTGTGTGAAAGATGTGTTTCATTGCTGTTTTAGAGAACAGACATCTGGAAGTGCTTACATGCTGAGTGACTGGTACAGCTTAAACTAAATTCATGCCTCCTCCTTCTCTCACTAAGTATGTTTGAAAGTCTCAAGGAACTCTAAGAAATAAACAATATTGAAAACACAGGCTCTACAATACATAAAAAGTGAATAAAAAGTATACTATTAAACAGTATGCAGTTTACGTTCATGAATATGAAAGAACAGTTTGTTTTTTGAATACAAACAATTTACAAAATGTCACAAGTCTTCAATATTAGAAAGCAATGTAACCCAGTGAGATAAGCTTATTTTATTAGGTGTGCCTTATTCTTGTAAACTTTTTCCTTACACTAACTTCAATGAAAATTACAGGAACTCTAAGTCATTACGCCGCCTGCTTTATGAGATTTATTGACCTTGTTGTCTCCTGCCGACTCCAGCTGGGGTAATTAACTTTATTAGCTCTGCACTGTGAAAGAGTATTACTCATCACCATGCATACACATTGCCTTTCATGAGTGTTGACTGGGAGGCACCTGAATCATCTCCCTAGCAGGAACTACATTACGCAGGCAATACTAAGACGAAAGAACTCTGTTACAAGAGGTAAGTACCTTATAACTGTTTCATAACAGCAACAGACAATGTCAAACCCTTGAGTCTGCATAACTATATCTCTCTGCAAGAGGCCATTCACATTTCAACAATTTACTAAATGTGAGTGATTATATGTGTCTGCCACAAACTAAGGTAAGATAGTGCCCCCAAATTTAGCAGAATACCATTAGGATTGGGGGAGCAGCTTAGTCAGCAAAGCATCACTCTCTCTCTCTCTCTTGGTACAGGGTAAAAAGAGCCTAAAGTCCCTAGCCACCACAATTTCTGAGCTTTGTCCAGATTTTTTGTGCTAAGAGTTGAGTGCTATGGTGAGAAGAGAGAACAGAATTTATATTCGCCCATTACTGGCTTTGTTGTTTGTGCAAGTTTTTTTTGCGCTAAAAGTTGAGATTTATGGTGAGTGAGAAGTGAGAGCTGAATTTGTATTCCCCCATTACTGGCTTTGTCCAGGTTTTTTGTGTTAAGAGGTTGAGAGTTATGGTTTGAAGTGAGAACTGAATTCACTAAATGATAGCCATTAAGTTCAGTCTTCCTATTTTTTAGGAAACTGCTGATTTGACATAGTGGTATGTTGCTCTGACTGTAGTGCACAACGTCCTGGGTTCACGACTTGCCAGTGAAATGCATGGTGGTAACACATTTTATTCTAGCAACTTTCCAAAATTATACAAGCAATGTTTAAAATGTGCACCTGGCAAGTCCCTAGCCACCACCACTTGTGAGCTTTGTCCAGTTTTTTTTGCTCTAAGAGTTGAGAAAAGTGAGAACTGAATTTGTATTCCCCCATTACTGGCTTTGTTTGTCCAGGTTTTTTGTGCTAAGAGGTTGAGAGCTATGGTAAGAAGTGAGAACTGAATTCACTAAATGATAGCCATTAAGTTTCAGTCTTCCTTTCTTCAGGACACTGCTGATGTGGTATAGTGGTATGTTGCTCTGACTGTAGTGCATAGGGTCCTGGGTTCAAGACTGCCAGTGACATGCATGGTGGTAACACAACATTTTATTCTAGCAACTTTCTAAAATTATACAAGCAATGTTTAAAATGTGTCCCTGTTTTTTTGCCTTTTGCCCCCCCCCAAAAAAAAAAATAAACTGAAATTGAAAATAAGAGCGAGAAGCTGTGCAAGATGCCTATGACTTATACTACTGCCATTCTATTTATAGCGTGGGTGTGGAAGTAGACTTTTATGATGGAAATGTTCTAAATTGGGCAGTTTTGTCATTATTGGTTCGTGCATTTTGTTTCACTGCCTATATTACAGCCAACTGGAAAATGTTCAAACAATAAATTTAAAATGCGCTCTAACAACTGTGCTCTATTATACAAGGAATATAACTTAAAGTCAGGAAGGTGGATACATGTATGTTTCTTGTTTTGTGTGCAAGGGGCCAATGATTTCAAAACAGCCCACAGGAAATCTTTATCCACCACTGGCCAGATGCATTTTCTTTGGATGTGGTGTGGGTTTCAATGCTATTTCAATGAATGTCAATTTCAAGGGCAGAGAAGTTTTAATGCCAAGTCTATTTTCATTGTGAGACAGTATTGCTTTGTTTAGCAGATGTCTGTTAGTATTTGTGCATTGTTGTGCTGCAAAATGTAAAAATAAAATTCTAATAATCATTGTAGAAGTAAAGCAGTATGCACATATTAGTGTTTATGATAAATGGGGCAAAATCGCCAGGTGATGGGACATTGGAATGGCTACAGGGGGACTCTGGTACCATATTTTTGTTGTCTGTTCTTTAGTTTGCGTTTGAAAGTTGGTATCCTACAATTCCATTGGAGTGGGTGCAGTTATGTAATTATGTATGAAAATTAGATGTTAATCAGCATACAGATTTGTACCTATTTTTCATGGGCCTTGTCCAGATTTTTGATGTTTCCAGGTTGAGAGGTATGAACCTCCTTAATGTTTGAAGAGCTATTTAGTATTCAGCAGCAGAAGTCAGAACTATAGGTAAATGCAGGTCAATCCTACAAGAGGGTCTAACACAACCAAATCACTGGTGTGAAAGCCACAGATTAAAAGTGATTATCCCTTCTTCATACTCTCAAGAAATGAACAACTGATTGGAAGTTCTGTAAGATTTTGTTCTATCAAGATACTACCTTGAGTTGTCTGACATCCACAGTATGAAGTATCACTTCTTTATTTTGGAGTTAAGGAAAGAACATAGAATGCTGGATATTTTGGCTTAAAGTAAACTCGGATACCACTTTAGGAATAAAAGGATTGGTTCTCAAGGAAACCCTGTCTCTGTGGAAAATGAGTTAAGGTTGACCCTCCATAAGAGGCTGAAATCAGATACTCTTCTTGCAGAGGTCAGAGCAATCAGCAAAACTGTTTTCCATGTTAAGAACCACAAGTCAGCCAGATAAGCTTGTTCAAGTGGAGCAAATGTTAGCATCTCTAATACAAAATTAAGATCCCAAGTAGAAGCCACTGGTTTTCTTTGTGTTTTTTTTGAATGTCTCTTATGCAAAACTCCTTTCAAAAGCATTTTATCATGGGAATACTTTGAAAGAGAGGGATCCAAGGGAAGACATGCATAAGTGGATGACAAATGAACCTTGACAGAGGAGTAAGACAGGCCATAGGAAAGTAACTCACACAAATATTGCCAAGTCAGAGAAGCACTAGCCCTGAATGGGTGCTGGGTATGTTGTTGGCACCAACTACAAAATTATATAGTTTTCTAGTAGTAGGATTGCTTGCCTTCATTAGTACCTGCTGCACATCCTCAGTAAACAGGTGCCTAAAAAAGTATTACTCTAGCATCCAGACAGTCATGTGAAGTTGTTTGGGACAGGGATTTATCAAACACCCCTGTTGTTGTGTGATTAATTCTGGTCTGTGAGGAAGCTTGTGGCAATTGCTCCTGGCCAATTCCAAAAGAAGGAAGAACCATTGTTGTCTGGTTCAGAAGGGAGTCACAACAATAATCTTTGGGGGGGGGGGTCCTCCTGAATCTTCAGAAGTATCCTAGATATCAGTGGAAAGAGTGAAAAAGCATACAGAAGCATTCCTGTCCAAGGAATGGGAAAGGCATCTGTCTTCCAGGCCTTTTTACATGGAGACCTGGAGCAGAATTTTGCCAGCCGATTGTTCAGGGAGGAGGCAAAGAGGTCTTCTTAAGAACCTCCCTACAGATGAATCAAATCTTGAAAGACCCCCTTATCTAGTTTCCATTCCCGAGGATCTGTCTTTGTCCTCCTCAGCTTGTCTGCCACACAATTTTGCTCTGATGGAATGCAGGATGCCTGTTGAGTGAGACTGTGCTGTGAAGCTACATCCCAAGCTAACATGGCTAGTTTGCAAAGGGGGTATGTCCTGATTCCCCCTTGCTTATTGATGTATCACACAACTGTGGTATTGTCTGTAACAACATGAAGAGGTCCAGGGAACCAAAGATGACTCATAGTGTTGCGTGCCCTGATCAGAGCAAACATCTCTTTTATATACATGTGCTTGCTTCTGCCCTTTGTGTCCCAAACACCTTGCACTTTTATCCCTCCTGAAACTGCTTCCCAAGCAAAGGCTGATGTGTCTGTGGTTACTGACTGTTTTGGAGCAGGGGGAGAAGGGGAGAGATCTCTCTTTTAACAAACCCCAGAAATGGGATTTGAAAAGTTAAAGGGTGTTGGTAGTGAGACCAATGAGACTTCAGATACCATCATATCTTTCTCGTGTGGAGTCTTACCACGGGTATCATGAGAATCATACATGCTATGAGACCCCAAATTCTGAAATATTCCATTCTGAGGTATTCCCTTGCAGTGACCAAAGTCTGAATGGAAAACTTCATTCAAGCAGACACCCCAGGGACACAATAATGTGTGACAGTCAAAAGCCTGCAAAAAAATATTTTTCAGCGCAGATAGTGTATAGACTGTTACCTTTGGATGTCACTCTAAGCTGCTAAAACATCTGTAAAACTGAACTTGCAGGCAGTACTACTAAAGGAAAAGGACACTACATGTATTAATGTACTTCAGGCTTGTTAAAGCTAATATATATTGATATGCATGGCTTTCTTATCCATAAGCAACTTTTTCAATTTCTCTTCTCCACTGCCTTACTGAGGTACTCACATTATATTAGAAAAAGCACTCATACTGCTGTTTAAAACTCCACTTACCTCCACTGTCACTATGCTCGGGCTCACTATGTTCCCCTACCCTGTCCCCAATTCCCACCCATCCCCATCCTTATCGAAATTTATACTACACATATCCCCTCTCCTTCCGCACTCCTATCCCCTCCTCTTCCTACCATCCTCACCAATCCCTGCTACTACCAAGATTATCCATTAACATTCACCCAAGCCCTTTACAATCTTATGTCCCATTACCGCTACACTTATTCTTCTCTGCTGCTCTTATTTAATTTACTCTTGTCTATTGTTCTAACATGTCAATCTGTACTTTTAGTTCTCCTTCTCCCCTTGCACAATATTCACTTATTCCTTCTTACTAAGTCCTTCTTCAATATTTCTCTGCCTTTCATAATACTAACCCAAAACGTAATACCAACAGGCCTTTTCTTCTACACATCACCCACTTAGTCTCCTCCTAATACTTCCTTTAATTCGCAATTTCACCTTACTACACCATGGTGTGCATGCCTCTATTATCTGGAATCTCCAGCAAACCAATGCCACTCATCGTTTTCCCCTTATCTTTCCCCATCTCCTTTAATATGTTTTCTTTTTCATTCAACTACAGTCTCTCCATAGTCCTTTGTATCTACTTTATTATCCTTATGCATCTTCACATCCCTATTATTCATTTACTGTCACCTTACTGCTTACCATGGTACTCTCTCGCTTTGTTCACACTCAGTCACACACTACCAGCCTATACTCAGGCAAAACACTCCTCCTTCATACCAATTTCCTCAAATTTATTTAATGACCAACCTATTCATCTTTTCAAATACAAAACTTCTGACCATTCAGTTCACTTGGATATAACCTGGAATAAATTCATATTATTTATAAAAATAACTAATCCCAATCCAATCTTCTCTAAAACCACTCTTTGTAGTGGCATTCATCCAAACCACCCTCCTCTACCCCTGACTCCTGCACATCCACAAAATTACTCCTTACCTCCAGTAATATCAAAGTTACAGACCTTCAAGCATGGTCTCACCAGATATTACTGTCATTACCAGGCCATGGCTAAAACCCCATATAAAAGAGTCTGAAATTCTACTCCTAGCTACAACATAATTCAATGCAACAGACTACACAAAAAGGGGGAGGTGTTGCAATTCTCACCTCTCAAAAGTAACATACCAACCCTCCAAAAAACAGAACAAACTCCTCGCTCTTCTCAGTGTAAATAAACATAAGAAGCAATGCATTTTTGCCCTATACACACCACTAGGTAATAATATTAGCTTATTAGAAGAAATTATTTGCTGGATAACTGCAATTACTACTATTGAAACCATTGTCCTTGGAGATGTTAATACTGATTAGTTATCTGTGACATCTAACACCCAACTAATAGCCTTAACTTGTGTGGGTTCAGACAGCTAATCTCTTCTTCTACTAGACTCAACAAATCAAATCCTAAAAGATCTATCCTTGACTAGATACTTGTCTCTGACCTCAGCAAGTACGCTGCCTCTGGGGTACTACTCGATTCCCTTAGTGACCATCACTTTATATTCACCAACAAAGAAATTGCCCACCAGATAAAAAACAACAGTGTAGAACTACCCAAAATCTTTCGAACTTTTACTGTGACTCACTCAATAACTTACTAAAATCCTTTAACTGGTCTATACACAAAACTCTACCCCTAGACAAAGCCATCAACAAATTCAACAATATATTTATGAACACTTTAAAAATCTTGCCCCTACCAGAAATAAGAGAGTAAAAACATACTCCCTGGCTGACTCATTCAATTAGAATTCTCATGCAAAAATATGACAAAGCATGGAAACAGCACAAAAATAAAACCCCTCAAACCTTACATCTACACAAAGAGTTGTATAACCTTACCAAGAAGCAAATTCACCTAGACAAAAAAATATACATATTATACAAACCCACAAGATAATTACAAAAAAAAAATCCAAAGAAATTCTGGAGATAATTAAGAAAATTCTTCAACCTGGCTCTCCTTCCTTACAAACCCACTATCCAGACATATCCCCTCAGAAATGGCTACCAAATTTAGCACTTTCTTAATTTCCACTGACATCATAGCCTCTCTTACGTTCAGCTCTTCCCAACCATTTAATCAACCTCAAAACTCTACAAGCCTCGACATCCCTGCCTTTAATCTCAAACCTATCTCCACATCAAATATTACTCCGCTACTAAAGAAACTGAAACCTTGTTCTCCTTCTGCTGATGATCTCCCTGCTGAGTACCTTAAGATCACTGTCTAGACATTATTGCATACCCAGTCTCAACTCTCATCAACAGATCTATTCAAGATTCCCATATCCCTGCCCTATGGGAAAAAATCTTTACTATTCTCCTCCATAAAGGAGGTAGCTCTTCTGAAAATTTGAACTTTGGGATAACTGTCATCCTGTACCCTCCTTTCTAAGATCCTGGAAAAGTATACTCAATAAGCAACTCTTTTAGTACATCTTACAAAATGATCTTCTAACTCCAACACAACATGGTTTCTGACCAAGCCATAGCACCACAACAGCTCTCCTCAACTTTTCTAACACGGTTAATAAGGCTAAAGACTGGGTAAAGTTGATCTCTTCTGCTTTTCTTGCTCTCCCAAAAGAATTTGACACTGTGTCATGACAAACATCTGACTCAAATGTCCTCTCTATGTCTTTCCAAACTAACCCTTCTATGGCTCTCTAACTACTTATCTGAAATATATCAATCTGTCAAATGGCTCTCTGCTCTCTTTCTCTTTCCTTCTCCTCATAGTTAAAATGGGTGTTCTTCAAGGCTCTATTCTTGGCCCACTGCTCTTTACCATTTTCATCAATAACCTAAATGCCTCCTCTCAGCAAGCTTGCTTTATTCACTATGCAGATGACTCAAGTCTCATCTGCTCATGTGACATCCCACTTCAAACAAAATCCATGGCACAAGATGCCTTCAAGCCAGTTGAACTATAGCTACATCAAAATCGACTAATCCCAAAAAGACTAAACTACTACTAGTTTTTCCAAAGTCCCATGTCAATGCTAAAAGTAACTTCCACATTACCTTTCTAAACAATACAGCTATAGAGGTAGTTACTGATGCTAAACTGTTTGGAGTCACTTTAGATGACAACTTAAAGTTTTTTCCTCACATACAAAATTGTATAAAAAAAACTCTCAGAAGCTATGTCTGCTACATAGAGCAATATAATTCCTTACTCCTCCTTGTAGAATCACCCTAGCTAACTCTTATCTTTTACTCTCTCTTCTGTAAGGCTCACCTGTTTGACTGACATCTAAATCTCTCTTAAATAACTGGAGCAATGCTACAATAAGACAGCTAGATTTGGAGTTAACCTGACACATACAGCTAATCACTGCTCTGCATTTCCTGCTCCCAACTGGTTAGAACTCCAACATCAACTAGCCTATACACAGCTTCTTCTAACCTATAAAATATTATACATCCCCTCTACCCTGCCCTTCTATCTCCTCAGTACTTCATCACGGTCTCAAAATCACCCTCCGCAATCTCAAGACAAATACCTGCTTGAAATCTATAAATCAAAAAAGTATTGGACAAAGTCTATACTCACACAACACAGATGAACTACCAAATTCTATCTCAAATTCAATCAGACCTATATCAAGCTTCCATGCATTTTAAGTCCTCTCTCAAAGAATTTCTCACTAACTCATGGCTATGCCCATTTACCTCTCCTGTATGACATACATCAAGAAATACTTTACATTCTTAGTAACCTTTCATCATACTATCTAACCCTTTCAACATTTGCCCTCTTTCTATTCTTAGGGGGACCTGTATCATCTTTTTTTTATTATTTCCCATCATGGTAGACTATGTTTCTAATACTTTTGTATACAGTGACTGTCGCATTTAATTTATTTTTTTTCTTTTATTATTACATCATTTATGTATCCCCATGCTTTATTGTATCCCATGTGTTCCACTGTCAAACTGTATGTATATGTGCTTTTTAATTACATCTATACTATTGTCTTATTTGAAGGTAACTCTGTGGAGCTTTTCTCCCTAGGCCTCTGCTGAAAATGGGTATTTATTAACTCTTGCACTTCCCTGGCAAACAATTGTAAAAAATGTCAATAAATCAATAAATAAATAAAGACTTTTGTTTGTTCTCTTGGAACTTATTATGTGATCCAGACACACACTACCTTAAAAAACGTCTGATGTCTGGATAAATAGGGATGCGATAATAAGCATATTTTAAATTTAGTGCTACCATGAAACTTAAATGATTAAGAAGGAGCAAAAGGTAAGTGTTATCATTTGAATTTAGGTACCATCACAAACTGGTTTAGGAAAGAAAGATCCATAACTGGTCTCCAAGTATGTTCCTTCTTGGCACCAAAAAATCCTTGAATAAAAAGCTTCCCCAAACTGGGAAGAGGGAACTGGTTCTATCATTTCCTGAGACGACATATGTTGAAAAACAAGGGGAAATAGAGGAGTCTGGTCTGGTGGATGAGGAATTACCCACTGGACAGGAGGAATTTCATACTACTGCCAGCTATAACCTCAACAAAAGGTCTTCAGAACCCATCTGTCTGAAACTATCTGTTGTCAAAGAGTGAAGTGGAGTTTCAGACTTTCTGGATGGGAAAAGGAACTGCTGGGGGTGGGCAAGGTCCCTTAAATAGTCATCCTGACTTGTTGGACTGTTCGTGGTTTTGGGGGGAGTCCTGTATTTGGTTTGGACCACCGCCTTTGCCATTTCTACTTACATGTTTGTTTGGCAGCATTTGGCATTTTAAGACAATTTATTTTGTTTCTTGCAAAAACTGGATGATAGGTTAGAGAATCCCTTCAAATATTTTGGGAAAGGAGAATTGATTCCGTGAATCAGCTTATCCTTCTCACAACACTTTTTGATAGCCTCTGCATTAGAGGGACCAAAAACTAAATCTCTATCCAAAAAAGAATTTAAAATAGTTATTTAATTATTGACATTTGTTGACCAGGAAAGTCCACTGGGCCCAACAACCCATTTTCAGTAGAGGCCCGGGGAGACAAGCTCCATATAATCACAGAAATTGTTACATAACATTAGCTTAAGTTTGAAAGTCAAGAAAGTTTTTACATAATACAAACTGAAGTATATAAACAAGACAAATACATATTATAGAGGTACACAATACAAGAAAATAAACCTAGTGTGTTACATTTTTAGTAATTCTGTTCCTAAGTAAGAATACTGTTTAATCAATTCTGTTTATTCAGCCACAGAAATAAAGAAAGCAAGAGAGATTGGATACGAAGATGAGATAGTGCAAATCGAACTATATTAAGTTAGTAAAAGTATTTGTAGTACATAGTGGCCAAAACATTTAAGGTGGTTTAATCATATGACTACAAGAACAGACAAGGTTATTGAGAAAGTGTTCTTTTAGTGCAAATTTAAATGTTTTTAAAGAGTCTAGTTGAGTAATAGAGAGAGGGAGCGCATTCCAAAGTTTGGCAATGGCATGGGAATACAGACATTGTCCAGCTCTTTTGTTGGGTTTAGTTATGGTTAAGACTTGTTTGTTTGAGGACCTAAGATGCTGCATAGGGGTGTGTGTTTGTATTATAGTTTGAAGGGAAGGGCAGTAGTTTGGATTACTTAGTAGTTTGTGGGTGAGAGTAAGTTGGGAGTAATGTAGGTAATGAGGGAACTCAAACCAGTTTATAGATTTAATGGCCAGGTAATGATGTGTGCGAGTTGGCATGTTGGAGACAAACTTAGCAGTTTGTTCAGGAGTAATGTTTGTAGGTTAGTGAAAATGGGGCAACCATAGAGGAGGGAGGGTAGAAGTAGACTATTAGCTAGTTTCAACTTGGTAGACTTGTCCAAATAGAGTTTATGCCTATAGAGTTTGCCAAGCTTAAAATGGGTCTTTTTGATTGAGTAGAGTATATGATTCTCAAAGGATAGTTTGTCATCAATTGTGATGCCAAGTAGTGTGGCTGTTTTTACAATTTCAATTTCTGTATTGCTTTCAGAGAATATTTTAAAGTCTAGAGTTAAAAGTTTGGTTTTCAAGAGTAAAAGTTTTGATTTTTTGGGATTAAGTAGCAGTTGAGCTTTGTTAAGCCAGGATTCAATGGAAGTGTATTAACTTTAGGTGATCTGAGATGTTGTTAGAGGATGTAATTATTGTAGAATCATCCGCGTACTGAATGAGTGTACTTTGCAGGGATGCTTTATGGAGATTATTAATAAATATGTTAAAAAGCAAGGGCCCAAGAATAGACCCTTGGGGAACACCTGTGTTGTTGAGTAGGTAATTGGACTGCTTAATTTGCCATCTAACAGATTATTTTCTGTTGTACAGATAGTTATGGAACCAGGTTAGTGTGTGTGGGCGGTCTCAAGTTGCAAAAGTAGTTTTGAGTGGGACACTGTATCAAAAGCTTTAGATAGGTCTAGTAGGATCACTGATGTTAGTAGGCTTGCATCAAGAGCTTTGTATACAGTGTTGGTAAATGACAGTAAGCTGCTGTTGTGCTGTGTACTGGCCGAAAACCATGAAGGGTGGGGTGCAAGTAGGTTATTGTCTGTGAGATGTTTTAGCAGTTGAGAATGAATACACTCTTCTGGAATTTTAGATAGAGATGAAAGTATGGAGATGGGCCGGTAGTTAGACAGATCACTGGTGTTACCGCCTTTGTGAAGGGGGGTAATAATTGCGTTCTTCCATAGTTGTGGGACATATGATTCAGAGACTGATTGGTTAATGAGAATGTTAATTGGAAGAGCTATAGAATCTGCTGCAAGTTTCAGGTATTCATTTTTAGCATCATCTGGAAGATTCTGAGAATGCAGCCAGGCAAAGCTCTTCAAAACAGTACCAGTGACCATAACCCTGGAAGAAGCAACAAAACAGTTATACACATAATTTAAAGAGTGAGTTGTGGTCTGTAAAATGGAAGAAATTATGCCAAGAAGAAACTACAGATAAAACATTCTTCATACTTTCACAATTAGTCAGAATAAACTTAAACATATGAACCTGTCAGTTCAAAATTCTGAAACTCAGAGTTGCAGAAGCATATACTTTTCCTCAAGTGTAGGATTGGAATTAAATAGAAGTTATGTTCTTACCATAACGTTCCATGTTAGTTGTCTTCTTCTCGCCTTCTTCTTGCTGGATGGGTTCGGAGCCGACCTCGGCTCCGACTCGGCCACTCTAAAAGCTCGAGAGTTGGTTCCACCGGCTCGAGGCTCCCCTTATATCCCACAATGCTAGGCGTGATTTACCTCAGATCTCGTTTGTAAGCTAGGCCCAGCTTATAATAGTAGCAGAATAACTAGAAACAAAGTCCACCTCTATAAACAAGGGTGAAGAGAAGGGTGACCTACATCCTGATCTAGGAAATATGCACAGCAGAGCATATACCTAAAGTAAAGAGGTGGTAGAAAGAGAGGTCACAATCAAACTCCTCTAGGTCTGTCCAGGCCAGGGGGAAGGAGGGTGGGACGCAAGAAGAAGGTGAGAAGAAGACAACTAACATGGAACGTTATGGTAAGAACATAACTTCTATATGTTAAGTTGTCTATCTCGCCTTCATTCTTGCTGGATGGGACCGCGTCCCTAGTACCTTGTCCTGGGTGGCCTAACGGAACAGACTCTTGAGAACAGTGGAACCAAAGTTAGCTCTATGCCTAGAAGCTAAATCCAACTTATAATGAGAAATGAAAGTGTGAGGAGTAGCCCAAGTAGCCACTGCACAAATGGTGTCAATAGGCAGTCTGTCTTGGAAGGCTATAGAAGTAGCCAAAGCTCTGGTAGAATGGGCTTTAGGTTTGTTAGGCAGCTTTTGGTGTCTAATTTCATAAACAAGGGAAATCAGAGATGTTAGCCATCTAGATAATGATACCTTTGAAACTGAAAGTCCCTTTCTGCCTTCTGCATAAGAGACAAACAGCTGGTCAGATTTTCTGAATTGTTTGGTTCTATCCAAATAGTACCTTAACTGACGATGAACATCTAGTCAATGCAATTTTTGTTCAGACCTGTTAGAATATTCTGGAAAAAACACAGGGAGGTCAATGCTTTGATTTAGGTTAGACGCCGAGGCTATCTTAGGTAAAAAAGACGGGTTGGTTCAGAAGATACCCTGTCCTTATGGAACAACAGATAAGGAGGTCGACAGCTGAGTGCATGAAGTTCTGAAACTCTTCTAGCTGAAGTAATAGCTACCAGAAAGAGTGTCTTCCATGATAAAGAACAGGAGGCTGCAGGTTCGAAAGGGGAAAGAACTAAGAACTAAATTTAGGTCCCAAGGAGGAGGAGGATTTCTTATAGGAGGTCTGAGTAGAAAAACTCCCTTCAAAAAGGCCTTGCAAAGCTTGTGGGACATGATGGCAGACTCTAAAATGCCCACATGAAAGTTAGAAATAGCTGCCAAATGAACTTTAAGAGTAGAAGGAGATGAACCTGCATGGAAGAGTTCAGCTAGAAAATCAAGGACCATTTGGATGGAAGCAGTGAAAGGATCTATGTCCCTTCCTTGAGCCCAATAGTAAACGTTTCCACTTACTCAAATAAATCTTTCGAGTGGAAGATTTATGGGAAGCTATCAAAATATCTCGGACAGAGTGAGATATTTGAGGAAGCCTGGCTAAGGTTGGAATTGGAGGAACCAAGCAGTGAGGTTCAGAGAGGGAAGGGAGCGATGAAACTGACCCGACTGATGGATCAAAAGATCTGGAACTAGGTCCAGATGCCAAGGTCGCTCCAACAGAAAATGATGTAGAAAGGGGAACCAAACCTGTCGAGGCCAGTAAGGAGCAAAGAGGATCAACAAGGCCTTCTGAGCGATAGCTTTCTGTATCACTTGAGAGATTAGTGGGAAAGGAGGAAATGCATACAGAAGTCCCCGGGGCCAAACTTGGACTAGAGTGTCTCTGCTGGGCTGGCCTGGTAAAGGGAATAGGGTGAAATAATCTCTGCACTTGCTGTTTTGGGGAGTAGCAAAAAGGTCGCAGCAAGGCTGACCCCACTTGAGAAAAATTTCTCTCACAACAGAGTCTTTCAGAGACCACTCGTGAGGCATGAGGATAGCTCTGCTCAACTTGTCCGCGATTTGATTGGACTTCCCGGGGATGTGCATTGCTATCAGAAACTGCTGAGAAGAAATCGCCCATTGCCACAGTCTGAGTGCTTCTCGACACAGGGGGTAGGACCTGGTTCCGCCTTGTTTGTTGATATACCACACTACAGACATATTGTCCGTCTGGATTGCTATTGTTCCCAAGGGAAGAGAGTCTTGAAGGGCTTGCAACGCTAAAAGCACTGCTCTCATCTCTAGAACATTTATGTGCAACTGGCATTCGTCTGGTTGCCATGTGCCCTGGACAGTTCTGCCCTGATAATGCCCCCCCCACCCGATCAGGGAGGCGTCCGTTGTCAGAGTAGCAACCGGAGGGGAAGGGACAAAGGGTCTTCCCAATAAGAGCTGAGGGGAAGACATCCGCCACAGAAGATGATTCCTGCATGTCTGCGTAATCATAATGGTGTGGGACATCGGAAGTTGCTGGTATGACCATTGCGTGAAGAGCATCCATTGAAGGATTCTCATGTGGAATCTGGCTAATGGAAGCAGAGGTATGGCAGCCGCCATAATCCCCAACACTTTCAGAACTAACCTGGCTTTGATTCTGTTGCTGCTGAAGAGGAGCGAGACCAGTTTGTGTATGTCTGTTATTCTCTGATCTGTTAGTCTCGCAGACATGTTGACTGTGTCTAGATTTGCCTATGAAGGTAATAGTACGACAAGGCGACAAAACAGACTTTTCGCAATTTATTGAAATGCCTAAATTTTGACAAATGCGAAAGGTGTAGTCCCTGGCCATTAGAAGAAGATGCTTGGTGGGAGCTGTGAGGAGCCAGTCATCCAAATATGGAAACACCTGGAATCCTTGACGTCTCAGGTGAGAAGCTACCACTGCCATGCATTTGGTAAACACCTGGGCAGTGGTGAGACCAAAGGGCAGGGCCCTGAATTGAAAATGACTGGTTCCCAGCCTGAAGCGGAGGAATCTTCTGGAGCGTCTGTTCATTTTTATGTGATAGTACGCATCCTGAAGGTCTATAGAGCACATCCAGTTTCCCTTTCCCAAAAGGGGAAGGATGGACTGCAGCGTGACCATCCGAAATCTTATTTTCTTGACTGACTTGTTCAAGATACTGAGATCCAAAATTGGTCTCCAGTCCCCTGTTTTCTTTGGAACTAAAAAGAACCTGGAGTAGATTCCGGATCCTTGCTGGTCTGCTGGAACTGGCTGAATTGCTCTTTTTGCAAGCAGCTTTGAAATTTCCAAAGCTGCAAGATCCCTTTGAGCGGGTGGAACATCTGGAAGGGATTTTTTTGATTGGTTTGGAATGCGAACGAAGGGAATGGAATAGCCTTCGGAAATGATGGACTGTACCCATTTGTCTTGAGTCAGAGATAGCCAGGCTTCTGGGTACAGTGACAATCTTCCCCCGACTGCCTCCAAAGGTGGGCAGTCGGGCAACACCTCAGGGATGCTGAAAGGGCTTATCAGAGAAGGCTTCTCGATTGCCCTGGTTCTGCGGACCCCCTGCCTCTAGGGCGACGTCTACCATTGTTGTTCCCCCCTCTGCCTCTGGCGGGGAACCGACTCTGTGCGTCAGGTGAAGTCCCTTGAGATTGCTTGCGGAACCACATTTTTCCACTTTTCTGGCCTTTGGGGTAAGGCCTAGAAGGAGTAGAAAAACGGACTCCGACGGCAGAAAGAGTCTTGCCATCCGTCTCGCACCTAGTCAAGGTTTCTTTCACTTGAGGACCAAAAAGAGATGATCCATCAAACGGGGAATTAGTGAAAGACGTTTTAAAGGGGTCCGCAAAGTTGCATAGCCGCATCCAGGCATGCCTGCGTAAGGCTACACCGTTCCTGCGGCCCTGCTCGCTCCATCAGCCGCATACGAAAGGAGGCGCATAGAGGAGTTAGCTATGGAGTTCAGGGTAGCCAGCTGAGTGTTCATCTTGTCCTGAAAACCCGCAGCTGTAGGATCCTTCAACATGTCACTCGCTTCTTTGATCAAGTCTCTTTGAAGGCAGTAAAATGGCATAGGTAGTTCAGCGACGCATTGCAAAGGTCGCTGATGAGAACATCCGCTTCCGTACCTGTCCATAGACCTAGATTCCTTGTTAGGTGGATGGACAGGCACTGAAGGATCAGCTAGTTCTTTCTTAGTGGCAGCAGCAACCACCATAGCATCCACAGAAACTCCCTTGGTCAAAAATTGTTTATCCGCTGGTGCCGTGATAAATTTTGAGGGTCTCCTGGGAGTGGGGTCCACTGAGTCAGGAGCCGTCCATGCCTTTTTTGCTACCACCTGCATGAGGGGGTCAAAGGGGGGAGACACCCAGGAGGTGGAAAGGCGAGAGCCAAACGCCTCAAGGTACACAGATTCATCCTCCGAAGGGTTGAGGGCTGGCCAATTTCCCCAGTGCTTGAGGATTTCTAGAATGTCTGCAAATGAGACATCTTCAGAAGGGGAACGGGGGAACCCTCGGAATCCTCTAAATCTGTGTCAGAGGTGACGGACTCAGGTGAGTCTATGTGTTTCCTCTTACACTTTCTCTTCCGAGGGGGCTCTTCTGCCAATTCAGGAGAGGCCTCGGAAGAGGATGAAATCCCACAGGGGATTCCTGAGGAGCTGGCTCTCTGCGGTCTGGGATGAGGGAGTGAGTCGACTTGACCTGAGGCACCCGAAGAGGGGGCAGGCGGAGCCGACTGTGGAGTTGAACCAGGTTCCAACACACTCCGCATGACCTCGAGCGCACCCCTGTCAGGCAGAGCCAGAGGTCCCGCTCGAAAAGCTAAAACCTCCCTCGGCACCGACAGTGATGACTCGAGGCCGATGTCGAGCCGAACTCACCAGCGCCCGAAGCTCCAAGAGGGAGGCGGGGTCGGACAAGGGTCCGATGCCACTCACCCTCGAGCCGACGAGGAAGTCCGGCGCCGAGATTCTTCTAAGGAAGAAATCGGAGCCGGCGATGGAGCCGAAGACATTTGTATCGGCTCCGGCCTACCACAGTCTCCGTTCCGAATCGCCCCGGCTCCGAGCTCAACGGAGTCGGAGGAGGAACATAATGAGGGACAGGGTCAGGCATCGACTGATGAGTCGGGCTCTGAAGCATTTGGGCCAGTGCCTCGGACTTAAGAAGTCGACTCACTACCCTCTGAAGGTCATGGTCCAAAAGCCTCGATGACCTAGAGGAGTGAGATCTATGGCTCCGTTCAGACAGCAAGGGAGATGCTGGAGCCGAATGAACGGAGCCAAGGGACGGTGACCTGGACCTCTTTCTAGATGTCGGTTCCGAAGGTCTAGTCGGAACCGACACAGGAATTTCCAATACCTCGGCTCCTGCCGGAGCCGAGGAACCCACAGAAACTGCAGTCTGAGACTCATCGGCTCCAGCCGGAGCCGATGTAGATGGAGGTTTCGAAGCCTTAGGCCTCGGCTCAGAAGCTGGAGCCGAGGACCTAGAAGCCTTGGAGGGTTTTCCCGAAGGAACAGTAAGGGAACCCTCAGGCTTAAGTAAACCTCTCAAAATAAGTTTGTTTTTTCTTTCCTGCAGGACTCTGGGGCTGAAGCCATGGCATACAGCGCAAGAGTCCTGCAGGTGTAAAGGTCCCAGGCAGTAGACACAAGAAGTGTGACCGTCTGTCAGAGACATTTTCTGACAGCACGAGTCACACTTCTTGAAGCCTGAGACCTTTGAGTCTTTAGACATTATTGAAGAAAGTGTAACCACACACACACAGTCAAACACACTGATTACACCCTATACAAGTTTAACTCAAAAAATAAAACTCACTATCAAAGTTTTAAATTCCTGAGAAAATCACACACACACCACTAGGGGATGGAAAGGCCCGAAGGCCCGAGGAAGAACTTATAAGTTCTTTGTGGAAAAGGGGATAATAGAAGAGAAAAAGGGACAAAATCCACTAAACTAAGGGAAATAACTGTTAAGAATTAAACTAAAGGGGTTTAAGTAGACTAAAAATTACTCTACAATAACTCACCAAGAAGCCGGTAGAAACCAAACACCTCGATCGCTGTAGCGGCAAACGAGATCTGAGGTAACTCACGCCTAGCATTGTGGGATATAAGGGGAGCCTCGAGCCGGTGGAACCAACTCTCGAGCTTTTAGAGTGGCCGAGTCGGAGCCGAGGTCGGCTCCGAACCCATCCAGCAAGAATGAAGGCGAGATAGACAACTTAACATCTAAATGTTCAGCAGCAGTAGGCTTAACTACAGCTGTGGCTGCTGGGTCAGGTTTGGGATGAGCATGTAAAAACTTAAAGACTGATGAACTTTATACAGTCTGTCTTTATTGGGGCAGCTGACTGATTGTCGGGAAAACTGCAGATAGCGACACACACATCCTACAAAGATGACAGCACTGTAGGGAGAGGTGAGGGTTCTGGAAATTCCATCTGTAACAACTCTTAGCATTTTCTGAAGGACAAGAAACTTCAGTGTTCTCTCATTGAAACCACTTGCACATTCTGGATATAATCTCAGAGAAAGAGAAATCACCACACAGAGATCAGGTACTGTGCTTTCCTAGAAGTTGAAATCAGAAGACGAAGAGAAACCCTGCATGTGTCCATTCATCTTCATGTCCATATTCAAAATCTTGAATCTTTTTAGGAAAAGAGGTATGTGTCTGTCTTTCTTTTACCAGTAACCACCTTATAAGAAGGATCAATAGCCTGAATTAAACACTGAGCCTGATCTAGTAAACTATTCCTGTCAGGTTAAACTGAAGGAGTAGATACATGTCTAGTTTTCTGTTTCTTTTTGACAGGAAATATGGGGACAACCATGTTGTTAATGGCAGCAGCAGCTTCTCCAGGGACGGGCATAGCATTCTGACTAAACAGGGAAGCCTTCTCTGTTCCTTCTCCCAGGACTGACAACAGTGGCTCTCCCTAGCCCATTGAGGGGACCCCAAAAGTGCCAGAAGACATGGCTAACCCTTAGTTCATAGTGACTAAGTGCTACACCAGAGGGATCTGGGGTAAAATATGAGTGGTCTGAGGAACCAGTTTTGACCACAGTATTGTCACCCACTTGCAGCTGAGGCGAACTGCTAGTCTGCTGTGGTAGTAAAAGCATTTTGCTCAACTTTTTTAATTTGTGGCTGGAAGAAGTAGGGACTGTGGGGACCAGAAGTTTGTTCCATTGTCAAGCCAAAAATGGTGCTTGTTCCCAGCAAAAATAAGCAGGTATACTGGTAAAAATGTAAAGTTGTTAAAAGTCACATTTTTCCTCACAAAACATGGTAAAAAGCACTTTAATGCATGTTGCCTGCCCAAAAAATTAAAATAAAAACAATTTCTCCCCAGAAAAAAATGTTTCCAACTACTTTTAACCTGATAGGAAAAAAGTGTGTTCCCTTTTAAAAGTATAGTTAAGTTTCATGACAGTCCTTTAAAACACAAACTCCTAGACTAGAAACAACTTACCTAAGCAGGAAAGTATATTAAAACAATATTTTTTAAATGGAAGTTTTCTTCCCCAAAGGGAACTTATCTGCCCAGCAAAGGAATAGCACAAGATGACTGTCGATCCTTGAAAGCCTCAGAAGAGCATACTTTTTGCAGCAGGAAAGCTTTGAGGGGCTTGCACTCAAATCTGTGTTTTTGTCAGCTCAGCTCAAGCTGACTGATGGTTTTGATGCATGGAAGGTGTCCCAAAGCTTTGGAAGCTGGCCTGGTGTTATATCTTATGCAGGATAACCTGTGTAGCTAACACATTTGCAGCAGTGATTCCTATAATGAACATCTGCTTGTTATCCGTAATCTGGAGGCCAATAAAACCTTTTCAACTTTTTTTTACTTTTTATTTATTATTTATTTTATTCTTGGACCTCTCAGAAGCTTTTGACACTGTCTCACACTCTCTTCTGCTGCACAAACTGCATAACCTCAACTTCTCCTCTGATACTGTTGCATGGTTCTCCAGCTACCTCACTGATAGATCTCAATCAGTGAGATGGCACTCTGCACTCTCCCCTCCTCTTCCTGTCAAAATGGGTGTACCTCAAGGGTCTATCCTAGGGCCTTTACTTTTTAATATCTTTACTAATCAGCTCTATACCTCCTGTCCTCAGTCATCTTTAGTGCAATATGCAGATGACTCTACAGTCATCACCACAGCCAACTCTCCCTCTAAGCTCTTCTCAGCTACTCAGGCATCTTTTAACTTAGTTGAAACATGGCTCTCCAACAACCAGCTCATCCTTAACCCTAAAAAAAAACAAAGCTGTTACTCTTCCTACCAAAAAAGTTCATAAATATTAAACCCTCCTTTTCCATACAGTCCCTTAATAACACTCCCATTCAGGTAGAATCCAGTACTAGGCTCTTAGGCATACCCATCGACGATCAACTTATACTTGACTTACATGTTAATAACTGTATCAAAAGGACACATTCAGAACTAGGGCTCCTTTACCACAACAAGAAATTCCTTACCTCTGAAGCCAAGATTACTCTCTCTCTTACCTACCTTCTACCCAGTCTAATGTACAATTCTCAAATTCTCACAAATCTTAACTCAGCACTCCTGACCAAACTTGAATCTACTTACAACAAGGTAGCTAGATTTGCTGCCCAACAAACCTACAAATCCCATCACTGTCTCTCTCTCTCTAAAACACCTAAACCATCTTGAATTACTCCACCATGTTCTTCTCTCTCAGCTCCAGATCATCCATTCTATCCTATACCAGCCTTCCTACTGCCCAGACTATCCCCTCTCATCTCCCATTATTCTCCCTCTAGACCTCTCCGAAGCTCTAACCAAGACCTACTACAGATCTACAAATCCAAGTCTAAATTTGTACAGCTATCACCGCACTACTGCCTGGAATTGGCTCCCACTCGAAATAAGGACCCTTACACATCAAAGAGCACTTTAAAAGTCACTGGTCCTGCCACTGCACTCTCCCTCCTAAAACATCCCCTACTTCTCATACCTTAATCTACTTTCTGCCCTTAACTCGCTCTTCTCACTAGCTCTATCTAATCTTCCTTGACTACTCTTTCTACTGTCTTCTAAAATCTATTAAGCAAATTGCCTCAGAGAAACATTCTATTGTAACCATCTTGCCTTCATGCAACTACATCATGATAAAACTGGGTTTTTGTAACCACTTTCCCCAAAAACTATACTCATCTTAATGACAGATTTCTTTTTATACATCTTGAAATAGTTTATGCTATACTCCTCATTATTGACACTGTATAACACTGTATTGCTACTCAATGCCTTGTAGTAATCCTGTAACATTGCTGTTTAATGCTAATTTATAGTGAAAATTGTATAATATGTTGGTGCTTTTCTCCCCGGGCCTCCGCTGAAAAAGGGCTCTTCAGCTCAGTCGGACAGTCCCGGTCAACAAATGTAAAATAAATAAATAAAATTTTAAGATCCAAACTGTCAAATAGCTTCATCACGTTGTATGAGGAAGAGAAATAAGTGTGTTCACAGAAACTTCCCTTGACTTGGGTGACATCAGCTGTAAGCAGCCCTTTTTGTAGAATAACTAGAATGAAGGTGATAGCTCAGTACAGAATGGTGAAAACCTCTAGTGGTTGTCTGTTGCCATGAGAAAAATATGAACAAACATCTCAAAGAACTTCTTGTACCTTCTTATGGCTTTAAGGATGAACTGCTGCAAACTATGATGATTACATATCTCATACCAGCTTACTAATGGAAAGGTACTGTGCTCATGAAGTCAGCTGGTAACATGACTGCTGAGACAAAGTGCAGCAAGGTACTATTAAGAAGATTAAATTACCATCAATATGGTAGATGTTCCACTAATGAAGGAAAATGACAGTGGCACTAAACCATAAAACCCTGAAGTTGCCAGGAGGCCCATCCTGAAGTCTTGGATAAGAGTCCCTTAGTCTGTGTTTGCACACTGTTAAGCAGACACTACTCCTAAGTTGACAGTGGAAAAAAAGGCACTTGCTCCTGGTAAAGTTTTAAAAAATGAGAGGTGGCCAAACCATGGTGGAGACCAGCAGAATAAACAATTCTCTTAGAAGGCAGACAGCTGTGAGAATACCACAGTTATGTCAGTATAATTTGAACCACTGCGGCAGAGCAAAATGAAAGCAGTACCCTGAAAGCCAATACAAAAAGACAATGGGATAACTTCCAGACACGCATATGACATTAATAAGATTCCTGAAAAGTAGTATTAGAGATGGAAGTCCTTGCCCAGATAAAGCTTTATGTTAAGATGGGAGAATTCTGACCTCCAGCAGACTGCTGAAGAATCCTCCCAGGTCTGAAGTAAGTCTGGATTGCTCAGAATACTGTACAAGAGCAAATTATTTACAGAATAATCTGAAGTTTTACTCTCCATGCTTAGGCAACAAACACAATGCACCACTGGCACAATTTTCCTTCTGTAGTAGCACCGACATAAAACAATTCTCAAAAATGTACTAATAGGAGAAAAAATAATAAAGCTGAAAATAACTTGTGCTTCTTAACAAGAACTCTGAACTCATCTTACAGAAACAGCTTACAAGAAATGGCATTTCTTTCCTGTTATGTCAAAATGCAAATCATCAACAAAATATCATATCCACTGTAGGAGCAACAAAACTATCTAAGCAATCAATGACTCATTACTAAAGCACTATCCACTGAAAGCAGGTCCTGTGCAAATGGACATGTTAAAAAGCGTATTCCACTTTATGGGCTTTTAGTGAAGACAAATATCCTGTACAATACAATTTGGTTTGCCTGTGGATCATTTTCACTGTGATACTTTCATTGGAGCCAGGATGTCCTTGGATAATGCTAATGCTTTTTCTAGACTGATGCATGCTGAGGATGATGTAGAAGCACAGATGCATGCTGAAGATGAGATGGTAGAACCCACTCTTGATAGAAGGTTTCCTGAGCATGCATATTACAATGCTGACTTGTTTGGTGGACTTCAATATAACGATATGAGAGTGCCATATAACATAAAACAGCAGATTAACAATATAATCGATTACGGACACAAGAACTAAATTTACACTATAACATCTTGACGATATAAAAGTACTTGAATATTGACATTGCACTAGGAGGATTTTGAATAAATTGCTGTCTGCCCCCTTTTATAGAACCATATTTGCAAGAGAGATGGACAGAGGGGGCACTGCTGTGTACTAAGACCTGAATGCAGATATTAATACAGCAGGACATGGTGAAGCAAAAAAAAACTGTTAGTGACATAAAAAAAGACTTTTGATGAATTACAGGCAACTCCAGCCACTGATGCTTTTGAGGAAATGGATCACCTGGCAGCAGAAGAGTGTGCTAAGAAATAGAAGGATTTGATTTATTATAAGAGAAAGAAATTAGAACGTGATACAAAGACTACAAATATGGCAGGAGTTTTCACTAGCAGCATCCTGGATTACGTAGTTGGTGCACTTCTGAATACCACTTTTCCAATAACATATGAATTAAAACCACATATGATTTTTCAGCATCTTCTACATCTTCAAATGCCAAGTGGTTCACTTTACAAATGAAGAGCAAGTAGATGAAAGTAGCACTCGTACATATGTCAGTGTAGATGAAAGTAGCACTCATACATATGTCAGTGTAGATGAAAGTAGCACTCGTACATATGTCAGTGTAGATGAAAGTAGCACTCGTACATATGTCAGTGTAGATGAAAGTAGCACTCGTACATATGTCAGTGTAGATGAAAGTAGCACTTCATTACATATGTCAGTGTAGATGAAAGAAGCACTCGTACATATGTCAGTGTAGATGAAAGTAGCACTCGTACATATGTCAGTGTAGATGAAAGTAGCACTCGTACATATGTCAGTGTAGATGAAAGTAGCACTCGTACATATGTCAGTGTAGATGAAAGTAGCACTCGTACATATGTCAGTGTAGATGAAAGTAGCACTTTCGTACATATGTCAGTGTAGATGAAAGTAGCACTCGTACATATGTCAGTGTAGATGAAAGTAGCACTCGTACATATGTCAGTGTAGATGAAAGTAGCACTCGTACATATGTCAGTGTAGATGAAAGTAGCACTCGTACATATGTCAGTGTAGATGAAAGAAGCACTCGTACATATGTCAGTGTAGATGAAAGTAGCACTCGTACATATGTCAGTGTAGATGAAAGTAGCACTCGTACATATGTCAGTGTAGATGAAAGTAGCACTCGTACATATGTGAGTGTAGATGAAAGTAGCACTCGTACATATGTCAGTGTAGATGAAAGTAGCACTCGTACATATGTGAGTGTAGATGAAAGTAGCACTCGTACATATGTGAGTGTAGATGAAAGTAGCACTCGTACATATGTGAGTGTAGATGAAAGTAGCACTCGTACATATGTGAGTGTAGATGAAAGTAGCACTCGTACATATGTCAGTGTAGATGAAAGTAGCACTCGTACATATGTCAGTGTAGATGAAAGTAGCACTCGTACATATGTCAGTGTAGATGAAAGTAGCACTCGTACATATGTCAGTGTAGATGAAAGTAGCACTCGTACATGTGTCAGTGTAGATGAAAGTAGCACTCGTACATATGTCAGTGTAGATGAAAAGTAGCACTCATACATATGTCAATGTAGTTTGTTCTACTCCAAGACCAAATAGGAAAATAGTGACCCACATAAACTGAGATATTTTACTCGGACTTACATGAACCCCCAGTATGGTTGAGGGAGAAGTTTCTCATGTCCACAATAAACAGGAAGACTACCTGGATGACCCAAATATATCGAATGACAATGGGGATCTGGAAATTATTAATTTAACACATTTTGATCTGAGTGTTTCATTTAGACAAGTAATTTTAAAAGATTTGAAGTTTATTCTCTGTTATTCCTAAATGAGTAGATTTTGAAATACAAACATAAGCCAGAATGCTGCTAGTTTCATAAACAAATTACATTTCAAAGTGTACTTTCATTCATAATTAAAGTGAGGAACCTAATGTTTTTGATATTGATAGGAGTAAATTTTATTATTGTGAATTGTATGGCTTAATGCTGCACACATCTTCTTCTTCTTTCGGCTTTTCCCGGTTAGGGGTTGCCATAGTGGATCACCTGTCCGCTCATGATTGGCAGTGGAGTTTTACGGTTTCGAATTGCCAGCCCGGCGCCCAACCTTCCACAGAAGGCACACACACACACACACACTCGCACCTCGGGCCAACACCTAGGGACAATTTAGAGTGTCCAATCCACCTACAGCATGTCTTTGGGATGTGGGAGGAAACTGGAGCACCCGGAGGAAACCCACACAACCACAGGAAGGACATGCAGACTCCGCACAGAAGGCACCCCAGCCGAGGATCGAACCGGAGAACCTCTTGCTGTGAGGCGGCAATGCTAACCGCTGCACCACCGTGGCCACCCTTAACGCTGCACACATCTGATGATATGAATATATGTTCATTCGGGTTCCTATTACATTATCGAATCACTAAATGCCAAATGGCCAAATACTTGAAACAGCCATTTATCGAAGTGTGTTTTGTGGGGTCGCAGTACAGTCGGGAACAGAATATTTGCTCTTTCCCTACTGTAGTGCGACCTCGGAGATGGTATATATAATTAGCGGGGGATGTGGGGGGCACAGCCCCCCACAACAAACGATTCAATGAATGGCCATTTCGAGTATTTAGCCATTCGGCATTTAGTGATTCGATAACGTAATATAGACCCGTTCATTCGGGGGGAGTAGATAGGGGTTATAACAATATAGATAACATTAAGTCAACAAAGGACATAAGAGCAAGTTTTTATCACCATTCAATAATATGACAATTCAGGTCTTTTATAAGACTGTACTTGAGAAGATTAATAAGGTATATGCCAGGTGTATTAAATGGCATAAAAATACATCTTAACTAAAGATGAACTGTTATCTCTACATGAATAAAAAATGATAAGGCAATTAAACCATCAGATAAGGGGGCTAATATAGTGGTAATAACTTATCAAAATCAGACCATGTGTTAGAATATATTACAGTAGCAAGATCAATACAAGGAATTGTCAGATAATCCTACTGAATGACTCCTGTTAGAATATATGGAACTTTTGAATAAGGGAAAAAATTAAATTTTTTAATTCAAAATCAAATTAATAAATGAATGGTAGAACATCATACTATTCCAGTTTTTTACAGTTTACCAAAAACACACAAAAATAGTTGTGATCCACCAGGCAGACCTATTGTGCCAGGAACTGGTAGTATGTTAGAACCTTTAGGTCAGTTCCTTAAAGCTATATTTTATGTTCGTGTTAAAACATTACAAGTTTTATTTTGGATAGTTCTAATTTATTAATGAAATTGAGTATGGTAGAATGGCAGCAGGATTATTTCTGGCTTCCTTGTGATGCTAAAAATCTGTATGGTAGTATTCAACAGCGATAAGGACTGCAAGTGATACATCAAACCTTGGGTGACTCCTCACAAAGTCCTTATAAAGTGGAATTGTTGGAATTTGCCTTAATGCATAATTATTTTAGATTTGATAGGTAATAATACAAGGAGCAGTAAAGGGTGCAAGGGCTGTCCCATCATCTGCTATTTTGGTTATGGGGAAATAAAACATGGAATATATTATGAATTGTGAAATACAGAATTGTATGATTATTAAATATTTTAGATTCATAGGTTAATATTTATTGTCTAAGGTAATGAAAATGGAATTCAATATTTTATGAATACATTGCTGAATAATTATTATGGTCTTGAATTTACTTATAAGATTGATCCTGTATTGATACAATCCTTAGATGTCAGCTTAGATAGGAAGATATGTTCAACAACTGGTAAAAAATCTATGGCTTCTCTTAATTTTTTACATGCTTGGAGTGACCATCTAAAAAAACTTGTTAGACACTTTGCTATACAGTCAAACGGTACGAGCTATGCAGTTGCGTAAAACATCAAAAGACTTTATGGAAATATATTTGTCATAAATTATATAACAGAGGTTATACTAAACATCATCTCTTAGAGGCATTTTCTAAATTCCCTGGAATGGGGGAGGGTAAGAAGAATATTAAAATGAAGGGTGTTTTCCATATTTGAAGATAATACCTCCTCCTATCTGAGTATTTACACATAGTTATCGTACCTCTCAGATGGTGAAGGTTGTTAAAAAGTATTGGCATATATTACTGACAGATGATGCCTTGAAGAGAGTAATTTCTGATGTCCCCAAAATTCATTTAAGGAGAGGACAGAGCATATCAGATTTTCTAGTATACAGCAATTATTAGTAAATTATTTAATTGAATTTCCGGAATGGTAATGTGAAATGTGGGAATTGCTTAGCATGTGATTATATATAACAAGGTAATCCTTGTTCATTGAATGAAAGGAGTTTTGTAATTAATCAGTTTTTGACTTGTAAATTGGCAGGGGCTATATATGCCCTTTGATATACTTATTCTAAAGTGTACATAGGAAAGACTAAAAGAGAGGTGAAGAGAAGGATTTTAAAACTTTTGGTGATGTAAGAAATGGTAGGGATAGCAGCCCAGTGGCTTTACATTTTATTTCACAACAACATGTGCTAACAGATTTTAAAACGATGGTGCTTAATGCAAAGTCCGGACAACTTGAAGGTGGATTTAAAAACATGGTTATAACAAAAAAAAGTTTATTTTATTTTAAAATATCAAACATATATTCCAAAGGGGTTAAATGTGGATATTAATTGGTGTATGTAACTTTAATTCTAATTTCATGTTAACTGCGTACCTAATTTCAGATTGTGTAATTTGTTTTACTTTGTCCCCTGGAAGGCTGGTGAGCTGAGGCACCAGGGACTTTTAACTCTGTATGAATAAAGTGGACTTTTCATGCAGACAAGTGCATTGTATAATGAAATGCAGTGTTATCAGAAGCAGTTATTTGCCCTCATCAGAAAGGTGATCCAAGACTTAAACATGAGGAAATGAGGTAGTAGTAAGATTCAAATCTGGGGAAATGTGGGAAAATGTTACAGTGTGAAGTTGGAGCAGGGTCAACATATACCTACCATGAGTTGAGAGAAACCCAAGATATAAGGGATACAGAAAGAGGTTCTTGCCAGAAGACTAGAATGGGTGATGGTGGGGGAGGGGTACAATATACCTGTGGATGTACACAAGACAATTGTCCAATTTACAACAGTAATGGAAGATGGGAACAACAGAAAAAGGTAACAGCATTCAAATGAAGAATTACAGGGGAAACCTTATGGATGAAAAGATGTTAGTAAACAGGTTCTAAATTAATATTTCTAAATACTGTTCATTTGTTAATGATTGCAAATGAAAGTTTTCATACTTATACTTTGGACCGAAAACCCTAACCTTTCAGTTTCCCTCAGAAGAATGTGCCCCCCCCCCCAACGCACCACCTTACTAATAACTGCTAAAAGTGACCCTAACCCTGCACCCTTTCCCTAGCCCTATCCCCTCACTCAGCCTGCACACACTTGCACAAACACTCCCACCATCTAATGCCAAAAATTACAGAATATCTGAACATTTTAGCATTAGTCTCCCAAACTAACACTTACCTTACCTGTAAATGTGTGTGTACATACCTACAAACACACACACACTCTACTTCAGGTTTACATTTGCCCTCAGTCGCATTCAGAACCAATAATTCTGAAACCAGGATTTGAGACCACAGTGGCTTATGATGCACAGTAAACTACAAACTTTTTTTTTTATAAACTAAACGAGTAAAGGGCATACCGGTACTTTAGAGGTCCCCATGTCTTGTTGTGTAGAACTGAAGAAGAGAAGAAAGGTGTACATGTGTGGTGACTGGGAGATTGCTAGCAATGCTAACAGGAAAGGCAGCTTCACATGAAAGGTGGTGGGATCCTGTTGCGGATGATTGTGGAATACAGCTAAACGGAGGGATTTAAGGGTGGCATGGATAGACAAAAAAAGGGATGTTGACTGCAATACTCAGGCATACTTCATGTAGAAAAAATGCCTTCTTCCATCAGTGACAATGTGTGTTTTATATCTTTGCTAATTCACCTAGTCTCTTAATAAACTGTCTCACATGGAAAATTATTATGATGTGTGACACACTGTTTCAAACTTTGAAGAAAAATTCTACCACTGAATGGCTACACAGACAAATGTGCAGGTTGGAAAGCAGCACAAAACCTTTTCAGCTACAGTAAAATAACCACTGAGAAGGAAATGATTATTGCTGCCCATTTTAGTATAGAAGCGAGATGTACAAAGGGACATAAACCAACATTTGTCCTGTGCTATAAATATCTTGGTGCTCCACAAACAGCTGGAAGTCTCATCAAATGCCTCAATCTTCCCACCTCTGGTCAAATCTCAGATGAGTCTACTCTCTGCCTTCAATTAACAGCAGTACAATCAGTAAGCCAATCACTGGATCAAGAAGACTGCTTAAAGAGGAAAGGCTGGAGATTTTCGTAAGTTCTAAAATAATTGTATTTAAATTACTTTCACACCTCACTTTCAATTCTCTAGTCTTGCAGTGACTAATATGTCTGTAAATATAACATCTAGTTAGAATCAGCTAACTGTTACAGCTGCAGTTTCTAGACAAATCATGTATCCTGCATAAAATGTATAAAGTCTAGCACACATACTGAAGTGTAAAATTCAAGAACTGTATTATTTTTAACTGATCTGAATAATGAACAAGGCAGTTCTATGTAAGCACAGTAATTAGAATTTCATGTGCTTGTTGCCTTTTGGTGACCAGTTAAATACAATGATTAAAAGTGACCGTTTTAACATATACATCCTTAGCAAAATTAATGTCAGGGTGGGATTATTTACTTAAATTTGTCGGATGAGGGGTCACTCTTAGCATGTGGTCATTTTACAAGGTGGACTTGTGATGAAAGCACCAAAATACATGCAGCAGAAGCAATTACAATGTACAGTACCAAACTGCATCCCAAGCAATATCAAAGAAGTCACTGCACTTTTCATATATGTGAGGTGATGCACTAGTTTACTAAAGGACAGATCTTGGAGTTTATAATAGAATAAGGCAAAAAAAATAACCAAATGCATTTGAGACAGGATTTGTAAAACAGAAGGTCCAGTGTGGAGTCAGACTGGTTCTGTCACACTGTACTTAAGAGTTAATCACAAAGATATGTGAAAAGTGGACGGCAGGATAGTGAAAAAATGAATAATGCACAACAGCAGCATTTCAAGGAATATGTGATTGAATTAGGAATGTAGAAGAATTTAGTGGGGAAGCAAAACATCATGGGTAGGATTCACCAAGGGCTGGATTTAAGTATAGAAGGTCTACAGGGAGGATAGAAGATCTGTTAATTCTGGAACAGAATACAAACTGATGACATATAGAGTTCTGAACTTTCACTTTAAGGCAGTCATGAAAACTGTGCCAATAATATTAGGGAGGATCGTGCACTAAATGCCCCTTCTCCAGCAGCACTGTACATTTGGGAACAGTCAGTAAGAAGGTGTTACTAGATCTAAGTTCTATCACTAAGGTGAATGGGAAGTTTTGTTAAAGAAGTAGGCACACCTACTGTGTACAATTATGAAGCTCACATGGCTAGACACAGGCTTACATATTAAATAAAATGCTTAGAATCAAGCACACTGTGGCAAATTATATATAACATTAAAGGTACACAACAGGTGGAAAGGACCTAAAGCTATAGCTTCATATTAACTTACAGTTTTAACATACCTGCACATAAGAAATCTTTAATGGATATCTAAACTGGTATTAAGCAGTAAACCACTAAAAGACTGAAGTGATCAAATGTCATTTCAGCAACCTCTAATGCTGGTCCAATAAAAAAGACAAACAATAGCTTATTTTTATTTTATTTATTTTTTATTCTCTTCTTAATTGGCTAAATGAAGTTACCCATATGAATCTTTTCAGCCATGACACTGACCACAAGGATATTCAAATACAAATACAGGCAAACCATTCAGATAGGGAAAATTTTACAATACAAAAAATAAGATCACAAAGAGGGAATGTAGAACAGAAGATTAGTAAAGTAGAAGTTAAAAAAATAGAAGCTAAAGTTATGGAATATCTGCAAAGTGAAGGATTTAGTATAGAAAGTCTATCACAGGTTATATAGTGTAGAAAGTCTATCACAAATAGCATGAAGGAACAACAAGTCCCCCAAGTAAGGAGAAACAGGAGGAGCAGGAGACATCTGAGGAAGAAATATGGACATGGGAAAGAGAAATGTAATATGGTGCAATAGTTATGCAAAGGAGAAAGCAAAACTAATCAATACAACAAGAGCAGCACCAAAAATGTTTGAAGAGAAATACAGGCAAAGACATCCGGATATGACAATGTTACAATACAAAAAATAAGAAACAAAGAGGAAAAGTACAAAAGAGGATTAGTAACGGAGAAGTTAAAGAAACAGAAAAGGTTATGGATTGCCTGCAAAGTGAAGGATTTAGTGTAGAAAATCTAATTTTGACAGCAGGATAGAACAATGGATCCCCAAATTAAGGAGAAACCATTGGAGCAGAAAACATCTGATCAGTTGCCATATGAAGACACTTTGGAGCCTCCCACAGGAAACCAGGCAAAAGTTCAGTTGGAGTTGCACACCGAGGGAAAGAATAGGAAACTGAGGCAACTCTGACAGTCAGTGCACTGGAGTGGTAGGCCAGTGAGCTTCCACATGAAAAAGCAATGGATGAACCAGGATGAAACTGAAGAGAATGTGGCACAGGAAGATGCTCTGGAATTTTCTGTAGAATGCCTGCAGGAAATGGAGAACAAAATGTGCCCTCAATTTAGAAGAAAATGATCTAAGAGAAAAGTTGCTTGATTTAATAGAGATGAACAGACATATTAAGATCAATGAAAGAAACAGACTACAGAAAGTTAATTAAAATCTAAAAAGTTGTAAGTTTGATTAAACAAATGAATATAGTAATTAGGACTGTTCATAGAGATTCATGTGATATAACAGGAGGAAACAGGATATATTACTGTGCAGCTAAATTTATAACAGATAAAATCTTAGCACAAAAACACTGGGAAGTAAGGGGAAGGAAGAGGAGAAATCAAATGCCATAATGGAAGTATCAAATAGAGAAAACTATGAAGTAATTAAGATGAGGTGGCACTGTTGGAAAAGTATAGAAGAGGGAACAGATGTACAAAAATACTCAGAAAAACATAAGTGATAAAAGCAATGCACAGTATCACAACAGATCAGGATATATTGTGCACTACTACAAAGAATAAATTAAATACATCAGCAGAGGCAGAACTTGGAAGATATGCAGATAAATATAAAGGAAAAGTACAAAATAAGCAATTTATTGATGCCCCAAAAAGTTTTATAGAGAATTGGGAAACAAGGCAAAAATAATTGAAACATCACCAAAAAAGAAGAAATAGATACATTTTGGAGAAATATCTATGAAGATCCTGTGGTACATAACAAAGATGCTAAATAGATAGAAGTAAAAGAAAGAATAAGAAGTTCAAATGTACAGGATATGAAATGGGATGAAGTAATGGCCAGAGAGATTAAGCAAAGTTAAGGAAAGCTCCTAATTTGAAAACCCCATGCCCAGATGCAGTACCTAACTTCTGGCTAAAAGTATTATCATCTTTACATGAAGATTTAGCCATGAGTAAGAACTACTTATATGCGCATTCTGAAAAGACGTCAAGCTGATTAACAGGAAAAACAATGCTCCAACATAAGAGCGAACCTGCAAGCTATCCTAAAAAACTATAGACCAATAACTTGCCTTCCAACAACCTGTAAACTATACACTGGAATTGATGCCAACAGAGTTTATAGTCATTTAGAAGAAAACTCAATCATGGTAATAGAACAAACGGGTAATAAAAGAAAGTCATATGGAACAAAGAATCATTTGTTGTTAAATAAAGTCATAATGGAAAACTCCAAAAAGGGAAGGAATTGAAGTATGGCATGGATAGACTACAAAAGAGCATTTGACAGCATCTCACATTCATGGATAAAACAGTGGTTAAAAATGTATAAGATGCAGCCTTCCCTGATTGATTGCATTACAGCGACCACAAAACAGTGGCAGACCACTTTGCAATTAAACCATGATAAAGGACAAATTTTTATTCCAGGAG
This sequence comes from Protopterus annectens, assembly GCF_019279795.1. Taxonomy (NCBI): domain Eukaryota; kingdom Metazoa; phylum Chordata; order Ceratodontiformes; family Protopteridae; genus Protopterus; species Protopterus annectens. Next base: position 1,190,795,038 of record NC_056739.1, read on the forward strand.
ACAAATCCAAAGGAGGATGTTGCAGGATGACTCCCTGTCACCGGAGCTCTTTTGGCTTGCCCTTAACCTGTTAAGCTGTCTACTTAACACAAAATACTAAGCAGTTGAACACTCCCAAGGTCGATTTATTAACCAACAATAGTGTAAGCAAAGTACAAACCAAGCTTTCGGTGAGCTCAGTGTCTCACCTTCATCAGACAACATTCACAAGCCAGCTAGCATAGTTTATATACTAAAAACTTAATTAGTTAATTACATTCAATTATGCAAAGACCTATTTGGTTACAAAATATGTATGTATATATATGTACATTTATTTCATATTTTTAAAAACCATCCTCATCTTAAGGACCATCCTTTAATCACTAGTTAAAACATTTCACTAACAATAATCTAATTTACAATATTAAAAAAAACCCTTATAAAAACCATTAATAAAAAATCTCTTAAAACTCATATTATGTCAAGGAAACTTTATACTGAGTAAGCTTAGATTTTGTGTTACTCAGTTCTCCCACACCACTTTAAGTCGAAACAACATTTACACATGTTTATAATATATGTGTATGTCACACGTAAAAGGAAAGAAATACAGTACTATTCTAACCAAAACATAGTTTCAGTTAAAAACCAAATAAATTACCTACACATACATTAGAAAAGATTGAACCTGTAAGCCTAAAGAAATATACCCTAGGCTTATTGTACTTTAAATAAATCTCATACTTTCTTGCTGCTAAAATATTTCATCTTCAGCTAAGCAAGTAACCCCTAAAATACTCATCTTTTATTAGATAACAATTTTAAAACAGGAGCAACAGAGACATACTCATTTAAACCTGGGCTAGTGTATGCCCATGTACGTAACTGCCAGTAAAGTTCATTTACTTCTAAGTAGACCTGCTAAGGGCCACTTAAATTATCAGCAAATGACTTTCCTAAAACTGTGAATTTAAAACAATGTCCTGGACAGGCATTAATATGCCTGGCAAGGGCATTGTTAACATCCTGTTTAACTATGGCATGAGTGTGCTCATAAATCAGCTGCCTAAATTTTCTTTTTGTTTTTCCAATATAAAATGCAGTGCATTTTTGACACACAGCCACATAAACAACCCCGATGGACTCACAGATGAATTTCCCCATTATTTTGTATTCTATATCCCTAATTCTAACCTTTGAGTCAGTGAGAATGTGCTTGCATTGATTGCAAGCACCACATTTCCTTGTTTCTACAAAACGTTGAGTTAAAATCTTAGTTTTTGATTCAAGCAGGCTTTTTAGATTTTGCCCTCTTCTAAAAGTAATTTTTGGACACTCTCCTAACCTGTTGGTCAAAAATGTGTCTTCAGTAATAAGTGCCCAACATTTGTTAAGCACCTTCCTGATTTCAAAATGATCAACAGAGTAGGTACAAAAAAATCTCAAACCAGACTCAGGTAAGTTAGCCTTTTCACTACTCAATCTAAATGGGGAACCAATAGTACCTTCCAAAACGTTGTTTTCTATGGTCAAGAAGGGTTTATAAAAACCCACCCTTCTTTTAGTGATAACTTCCATTTTAATATCAAGGAGTAACGGACCAGGGTAGCCTCTATTGCTAAACATACTACTCAAATGTTCTCATTCTTGCAAAAAGTCTTCAAACTCAGAAACCATCCTAGCGGCTCTAACCATCTGGCCTTTGACTATGGCCTTCTTTTGGTAACTAGGATGGGAGCTCGTAAAATGCAAAAACGCATTTGAGTAAGTAGGCTTACGGTAAATCAAACTCCTATACTTAGAATTCACCACGTCTTTCATGATAAGGATGTCCAGAAAGTTAATACTGGATTCATGTAAGTTGTATGTAAACTCTAAGAAAGACGTCTTTTTTGTAAGTGAATCTAAGAATTTGGGTATTTCCAAAGGAGAAGCTTTCCATATAAAAAACATGTCATCCTGGTACCTAGTGTACCAGGTGACATAAGACGTAAAGCAGGGATCAGGGAATAAGAAATTCCTTTCCCAGTAGGCTAATACACCATTAGCGAAACTCCCGCCACAGGGTGATCCCATCGCTACCCCTGATTTCTGAAGGTAGATACTATTATTAAAGGACATAAAGTTGTTACTTAATACTATTTCTAGTAGTGTCTCAACCACATAGATCACATTGTCGTCCTATTGGTACGTTTGGAGCAGTTTGTCTACTTAACACATTAGGTCATGACTACAATTTGGCTCCCACAAAACAACAAAGTGATAAGACTTCTCATCTTCTTTTCGTGGACAATTTAAAACTGCATAGCTCACCATATGAGAAACTGAAAAGACAACTGCAAGTGGCCACAACTTTTTCAGATGATATAAGAATGTCATTTGGTTTTAATAAATGTGCAAATGCAACCTTTAAACAGGAAAGCTGTAGCACCAAGAAAACATCAGTTTGGGACAGGAATGTGATATAAAAGAACTTGAGCAAGAGGGAGTGTATAAATATTTGGGAACTGATTAAGGATTAACAATAAAACATGAGCAAATGTGAATAAAACTTAGGAATATTTTAGAAGTCTTAATACTGAAAACAGCATTGACATCTAGGAACAAAGTCCAAGCTATAAACCAATTTGCTCATCCCTAATGTACAGTTTTGGAGTGACTGACTGGCCCTAAAAGGTGTTGGACAGGAAAACCAGAAGGATACTTCATATTCATCAAATGATTTATACAAATCAGTGCATACCAAGACTATGCATTTCCCATTCTGAAGGTGGTATTGGCCTCCTCAAAACTGATTACATGTACAGATCTGCAGTTGTACAACTGCATACATATCTGCTGACCTCACAAGACCCAAACACAGTGAAAGTTTTAAAACATGAGGAGAATAAGTCTAAGACAACTTCCCTGCTTAGTGTAGCAGAAGCATGTCAGCGTCCTGTGGGAATGGAAATCAAACTAGAAGTTGATAAAACTCAGGCAACAATTGAATGAGCAAAAAAACAAAAGAAAGAATATAAAGTGAAGTATCAGATCAGAAGGCAAGAAATGTGGAAAATACATAAATATAGTTGCAAGAATAGAAAACTCTTGGAACAACCTAATGTTGATCAGGATCAAACACAGGAATGGTTACGGAGAGGTGAATTAAAAAAAAAAAGGGTTAATATTGGCAGCGCAAGATAGTGGACTAAGTATACGTTGGTTTACAAAGTCCTGAACATGTGGGAGAAACAGACAAATGTAGGTTTTGTAAAACAGAACTGGAAACCGTGGCACATCTTGTTGCTGTTTGTGATATACTATAGGCAGAAGGCCTCTATACTCAAAGGCATAATAATGTGGTAAGACTGTTGCACTGGGGATTGTGCAAACTTTATGATACTAAGTAGCTGATAAACAATAGAAACATGAGCCACAAAGCATTATAGAAATGATGAAGTTTGTATTACATGGGATCACCCATTACCAACAATTCAAAAAATAGATGCAAGAAAACCAGATATAGCAGTCCATGAAAAGAAGACAAAAGTAGCAATGATCACTGAAAGTGTTACACACACTGACTATAATACCTTACATACAGAGAGACACAAAGTTATAAAACACCAGGATTTGCAGACAGAAACAAGGGCAATGTGGAAGAAGGATACCCAGACATTTCCAATAGTAGTATAAGCAATGGGTCTTACAAAAAAAAAATTTAGAATTGAACTTGGATATGTTACTGATATATGTAACTCCATATGAATTGCAGGAGTCATCATTACTGCGCACATTGTGGGTGCTGAGAAGAGCACTTCTGGCTAACATCAGAGATTGAAACAATACTAATTTCATGAACTTTAATCATTCTTTAATTTAGGAATGGGGTCCATTCCCATCATGGTATTAGAAACCCAAAAGACTTGGAGAAATTAAAAAAAATTAAAGTAAGAGTAAATGCGCCATACATGGACAATTTAGACTAGCTAGTCAAGCACATGTTTTTGTGAAGTGACAGGACCTCACAATACTTTGAAAAAACTCAAGCAGACATTAGGAAAACACATAAATTCCACACAGACAGTGACCGGAAGGTAGGACTGAACCGCATACCATGTAGCTGTGAGGTAGAAATCTTAGCCAGTGAATCACCATGCTGCAATGATATACAAGAAGAAGAATAACAACAGATAGCTTGTTCGAGGAGCACAGATGTTAATGGGATTATTCAGTCACATGAACTTAGAATCTTAAAAGGAATAGCAAACTGCAACAGGAATGCACCCTGACAGTGAGCAGATAGTTCCCTCTGTAGTGCAATTAACTGTACAGGAGAGTACAGAGCTGAGGCTGATAAAAGTACTGATTAAGTGGAGACAGGGCTGAGTAAAAGACCTTAACAATGAGAAGACATGTAAGAAGAGGAACCAGGCAGGGGTGTCCTCTCTCTCCTTTCTTATTTGCATTATATTTAAAACCATTGGCAATGGAAATAAGGGACTCGTACATTCAAGGATATAATTGGTACGGTAGTCAAGAAAAGCTGGCTTTATTTGCAGTTGTCATTATTTTATACCTGACAAAACCAGAAAGGGACATTACAGTGCTGTGAAAGATACTGAAACCGTTTCAAACCTTTCTGCGATACAAAATTAATGAAGCAAAAACAAAAGCAATAGCCGTAAATTATGTATCCACATACAAACTGGTTCAGCAATATCCATATTCATGGAGACATGATAAAATGAAGCATTTAGTAGTATGGATAAAAAATGATATCAGTGCGGCAGCTAAGGATATGCAGGAAGAGACATAGCAAAAGATAATACAAAAACTGAGAAAATGGAAGCTCTGTTATATGGTCATCGATAGTAAGATACAAGAAGTTAAACTGTTTTTCGTCCCTTTAGTCTTGTAGACTGGTCAGACATATTTTTATCAGCCAGAGGAGTTGTGGATAGCAATTAATAAAATGTGGAAGGATTTTATCTGGGGGGGGGGGGGAAGATGGCAAGAGTTAAGTGGGATAAGCTTATTCTTCCAATAGAACAGAGCAGATTGGGATTACCATAGTTGAAGGGGTATTTCAGAGCAACACAAGCAGAATCTATAATTCAAAGTAGAAAGAGACAATGGTGAAACAGAGAGGAGACTCAAGTAACTGGAAGAGACTGGGATTTTGGATGCAGACCTTTAAGGAGAACAATAAGCATACAGAATATTATATTTATAAAGTAGTAGAAGGTCTTCTAAGAAGTAAGCCAACATAGGAATGGAGAAAGGAGATTCTTCCAATATGGATGACTGCAATTAGGAATACAGACAGTAGGCAAAAGGGGGCTGGAATATACTGGAGGAAACTGGCAAATTAACCAAGGTATTGGGAGCAAATAACTCGAGAGGGAAAAGTAACAGGATGGGAAAACGCCAAGAACTCATTTGGACTGCAGACTAGAGACTGCCTTCCGTATCAAGGACTGATATCAGAGTATAGGCAAAGAGAAAGAAATAAGGGGGTCCTAAATAAAAGACCAGCACTGGTAGAGTTTTTAGTAGAACCTAAAACAGAAGCTGCCATTAAGAAAGGAATAATTAGTAGAGCATATAAAATATTGCACAATAACTATAAGAATCAAACAGAGGAGGTTAAGAAGGATTGGGAAGAGAGATTAGATAAGCAATTCACAAATAAACAATGGGGGAATATATGCATGTCTCCCAAACATGCAACAAAATCTATAAGATTTAGGATCTTTGCCTGGAAGTGTTTACATAGGTATTTTTGTACAACAAGCAGACTTCAAATATTTTTTTCTTAGGTAGGCAGCAAATGTTGGAGGTGTGACGGGGAGGAAACAGATAACTGAGAATATATTTTCTGGGAGTGTAATGAGTTGGTTGGCAGACTTTAATGATTCCCAGCAGATTGCTCTGTCGGAGATGCTGGGTGAGCAAACTGGAGTAACTAGGTATTTTTTTTTTAGCTATGATACAGAATCGGAATTGCCCAGACATAGTAAGACCTTGCTCAGTCTAATTATGATGGCTGCCACAAAAGCAATTACTAGAAAATGGAAATCAAAGTCTAAACGAACTTTACTAGAAGTAGTGAAGATAGTAACAGAGATCTTTAGAAAAGGGTAGGAGCAAATTACATAGGAAAAAATTGTAACTGTCGAATCAATACATGCAGAGGCGGAACCAGGTTTAAAAGAAGGCAAGATTTGTATGAGCTATGTAATGGTTGACTAACAGTGACTGGATATGTTAAAAGTGATGCATAATGTTTGCAGCTATAGTTGTGTCGGCAGGGTTTGTAATGTATATTTTTTGCAACAGAGATTGTGTCACTAGGGATAATTTAATAAAGATGTTTCTTGTTTAAAAAAAAAAACAATGAGAAGAAGTGCTACCTGAAGGCAAAGGACCCGGAGCCAGAATGCTTTTGCTACAACTCGTTCTACCCTCACTAGTATGTTTTTAACCTTCAGGAAGGTAAGCACTTCAAAGTCTAGGGCATAAGTTCAACCTCACAGCCAATATCTAGGAACCTGAAGGCTGAATCTATGCAACTGAGGGGCCAGCTGTGTTCTCAGCCACAGGGCTGGCAGTGTTTATCCTCCGAGATTTGCTCAAAAATTCAATTACTGGGGCACCTTTCTTAACACTTCCAGATTCATCAGCTCTTAACAGGAACTCAGTTTTTCACTAGTTGAGGAAAAAACTCTGCACCTGTGAAAGTAGGTAAGGATATCAAAGACTTGGTCATGGAAATGGTTTGAGACTTTGCCCTCTTCATGGCTGCTTAATTCTTTACCCTGTCACTATCTGGTGTCTGCCTGGGATCAGGTGTCACCTTCCTGCTGACCCCTGAGTCGGCTACACTCCACTGCAGCTTCTTACCATCAAGGTAGGCCTTAAAAGGCCATTGTTATCTGAAAGTTAAAAAACAGAAACAAAAACAAAAATATAAAAGTCAATCTTTTAAGCAACACTAATATTCACTAGATGGCTAGTATTTTTTAGTCCAAAATAGACGGACAAGAACTACAATTCTGATGTGATTCTGAATTTTATCTAAGGGCTCCTTCACAAATAGTACCATCTTCCCTAAAGTGTTACTGTTTTGCCACTCCTTCCTTCTTTCTGCATCAGGTTGTTCTAACAATTCATGAATTTCTAGAGAGTATTTGTGAATTTTCAATCAGTGAATTCTCTGAGTCATATTTGCTATCTTCTAAAAGCATTTACTTGGGTGCTTTTATTTTGGCTACAATTTTTGATTCAATTATGACAGCAGAGAATGAGTAAACATTTCTTTATTTAATGTACCCCTTCTCAATTTGCCTTGTCAGTTACATGTGTCACATTGCCTAAGTTGCTCTCTCAAAAGTGAGAACAGTGCAGGCATGCCTCAGTACAGTAAGCCTGCAAAGCCACAAACACAACAAATTTATGTCTGGAGAAGGAAGGTAACAGTAGAGAGATTACAAGTACCTGCCGAGCAGGCTTTTCACATGCAAAAAATCTTAAATGTAACAGGCAAGATGGAAAAACTTAGAGACATATCCTTAAGTTAATTTTCCAACATTTTCAAATCTTAACTTTGCAGGAAAGGCACCTTTACTCATTCGTGAGGATTTCCATTTTGTATTTCAATGAAAGAAACACTTTCAAAAAAATTCAATTTCCATACACTGATACCAATGAAAAAAAATAGCAAACTTTAACCTTAGTGGAGTCAGTGTAAAATAAATGTGTGACTTTAAAGGGTGCAACACCATGCATGAGCAAGAATACCCCATTAAAATTTATGGATACAACCCAAAGTTAATGTCACAGTAGCAAATACTAAATTTATTTGGGCCTTGGATTAATAAAATGTTTACAATGTTTTTTATTAAAAGGTGGCCTAAATACATAACAGGTAAGTGGAAAACTGCATCACAGCACTTAACTCACCAACTTTCATGATGCATATCACCTCATCAGAAAATCAGTGTAAGAAAGCATGCAACACAAGCACAAAGGCATGCTGAGGCACTTAAAAGCAACCTTCCTAAACAACAAAGATCGCCTAGACCTCCCGTTGGCAAAGCTATGCCCAAATACACTCAGAAAAAAAAACCACCACCTAACAGCACACATACAGTTGCACTTAATGGAGCCCCAAACATTAAGCCCCTAAGGCAAGCAAACACACTTCCCAGGACTCTCATCATAGGGGACTCCATTGTAAGACATAATGATGTCCCTTTAACCAGGCTGAATAAGGAAAAGATAATGGTTAGTTGCTTATCTGCAACCAGGATTTACCAAACCATGCATGCACTCAGGTCATTACACCACAGCTACCAGTATGATTCGACTATAGTCCATGTAGGTGTAAATGAATTGAAACATACTTTCCTGGACAATATGAAGAGAGACATTACAGAGCTCCAAGACTGTGTGTCCCAGCCTGGTATGAGCCTAGCACTGAGCAGTATATTCATACCTCTCAACCTCTTACCAGAAATCTGGACAAAGCCATCAATAAAAGTGGTCGGGTGCCAGGATCCACCACATAACGCATGCACTCAAGTCACTCCACAACAAGTACAAATATGACTCTGTCATTGTCCATGCTGGAGTGAATGCCTTGAGACGTACCTCCCTGGACTACATGAAAAGAGACAGGGAAGAGCTCTCGGATCATGTGGCCCAGGCAGGTATGACCCTAGCCATGAGTAGCATCCTGCCTTCGCCCAGAATGATACCACAACATAAGGACAAAATGATTGACTTCAACAATTGGCTAAGCCTGGGACGACATGATTGACAGACCACGATGCTTTGCCAGAGATGGTCTGCACCTGCCGCCTCTGGGATTCAGGTTACTGGCTAAGGCTCTTGCCACCCCTATAGTGCCTTTTTTAGGCAAAGTTCAAAGAACAAAACCACCACCGTAACAGGTACAAGCATGCAAAATCTGAAGGTAATGCTACTCAATGCTAGAAGTCTAAACCTCAAAATGCACTCTCTCGAGGCACTCCTAAAAATGGAGAACATCGATATCTGTGCAGTAACTGAGACCTGGTTCAAGGCTCCAGAGAGCACCCTGCAATACCAGGCTACAACTCTTATCACACTTTTCGGCCACCAAAGCAGGACCGAAACACTAAAGGTGGAGAAGTGTCAATATTCACCAAGGATATTCACACCACCAGGCTAGTTGCCCAACACAATGCGTCTGAAATTCTCCAGGTGCAACTAACACTAGGTAAGACTGCAATCCAAATTGTAGCTTGCTACAGATCCCCCACCATACCCCAAGATTCTCACTACACCTTTCTAAACATACTGGAAAATATTAAGATAGAACCTAACACCCTAATACTGGGTGATTTTAACTACCCTGCCATTAACTGGGAAAGCTACTCATGTACCAACACCTTTGCCCAACGGTTCTTGGAATTCATAAATTCCAACGCCCTGGATCAACTAATCCATAGTCCCACCAGGGGCTCCAATATCCTAGACCTGGTCATTACCAACATGGGAAATCGATGCTCCACACCTATGGTCACCCTCTCGTTAGTCACGTCTGACCATAAGCTAATCACCCTTAACATCCACATCCCACCCCCACCCCCCCAGTAAGGAAACTTCCATAAAAAACTTCTCCAAAGCCAACTTCATGCTACTCAAGTCAGAAGTGACAAACTTCATGACACCCATGCAGATGGGAGCTGAAAGTTCAACTACTGAATCCTACACTAAGGCACTGTACGAGCACATCAACTCATGCATAAATCGTGCCATCCCAAATAGAACCAAGTTGCTCTCATCCAAAAAAAAAGAAGCCATCTGGTGGTCCCCTGCCATAAACAAACTTTACAACAAAAGGAGGAAACTGTTGCAAAAAAGAGGAAAATCCCAGGATGCAAAAAACATCCTTACCAGCCTCAGTAAGAAACTGAGATCCCTCATAAAATCCTCCAAAGCTAGTTACGAAAATAAAATTGCCAAAGATTCCAAAGACAACAACAAGGCATTCTATAACTATGTCAAGAATCTAAATGGCAATGCTCAGATCTGCTCTGAGCTAAAACAGAATGGCATTAAATATACTGATCCCAAGGATATTGCCAATATCCTGGCAGATCGATTCAGTGCCAGCTTCACCCCCTAAATGGCCCATCTCAATACCGGAAGATTGCCAAATTCCGGTAATAATGGCCACACAGGTAAAAAACGCACTCTCCAAAGCTAAGAATTCAGCATCCATGGGACCAGATGACATCCCGGGCTGTGTACTACATGAACTACAATATGAACTGGCACCTCACCTAAGTGTCATGTTTAATCATAGCCTCACCTCAGGTTTCGTGCCCACTGAGTGGTGCACAGCTACAGTTATCCCACTCCACAAGGGGGGATCCACCTTGGATCCCGGAAACTACCGTCCCATCAGTCTGACAAGCCTTATCTGCAAGGCCATGGAGCGTATTATCATGGAACTTATAAACAAAGACATTGGCAACCTTCAAACACTGGACCCCACCCAGTTTGGGTTCGTGAAGGGCCAATCTTGTCTCTTGAACTTGATTGACTTCTTCAAATCAGTCTCCAGAGCCATGGACAAGGGTAAGGTGGTCCACACAGCCTATCTAGACCTTGCCAAGGCCTTTGACATCATCCCCCAGTCTGGAATCATAGATAAACTTACTAGGCTGGGCATTGATCCCTACGTCACCCAATGGGTTGCTAACTGGCTTACTGACAGAACCCACACTGTAAAAGTAGCCGACTCCAAATCCAGCTCCAGACAAGTGACAAGTGGAGTACCTCAGGGTTCAGTCCTGGGACCGCTCTTGTTTGGCATCTACTTCTCTGAAGTACAGGCCAACACTAAGGGACTCTGGATAACAAAGTTTGCAGATGACTGCAAACTGGGAGCCATTATTGAATCCCCAAATGATGTGGACACTCTACAAAAGGGCCTTACAGAAACAGATGCTTGGTGCCAGAGCCATGAGCTCAAGCTCAATGCCAAGAAATGTATAGTTATCTCCTTTAGGAAAAAACATGTATCCGTGAATTACCATATAGGTGGCAGTACACTAAACACCGAAAGTTTGATAAGAGACTTAGGGACACAGGTGGACAGTGGTCTCACCTTCGATAACCACATCGCCACAACAGTCAGGAAATCCTTCTATGTGGCACACCTCATCACTAAGGGCTTTTCATCCAGAAAAAAGGAGGTCATTGTCCCGCTGTACTCATCCCTCATTAGACCCATTATAGAATACAATGCCCCGTTTGGTATGTACCTCTCAAGACATTTGCAACAACTGGAAAGGCCGTAGAAATACCTCACTAAAAGAATCACAGGCCTAAAGCGGATGCCCTACGCTGACCGCCTTAAAAAACTCCAGCTATACTCTGTCGCATATCGTCTACTCAGAGGCGATCTTTGCTTAACATACAAGGCCATGTCAAACCCAGAGCTGTTGGACATGCTACACTTAAAGTAATCCCAATCCCTCAGAGTCACATGCTCCAGGGATCTAAACCTTGTCATCACAATAAACAAAACATGCTGGAGGGATAGGTTCCTGACCCAGAGAAACCCCAGACTCTGGAATAGATTGCCCATACATGTCAAGCAGAGTGCCTCTTTGGTCCTCTTCAAAAGGAACCTTGACGATTGGATGGGAGAAAGGAAATTCACCCCGGGGATCACGTCAGTCGCCCTGCTAGACAGGGGTACAGGTAAGTAAATAGTGTGGGAATAAATAGCCAGGGAATTGTTATGGCTAGGCTTGTATAGGCCCTAGGACTGATAGCCTAGTACCAACCTATGAACCTATAAAGGCCCCAAAATAGGGACAATTTCTAAATACTGATCTTACAAACTTAGAAAGCTGATAGAATAACAGGTTTTGCATTAGCATGAATTTTATGAAGGGTATGAAGCCTGCAACTCAAACACATCATTATTTTCTAACTTCAATCATAAATGATTTGTTACTAATTTTCAGAAAACCACAATTTTATGAAAAACTGACAAAAAATATGAAGCAAAAATCTGGACACTGCAAAAATCTGCACAGTTGAGAGGTATGAGTATATTATCATCATTGGGGATGATGCCACAATATGAGCAAAAGATGATTAATTTTAACAATTTTCTGTCTTTCTGGAGTCAGTCTAAAGGGACCAAATATTTATCACCTTGGAAGGACATGATTAATGGACCATGTTGCTTCCCCAAGGATTGTCTGCACCAGTCCCCTCTAGGCTTTTGAATGCTGGCTAAAATTTTATCCACCCCCCACAGTGCCTTTTTAGGCAATCCTAATTAACAAACCTAGCGACACAGCAAAATCAACTGAACTGAACCTCAAAGTGCTACTGCTTGATGTATGGATCCCATATAAAAACACGAGAAAAAAAAGACATCTGTGCAGTTACCAAGACAGTTTAAAGCAGCAGACAGTACGCCGGAAGTGCAAGATTTAAGTGCCATCCACACTTTCAGACCAGTAGCTGCACAGACAAAGGCTAAAGGTAGAGGTGTCTTGATATACATGAATAACAAGAATACCTCTAGGTTGGTCAAACAGGATGACATGCTGGAGTTTCTCCATATGCAGATTACCACAAACAAAATCCTGCACCATATCCTAGCCAGCTAAGGTCACTATACATGTCCCACGAAGCTCAGAATGCATACCTGAACTTACTGGAGACACTTGCCATCCAACCTAACACCCTACTCATGGGAGAATTTAATTACCCCTCTATAGACTGGGTATCCTACATGGCCTCAAATCTGCAGACACAGAGATTCCTGGACTTTGTAAATACAAACACACTTGACCAAATACTCAATACACCCACTACAGGCTCCAAAAACTGAACCTCACACTCACAAATATGGGAGAATCTTGCATCCTCCAGTGTCTCATCCTCTCTGTAAGGTCCGACCATAAAGCTGTGTCCTTCAAAATCAACTCCTTAACCCCAGTAAAACCAGTAACAGTTAGAAACTATTCTAATGCAAACAACCTTTTATTATGTGATAGTTTGTCAAAACTCAAAGCCCTTCCAGATACCAAGAACACAGCAGCATATGCTGGATTGCTCTCAGAAACTCAGTGCAACCATGTCAATGGCTGCATACAGGCTGTTGTATCTACCAGAAGTCCACAACTAGCCCCAGAAACAGAAAACAGAAGTGGCATCCCAAATTAAGCAGTATATGCAACAAAAGGAAAAAAAAATTGTCAAAAATCAGGAAGGGTAATTTTCATAAAATAAAATCTCACTCATCAAACTACAGAGGGCTAATTAGGTTAAACAAAGCCAACTTTGAGGTTAAGATACCCTCCCAGGTGAAAGATAATCATAAAGCTTTCTTAAACTATGCCAGAAAAAGGGCAGCACACAGAAATATGCTGAACTGGTGGTTAATAACGCCACATTCAACAAGCCTAGGGATATAGTGAACCTGTTAGCACATTTTCAGATTTACCTTCCTCTCACCTCCCAAGCAATACCCTTAAATATAACCCCTCCAACAAGAGCTAGGGAGCATGTACTGGCTGCACTCATTAATGCCAAAAACACAGCCTCAAAGTGCCCTGATAACATCTCAGGATGCCTCCTGAACAGTCTAAAATATGTCTTATCAGAACCCCTGTAGTCACTATTTAACTATGGTATTAAAATAGGCTTTGTGCCACGATAATGGAAGACTGTCATGGTCACCCCTCTTCATAAGAGAGGACCTTTAATAGATCCTGGAAACTGCAGACCCATTAGTCAAAATGATATTGTTTGCAAAACCATGGAAATGATCAACGAGGACAGAGGAGACCTCCAGACACTGGAACTATCCCAGTTTAGCTTTGTCAAAGGAAGGTCATGCTTACTGAACCTGGTGGACTTCTTTCAAAATGTCACTAAGGCAATGGATGAGGGGAAAGTGGTGCATACTGCCTACCTAGATCTGGCTAAAGCCTTTGAGATGATACTCCATTCGGGCATTGTCAAGAAACTTGCAGAACAAGGCACAAACCCCTTTATAAGACACTGGATAGCTAGCTGGCTCATGGATATGATCCAAGAGGTCAGGATCAGTAAGGTCACCTCCACAAATAGGCCGGTCACCAGTGGAGTTCTTCAGGGCTCTGTGCTGGGCCTGCTCCTCTTTGGCATCTACTTCTCAGAGGTCAAAGCCAATGTCAAAGACATCTGGCTAACCATGTTCTCAGATGTCTGCAAACTGGAAACAGTCACTGAATCCCCTTAAGGTGTGAATACCCCTTAAGAAGGTCTAACACAAATGCTTGGTGCCAAAGCCATGTCTCAAAACTCAAGGCCAAGAAATGCATTATAGTACATTTTGGGAAACTGGCCACCTCGGGTAACTATGTCATCAAGAAAACACTCCTAAAAGTTGATTCACTAGTTAGGGACCCGGGAACTCATGTAGGCAGTAACCTAGCCTTTGATCAACATGTGTCCAAATTCGTAAGAACATCCTTCTATACTGATGAGCTTATAAGTTAGAGCATGGCATCTAGGTCCAGAGAGGTCATCGTACAACTGTATTCAACCCTCAGCAGACCCATCAATGCCACCTTTAGTATATATTTGACCAGACACCAGTAGCAACTGGAATGTCCACAAAGGTTCCCTACCAAAAGAATACAGGGAGTAAACATAATGTCCTAAGTTGATTGCCTCAAAGCCCTATCTTTTTATTCAGTATCATACAGACATCGGAGATGTGATCATTGCCTGGCATACAAGGCATCCCTGGACCATGTTTTGATGAACCATTAGCACATCCACAAGGCAAACAGGGGTCCTGATGGAGAGACGAAAAGTCAGCAAGCAAAGGAGAGTAGTAGTGCTGAAATTGAATTCATCCTCAAGTCATGGTGAGTACCTTTGTGAGGTGGACCCTGTTTTTCACAAAATCTCACCAAAGCAACACTGATATATAGACTGTATTTATATAGCAGATATCATGGAGAGAAGTAAATCAAAAATAAAAAAAGATAGCTGGGTGCAGAAAACCCAGAATAAAAAAGTGTTCAATCCTGGTAGGCGCACTGGTGCCAGGACTGGAAAACCTGACAGTGTAGAATCCTCAAAATATGGAAACATTCCTACAATGGGGCCAGGCCAGGCCCAGGGGGAGGATAGCCCCCCTGGTGTAGAAGGAAGTAGCAGTCCACAAAAATGACAAAAATTGATTGGCCAAAGAAGACACAAAGACGATAGAGTGGACTGCTGAGGATAAGAAATACATTATGTATTGTTACTATTATGTAGAAAGCCCAGAATTTCCAGACACAAGATATAAAAAGGACTGAGAGAGAAATTAGTGGAAGGAAAAATACTTCCGCAGGAAAAAACATCAGAAGCTTCAAATAAAAAATTGTGTTCATTAATACAACAGATTTTTGAAAAACAGTATATAGATCAAGACATTTTGATCTGTTTGGAAAAAGGAGCATCTGAGGAAGTGAGAATATATAAACAACAAAACCTAGATATATTTGAAAAATATAAAAAAGAAATATGGACATGGGAAAAAAGAGAGATTTGATATGGTGCAATATTTATGCAAAGGAGAAAGCTAAGTTAACTAATGTAGAGAAGGCAGTCTCAAACATATTCAAAGAGAAATACTGGCAAAGACATCCAGATATGGAAAATTTCACAACAAAAAGATTAATAGCACAAAGATGTAATGTAGAAAAGATGATTAGTAAAGTAAAAGTTAAAGAAATAGAAGTTGAAGTTATGGAGTGCCTGTGAAGTGAAGGATTTAATGTAGAAGGTCTAAAACATACTACATCACCTTCCTCTTTTAAAACCTGGTTGCCTCGTGGTTTTGGTGTCTTTTCAGGCTTGTTGGCTGTTGGTGAAGCACCCACCAAGAGGAGAAAACGCTGAGAGAAGAAAGGAGCCACTTTTGAGATTTTAAGTATTTTTCCTCTGTTTATTTGCTAAGTTTTTCTGCATAGCCGCCTATTTTGAGCATTTTCTGGCTTGTTAAACTTGATTTCTGCATTAGTAACTGTATTTAGAGCACAACCTAGAGCTGTTTACTGAATTTCCTGTTTGCACTTATTTTTAAAATCGTTTTTTTCTCAAAACTTGCATTTTATCTGTCTTTGGCCTAGCACTCTTGTGTGGGGTCATTTACTGCACTGTTATAACTTGTTGATACTTGTGAACCTCTGCTATCTCTGAAAAAACAAAAAAACAAAACAAATCTTGCTTTTTTCCCCACTTTTCTGAGATTTAAAAAAGTTCAGTTACAGGCTTGCTTTTCTTGAACTGTTTGTAAGTTTCTGTGAGGCCATTTTTTGCTTGGGCTAAAGGGAAGTCTCTCTGTTGATCAGTGGCAGTGAAAAACATTGAGCAGCCTGCCTGCCCCTGTGGGAGTGGTTACTGACTTGAAACTGTAGTTTTATTGGCCATTTTGGGTCAATTCCAAAACTCCTTCATCTTCCTCTCTTAAAACCCTCTTTTGCATGGTTTTGCGCATTTTTAAGCATAGCGTAACAGCGGGCAGCGCCGCCTAATTGGGTTTAAACTATTCCTGGCTCCACAAAGTCTGCTCTTCACTTTTTCCCTTAGAACTGCTCTATCTCTCAATTTAAACACCATATTCTCATTCTAAGGCCCTTCACTGGTCCAATTAAGTAATTCTACAAGTTAGCACTATTAAACCATAAGCACTACTTACTCTTATACTCTCTACGATTACCCTGTCCTCTATTGGTCCGTCTTAAATTCAGTTTCCCTATATTACTCTAGCATGTCCAAAGGTCAGTCAATGGTTTCCTCTCAAGTCCAGCTGGTGAATCTGAGAATTTTGAGGCAATGTTACAACTGTCTCATGTACACGGACAACCCTCTCCTCCTCCAAACAGGTTCAAATATATGTGAGAGATGCAACTATTTAGCTAAACTGGAGGCTGAGCTCTCTCATCTCAAAACTGGTGTAACCAGTCAGGAGGAGAAGGTAACCTCACACAACACAATTCCAGTATCACATAGTCCCACCACATCAGTGAACCAAACACACAAATACACAGAAACATACTCGGAGGCTCTAAATAAAAATCTACCTAAGCAACAGAGACCTCTAAAGCAGACATCCAAGCAAACGCTACCTCAAAACAAAACACGCACATCACATAACCCTCAAAGTCAGTGTGCCAAGCAGCCACAGCCCTTAAGGCTGAACAACACACCTGATACTCTTGTAATAGGTGACTCTATTGTCAGACACACTGACGTCCCGCTCACCAGGCTGAATAAAGAGAAGGTCACGGTGAGCTGCCTGTCGGGTGCTAGGATCCGCCACATAACGCAAGCACTCAGGTCACCCCAAAGCAAATACAAATATGACTCAGTCATTGTACATGCTGGTGTGAATGACCTGAGACGTACCTCCCTGGACTACATGAAAAGAGACATAGAGGAGCTCTCTGATCATGTAGCCCAGGCTGGTATGACCCTGACCTTGAGCAACATCTTACCCTCACCTAGAATGATGCCACAGTACAAAGACAAAATGATCGATTTTAACAATTGGCTAAAATTTTGGTGTCATTCAAAGGGGATCCAGTGTCTGTCAGCCTGGGATGACATGCTCGACAAGCCACGTTGCTTCGCTAGGGACGGCTTGCACCTGTCACCACTGGTCTTTCGGATATTGGCAAAGGCTCTTGCCACCCCCATAGTGCCTTTTTTAGGCAAGGTTCAAAAGTCAAACCCACCCCCATAGACAGCACAAGGAACAAGAAACTAAGGGTAATGCTGCTAAACGCCAGAAGTCTTAACCTCAAGATGCACGCACTCGAAGCTCTCCTCAGTATGGAGAACATCAATATCTGTGCAGTGACAGAAACCTGGTTCAAGGCTCCAGAAAGCACCCCAGCACTACCAGGCTATACCTCATATCATGCTTTTCGGCCCCAAAACCCGGACCGAACCACAAAGGAGGGGGAGTTTCCATATTTATCAAGGATATCCACACCTCCAGGTTAGTGGCATTGCATGAAGTATCGGAGACCATCCATGTGCAACTAACAGTGGGCAAGACTGCTTTTCAGTTTATAGCATCCTACAGACCACCCTCTCAAAGTCAGGAATCCCACTCGGCTTTCCTGAAAACATTGGAGAACATGAAGATCTCTCCGAACACCATTATATTGGGTGACTTCAACTACCCAAACATTGACTGGGAGCACTACTCAAGCCCCAACACCTTAGCCCAAAGGTTCCTGGAAATTATAAACTCAAATGCTATGGAACAACTAGTCACCACTCCCACAAGAGGGACAACATACTAGACCTGATCATTACCAACATGGGGACTCTATGCTCCACACCAGAAGTATATCCCTCATTGGTAAGATCAGACCATAAATTAATTTCCTGGGTGTCCACATCCCGACCCCACCCCCAGCCCAGAAAACCACAGTGAAAAACTTCTAAAAAGGCGAACTTCTGACTTCTCAAAACTGAAGTGGAATCCTTCAAGGCCCCAGGGCCAGTGGAAACTACGGCCCAAACTGCAGAATCCTATATAAACGCATTCTACGGACATCTCCAGGAATGCATGGATCATGCTATCCCAAACAAAACCAAGACCCAATCATCCAAAGGCAGGCGTCCAGTCTGGTGGACCCCTGCCATAAATAAACTGTACAACAGAAGGAGGAAGCTACTACATGATAGAGCAAAATCCCTAATAGGGAAGGCATCTCTGATCAGTACTAGCAAAAATTACGATCCTTCATAAAATCCTCCAAGGCCAGCTTCGAGAGAAAAATTGCACAGGACACCAAAGACAATCATAAGGCTTTTTCAGTTATGTTAGAAACCTGGGATGCAACTCCCAGACTTGTTCTGAGTTGATTCTAAACGACATAAAATACACTGAACCCACAGACATCGCCAATATCCTGGCAGACAGGTTCAGTGCAAACTTCTCCACCCCCCAAAAGAGCAAGTATCTATCCCGGCAGAGGGCTGCCTCCCAAACATCTCTGATGCTCAGGTGAAGGCTGCCCTCTCCAAAGCAAAAAACACTGCTTCCATGGGACCAGATGGCATCCCAGGTTGCGTCCTACATGAACTCCAAGAGGAACTAATCCCTCAAATAAAACAGCTATACAATCTCAGCCTCACTACAGGATATGTGCCCACAGAATGGCGTACAGCAACAGTGGTCCCACTCCACAAAGGTGGAGCCTCTACGGACCCTGGAAACTATCGCCCCATAAGCCTGACTAGCTTAGTCTGCAAGGCTATGGAGAGGATCATCATGGAGCTCATAAACAAAGACATTGGGGACCTACAGACACTAGATCCTACCCAGTTCGGCTTTGTCAAGGGCAGATCCTGCCTTTTGAACCTGGCTGACTTTTTCGAAACAGTCACCAAAGCCATAGATGAAGGGAAGGTAGTCCACACAGCCTATCTGGACCTTGCAAAGGCATTTGACGCAATACCCCACTCGGGCATCATAGATAAGCTATCCAGCTTAAATATAAACCCCTATGTCAGAAGATGGGTTGCAAACTGGCTCAAAGACAGACCCCACAGAGTGAGAGTTGCTGGAGCCATGTCCGACTCGAAACCGGTCACAAGTGGCATCCCACAGGGTTCTGTCCTGGGACCACTCTTGTTCGGTATATACTTTTCCGAGGTACAGGCAAATGTGGGAGGACTATGGCTCACCAAGTTCGCAGACGACTGCAAACTGGGCGCCATAATCAACTCTCCAGCTGACACAAACATCCTTCAAAAAGGTCTCACAGAGACAGATAACTGGTGCCAGCGCCATGGTTTAAAGCTAAATGCCAAAAATGTATAGTCATACCCTTTGGCAAAAACAATGTGCCCACAAATTACCACATAGGCGGAAACCCATTAAGTACAGAGAAAGTTATTAGGGACCTGGGGACCCAAGTTGATAACAATCTCTCCTTTGAAAACCACATTGCCAAAGTGGTTAGAAAGACCTTCTACATAGCCCACCTCATCACAAAGGGTTTCACATCTAGATCAAGAGAGGTAATCGTGCCTTTATTCATCCCTCATCAGGCCCATCATAGAATACAATGCCCCTTTTGGGATGTACCTTACCCGACACCTGCAGCAATTAGAAAGACCCCAAAAGTATCTCACCAAGAGGATCAAGGGTCTCAAACAGATGCCATATGCTGCTCGGTTAAAAAAACTCCAGCTCTACTCAGTTGCATACCGCCTACTTCAAGGCGATCTATGCCTGACATACAAAGCTATGTCAAATCCAGAATTAATGGACATGCTCCACCTCAGGAAATCTAAATCCCTTAGAGCCACACGCTCGAGGGACTTGAACCTCAGCACAGAAATAAATAGAACTTGCTGGAGGGACAGGTTCATAATCCAGAGGCTTCCTTCGCTCTGGAATAGAATTCCAGTTCATGTGAGGCAGAGCACCTCACTGAATCTCTTCAAGAAGAATCTCGATAGGTGGATGGGGGATCGTAGGTTTGTCCCAGGGATTACTCCCGTGTCACTATTAGACAGAGGAACAGTAAACTAAACCTTAAAAAGGGCACAGTATACTAAAATCAAGGGGTGGCGTAAGCCATACAGAATCGGGCTAGGCTTATAATTGCCCCAGGGCAGATAGCCTAGTATGAACCTATGAACCTACAATCGAGTGATTCCCCAGAATGAGGAAAAGCAAGAAGATCAGAAGACTTGTGAAGAAGAAATATGGACAGGGGCAAGGAAAAGAGATTTAATATGGTGTAATATTTATGCAAAGGAGAAAGCAAAACTAATACAAAAAGAGCAGCACCAAAGATATTTGAAGAAAAATATAAGGAAAATAATCCAGATATGGAAAACTTTACAATACAAACAATATGACTAAGAGGAAAAGTAGAAAAAGAGATCAGTAATGGAGAAGTCAAAGAAACAGAAATTGTGGTTATGGAACAGCTGCAAAGAGAAGGATTCAGTGTAGAAAATCAAATGCAGAAAGCACCACAAACAAGATATAGCAATGGATATCCAAATTAAGGGGAAACAAGTGGAACAGGAAGCAATTGGTCAGGTGCCATATCAAGATATTTTGGAGCCTTCCACAGGAAACCAGTATAAACATTCATTTGAAGCTAGACAGCAAGGAAAGGAACAGGAAACTGTGGAAACTCTGATGCAGTCAATGCTGAGGAGTGATAGGACAGTGAGTTCCCATATGACAGAACAACAGATGACACAGGATGAAACTGAAGAGAATGTGCCACAGGAAGATGCTACAGAACTTTCTATAAAATGCCCACAGGAAACAGAAAACAAGGGATGTGTCCTCAGTATGGAAGAAAATGAGTTAAGATAAGAGTTGTTTGATTTAATAGACAAAGACAGATATATCAAGATCAATGAGAGAAATAGACTGCAGAAGATTAATAAAACCCCAAAAGTCAGAAGCCTGATAAAACAAATGAGCACAGTAATTAGGACTGTCCATAGAGATCCATGCGATATAACAGAAGTAAACAGAACATATTACTGTGCTACTAAATTAATTACTGATAAAGTTCTACCACAGAACACAGGGTAGCGAGAGGAAAAGAGGGGGCGAAAGCGAATACCATCATGGAAATATCGAACAGAGACAACTATAAAGCAGTTAAGACAAGAAGGGTCATTGTTAGAAGATTATAGAAGAGGGAATAGATCAACAAAAATAATAAGAAAGATAGATGTGATAAAAGCAATGTGCAGTATTAGAACAGACCAGGATCTATTAAGCACTATTGGAGATAAACTAAAATTTTCAAAACAGGCAGAAAGACTTAGAAGATAAGAAGATAAATATAAGGGAAAAGCACAACACAAGCAATTTATTGATGACCCAAAAAAGTTTTATAGAGAATTGGGAAATAAGGTAAAAGGAATTGAATAACCGCCATAAAAAGAGGAAGTAGATACATTTTTGGAGAAGTATGTATGAAGATCCTGTGGAACATAAAGATGCTAAATGGATAGAAGAAGTAAAAGAAAGAATAGGAAGTTTAAGGGTACAGGATAAGAAATGGGATGAAATAACAGCCAGAGAGATTGAAATAAAGTTGAGAAAAGCCTCTAACTGGAAAACCCCAGGCCCAGATGCAGTACCTAACTTTTGGCTTAAAGTATTAACTTCTTTGCATGAGGATACAGTCATGAATAAGAACTATTTATCTGTACACACCGCACTGGTTAACAACAGGAAAACAATGCTCTTACTTAAGGGTGAACCTGCAAGCTACCCTAAAAATTATAGACCAATAACTTGTCTTCCAACGACGTATAAACTATACACGGGAATTGACGCCGACAGAGTTTACAGTCATTTAGAAGAAAACTCAATTATGACAGTAGAACAAAAGGGCAATAAAAAAAGTCAAATGGAACAAAGGATCATTTGTTGTTAAACAAAGTTATAGTGGAGAACTGTAAGAAGGGGAAGAATCTAAGTATGGCATGGATTGACTACAAAAAAGCATCTGATAGTATCCCACATTCATGGATAAAAGAGTGCTTAAAAATGTATAAGATAAACCCTACACTGATTGACTACATTACAGTAACTATGAAACAGTGGCAGACCACTTTGCAATTAAGCCACGATAAAGGACAGAGTATTATCCCAGGGATAAAAATTCAAAGGGGGATATTCTGGGGTGACTCCCTGTCACCATTGCTATTCTGCCTTGCCATTAATCCATTAAGCTGTTTACTTAACAGCTTACACCATGGCTACAATTTGGCTTCTGGAAAACAACAAAGTCTAATGACTTCTCATCTTTTCTTTGTCGATGATTTAAAACTATATAGCTCATCAGATGAGGAACTGAAATTACAGGTGTAGGTTGTCAAAACTTTTTCAATGATATTGGAATGTCATTTGGTCTTGATAAATGTGCAAAAGCAACCTTTAAAAAAGGAAAACTGCAGCACCACGAAAACATCAGTTTGGGACAAGAATCTGACATAAAAGAACTTGAGCAAGAGGGAGTATATAAATACTTGGGAATTGATAAAGGATCAGCAATAAAACATGAACAAATGTGAATAAAGCTCAGTAAGGAGTACTTTAGAAGACTTAAATTAATCCTGAAAACAGCATTGACATCTAGGAACAAGATCCAAGCTATAAATCAGTTTGCTCTTCCTGTCCTAACTTATAGTTTTGGAGTGATTGACTGGCCCCAAAAAGTGCTGGATAGACTGGATATTAAAACAAGAAGGATGCTTCATGCTTACCAAATGATTTATAAAAATCAGTGTGTACCAAGATTACATATTCCCCGTTCCGAAGGAGGGATGGGCCTCCTTGAAGTTGATTACATGCATAGATCTACAATCGTGGGACACATTTACTGACCTCACAAGATCCAAATGTAGTGAAAGATTGAAACATGAGGAGAATAAATCTAAGATGACATCTCTGGGTAATTTAGCAGAAGCATATCGATGTCAAGCAGGAATGGAAATCAAACCAGAAGCAGATAAAAAACAGGCAGCAACTGAATGTAAACAAAAGAAAGAATATAAGGTGAAGGACCAGATGAGAAGACAAGAAATATGGAAAAAACATAAATATAGTTGAAAGTAAAGCAAACTTCTAGAAGAGCCTGAGGTTGATCAAGAATGAACGCAGGAATGGTTAAGGAGAGGTGAATTCAAACCAAGAAATGAAAAGTTAATATTGGCAGCCCAATATAGTGGGCTACGTACACGCTGGTTTACAAAGTCCATTGAACATGTGGGAGAAACAGACAAATGTAGGTTTTGTACAACCGAATTGGAAACAGTCACACACCTTGTTGCTGGTTGCAACACACTAACGGTAGAGGGACTGTATACTGAAAGGCATAATAATGTGGCAAGACTGTTAGACTGGAGAATGTCAAACATTATGGTATCGAAGTGGTTGAAAAACACTGGAAACATGAGCCACAAAGAATCACAGAAAATTATGAAGTTTATATTACATGAGATCACCCAATACCAAAAGTTCAAAAGACAGATGCTAGTAAACTGGATATAGTGGTCCAAGAAAAGAAGAAAAAAGTAGCATTGATCACTGAAATTGCCACAACTAGTGACTACAGTGTCTTGCATACAGAGAGACACAAAGTCATAATATATCTGGATCTGCAGGCAGAAATGAGAGCTATGTGGAAGATAGAGACCCAGATAGTTCCAGTAGTAGAAGGAGCAACTGGTCTTATAAAAAAGAATTTACTATCGTATTTAGATGTGTTACCAATTCATGTAACACCATACGAATTGCAGAAGGAGTCATTACTGGGTACATTGCGGGTGCTGCAACGAGCACTTCTGGCTGACATCAAAGAGTGAAACAATACTAATTTCATGAACTTTAATCGTACGTTGACTTATGAATGGGATCCATTCCTGTTATGGTATTAGAAACCCAAAAGACTTGGAGAAATTAAAAACAACAAACAGCATTAGAACTACTAGATCAAAAGACCTAAATTTTTCTTGTGACATAAACAGGACATGCTGGAGTGACAGAGATGTTTTTCAGAGAATTCCGATTCTATGGAACAGGCAGAGGTCTTCCCTAACCCTATTTAAGCCCAACCTGGACCAATAGATGGGTAATCGGAAATTCACCCCTTGTATGCCAAATATGTCCCTGATGGACAGAGGCAGTAAGTAAATAACCCCCTAATTAAATCAAATTTATGGGTCACAGTTGGGTTGCAGAGCTAGGCTTATAAAGGCCCTAGTGGTTATTTTACATCTCGTGAAGCTATAAAAACTAAACAGGGTGATTGTTAAGGAAGAGGAATATCATAAAAATGGAAAGAACCTTGTGAGATTGGTAAGTTAATGATTTACTTATCTTTGGCAGATTATTTTGCAAGGAGAAAAATTCTAGTTTTAAAAAGATGTTGTGTTAAAGTATCTTCTTTTCCTCTGATTCAGTCAGCCAAACTGAAGCACTGACACTTGCTGCAAGCATGCATTTTATGATTGTTCCCCAGGCAGCAGAAGTAGGTTATGAGAAAGTCTTGTGTGGTGGTCTGACAACCACAAGCGAATTTGGACAGTTTAAACTTTTTCAGTCCTGAATGCAGAAACACTCATCTTAAACAATGTAGGTCTGACATCTGGACAGGACAAACAGAAAGAAAGAAGTGAGGAGAGTTGCCCGAGTGCCCCTGGCTTTGGTGATGACCACAACGTGTCAGCTGGGGAGGCAAGCATAAGGCAACTGTTACAGACCTTTGAAGAATGGTGAAATGAGACAGACTCTCTGAAAGGAAACCTCAGCTGATATCACAGAGGGACCCTTAAATGAAGATCAGAAATTATATGGTCATAAAGAGCCTGGTTTCAAAATATTTCTTTTGGTCACATCAACGTTTTGAACCTGCATACAACACCCTCATAGTTCTCCCTACCAGCAATGCTACCCTGCCTCTGGATCAAATCACAACTGGAACAGTTAAGCAGTGTTACATTACATACACGAAATAAAAAGTCTAATTTCTTTTATGAAAATGAAAAAATAAATGTTACTGGCAGATACTTTCCTAGGTACAGTCTAATTTATAAAAATTACATAAGAAATTATAAACAAACTGTAATGCGTGGCATCAACTGTCACTCAATCATGCAACGTTGGCTGACAATGTAGTGGAGGGAAAATTTTCTATAATGCGCTAGAACAAAGAAATTTCAGTAAGAAGGTTAAAGACTACAAAAAAAATTTGGAGTGACTGTTTTCTTATTAATACACAGCATGAAGAGGATTTAAGCAAAAAACTAGTCCATTGCTAAATTCAAACAAATACATGTAGTAAATGTTGCTGTTACGGCACTTACCTGGCTCTGTGCATTTTTTGTGAACTACAACTGCAATTAATGGATGGAGAGGACAAGTGATAAACCAGGCAAAGCTGAGCTGTACCTCTGTCTTTCACTCTGTCATGTTTTAAGCAATTTTAATACACTTTTTATTAAGCTGTCAATGGAAACAATTCTGTGATTTCACTTCACAGTTTTTCCATTTTCCTAAATCTCCCCATTCAGCCATTATTCTATTAACCACATTATAGCAAATCTAATATAATGCTCCCCAGGTTTTCATCTGTACGTATTTTATCTCATTACATCCGAGTGATGCCACCAGGTGCATCTGCAGTTAACTCCTACTGATGCCTCTAGGTGTCAAATATTACTTGTTCATATTTGCATCAGTAATTTTAAAACCATGCTACGTACAAGGTTTTAAAACATTTCATCTTAAAGCTTACACAATGGCAAACTCAATTGCATTAATATTTGACCTGTCTAGTGCAGGTAAGTAGATATTAACTGTCATTTTTATGATATTGATTTATATAGATATAATTTTCACATTTTCTAAATATCTCAACAAACAAATAACACAGGCAGAACTCCTTAGCCTCATATGAAAGCTCACAGCTAGATGAATAAAATACAGCTGATAGTATGTGTGTAACTTGAATGGTTGCTAAGATATTTTAAGTTGTTTACAAAATATTACAAATGTAATAGTTACTGTGTTTACTGTGACTTATTAAATTCAGTTTAAGACCTAGAACCTAAAGAATACTGCCACTATAAAATTAGTTTGTGCTGAACAGTTTGCCATTTACACTTCTTTCATAACCCCTATGGTTCCGGAGATATGAACATTTGTTTGAAATGTGAGAACATAATTTGATTCTGTCAAATGGCTTAGGCTCCGCCCATTGGAAACTTCCTGAGCTCCAATGGTGTGAATGAGATACTACAATAGTTTAGTTTAACTTCATATTCCTTATGGCACAATCACTTGCATCCCCTTACTTCATATAATCTGTTTCTCAGAAGTAAGTTGCAAGAACTTAAAAAATACTATAAAATGTCTGTTAAAATGGAGCCTTCTACTACTAAAAACACTAACTATATGAAACATACAATTATTAAGCATCATTTCAGCAAAATTATTTCTGTACTGACAAATGACATTATTTTAGCATAACCTCCATTAAAAAATGCTGCTGGACATTCTAAACAAATTACTTGTATTTAAAAATACTTAAAATTGCCCAACGTTCATCTGCATGAGTTATGTTACATACAGCAATCAGCCTTCCCTCCAACTACTCTTCTTGGACTGGGACGGGGCGGATCAACGAGGAGAGAAAGCACAAAATTAAGTACAGTAAACTCTCGGTTAACCGGCACCCATGGGGATTGGTAAATGCCAGAGAACTGTAGTTTCTGTTTGCTTGAGAGTTACTATTAAAAACAGGCCTGACTAAAACTGTACCCTGTACTATTTGTTTGGTTTAACTACTTGTTAGGTTGGGGAGAGGGAATTTATTCCTATTTTCCTTTTTAAAACTCTAAAACTCTAAAAACATAAGGTATGTTTCTGCGGGGGGAGGGGGACAAAGTGCAACACATGAAAATTGTACTGGATTTTTTCGATTTTTTTTATGGTTGCTTGAGTTCCAGTTAACTGAGAGTTTACTGTAAAAAGCAGAAGTATAAGTCAGGCTCTCAGACTCAGTCTCTGCTCCTGTAACATTCAACAGTAACTGGACTGTATAATAAAGAAATGAACGTTCCTTAAAATATTTTTCAGTTTCCTGACCAGCAGACTGTAGTTACCCTATCCCCAGTCATGCTGTAATTTAGCACAGCCATTCCCAGCTGTAGCAATGGTAAAAATAGAACTTCAATCCTCTGCTTTAAGTCATCTGCTTCCTCCTCTTTCATGCGGTCATTTATAGCTACCAAATGCAGTTACTATGAAGCAAGTCAGCCATTACACATGCAGATCTACAACTCCCAATCTCTCCTCTAGGCATGTGCCTTAAGTGTAGCATTTTGAAGTGTGGGAATGATGTAGCCATGTGTATTATGGTCCTACTGCTGTAATTGCAAACTTACAATATGGTGTGATTTCTAATCAGGATGATTGTTACTGTTAAGTGGAAGATGGAGGGTCTATATCAGATGTCGAATGATAAAAAGAGCGAATGCAGTAAATGTCAAGCACACAGAACAGCGGTTGTTTTCCCAGGGAAAAAAGATATCGCTGCTCCGAAAAAAAAAATCCAAACATAAAAATAAAGTAGGGGGCTTCGACCCCCACACCCCCAATGTGGGGGGTTGTGCCCCCCACCCCCCTACTTAAATATACCAGCTCCAAGATCGCACCACAGTGGAGGAAAAGGCAAACTCCTGAAAATGGCCCAGCAATTTTTTCCCTGGGAAAAAAAATCGCTGTTCCGTGTGTTCAGCATTCAGTGCTTTCGACTTTAAGTGCTCGATAAAAGAGAGTTCTCTCTTTTTATCCTTCAACATCGTAATATAGACTCAAAGATAGACACAAGAATGATGACAGAAATGTTGCTCACTTTGGTGTTTACATTAATGATGGTATGCCCCTTGATCATTTGCTGTAGAGCTGTAGGCCCTCTTCAGCACCAAAGTAAAATTGCCCAGCTATGCAAATATGTAGTCATGCTATCCATCTGTTGTCACTAAAAGGCACACACACTGCTAATCAAAAAAATAAATCTCCCTGGCATTCAAGATCAGACATGTGTAAAACTGATCTGAATGGTTGCAGAAGTCTAAGCAAAGGAGACACAGACACATCTAATCAAAGTCTGAGCTGAAGCATCATCTGCTAATATGCTCTAACTCTCATTTTTGTCAAACCCTGCCTTTAAAGCCCTAAAAGAAATGGTGGCTGCAAAATCAAGTCTTCAGTAGTACTTTTAATTTAGTGCCGACATTCCAGAGGTCTACAATCTAAAGGGCTAAGTTGCAAAAAAACAAAAAAAATTATGCATAGCTTTTCAATATGTTAACATGTGGCTACACAATAAAGTATTTAGACATTATAAATGTGAAATACCACCTAAGCATACGCTGAAAAAAAATGAAATAGAACCGCTATCAAAACATCCTTAATAGTAGTTAAAATATATAAACAGAAATATAGATACACACACACACACACACACACACACACACACACACACACACTCCCCTAATGATTGTCACTGTTGAAGTGACACCCAATCCCATGTGGAAAAATGGGAAAAAAGGGTTGTTGATGGACGGATAGATGGCTATTTTATATATGTATACATACACACACACAAACACATATGTGCACATGCATTTATGTGCATATATATTTTAAAATAAGAATGTGAGTGTGTGTGTGAGTGCATGTATATATCTATATCTGCGTGTGTGTATATGTGTGTATATATATATATATATATATATATATATATATATACACACACACACACACACACACACACACACACACACACACACACATGTATATTTATTTATTTATATGGGTTTACTTCAAATAATCGAACACCAGATCGTGGAAAACCCATTTCAGTGAACCACTGCAGCAACAAAGATCTTCCTGGGTAAGTAACCAACCATCCAAACATTAACAAAACCTAAACCGTACCCATCCCTAACCCACCCAACTAAAAACACCAACTTCGACACCGCACTACAGTTGGGAAAAGGGTAAAGTTCACCTTGTTAGTCAACAGGTTACTTGGCCTGGGAAAATCTTCGCTGCTGGAGTTGTTCACTGAAATGGGTTTTTGATATTGTTGTCTCGATTATCTGGTCTTCGATTATGTGGGGTTTTGAGGATTTGAAGTAGAGCCATATATATATATATATATATATATATATATATATATATATATATATATATATATGTGTGTGTGTGTGTGTGTGTATATGTATATATATATATATATATATATATATATATATATATATATATAATCTTAAACCTTCTGCAATGGTGGCCCATGGAATATATGCAAAGGACCAGGTAAGGAGATCAAGTGTTTAAACTACATGGCTTCCGAATGTCCATGACTTTTTTTTTCTTATTAAGCCTTTATGGTTACATCCAGGCTAATAAAACCAAACCCCACTATCTGGGACATGCATGCTTTGGCCTTTTTATTTACCTCATTAACACAGCATATGTGGATAATGTGGCTATTCTTCAGAAACACAGGGTCTTTAAACCCAGCTGATGCCCATAAACATTAGACCATATGTTTCTTTTTATGTTTCCTGTTAGAGCATGTTTCACCACAGGAAACAATGCTGACTTATTTTCTGTTTTATACAACTCTCCTTTCCCATTATTCTCTCCTTAATTAGATCCCACAGCTTCTCTACCTCTTATGTACTCACCAACCTTACAATTTACTGCCTACAGCTCTCTTGAACTCTCTAAATTCTACCCCTGCAGTCCCATACCATACTTTTTCACTTCTCTCCATGTTCCTACATTTGCATTGAGAACCTGGCCACTATATGGTCACAAATGCCTAGAAAATCCCTAATCGCCACATGTCAACTCCTTATCTTTATATTTTTTATTAGTCAATACCACATCACGTATGTCTCTCTCCGCTCTGAAATGCTGCTCTGTAAATACTACAGAACAAATTCTATTAATTACACACACACACACACACACACACACACACACACACACACACACACACACACACACACACACACACCAATTTCCTCCTTCTGGCACACCTATTAGTCTTATCCCATAATACTCTGTCATACTTGTCCTGCTCACATTTCCATTGTATCCTTATCAGCATCACAATGTAGTATTACTACTGCTGTTGCTACTAGTAAAACCAGGTAGACACATCACAAGCTTGTAATCTTCGATATGAAGACAACTTCAGCGCTGAATTACACCTTAAGAGAGCTTCAGAGTATGCTTGTACAGTGGTGAAGTATTAAGTAGTCAGATATGGTTCATGACTATCTCTGCAAATACTATTAAAGTGATCCTGCTGCGGGTAGCTGCCACATGCACCATGCTTTGCACACACTTCTAAGTTGGTAGAGAAACAGAAAACATCACTGGAAGTTATGTTAATTCCACCTACATTACCAGTGCTCATTTTAGAACTGTTGTGATAATCGTAAAGCTGCTGCAACCAACTCAACAACTGAACTTTCTCTGCATTAAGATGATGACAAAAAGTTCACCAGCTGTTTCAAATACAGAAAACAATACATCAGCACACAATATAACATGGTACAGGGAAAGCAGATATGAAGTTATGCCTTAGTTAAAATAATATGATGGAGTGTCTGAAGAGTATTCTAACAGCCTTGAAAGTCAAAACCAGAGCAGCAAACTCTGATAATACTCGTTTTTTTCAGGTCATACAACTTACCTCAATGACAAAAATTTATCTATAGCAATTCTGCTCACATATCCTGGTTACCAATAACAAAAGAACCGAACACTAGCATCCTAACAAACTCAGAACTTTAATAACAAAACAAAAAGACATGGAGATAAAAACAGTCATGGTTTAGCACTTTTGTCTTGTATAAAAGACATCATCAGAGCCATGAAACAAGAAGTAAAAACAATTTTTAAAGGAAATTCATAAAACACCCTCCCAAAACACCCAATCAGGTGACAGGGACCACTAAAGACTGGGAAAATCCTAAAGAGACAGTAATTACAGCATGAATAATACTATTTACAACTTGGAAGCTCTCATTTTAAGTTCACTGATAAAAGAAATGCTATCATTAATCCCTGGCAAATATCTGGTGTCTAATCTAAATTGCCACAACATTTCACAGTGCAATAATTTGTTCTTCCAGTCCCCTATGTAGGCAGCTGTTGTACTTGTTCTAAAATAAAAAACTTGAATCTTTTAAAACCTAGACAGGATAAGGAATGCCTAGCAAGGGCACACTTGCTGTCAGCCTTCGGTACACTATAAACATGCTGATAGATTCTGTTGCTGAAGTCATTGTTGGTTTTGCCTACATAAAACACATATTCTGCATTTACTGTCTCTAAGATTTTCCTGGGCTTTACTGGTTCCTGTGACCTGACTGGGTATTTTTTGAGGGGGGGTGTTTTATGAATTCCCTTTAAAAATTGTTTTTTACTTCCTGTTTCATGGTTCTGATGATGTCTTTTATATAAGACAAAAGCACTAAACCACGACTGTTTTCAAGTTTTTTTTTTTTGTTTTGTTATTAAAGTTCCAAGTTTGTTAGGCTGCTGGTATTCGTTTTTTTTTGTTTTGGATTAGTGTTTACATTAGTACCAGGTTTCCTGCCTATTTCTGGTTACCAATAACGTTCAGTCTGAATGTTTGAGAGGAAAGCAGTTGTGAACATTCCCATAATGGCCGATTTATTTAAATACACAGAGGAGGACACTACATAGTGGAGTGTCTCAGTGTTCACTTTAATGATGCTACAGGATCTCTCCAAATCACATTACTGTAAAGCCCAGATTTTCTAACAAGAAGTGTTGTTGGAACTGGCAAAATGCAAGTCATATAAATGAGTGCATTTGTGCCATGGAAGCTGTTTGAATATAATCTTAAATATTTTGCAGTAGATGCTGCTATAACTGTTAGTTTTAATACTTGTTCCTGACAGATCCATGTCAAAGCTGTAGTTATTCTACTTTGAGAAAAAAAAAACACTGTAGGATGTGCTGTCTGAATCTAAACTGAAAATATACACTTCAAATGCATAAATACTTTTTGTGATCTCAACTATTGCTGCCAAAATAAAACTGACACAAATGAGATTTAAATCATTCCTACACATGATAAATCACTATGATAATGGTCACAAAAAGAAATTGCAGTCATCCTTAACTCAGCGGGTACCTCAAATGGCCATCTACAAATATGCACTCTGGTGTTACTTTTAGTCCTACTGGACAACCATCTGTGCCAGAAAGATACATGTTTACATAGTTTTCACAGCAGTTAATCAATTACTATGTCCCTGCACTCATAAACAAGGAAAGAATAAAGCTGATGGTCCAAATTATTAATTGTCACAAAAATAAGAAAAGCAAGTGTTTTCCAGGCCCACTTGCATCCCCCTAGCGTCAACACTGCACCAATGAGTAATACAATCTGATTAGATGATTCAGGCCTGGAAATACAGGACTCAAAAAAAAGTTTTGTCAACAAAGTGGGTGTACCCCTTTTAACAAAGTGTCAAGAAATGGAGGATTGTCAAAATAAGCCCAATGTATAATGCCCCAAATATGTAAATAATCATATCAGCTAGATGATATACTACATTGACAATGATCATAATTGCAGGCAGATTCTGGTGCCACATGTAGAAAAGTCCTTCTAGACATGCTTAACTCCAAGGAGGTTTGTTTATACACATACAGCTTTAATAAAAATGTCAGTCCAGCAAGTTTATATATGTTAAGGCAAAATTATCATATCTGTTATTCTATTTTTAACTTTGTTGGGAAAAAGTGTCATGCACTCATACAGCCCCCATCATTTTGTTTTGATCCCGTTAAACCAAGGCCCTTTTTCACAGGAGAGACGGGGGTAGGATTCTATTCCTGTTTGCATCAGGATCGCACATACATAACAGGACAAAAAAAATTACAAAGTTTGCAGTACAAATTTGAAAATAGTTTGCAAGTACAATGAGAGTATTGTCCATTCTACAAATCTGTCTAGTATAGTTAGGACTGACTTAAGGTTAAAATTTCAATGCTAACGCATCATGTGAAAAGTTATGATATGCACAGTAAACACATTTACAGAGCTTTAAGTGAGAATTCTTCAGTGGCACCAACCAAAGGAACAAATAATGCAGTAATAAGCTGCAAGGCTTGAAAACAAATCAGGGTTACATTAGTTGTACACATACCATTAGAAGTCAAATCTGGAGCTTCATTAGCAGAACAAATGCTATTAGAAATCAATCAAGTAATAATGTATGTCCATGCTTATATAGGCATATCAAAATAAACATGATAAAGTCAGCAATAAACAAAAAATAAATCTGCAAATTTTCTGCAAGATCAGCAATAAACAAAAAATAAATCTGCAAATTTTCTGCAAGCTAGGGGTTTTACAATTTTTAAATAAGTCAATTACAGTATGCCAGAATAAGCCCATCTCTGTTTTCAATAGACATCAAGGGGGAAAGCAGGTAGAAAAAAATAATTGCAATATGCTAAATAAAAAGAGTGCGCTTCAAGGGACCTCGTAAGATAGTTATGACACCATCTCTAACTTGACAAAGTAGAGAATCCCAGAGGTAATGCATCTGGTATGTAAAACAATATATTCCAGAAGGCGCTGGGTACATCTGCGTGATCAGTGGAAGCGCTATTCTAGCTAAGCAATGTGAGAAATAATGCTTATAGGTTCATAGGTTCATAGGTTCATACTAGGCTATCTGCCCAAGGGCATTTATAAGCCTAGCCCATCGTTTTGTGGCTTACGCCACCCCTTTAGTATGGGGAACTATACCCATTATTTTGCTGTGCCTCTGTTGAGCAGTGACACTGAGGTAATTCCTGGGGTATATCTGCGATCTCCCATCCATTGGTCAAGATTTCTCTTGAACAAGGCCAGCGAGGTGCTCTGCCTCACATGTACCGGGATTTTGTTCCACAGCATAGGGAGTCTTTGGGTGATGAATCTATCCCTCCAGCACGTCCTATTAATAGATGTGTCGAGGTTTAAGACTCCAGCCCTTGTGGCTCTGATGGATCTAGATTTTTGAGGTGAAGCATATTCATCAAATCTGGGTTTGACATGGCCTTGTATGTTAGGCAAAGGCCACCTCTGCGCAAGCGTCAAGCGACTGAATAGAGCTGGAGTTCTTTCAGTCGGGCAGCATAGGACAGATTTTTGAGACCCTTTATCCTTTTGGTGAGGAACTTTTGTGTCCTCTCCAGCTGCTGCAAGTGTCGGGTCAGATACATTCCGAATGGGGCATTGTACTCAATCATTGGTCTGATGAGTGATGAGTAAAGGGAGACTATGACCTCCCTTGATCTAGATGAGAATCCCTTCATGATAAGGTGGGCAATGTAGAAGGACTTCCTAACTACTTTAGCTACATGGGTGTCGAATGACAGACTACTATCAACCTGGGTCCCCAGGTCCCTGATAACTTCTTCTGTGCTCAGTGGATTGCCACCTATTTGGTAGCTAGGGGTAACCTTGTTTTTCCCGAAGGGTATGACTATGCATTTTTTGGCATTTAACTTTAGGCCGTGACTCTGGCACCAGTTATCCATTTCTGTGAGACCCTTCTGAAGGATATCTGTGTCAGATGTGTTTTCTACTATGGCGCCCAGTTTGCAGTCATCTGCAAACTTTGTCAGCCATAACCCTCCTGTGTTTGCTTGTACTTCAGAAAAGTAGATGCCAAACAAGAGTGGGCCCAGGACTGAGCCCTGTGGGACACCACTTGTGACAGGCTTTGAGTCTGACATGGCGCCAGCAACTCTGACCCTGTGGGTTCTGTCACTCAGCCAGTTTGCAACCCATCTTGTGATGTATGGGTTAACATTTAAGCTGATGAGTTTTTCAATGATAGGCGAGTGGGGTATTGTATCGAAGGCCTTAGCCAGATCGAGGTAGGCTGTATGGACTGCCTTTCCCTCATCAATGGCTTTGGTGACTGTTTCGAAAAAGTCAACCAAG
Organism: Protopterus annectens; assembly: GCF_019279795.1. Classification (NCBI taxonomy): domain Eukaryota; kingdom Metazoa; phylum Chordata; order Ceratodontiformes; family Protopteridae; genus Protopterus; species Protopterus annectens. The sequence continues at coordinate 1,190,830,647 of NC_056739.1, forward strand.
TTTAAAAGGCATGATCTGCCTTTGACAAAGCAAAACTGGGTTGGATCCAAAGTCTGCAAATTCCCTATGTCTTTATTTATGAGGTCCATTATGATCCTCTCCATGGCTTTGCAGATAAGGCTTGTCAAGCTAATGGGCTGGTAATTTCCAGGGTCTGTGGAGGCACCGCCTTTGTGAAGTGGGACCACAGTTGCAGTGCGCCACTCCTGGAGTGCGTATCCAGAGGTAAGACTTTGATTAAACAGCTGTCGTAGCTGTGGGTTTAATTCCTCATTGAGTTCGTGGAGCACACAGCCGGGACACCATCGGGTCCCATGGATGCTGTGTTTTTTGCTTTGGAGAGAGCAGTTCTCACTTGGGCGCTGGAGATGTTTGGGGGGCTGCACTCATTTGGTATAGATATCTCTCCTTTTGGGGGGGGGGGGAGAAGTTTGCACTGAACCTGTCAGCCAGTATGTTGGCAATGTCTGTAGGATCAGTAATCTTCACATCATTTTGAACTAGTTCTGAGCATATCTGGGAGTTTCCTCCTAGGTTTCTAACATAGCTAAAGAAGGCCTTATGATTGTCTTTTGAGTCTTTAGCTATTTTTCTCTCGAAATTTGCTTTGGATGATTTTATGAGAGCTCTTAGTTTTTTACTTATAGTGATCAAGGGTGTCTTACCTTTTAAGGATTTTGCTCTATCTTGTAGTAGCTTCCTCCTTTTGTTGTAGAGTTTGTTTATGGCTGGGGTCCACCAGACTGGACGCTTGCCTTTGGTACAAAGAGTCTTTGTTTTGCTTGGGATTGCCTTATCCATGCAGTCCTGCAGGTGCTGGTAGAAGGCGTTTGTAAGTGATTCAGCGGCTTGAGTATTGTTTTCCGCCGCTCGGGGGCCTGAAAGGAGACCACACTAGTCTTTAGAAGTGTGAAGTCGGCTTTTGAGAAGTTCTTTACTGTGGTCTTTTTATTTCAGGTGGGGTGGGATGAGGACCTCCAGCGAGATTAGTTTGTGATCTGATCTCACCAGTGAGGGTATACTTCGGTGTTGAACATTGTGCTCCCATGTTCGTGATGATGAGATCAAGTATGTTATCTCCTCTTGTGGGGATGGTGACTAGTTGTTCCATGGCATTTGAGTTTATGAATTCCAGGAACTTTTGGGCTAGGGTGTTTGGGCTTGAGTAGTGTTCCCAGTCTATATTAGGGTAATTGAAGTCACCTAGTATGATGGTGTTTGGTGATACATTTATCCCTCTAGTGTTTTCAGGAAGGCCATGTGAGTTTCCTGAGTTTGTGAGGGTGGCCTGTAACATGCTACAATTTGCAGAGCAGTCTTGCCTATGGTTAATTGCACCTGGATGGTCTCCGATGCATCGTGCGTTGCCACCAGTCTTGAGGTGTGGGTGTCCTTGATGAATATGGATACCCTCCTTTCTTGGTATTGTCCGGATTTTGGGGCGGGCATGATATGAGGTAAAACCTGACAGCTGGGGTGCTCTCAGGAGCCTTGAACCAGGTTTCTGTCACAGCACAGACATCGATGTTCTCCATACTGAGAAGGGCCTCGAGTGCGTGCATTTTGAGATTTAGACTTCTGGCATTGAGCAGCATTACCCTTAGTTTTTTTCCTTTTTTGTGTTCTAGGGTGGTAGGTTTAGAATTTGAGCCTTGCCTAAAAAGGCACTATGGGGTGGCAAGAGCCTTTGCCAATATCCTGAATCCCAGGGGTGACAGGTGCAAGCCGTCCCTTGCGAAGCAGCGTGGCTTGTCCAGCATGTCATCCCAGGCAGATAGATACTGGATCCCCTTTGAATGACACCAGTGTTTAAGCCAATTGTTAAAGCTGATCATCTTATCTCTGTATTGTGGCATCATTCTTGGTGAAGGTAGGATACTGCTCAAGGTCAGGGTCATACCTGCCTGGGCTACATAATCAGAGAGCTCCTCAATGTCTCTTTTCATGTAGTCCAAGGAGGTACGTCTCAGATCGTTTACACCAGCGTGGACAATGACTGAGTCATATTTGTACCTGCTGTTGAGAGACCTGAGTGCTTGTGTTATGTGGCGGATTCTAGCGCCCGACAGGCAGCTTACTGTGACCTTCTCCTTACTCAGTCTGGTGAGCGGGACATCAGTGTGTCTGACTATGGAGTCACCAATGACTAGTGTGTCTGGCATTGTGTTTGGCCTTAAGGGCTGTGACTGTTTGACACTCTGACTGTGAGGTCTATGTGTTGCCGGTGTTGTGTTCTGAGGTGGTGGTTGTTTGGGTGTCTGCTTTGGTGGCCTCTGCTGTTTTGGTAGATTTTTGATCAGAGCCTCCGAGTATGTCTTTGTGTGTTTATGTGTATGATTTGAGGTTGTAATGGTACTATGTGAGACTGGGTCTATAGTGTGTGTGGTAACCTTCTCCTCCTGACTGGTCTTGCCAGTCCTATGTTGAGAGAGCTCAGCCTCCAGTTTGGCCGTATAGTTGCATCTCTCGCATGTATTTGTGTTTTGTGGGAGGAGGAGAGGGTTGTCTGTGTACATGAGGCAATTGAAACATTGCCTCAATATTCCCAGGTTCACCAGCTGAGCAGGAGAGGACACTAGCAACTGATCCTCGACATGCTAGAAGGGTAGACGAAAACTTTAAAAAGATTCCGGGGACGTGGGTGACCGAGAAATGGGGGTTGCCTTTTGGGGTACTATCTACGACAAGAGTGCCGTATCAAGGTAATAAGTACTGTAGGAGCAAGTGCTAGGTTTAATAGATAGAGAATAGTCTACTTGGAGTCAAGTAGAGATGATCTTTTAGTTATAGGATATGCTGATTTGATCAGTAGTATAGTTCGAGGAAGGTAGTTTTAAGGGAAAATTTGAAGAGTGGACTTTAGGTAGCCCGAATAGTTTAAATCTGCTTAACCGGCACTGCCCTAGTGTGCAACAGTGGCAGCTCCGCTCTAAATCGCGCTAACGCGTTTTATACCAGGGGGCTGGAAAAAGCTAGAAACTGGCCCAAAACGACCAATAAACTACTAGTTACTGGCTGAAACCTCACAAAACTGGACAAAAGGCAGCTCAATGCTTCCCACTCCCACTGGTAAGCAAGGTAGCTTCCCTTCCCCCAAATAAGGCAAGGAAACAGTACACAGGAACTACAACCAAAGCCCAGGAATCAGCAACTCTGAAACTGGACTAAACTAGTAAAGCAGGAAAAACAAGAGATATTTTTTTCTTTTTTTTCTTTTTTCTCACAAAACAGGCAGAAACAGGTACAGCAAACACTTATAAATGCTATGAATCAGCTACTACAGCTTACACAGAAGAATTTGCTACAAATACAGTCAAATAGTAACAAACAAGGATTCCAAGTGCAATATTAAGTTAAATGCAGTAAAAACAGCTTCAATGTAACAGAAAGGCAGGCGAAATACAGTTGCTAGGTATTCAGATGTGGAAAGCAACAAAAATATACTTAGTATCAAGAAAAGTCGCTTATTCAGCTCTCTGCAGCCTGGATTACTCTGCTGGCCCACGTGGAGTCTGTGCTGAGTAGGTACAAGCTGAAAGTTTTATACCAGGGGGCTGGAAAAAGCTAGAAACTGGCCCAAAACGACCAATAAACTACTAGTTACTGGCTGAAACCTCACAAAACTGGACAAAAGGCAGCTCAATGCTTCCCACTCCCACTGGTAAGCAAGGTAGCTTCCCTTCCCCCAGGGCAGAAATAGGTCAAAAATAACTTTCCAAGTTAGGCAGAATCAAAATCACGCAAGAAAAGGCATTTTAGTACCAATACACTGCAAATGATCACTGCAGCCAGTGCAGACTTCACAAGAGGAGGTTGCTAGATAAACTGAAGAGTTCTGTGCTCCCTGGTGACAGGACAAGGGCATCGATAGATGAAATGAAGAGTTCTGTGCTCCCTAGCGAAAGGACAAGGGCATTGATAGATGAAATTAAGAGTTCTGTGCTCCCTAGTGAAAGGACAAGGGCATTGATAGAGGAACTGAAGAGTTCTGTGCTCCCTGGTGACAGGACAAGAGCACTGACAGATGAACTGAAGAGTTCTGTGCTCCCTGGCGACACTCAAGATTTAAAATGACAAGCCACCAAAAATGGGGGATGCAGAAGTCCAGACATGATGAGAACCCTGCATAACCACTGTGAGGTCTTCTTTTGGATTAAGATGATTGATTATAGTAATGTTTCTCAGATGGTATTATGAGGTTCTAACAAAAACATTTTTGGGGCAGCTGGTTATCAAGACTCTACCACAGATTCGGCTCCTGAGAACCAAGGCAAATGACATGTTTAATAGGGTAGATATTTCACATTTTTGTGAGATTTTTTTAAGGACTATGAAGATCAAAACCTTTTTCTTCACATACGTAAAAATACCAAATCTCAGACATGAGCACATACTGTCTGTAAAACAAGTGGGCTCTGAATATCCAAGCATAACAGTACCAAACTACTTTGTCTTGGATATAGTCTACATGCAGTGGGTTTTCTGTGAAATCAAATCCATCACCCCAGAACAGTCAAAACCCTGAAAAAAAGACTTGTCCTAGGACCTTCACAAAACATCCTCACTTATCACAGCAGCCACTGCTCCAAAGGTTTAATCTGGGAGTGAACAATAGAATCAAAACATACCACCATCATTTTCAAAATTCACAAAAATATTACAACTCGCATATGAAAAAGAAGTTGAAACAACATTTAAATCTAACCCTGAAATTATAAACTTTTCTAGCCAAAGACGCAGACTTACTGCAGAAAGTTGAAAGAGAAACAGTGCAAGATTCCATAATGATGAAATACAATGAAGCATTACTTGAGTATGCAATTTACTTGTATACTGTAACACAGTTTTAACACTGAATTTAATAAATTAAATATAGTCTATTTTAGAAGAAATGAACACACTCACTCAGGGATTAAGAAAGGCTTACCACAATGTGAAAGCCCTACCTTGGAAAGTACAGACTCGGAGATAGCTCTACCACTATGGTTTTATCCTCTCTGGGGCCATAGTGCAGACAGCAGTCTCACTGGGGAAGACATATGCAATATGCAGTATTCTTCAGGGGTGGCTAATGTTGAACAGACATGTGTTTTCCCATAGAAATGGCTGCAGCTCCTTATAAACATGGCAGAGTGATTCAGAAAACTGCTTGGCTAGAGTAAATATTTCGTTAAGAGGAAAAGTAAGTGCAGTCTTTTGATGGGATTCTCCCATTCACAGCTATGGGAGTACTTGTCAAGTATAGTGGAATTAGGAGTTATGTACTTACCATAACTTGGTATCTGTGTTGCCATTTTCATTCTTCCTCACGAATAGATTCAGATCTGATCTTGGATCTGACTCGGACATATACAAAAGACTTCGGATCCTAATCTCGAGCTCTTCCCTCTACCCATAATGCTCTATTCTGACCTAAAACAGATGGAGTTTGCTGCTTAATTTCCTAATTTACAACAGAGACAGAAACAGATGTACGAAGACATTAAGGTTCAAACCAGGAACGGAAAGTTCCAATACAGTCTTATAAGTACTTCTAGAAAAGACAAGGTGGGGAATGGATGGGAGGGAATGTGAGGAAGAATGAAAATGCACAACAAAGATATCAAGTTATAGTAAGTACATAACTCCTAAATCTGATGTTTTCCTTTTCATTCTTCCTCATGAATGGGGCAGAATCCCCAGCTACATAATGCTACAGAGGCCCTCACAGAATGACACACTAGAAACTTATCAAACCAGAAGTTGATCTACTTCTGGAAATAATGTCCAATTTATTATGTGCAAGAAGGTAAAAGTCCTTGACCAAATGATTACAGCACAAATACGGTCAGTAGAAGTCTCTGACAAAAAAGGCTGCTAAGTAACCATAAAACCTTGTGGAATGAGCTATAGGGGTTTGAGGTAAATCTAGTCTATTATAAGAATAAACCAACAAAATGCAAACAGAAATCCATTGGGCAGGTGCGGTTTTAGATAAAGCCTGACCCATATGATTAAGGAAAGGGATACAAACAGTTGATTGGACTTCCTAGACTGTTCCGTCCTGTGAAGGTAAAAATGTAATTGCCTGGATACATCAAAGAGAAGCATGTATTCTCCCTTGTTTGCAAAAATTTGGAAGGAAAACTGGTAATTGTATGGATTGGTTAATATAATTCTCCATTGCCACCTTAGGGAGAAAAGAAGGGCTGTATCACAGAGGCACCCTGTCCTAATGAGAAATAATGTAAGGAAGTTTACTGATGATGCTTGAAGCTCAGAAATGTGCTTAGCTGAAGTAATAGCTACAAAGAAGATGGTTTTCCCAATAAAAAAGTACATATTATATTCATCCGCCTGTACCAAGGGTTCCTGGGTTAAACCCTGAGGAACTAAAGAAGGTCCGAGGAAGAGAGGTGTTCTTAATTGAGGGTCTGAGGAAAAAGACGCCCTAAAATAAGGCTTTACATGATCATATCATCCAGATGACAGCTGATACCAGTATGGATGGTGGAAGTTGCTGCCAACTGAAGCTTAATAGCAGAGAAAAAACTAGTCGCCCCTGTAGACTTTCCTTAATAAAAGCCAAACAGGATGCTAAGATAAGCTCACTCACCAGGGAAGCAAGGCTAAACCATCTAACTACTAATATTCTAATGGGAGAAAACATGCAGTTAACTCAAGTGTGAGAAGTTTTGGATGTTGAGATCCCAATGGATGAGACAATAAATAGTGAGTCGGCTCCAGTAACCCGGAAAGGCATCTCCAGTGAGACTACAGAAAGGGGAACCATACATGTCAAAGCAAGAAGGAGATGACAGAGCTCTACAGCTTGCTTGTTTTGTGGAAGAACTTAGGGATCAGAAGTAGAGAAGTGAGCATACAAGACACCCAGGATCTAATCGTAAATTACAGCATCTTTGGGGGAATCAGAATAAAATACATACTGCATTTGGCATTTGAGGAATAAAATTAACACGGTGCAACAATGTTGACCCCTATGACTGAAGATCATTTTCACTACTGACTGAGAAAGCATTCTTGAGGCATCAGAATGGATCTGATGAACCTGTCGGCTAGTGTGTTGGACTTTCCCCGGGACATATGTAGTAATGAGAAGACAGTCTGAAGAGATCACCATTCACAGACCCTTACTACTGCTCTGCATGGTGGGTAAGTTCTGGTTCCTCTTGTATATTGGAGTACCAGACTACTAACGCGTAGAGTAGCAAAAGTTCCTACAGGCAGAATGTGCTGAAATGTTTATAATGGGATAGCAAAGAACACCTCTGTAGGGCGTTAATATGCAATTTGGTCTTCAGAGGGAACCACTTGTCTTAGACTATTTTTGCAAGTAATGCTCCTGCACCCAAGTTGGGAAACGCAACTGGTCACTGTGGTGATAGTAGACATACTAAAGAGGCCTGTCGAGGAACAGACCATCGGGTTGAATCCACCACTGAATATGGCATTTGCAAATGTAGGTCATGTTTATGGAAAAATTATAGGGTTGGTAGGGTATGGACCAAGCTACTGCCAAGGTACATAGAAGGATTTACATAAATAAACTGGCTACAAGGACTAGACATATGGTAGTTGACAAAGGGTCTAGAACTTATAGTACTATTCCTTATGAAGGAGACGGGTGAAAGATATAGCCCACACTAGATGCCTCATGGACATGACATGATGGAGAGGTAAGAAAGCAGCCTAAGAGTCCTTATAAATTCCTAGGTGTGTACCAGGCCTAGGTGCAACCTGTCATGATTTACAGAGATGTCTAAGGTATTGGAGACATGGAGCAAGTAGTCCCTGGCTTGTAAGAGTTGATGGTGGACAGAGAGGAGACAGCTGCTGAGATATGGGAACACTTGGAACCCTTGCAGACTTAAGTAAGGTGCTATGATTGCCATGCATTGGGACTGCAGTGAGTCAAAAAAAAGGAAACACATTGAACTGGTAATGAATGGCTCCCAACCAAAAGTGTAGATACCCCCTGGATCACCTGTCTATTTTTATATGAAGGTATGCATCCTGGACATCTACAGAGCACATGGAATTGTCCTTGTGCAGAAGGCTGAAACATGACCATTTGTAACTTCACACATATATATATATATATATACATACATACATACATACAGACAGAGAGAGACTCAGACTGCTAAGAACTAGGATGAATCTTAGGTCTCCTGTTTTGCTTTGGCACTAAAGATAAGCAAAGTTAAGTTCCGGATTCTATCTGGTCAGAACATACTTCTTGGATGACTTGTTTTGAAGCAGCCTGTGAAGTCACTTTTGTATTCCTTGAGCTACCTCGTTCATCTGACTAGCTGGATTTCTGGGAAGTCCCTTCTTTCAGGCAGGAGTCGGAAGGGGAAAGGGATGTACTAACTTCTGTATATAATGCACCCATGAATTTCTTTGTGATATCCAACCAGGTGACTAGGAGCAAAAAGAAATGACGTCAGACTGCCCCCAAAACTGGCAGTCGGGCAAGGCTTCAGGAGTGCTGATAACACTTATTAGAGAAGAACTCTCTGAAGCTCTAACTCTTTGGTCACTGGCTGTCTCCAAGGCTATGTATGTATTGAAATTTCCTTCTCTGCCCTCTGGAGGAAGTTTCCGCATGTTTGCTTTGAAAGATTTTCGGAACTATCTTCTGTATCACTTGTATGTTTCCAGAAAAGAGCCATCAAGAGGTAGAAAGCTCACTATGTTCAGCAGACAGAGTGTTCCTTTTGTTTGCTGCAAGTAAGAGTACTGGTCAAGATGGTCCAATCAAGGAAGAGCCATCAAAGGGAAGCATCGATAAAGGATGTCTTGAAGAATTCCACACAGTCGAACAGCCGTATATATGCACATCTCCTAATAGGCAACAAGTAACTGGCTGCTAAAGGGGCCTGCACGGGAGACCAGCCACATGTGGACATTAGAAATGGTCAGCCAAGTGACCAGTTGCAAGCAAGTCTTTTCAAGATCTTCCTGAGACATGCAGTCTGGGAGAGTATTGAAAGGTTCCTCATCACCACTCTCTGTAGTTTAGTGAAGAGTGCATGCAGTAAATGACCGCAAAGGAAAAGCAGCTGAGGTGACCACATGCTATCTAAACCTGATGGATGGATGGATGGATGGATGGATGGATGGATGGATGGATGGACAGAGGAGCGTTAGTCATCTAGTTCCTTCCTAGAGGCTTTTGCTAGATTTGTAGCATCAACCTGGACTCATCCATTGGAGTCTAGCAGAAGGAGACATCATCGAGTGGAAGTCTGGGGAATTCTACTCCTGTTCCATGAAAGACTCCATGGCAGAGTCTGAGCATCTTCTCTTACACATTCTCTGCCAAGGTGTTTCTTCCACAGGGTGGGGGAGGAAAAGGGAGACAGGGGAAATTCCTCTTGGAAAACTGTGTGGAGACTGCCCAGTATTGGCTGTCCAAGTGGAACGTATGGATAAGGCCCAAAAGGAAAGGGGGTTCTTAGAGCTTCAAGAAGGCCCTTACTACCAAACTGAATATGGTTGATGGACCTGGGGAACCCCCACTTCCCTTGTGGCCCATGTCCCCAAGGAAGGAGGGTGGAGGCCTCCTCTGGGTCCGAGATACAGGGGTGGAAGAACTCCATGGCCCAGGCTCTGGTGGAAAAGGGAGGGATCCAACAAAGTTGGTACCGAACCAAACCCCTCAGACGCATCAGAGATATCAGTGAACCAGCTAGAGTCGGAGACTCTCATACTGTAGAACAGACAAACTAGACTTGGCGGCACACTCATGGCCCCATGGTAGGGCAGAGTTGGCAAAATCCCCCCATCTAGATCTTAGCCCTGAGAAGTTTCCATCTCACCTTATCCAAATCCATCAGAAGGAAGTCAGCTAGAAAGGAAGGAGAGATAGAACTTAGAGCAAACTCTGTAGCATGACCCCTGTCCATTGGGTCCAAGGCTTAGGGTCCAAGGAAGATGTAGAAGATAAGGGACATGTCATCACGTGAGCCAAATCTGGTGGATCCAGGGAGGACTAGAATCTGTAGACGGCTCGAAATATTTTTGGGTCCTATGTGTTTGGATCAAAACCTTTAACTCTCTCTGGAGTAAGATTCCTGTCTGTCTGATCCAAAAGCTTAGGATCTAATGAAAAGGTAATGGCCAAACCTTTTGGATCAGAGGAGGACTTAGGACCTGAAGGAGGACCTGGAGGCTTCAGATCCGAGGTGGTTGTGTCAGATCTGAAGGCTTAGGATCCAACGTAGATGTAATAGCTAAAACTGTTCAGATCCAAGGGGGAACTGAGGATCTGAAGGAGGCCCTGGAGGCTCCAGATCCAAGGTGATTGGATTTGAAGTCTTTCTGGTCTTCTCTAGAATAAGACTTCAGTCTGTGAGATCCAAAGGCTTAGGATCTGATGAAGAAACAACAGAACAGGGGGAAGATTACAACAGGCACCAAACTTGTCAGATCTGAGAAGGACTTAGGATCTGGAAGAGGCCATAGGGACTTAGGATCCGAGGTGGCTGGATACAAAATCCTTCTAGTCTTGTCAGTCTTCATTTACTTTCATTTTCATTTCATCATTCATTATTTTTTTAAATCCGAGGAAGTGACTGAATAGTTTGAGGGGGTTTGAGCCCCAACCGAAAAGAAACTGGTAACAAGCCCTTTTAGTATTAGGTTGATGCACCTGTGAGACTGTTGAGATGGTCAGGCACCAGAAACAGATGTAGTAAGATTTTCTCCACAAAAAAGCAAACACTTCTTTAAGCCAACCTTCCTATACAAAGGGAGGAATGAAGTTAACAAGATACCAGAGATCAAAAATGCAACAAAGTAACTTCCACTATTACACTAATCCTTTGCTCTTACTAAGCAAAGATAATTATATATAAGAGAGGCAATAAGGTACATTCCCTAATGCCAGCGATGGCTACAGAGGGAGGAAGGAACAAAAACAACATCTAAAAGTAAAGAAAGGAAGGTTTTAGGGAGAATAAGCTGTAAATTTAAACAAAGTTCCTTACAAGCTCGAGAAGAAATCTTCCATCTTACCACGATGGCAGCAAATGAGATCGGAGGTGTTTTAGGCCAGAAGAGAGCATTGTGGGTAGAGGAAGGAGCTTGAGATTAGGATCTGAAGTTTTGTATGCAGCCAAGCCATTTTGAGGATCAGATCCGAATCCATTTGTGAGGAAAAATGAAAAGGACAAACCAGATCCATGCGTTTGCGTGCATATGGACATGTGTTTCTACATGTGTGTAGGTACATGAATGCTGCTGAATGGATGTTTGTATGTGTAAGTGCGTGGATGTTTGCGTGCATGTGCCCGTGCATCTGTTTGCATGGGTGTCATCCTATGGAAGGTAGGTAAATAATGCCGTGTGTGTGTTTTATTTTGTATACGTTCACGTGTGGGGGTTTGTTAGTGGTTATTTGTAGATGTGTGTGGGTAAGCGGGGTTGCCTATGCTACCAAGATAAGTAAGAGGAACATTAGCATGGTCAGGTCTAACATCATAATATTTGATTCAGAAACATGGTAATGAGCTGCTGATGAGGTGTTTCTCTGTGTGGTTTTACCATGACTCTGAAAAGGACATTTTCTCCATCCCTCTTATTGACTAACCCACATCAGCCAATCAGCATGGGCATAAAGAATCTCTCTGAATTCCAGCCACACTGTATGCACATGCACAGTTAAATAATTAAGATTAGTTAGGTTACAGTTTATATTTGAAATGGTTGAATTACAGAAAAATTAATAAGTGAAATGATTATTAAAACTATTAAATTTATAATCTTTTTTATTAATAAGAATAATGATACTGTATATTCAACACTTATAAATAAATAAAATAAGGTAAATGCACCATCCAGAACATTATCAGTGACACTTGGTGAACTGACACTGGATCTGCTGCACATCCATCAGCAGCGCTAAGCCCTGAACTAAACCTGCCACTGTAAATTTTAACTTGAGACAGAGCTTAGAGTTTTACCACTGAAAATATACTTGTGTATGAGCATTTCCTGCTGCTAATCCAGTGTGTTCCTTAATAAGAACATTACTGAAAACAGATAGTATGTATACTGAGGTCAACCAAAGGGGAAATATGCTGCCATACACAAAAGAGTAATACAACGAGGAGAACAAAGTTTATTACACAATCTATTATTAAATTATGGAATAAACTGCTTGTATCTGTTAGGAATGGTCCAACCTTGGAGTACTTTAAGACACCATTAGACTGTTGGGTAGGACATTCATATATACCAGAATCTGTGTTTTGGTATGACCTTCAGGTCTTTACAGAAAATAACTAACCCTTGTAATACTCTCACAATTTGATGCAAAAATGTGTATGTGCAATATAACGGCTTCAAAAGAACACATGAGGTAATAATCTATAAAACTACGAAACAGCAGAATTTGTAAAACATGCCATAAAGCTACAATCTCAAAAATGCAAGTGCTACTGAAGAAGTCAGAGTTTGCACTGAGAATAAACAATGCTAATGAGATAAAAAGTATTCATGGGAAAGGATGCCTTGTGGTGCTGTTAGGAAAATGAAAACAGTATTTACTAGGCTGTGGGCAGATCATACTAAAATGCTAAAATGAAATGTGAATTTACTGAAATTCACAGGACCACTAAACTGTACAATGATACTGAACAGAAACTTGTTAGAGTCTGAGGATGTCAAATGCAGAAGCTAGATTCAGTTAATATATCACCAGTAACTAACAGTAAAAATAGAATCAAGCAGGAAAACCTGAATAATTTATCAACAAAGTCTATTAAATAACACAGGCAATGTATGTTATGGGATCACGGTGGAGACTTCTGAATAATACTGCACCTTTTAATGTGGCCGAAGTCATAAAAAATAAATAAATAATTAACCCCCCAAAAACAAAAAACAGACTGAAAGCTGGGATAATATAATCAAAATCTGCTAAAGCTAAATAAAATAAAGTTGTGCAAAATATAACTCAATAAATCTGTTTTACTAAACTGTATTTGGCCCAAATTGTTTAAGGGCTGGGGGTATCCTATATGGAAACAGACACCCTGTACACCAACATACCCTGAAGTGCTAGATGTAAGCTACATTTTCACAGAGTTGGGGATCCAGTGACAAAAGTAATTCAGCAAAACAGATTTCATGAGTTATGCTTTGACAAATAATGTTTAATCATTTGTCATATTCCCAAGTAGTTATATAAATTGTTTACCAGCTACCAACTGGACTGCCCCTAGTCAGTTCACCAATACTAAATCTTTATTTCTACTTACTTATTTAAACAGGCTGAAACCAAAATTATTCTTTTATAACCAGCAAAATTACCTGGAATGGATGTCTGAAAAAATACTGTATTCACTCCTAAGGGCTCGTGTAGTACTTCTATTTTAGCAGATATGAAAGCTTAGTTTATGATAATTTTGTGATAAATTATTTAAGAAAAAGATGTCTTGTGTTTGATGTCTAGTTACATCTGCAATATTTTCCTCAGATCATCAGCCTTTTGTATTCTAAAACAGCCCTAAGATGGTGCAAATCAAATCAGAACTGTTATGATGTCTGGAATTTGGACCTAGGATTATTCATTTTATTAGTCAATAGTTTATTGAAGGTCACAATACTTGCACACAGCAACAGGAATTTTCACAGTTTGTGAAACTTTGGCGAGTAATACAAGATTCTTAATTAAATCCCAGACGATGCTTGAAGGAAACTGATATAAAATATAAATAAATGGCACATTTCCTAGAACTAAAATGATACTAAAATTGCAATAAGTCAAAAAAGATCAGCTTTTAAGGATAAGAAAAGTGTTCAAGGATTTAAGACATTTTGAAAATTATGAAATCAAATGCTAATGTTGTGTCTTTCGGCTTTTCCCGGTTAGGGGTCACCACAGTGAACTCCGGTCCACTAATGATTGGCAGTAGATTTTTATGTGCCGAGTTGCCAGCCCTGACGCACAACCTTCAACGAAGGTACGCCCATTCACGCATGTCTCCACACAGAAGACGCTTCAGCTGAGAATTGAACAGGACAACGTCTTACTGTAAGGCGACAACGCTACCGCAGCACCACCACCACAGTGAAATCAATGCTAATATTAATGACAAATGACAAATATGGTTAAGAAGTAATCCAGGGTTAAACAGTTCAGGTAAGGCTTGTTAAATAATATAATTACAGACTAAACTAGAATGTGTCTTTAATGTTTCTCAAATTATTTTCCATAGATGCCTTATCTTAAATAATACAACTGGATAAAACTTGTTGATGGACTATAAATTACTTTGACCTTGTAAAACTCAAACTGCCCTTTTTTAACTAAAAAATAGCCAATGTGGGTATTCCAAAAAAACAAATAAAAACAAAATCAAAGGCCAGCCTGCATCCTCTAGGATGTCACATCCTTACACAACATGGATGAGTTAGCAATAGCAAGCTCTTCTGCTTCCACTCCTTCTCTATACAGCACACTTCCTGACTGGCCCATTTCCAGCCCAATGACATAAAATGTCAGTCCTGTTAATACACTCTGCAGCACAGCATCATAGCAAACCCAGTGTTCTCCATCAACTCAGCTGGCTAGGACTCAACCAACACCTTCCATTTACACAACTCTATTTTGTCCATAAACTGATATTTTCAAGCCATTGCCCATACCCCCCTTCTAATGTAGAAATCTGGAGACTTACTCAACAGGATACTAAATCAAAGACAGATTCCTGTCACTAAAGCAAATGTGTGATTCTTTGATCATTATTTCCAACAACAATGGCTGGAACAAACTCCATTTAAGCTGAGTGACCTACTGTGATTTTAGAAAAGATGCTGTAAAGTATAAAATGTAGTAAAGTTGCACTCAGATGAAGTAAGTGTGTTTATTTTTGTAGGGAAAAAATGCAAGAGTCTTTTCAGTAAAGCTTCCAACAGGCTTTGAAGAACATGTATACATTGGAGCATACTGTGCACTTTTTCTTTTATAGAATTGCGCCATGACTTTGGAAAGGAAAATATTTCAAATAGAGGTGCACAGCAAAGTTCTCTTCTTTTATTTCTAAGTCTGTCACTTGCTTTAATTGGCTATTATCATAAATAGACTGGAGCTTCCTGGATAGCTGTATCTGC
Organism: Protopterus annectens; assembly: GCF_019279795.1. Lineage (NCBI taxonomy): Eukaryota > Metazoa > Chordata > Ceratodontiformes > Protopteridae > Protopterus > Protopterus annectens. The sequence goes on from NC_056739.1 coordinate 1,190,845,770, forward strand.
ACTAACAGGAAGTTTACAATGAAATCTAAACCAAACAGGAAATGCAAAATCTGGGATTCTGCTAAGTTCGGAGTGTAACTTGATTAGCAGTTAGCCTTTATTTCCTTTGGTGTGTAAAAAAGACATTTTCATTGGCTAAGAGCACAAGGCTTGGATTCACTGCCTGCAGGTTTCTACTGTTGCTAAATGCTGCTACAAGTCTGACATGGACTGTTTCCAGTAAATCTTCAGCTAATACAGACAGGAACTCTAATTCTCTTCCTTCCAGCTTGGCACCTTTAACCACCTGGTCAAAAGCCACTACGGAGCCGCTAAATCTCCAGCAATTAGTGTATGTCTATCATTTTTGACATGCTCCTTGCAATTATTCAGATATTGTCAGGCTATCTGCACACCACTGACCCCTTCCCTCTGCTCTCACCCTCCCATTGCTCCTGCCTCTACTTTATTGTACTTTCCTTTCTTTCCTTACTCTCCCAGGTGTTTGCTCTGTGCTTACCGGTACACTTTATTCTGTCCGACATTTCATCTAGATTTTCATCCTTTTAATCTTCTATTTTACACCATCTGATAACTTTATTTTTACAGAAGTATTGCTTCTTGCTAATAACATTGCGCTTCACAGACTTTTACTTACTGTTTCTGATCTGGTTACAAAACTATCTACTCTCAACCTTTCTTCTTCTACTCTTAAATGGTTCTCAAGCTACCTTACCAAAAGGTTGAAGTTCTGTCAGATGGCACATCTCCTGCTCCCCATTTCTACCCATCCAAACCGGAGTCCCCCGGGGCTCTATTCTTGGGCCCCTACTATTCAACACTCACTAACACACAATCTGTACTCACTCCTCTCTTATTGAATATGCAGATGACTCCACTCATCTCCTGCTCTGATAACATCTGTCAATGTCATACACTTACCCAGAGCTCATTCCTTTCTGTTGAAAGATGGCTTACAAAAAAAACAGCTCACCTTAAATCCAAACAAAACAAAACTTCTTCTCTTTCTTCCTAAATCTCTTTCCCATCACAAATCCACCTTTATCATTTCATCTCTTAATAGGACAATTATTAAAGTAGAATCCCACAGAAAGCTCCATGGTTCTATTATTGACAATCAAACATTTGACCTTCATGTTCAACATTCTATCAAAAAAACTCATCAAAATTTGGATTACTTTATAGGAACAAAAAATTCCTTACTTCAGAATCTAAACTTTCTCTAACTCAGGCATTCCTCCTACCTAGTCTACTCTACGCCTCTCCAATCCTCACAAATTTACAATCCACTTTAATTGCTAAGCTGGAAGAAACCTATAACAAAATTGCAAAATTTGCCACAAATCAGTCTTATACCTCTCACCACTGACTTGCACTAAATAAACTACAATAGCTAGAATTTCCCCCACAACTGTTACTATCACAGCTACACATAACTCATTCTATACTCAACAAACCCACTGTCTGCCCCTTACTCTCTTCTTTAGTGTCTTACTACATCCCAAGTCATTCACTCTAAAGTTCTGACCAGCATCTTCTAGATATTTACAAGCCCAAATAAAACCACTGGCAGACTTTTATATAGATACTCAGTTTCTAAAGCCCGGAATACACTTCCTTTTAATGTACAAAACATCACATACATAAATCGATCAAAAAGGGCTAAAAAAACTTCCTATCCATCTCATGGATCTGCCCCTGCCAGGACCCTGCACAAACCCACTCCCCCATCTTTACTTCTAATAAAATTTATTAATACTTTTTATTCTTTTTTTTTTTTTTTTACAGCTCTCACTCTTATGAATTCTCAATTTTGAGATATCGATGTACCACTCACATATTTGATACATCAACTTGTACTTCAATTTTATACTTTACTCTGTTACAAACTATTTAGCATTTCATGTTTTAAGTTTGTATGTCTTCCATACTATGTAACAATTTATCTCTTTAGGGTTCATTTTTTTGTATTTTCTTTGTACTTGCCATGTTATGTAACAACTTATCTCTCATTTTTGTTTATATAATGTCACCATCCCCTCACTGTTTATTTTTTGTTTTGCTTTTATTGTACTGGAGCTTTTCTCCTAGGGTCTCCACTGAAAATGGGCTTTTAGCTCAGTTTAGTTGGACCAGTCCAGTTAACAAATGTAATATAAATAAATAATGATAGTAACAGGTTGAGACTGCTGATAACTGGAGTATTTTTCTAATCAGTCTCACTCTCTGTTTGAAGCCCTTTACTCTGCATTTCATTGTGCAAGTGAAACTACTTTTAAATTTATCTGTCAAGGTGTATTTCTTTCTTTTATTTATTTCAGCTAAAAAGGTTGTTCAATTTCAAAAGCTTGTGGCTGGTGGTTTATATTTTAAAATATAAAGGTAACCACTAAGCCTGATGGATTATTAGCTGCTGGCCATGATCATCCAAAGAGCTACTAAATGGGTACAATATTTTCAAGATTCTGTTCTTGGTATGTAAAATCAGTTGAGCTGGAAGCAGTGACTTCATGAAAAAGAATGGTTACTGGCACTAGAAAGGTATTATCAGTCCTTCATACAGAACAGTGTGTGTGTGGAACAGAATTATCACAGTCAAATTTCTTACTATTGGTAATACAAAAAAAGGAAGGCATTAGGCTGATAGCAAAGAGGGTGACATCCTGGGAATCCTATAGTTATAACTCTGCTCTGAAGCTGCTTAATGTAAAGATTACTTTGGTGTGCTAGATGATGGTCATAACCTTGCAGAAGAGTGCATCGGTCATCTGTTTGGAAGGCCTCACAAATTATTTGTTGGTCAGTGGAGCCAAATATGACACCAAAGCCCCTGGGCCATAACAGAGAAAATAGTAGCAGCCATGCAGACTGCAAAGTTGTACCCCCATATGTGACACCTACCTGAAAAGGTCCAGTTAAAAACATACAGTTCCTTACCAACTGGAAATGCCTCTGTGGGGGAACATACCTTTAGCTGTTGCTCTCTTTCACCTCCATTTCTTCTTCCATGCCCTTCTAATTTCTCACTCTCTACTTTGTTACCAATTTCCCTGTGCCTTTTCCTGTAAACTTCTTGCAAATTCATATATTTCTATTCCCATCCTCCTCCTGCCCTTACAACCTTATATCATTTTTGCTACTCCCTTATTGCTTGTAGACCACTATTAAATATATTTCCCTTATAAGTGTATACAACAAACTGCAATACAGTCTTCACCTAGAAATCTGAATTACTTACATATTTAATTTCAATCCTGACAACTAATGTATTATCTCCCCAAATATTCCAGATGTTCTGTAGTTTAATGTCGGCTCTAAATATCCTGTATTGTGCTACACTGGATTGCATTTACCTTGGTTTACAGAACAGCTCCCCATGACTCTAAGGAAAATAAAATTTCACAGTTGGGCTATGCCAGTCAACAAATGTACATAATTGAATGAATATATAAATAAATCAAATGTCTGCTTGCAGGGTGGTTCATTGGTGAAATGGGTCCTGTGAAAATTTAATTTACCCGGATAACACGTATATAATAAAATATGTCATATCAGCTGTACTGAATTCAAAACATCACATGACACATCTAAGAAGCTGACTTACATTCTCGGGAAAGAGACTGTGTAGCCAAATATTTAGGAAGTTCTGGCAATGAACAGCACTATGGACAAAAATTAATCAGCATAGATGGTATATTCCTATTCCAAATGGTAGACCCAGCACTGAGGAAGTTAAAAAGATAAAGGAAAGGATCACATAGAACATACAGGAGATTAGTACTAAGGCATCACTACTCCAGACCGAGAGGCAAGCAGCATTTACTATCTGACTTAATTCTGCTAGTGTAACTCTGCCAGATGCGCCATGAGTGGATGCAAAGTAACCAATGGGCCTACTAGCCACAGCTAAGGTCTTGCATCCAGCAAGAGATGCCAGTGTTGAATCCCTGCCCCGTCCCCCACAAAACTTTATGCATTCTGATGCAGGGTATACATGTACCGATGCCATGTTACTGAGCTCTTCACCACCCCAAACTCCTTGACATAACTTGTAAAAACACAAACATGGCCATGAGGCTTGATTAACAATCATCTCTGGTGCAACAGCCAGAATACGCAGTGTCATCTAATTTCCACCTAACTGAAATGGGGGTGTGCTATGTAAACATCTTCCTGTATCACCTACCAGGTTGGTGGGGGAGCAACAGAGCATCTGCCTCTCTTTCTCACACACAAACATACACACATCATAATGGCAGCGCACATATCAGAAAACTTCAGCCAATACTTAAAAAAAACTTTCCTAGCTTGAAAACCTGGGGAATACATACGCAGCCATCTGATGGGGCAAAACCAATTTTCAGTAAAGGCTTAAATAGGAAGGTTTCATGGTTATTATGAATTGCTTACCTGTTTTGACAGGATCTAAAAAATAGAATCTGAAATAACTGAAATGAGTTTATTCGTATTCTATCCATGTATATATGCGTGTGTGTGTGTCTGTGTGTGTGTGTGTGTGTGTGTGTGTGTGTGTGTGTGTATATATATATATATATATATATATATATATATATATATATATATATATATATATATATATATAGGTTTGAATGTCAAGGTAAAGCCTGACTGCTGTAATCCCATGTTGATTTTTTTATAGTTGTCAAATATATCAATATTTTTTAAAGTTCATTATTGGCTACTACTGACTATAAAGTGCAGCTTATTTCAGAATCTTAGAAAGAGTCATGTATGTATCACTTTTTTCTGATATTTTTGTTTAGTATGGCCTTCCAATATCTGGTGTTAGGTCCAGCAATGGCATGGTCCAAGCATAGACTTTCAAATGGAACCAAACCAGACACAGTTCTATAGATTGGGCAGAAGTAATATCCAAGTATAAAAATAGAATTTAATGACAGTTAAAGTTTTGTAACCTTCTGATTTTTCTAGCAAATAACCGCTGTACCTTTCCAAGCTGTTCATATTTGTTTTCAAGTCTACAGCATGCAGGGATGTACTCAATAATGGAATGGACCAGGGAGGTATAATGCCATACAATAATCACCCTGGAGTGATTACAAATATCCCTCAGAATTATATGGGCTACAAGGGATGTAGTGCTGCCACATATTTACTTAATATTACATTATCTTTATGCTTTCTAGAAAGTGGTCTTACATGGGAACTATGAATTTTCTGACTTTGGTATATGCATAACAGCCAAAGTTTAAATTCCTGTAGCTCACTGTTCCTAGATCTGACTGTATTATTTTTTCTGATGATAAAAAAAAAAAAAACAAACAAAACATTTACTTTGGAATAATAATTTGTGTCTTTTTTGCTACTTTTCATGATGCTACATTTACTGGCACTAAAGGTGAGGTCATTACTCCAATGACAAATGTTTATTTCTGTAGACCATCTTGGACAACTTTAGCATTGTTTGATTACAATACCCAGCTTGCAATTATCAGCATGTCTGATTATTCTGAGATAATGTCCTATTTTTATATTTGGAAAGAATGGTCCATAAAGAGGTAGCCCCAGCACAAAGCTCCAAGGGATAACACTGGTAACCCCCATCAGGACAGGTCTGCAACTCCACCACATACACATAAGGATACTGAATTGCCACATCCTGCACCATTGCTTAAATCAACGTTTTACCCATTAGATTATGAGCAGATTCATACTTAATATTTTGTGATTATTCTATTATGCAGCACTGTGGTATACACTTTAGCAAGGACAAGATAAGCAGCATGCACTGTCAGCTGTCAAGTACTGATGCTATCTCTTCAACGAATGACACAAGATCCAAAAGGCAAGATTTTACCTTAGCAAAATCATGTCATTCGATAACTAGCAGAAACAGGGTCCCCTTTGTATTTTACATGGATTACTGGTTAGTCATTTGGGTCTAAAACTGTTTGCATCTGATAAAAGATCCTTTTACTTCTAAGCCTATCACTACAGCCTGCCACCACGGGTCAGGAATGTGTCCAAAGGCCAACATTTTGATGAAAATACCTGATAATTGTTTAAATATATATTTTTATTCTGTGTAGTAAACCATGAGCCATGTCACTGGGTCAAGTGAAACTTTTTTAAAACTTTTATTTAATTACTTACATTTGTTGACCGGGATTATCTGACTTATAAGACCCCTTTTAGCAGAAGCCCAGGGAGAAAAGCAAATATGTAAATAATTTTTTAAAAAGATTACTAGTTTTACAAATCATCTTTTTTTTTTTTGCTTGTTTTTAAACACCTTTATTAAATTATCACTTAAGACACAGGCACACATACATTAAAAGAAAACAAACCACATCTACATTGTTCATATTCCTGCATTACACATTACATGTGTTTTTTTTTTGTCTTTTTAACAGTTACTCACTCCAACATTAAATAAACTGCTCAGCTCCTGCTTTCCCTTAAACCTCACTCCTGAGCATTAATTTGCAAGTACTTTCCCCACAGATTCCATTTACTTCTATGCAATTTGTTCCTTCCCTTTTCTAAAGACTCCACCTCTAGTCATTTTACATCATTTAAAATATTCAGTACTTCAATTACAGTTGGTTTAGATTTAGATGTCTGTTTTACCAGTAACTGCTTTTTGGCAGCCAATAGCCTTAGACAAAATTATTAGTAGAAAAGCTAAATAAAATAACTCCCCTATGTCACCTGCTGGATTGTCAACTGGCTCATAGGAGGACACAGGATATCAAAATATCTGTGCTGGGCCCTCTCCTGTTTATCTACATTTCTGGAGTAAAAGCCAATATCAAAGGGCTCTGGCTGACTTGGTCTGCAGATGACTGCAAGCTAAGAGCAGTCACTAAATCCCCAAATGACACAGCAATCCTGCTGAAAGGTTTGTCCCAAATAAATAACTGGTGCCAAAACTATGCACTAAAACTAAATGCCAAAAAATGCATTATTGGCATCTTCTGGGACGTCATCTACCCCAGGGAACTATCTCACTACTCCTAAGAGTTCAGCCAATGTTCAGGATGTGGGAACTTATGTGGACAGTGACTTAACTTTTGCCCAACATGTCCATTGCTGTAAGAAAGTCCTTCTATACTGCACAGCTTATAAATAAAGGGATTGTGTCTAAATCTAGGAATGTCATTGTCCCCCTTTAATAAAGCTCTTGTTTGGCCAATCATTGAATATAATACCCCCTTTGGCAGTATTTGGCCAGACATGTAACAACTGGAATGCCCACAGAGATACCTGGACTGACTCAAAGCCCTGTCACTATACTTAGTAGTCTACAGTCTGCTAAGAGGTGACCTGTTCCTGGCATACAAGCCATCCTCTGACCTAATAGTGATGGATTTACTACAACATCAGAAAGTCTAATGGCATCAGAATTACTCAGTCTAGGGATCTAAACTTTTTGTGCAACATCAACAGAATAGTTTGGAGGGACAGGTATATCTCTAACAGACTACTGCTGCTGTGGAACAGACTCCCCATCTATATAAAACAAAGTTCATCCCTGTCCATATTCAAGTGCAACTTAGATCTATTGATGGGAAACAGAAAATTTACCCCAGGACTGCCCCCTGTACTACTAATGGACAGAGGCAACTCCTAAATGTTTTATCTAAAGCATAAGTCCACTCAAATTATCTATGGTATGATCCCAGTTATTTTCATTATAAGTAATATATAATCATTGAGCATGGGATGGGTAAGGGCAATCTCTAACCAAATGTCAGAGGTCAATTTGCATACAAAAAGGGAAACTGGTTAGGCTTAAAATGGCCCACAAGGCCAGTTAAGCCTCGTACTTACCTATGAAGCTATTAACACTTTCAAAATCCAAAACAAATGTACAACAGGGTTTATTAATCCTAACTCTCCTTCCTTCTGGGTTAAACATAACACCCCTCTTTTTAAAGGATTTTACCTGGAACCCCATATGATGCTGAATATCATCTACAACTTATTCTTCTCTGTCAGCTATAAATGCATTCACACCACTATATACCCCAAAACAGGCTTCTCTAAAACAGAACAAATCAAATAAATTGTTTCTTAGATAACATCTGAAATGCTTTCCACATTACTGTATTGCTTTTTACTTCTTCCAGCATTTTCCCCATTGTTTTTGACCACATCTTATTTATCAGATGTTATTACTAGTACACTAACTTCCTGCATTTTCCACTTTTTCCCAAATCCTTTTTTGTTATTCAGTCTGAAACCTACTTGTTTTAGTTTCAACTTTATCGTTATCAACACCCCATCATCCGTACTTCATTTTTTTGTTATGCGTGTTAAATCACCTACATAAGACATAAATAGAGACAAACTACTGACACCGTTGCCCTAGCCATATTTCTCCTAGTCAGTATGAATACCATGTGAGGTTTTCCCTGAAAAGGAGCTGCTGGCCTAGTGGGATTAAGCTGGTCAACAAAATATAAAGAAATAAGCAAATATCAAATTTATGTAACCATGAAATAATGTTTCTATATAGCCTGCCTCGGCTTTCCTCAATAGCATCTAATAAGCAGTATTTTCTTTTTCTGGAAATGATTTCAAATAATTTTCTTGTTTAGTTTGTTTTTAAGCACATTTGATTAGCTGTTATTTCACATTTAAAAACACTTTTAAATGGTTTTCTACTGCACTGAAGGTGACCATGTAAATGCCATTGTTTCCCAAGCATTTGTAATCTTTTCAAAACTATTACTTCTTGAACGTATACCTATATGAAACTGGTGAATTTTTAGTATACGTCTGTATCATGTCTCCATTTTTCAGTATAATAAAGTAATATGACAATGTTCTAGGGATAATATGGATTTCCTGAATACCTGTTATTTGTCTGGCTATAAATGCTTAACCTACCTTAGCAGGTCTACTGTTTTTTTATGATCAAAATGGTTATTTTTGTCTCACTGATGGCACCAAGACTCAATCATACATTGATGAGAAGATTTCAGAGTAACAGCCTGGCTCTGTGACACTGAGGAATAAAGACTGGCCTATGACACAGACAGCCTGAATATGAATAGTGGTTTGGGTGCTGGAACAGCCAAGGGAAAAAAGCGAATGGTAGCACCAACTTGTCTAGTCTGAAGTAAAGGAATTGTGGTCCAGTGGGCTGCTATGCCACGTGGAAGCAGAGGCTTGCAGGAAATGCATTTACAGCTAATAACTGGGGATGTGGGACTGGCGTTCCACTCTGGTGATTGCAGCCCTAATTAGTGTGTGCAAAGTACAGTACTCCTACAAAGAGGCAGAGATATTCATGTCAGTCAGCAGGAGCAAAGTTAGGTCCTACCAGAAATGCCCTCATTGCTACAACATTAGATGTATGCAAGAACACAAATACCTTCACAGCTATCTGAATGACAGCTCCCTCCAGTTGGTGCCTGACCCCACACTAGGGATTTACAGACTGACGGGAACAACTGGCCTCAGGACCAGTGGGGGCTGTCTGATGGTAAAAGTAGGCACAAAGGGAAAAAATCATCTAGGAACAAATGCTTTGCAATATACCATGAGTTTTGTAGGTATGTTGTTTTTGTTTGGTTTGAATTGCATATCTGTTTCTGATTATAACAGTTTTTAACAGCCACTGAAATGATAAAATCTTAATTTAAATGAATTTATCGTAGCTTCTTTTTCATTTTAAAAGCCTGCTTCAAGCATTTCACATTTTCAAATCATTTTTAAGTTTTAATACACAAGTGGCCATATGCAGGTGTATGCACATTAATGAGTTCTGAAAGGTAATCATCTGGGGGCATAAAGTGCTTCTGGTAGGAGACACTGTGATGTTTTGGTGTTGTTGTGTTGAAATAAAAAGAATATACAGGCTTTTAAACTTTGATTTTGAATATGAAACAGATGCAGCAGTCGAGTTTAATGATGACAAAATATGTTTTGCAGCATCTGCAGTTTCCTCTTCTGATTTTGGTAACATTCAGCTCTACAAGTGCAAGTCTGAACACATCTAATAAAACTACAAGTATTCATGAAGACCAAGTAGGCAGCATGACTTGGTGAGTTACTAAGAATAAAGTATTTATTGTTATTTTACAAAGGAGTGCAGTGAATGTGGTTAGATTTACTGCCTCTCAATGCATGGTTATCAGTTAATCTGTTATGTGGGGTGTTTTCTATGTGCACTCCATCCATTCTCCTTGTTTCCATGTGTGTTTTTGCCAAATGTTCTACTTCCCTGCCATACTCCCACGGTATGCAGTAGGTACACTGGTGATCCTTCAAACTGCCTACAAATGTATGTGCCATTTGTGAGTGCATGTACATACTCTGCAATGGGACAGCAGCCTATCTAGAATTAGTTTCATTCCACCTTAGCTTCCAGCTCCTGTAACCCAGGAATGGATTAAGCACAATCAGAATAAATGAAGAACTTAGTTTAGGAATAACAGCACTGTCCTTGCACAGAAACAGTAATGCTGTTTTGGTGTTGCTTAAGGTTCATCTTTAGAATTTAAAAGTTATACAGCATGCAAGAAATTGAATGCACTGGTATGTATACATTTATGCCTGTCCCATAACAGTGGTTCTGTGATCTATTTAAATGTCTTGTAACACAAATTAACGTTATGTTAACAGCGCGTGGAATAAGAAATTCTTTCTGACACAAAATGCTTTACTTATTAAGGTGTTATGAAAATGGTCTGTCACACTGCTTTTCCAGTCTGGTTGTAAGCCTAGTTTCAATTTAGCTGTATAATCCCTGTTACAGGCATTGTGCAAATGTAAAAATCAAAACATGCGCTATATAAAATTATGTAAACCATCCTTTAGAAGCTTGATACTAATGTTGTGATGAGGGAAGACATTATTTTTTTCCTTAGGAAATGTAGACATAAGCTTTATAAGATGTGAAAAGCCTACAGGAAAATATTTACACAGTTGTAGTTCACTGTATTCTTGGCTACATAACTGCTCTCATATAACATTTTTTATACTGAGTTGGAAGAACTCCTGGAGCTGAGACAGCACAAGGCAAAAGGGAAAAAATATGCAATGACCTGCTTCCAACAGTAATAATTTGAACAGGGAGAGTGAATCCTTGTTAGCCCCTCATACAAATATAACAATAAATGTTGGCTTATTACAGAGCCATTCCTACTGACAGTGGAGTGTCTGTATGATAGCAGGTTACCAACTACGGAGATTTCGCAGAAGTCACATACATAAGAGAATAGGGGAATAATATTTTGTTTTCAAATGTGTGTGTGTAAATATAATTTTTACACTTCAGACTGACAGTCTGGCAAGTTGCTTCATTACATGTGGTTTTCATCAGTGCTAGATCGCTTCTAAACAAATTCCAAAACCTACTGCATCAGAAGTTTTAAAAAAACAAAACAAAAAAAAAAAAAAAACAAATATCATATACATTTCTACTGAGGAGGGAAGTTTTCTATCACTGGATTTATGTTTGCAACCCGCACCTCCTTTTCAGGCTCGTATGCAATAAGATAAAGTTCTGGAAGCATATGTGGCTGAGGGTCATGATATATATGTTTCAGGGAAATTTATTTTAAATGTTTTAGAGACATGGTCTGATACTGCCTGGTACCACCAGTGGGCTTACACAGCTAACTGCTTGCCCTGTTTTTTGCCATTCTGTTTTCAACAAACATCCACATCTGGCATTCCCTCCAGATGACAAACTCAGAGCATGTCTAAATCACATCCCTGTTGTGTGTTTTTATGAAATCAAAATGGAAAATAACACTTTTTCTCAGACCAGATGCTATTTTGTCATTTTCAATATTATAGCAACATATGCATATTTTGCTTGTTCTGTACAGGCATGCACATGGGCTCACTATAAGTGCTCAAGTTCCCAGGAGCTCACAAACCACCATCTTGAAAACAAGAAGTCATGTGCCTTGTAGATTGGCTAGGCTGCTGCTCCTGCTCTAATATCAGTTCTGCAAGCAGCTGTGGAGAGGGAGAGCTGCTCATGTTTAAGTTTAATGTGAGTTCAGGCAATCAGCTGTGGGGAGGAAATAAGGGGGGTTAGGATTAGAGAGTGGGAGGAGGATTTTACGGCTAGGAAGTCATCAGGGAATTTAAAGTTTGGGGAGGAGAAGTTTTAAGTTTATGGAGAAGGAAGAGAATGTTTAGGTTTACGTACTGATCAGGGAATTTATGATTAACAAGAACAAACCACCAATATGAAAATTAATCCAGTGGAAATCCAGATAGCCAATAGTAGAACAAAGAACCACTGGAACACACAAACTGCTAGTATAGACAAAGAACACTTTAATGAAACGCAAGTAGTAAAGAAATGTTGCATCAACAGAACTCCTTTATACAGTGAAGTCATAATTAATAGCACATACTTTTGACGTTCAACAAGCAAATGATTTAAAGAGACGTCACATTTCAGGCTTGGCAAAATATGTACACCTAGGCATAAAATCCAGTAAAATTCATCAAATTAAATATGATGTGCAAAATTTCCCCCATGAGATGAACTATTAGTGTGTGTGCCAGTGAGTCATACAAATGAACCACCACGGCAGGGCTAGCCACCTGGTGCTGTAAACCTTGTCTCAAGAGGATTGCCACTGCTGAATGCAAAATGGGAAAAGGGGTTGAGGATGGATGGGAGCTGAACTATTAGTAACACACAAAATTAAAAACTGAACAACATGAGCAGAACCTTTTTGTCTTTTTGATATTTGTAAAGCGCGCTAGTAATAACTTCTCTTTTTATGTCAGACAGATGTTTACTTATCCAATCTTTAAATTTCTGGTTTGTTTTGCCCACATAGAATGCAGCGCATTTTTCATATAGGGCAAGGTAAATTACATTATTGGTATTACAGTTACAATAATCATATAACTTAAATACCACAGACATGACTAGATGTTTAAAGAGGTTACAGCTTAGTACCTGCACCTACAACATTTAAAAGTACCCATCTTCTTAGAATAGTCTAAACTTATTAACCATTCTTTGTCCTTTCTAGCATAACTTGTTTTTCAGATTCTGACTTCTCTTACGGCCAAAGGCTGGTATATATCAGAAAGCACTTGATTTCATTCAGGAACATCTCTTAGAATATGCCAATATTTCTTAATATCATCTTTAACATGATTAGTGTTGGCATTGCAAGTAAGCATGCATCTAACACTAGAACATCTATTAGCTAAATCCATATTTATAGTGTCAGTTTTAGCTTGTCTTAATGAGATAACATCATTACAGACATCCTTAAACTCACTATTTTTGTAACTTTTGTATTTAAAGTCAGAAAAAGCATCATTAAGCTGCATAGTCATAGTCTCATCAGAGGTATTCAGCTTGGCAGCTCTAGTAAATTGATTCTTAACAATATTTTTAAACATATACTGAGGGTGCATGCTGTTCCTATGAAGATATGAATTCCCTTGTGCTGGTTTCTTCTAATGGTTAGTACATAGTGCTCATGTTACATCCTTAAAACAGCAATATCTAGAAAAATGAGACATTAATAGTCAAGTTTGTATGAGCAGAAGGTGCTGAGCTAGCAAACTGAATTTCACTATCATTACGTGGCCAGACAAAAACATTTCCTTGCTGGAAATCTCTTATATCATGTAGAAGCTTACTTTTTTGTTTCTGCCAATCTATTATCAAAGGCAATAAGTCCATCTTGCATGTCTAATATTAAATTTGTGTGTTTTGGAGTGTACACTAGCAATCAAGGTAGCATACGATGACTCTGTATCTCCATTCATTTCTTGTTCAATAGGGCTGAAGAAAGCATTCATCAGTTCTAAACATTGAAATGAGCAACTTAAATTAACTGCCATCTCCAAAGCAAGTCTGGATATTTGTAGCCCTCATTTAGCCAATTTATGTTGCAAATAGGCAGAGAAATTCAATCTCTGCCATTGTGAATGTTTGTACGTTAAACATTTTCTTCAAACTGTTTCAGATTGTGTTTAAAGTCATTTAGCTTATCATAGGTTCATAGGTGTGTACTAGGCTAATGGCCCTGGAGCCTTTACAAGCCTAGTCCATAGAAGTGTCCTGGCATTGTGCTGCCTGACTTTAGTTCCCAGTACCTCTATCAAGTAGAGCCACTGGAGTGATTCCCAGGGTGAACTTTCTATTTCCCATCCACTCATCAAGATTTCTCTTGAAGAGGGCCAGTGAGGTGCTCTGCTTGACATGCATGAGAAGTCTATTCCAGAGCAATGGCAGTCTCTGGGTTATGAACCTGTCCCTCCACCATGTTCTGTTGATTGTGGTAATGAGGTTGAGGTCTCTGGAGTGTGTGGTGCAGAGGGATTTGGATTTCTTTCGATGTAGCATTTCTAACAAAGCTGGGTCAGACATGGCTTTGTAAGTCAAGCAGAGTTTGCCTCTTAGTAGATGATATGAGAGATACAGAGAATAGTTGGAGTTTTTTTTTGAGTCTGTCCAGGAAGGACATGTGCTTAAGGCCTAGGATTCTCTTTGTGAGGTACTTTTGTGGCCTCTCCAGATGTTGCAGGTGTCTAGTGAGGTGCATGCCAAATGGGGCATTATATATTTTACGACTGGTCTAATTAGGGAAGAGTAGAGAGAAATGATGATCTCTTTCTTCCTGGATGCAAAACTCTTGGTAATGAGATGTGCCACATAGAAGGACTTTCTGACCACAGTGGCAATGTGCTGGTTGAAGGAGAAGTTGCTATCAACCTGTGTCCCCCAATCTCTTATAATGCCTTCAGTGTTCAGTGGGCTCCCATCAATGTGGTAATTAGTGGGAACTGAGTTTTTATCAAAGGAGATGACAACACATTTTTTGGCATTAAGCTTAAGGCCATGGTTTCGACACCTGTAATTGGTCTCAGTGAGGCCTTTCTGTAGGATGTCTGCATCACTTGGGGAGTTAATAATGGCTCCCAGCTTGCAGTCATCTGTGAACTTGATCAGCCAGGGTCCCTCTGTGTTGGCCTGGATTTCTGAGAAGTAGATACCAAACCGAAGAGGACCTAGGACCAATCCCTGTGGGACTCCACTCATGACTGGTCAGCAGTCTGACTTGGAGTCTGCTACTTTCACACTGTGGGTTCAATATGTGAGCCAATTTGCAACCCACCTAATGATATAGGGGTTGATGCCTAGTTTGGTGAGTTTATCAATAATTCTTGAGTGAGGAATGGTATCAAAGGCCTTGGCTAGATCGATGTAGGCTGTATGAACTTCCTTATCTTGATCCAGAGCTCTGGTGACTGACTTAAAGAAGTCAATCAGGTTGAGCAGTTATGATCTACCTTTCACAAAACCAAATTGCATGGGATCTAGAGTTTGGAGATTCCCTAGAGCCTTCTTAATGGGTACCTGTCAAATCTTCGAACGCTAAAAATTTTGAATGTTACATGGTCGAGACCAAATGTTCAAAATTTTGAGTGCTCGAAGACAGACTTTCAATGGCTCAGTATGGTGCAGATAGGGAGAATTTCCCTTTTTTGCACTGAAGTGCGGTCTTGGAGTTGGTATATTTAAGTAAGGGGTGTGTGGGGGTTGCAGGGGGGCTTGCCCCCCACCTACACTGTTAGTGTTTTTTTCTGTTTTTTCGTTTTATTTATTTATTTTTTTTTTTTATGTTCGAACATTTGGTCTCGATCATGTAATGTTCAACATTTTGGATGTTCGAACATTTAACATAGACCCTTGTTAATTAGGTCCATGATGATGTGCTCCATAGCCTTACATATCAGACTCGTCAGGCAAATGGGGCAATAATTTTAGGGATCTGTAGCCGCTCCTTCTTTATGGAGAGGGATGACTGTAGCAGTGCACCATTCGGTAGGGACAAAGCCTGAGGTAAGGCTGTGAGTGAACAGGGTTCACAAATGTGGTGTCAGTTAATTTTGCAATTCATGTAGAACACAGCCAGGGATATTGTCTGGTCCCATGGAAATGGTATTCTTGGCCTTGGACAATGCAGCTTTAACCTGTACTGCAGTAATGCTGGGTGCCTGGCATTCTTCCGGTATTCAGATTGGTCCTATGGGGGGAAGACAGGGTAAAGTTGGCACTGAATCTGTCAGCCAGTATGTTGGCAATATCTGTTGGTTCAGTATAGGAGGTACAATTGTGCAGCAACTCACAGCAAATCTGGGTATTGCTGTGGAGATTCTTAATATAACTACAGAAAGCTTTGTGGTTGTTTTTAATGTCTGCCATAATTCTGCCTTCATAGCTGGCTTTGGAGGTTTTCATGAGGGATCCCAACTTTTTGTTGAGGCTTATAAGGGAATTTTTCCAGTCTTGGGACTTCACCTTTTTCTGCAACAGTTTCTTCTTTCTGTTGTAGAGTTTATTTAATGGCAGGGGACCACCAGTTTAGCTTCCTTTTTTTGGAGGACAGCATCTTGGTTCTGTTGGGTATGGCTAGTTCCTTGCATTTATGTACGTGTTAGTACAGTGCATTGGTGTATGATTTGGCAGTCATGCATCTATTTTCCATTGGCATAGGTGCCGTGAAGTTAGCCACCTCTGTTTTGAGGTGTCCAGAGTCAGCTTTGGAGAAGATTTTCATGGTGGATACCTTTGCAGGGGTGTGGGTGAAATGTGGATTTCCATGGTGATTACTTGTGGTCAGATCAAACCAGGGAAGAACTGACTACTGGTGTAGAGCAATGGTTGCCCATGTCAATAATAACCAGGTCAAGGATGTTGCTTCCTCTAGCGGGGGTAAGAATGAGTTGGTCCATGGCACTGGAATTGATGAATTCCAGGAAGCGTTGGGCCAGTGCATTGGTGCATGAGTAATTTTCCCAGTTGATGGAAGGGTAGATGAAGTCACCTAGTATGAGTGTTGGGTTGGATCTTAATACTTTCCAGGGTGCTTAGGAATATGGAGTGAGAGTCTTGGAACATGGTTGGGGACCTATAGCAGGCTACGACCTGAATCGCCGTCTTACCTAATGTTGTTGTACCCGGAGTGTCTCAGATGCGTTATGCTGGGCTACTACTCTGGAGGTGTGCATACCCTTTATGAATATGGAGACACCACCATCTTTGGAGCTTCGGTCCATGTTCTGGGGCCGAAAGGTGTGGAATGAGTTATAGCCTGGTAGCGCAGGGATGCTTACTGCTGCTTTAAACCAGGTCTCAGTTACAGCACAAATGTCGATGTTCTCCATTTTGAGGAGTGCTTCGACCGAATGCATCTTGAGATTTAGACTTCTAGCATTGAGCAGCATGACCCTCAGACTGAATTTATTTATAGCTGTTACAGTGGTAATTTGGTCTTTAGAACACCGCCTAAAAAAGGCACTATAGGGGTGGCAAGAGCCTTAGCCCATACCCAGAAATCCATGGGTGAAAGATGCAGGTCATCCCTGGCAAAGAATCAAGGTTTGTCAATCATGTCATCCCAATCAGACAGATACTGGATCCCCTTAGAATGACACCAGAAACTTAGCCAATTTTTGAAGTCAGTCATTTCCTGTTTGTACTGTGGTATAATTCTGGGTGACGGTAGGATGCTGCTTAGGGCTAGGGTTATACTTGCCTGGGTCACATAATCCGAGAGCTTCACCATGTCTCTTTTCATGTAGTCCAAGGAGGTGTGTATCAGGTCATTCACACCCACATGGACAATGACAGAGTCATATTTGTACATGATGTGGAGTGAACTGAGTGCGTGTGTTATATGTCAGATTCTGGCACCTGATAGAGAGATGACTGTTACCTTCTCCTTATTCAAGCTAGTGAGTGGGACATCAGTGTGCCTCACTATTGAGTCACCTATGATTATTGTATTGGGCAAGCTGTTTTGTCTTAGGGGTTTAGGTTCAGGGACACATTGTGTAGGTGAGCTATGTGCCTTGGGGTTTGTGCTGTGTTGTGGTGGTCAAGTGCATTTCTGCCTTGGAGGTCTCTGCTGTTTGGGTAGATTTCTATTGAGAGCCTCTGCAAAGGTGGGTGTGTGTGGTTTGCGTTTTTATGTGAGGGCTGTGATGGTGGGTGTTCTGGAGGGTTGTGTGTCCCATGTGGTGTGGTGCAGGTGTTGACCTTCTCCTCTTGACCAGCTATTCCGGACGTGGCTGGAGAGTGCATGACTTTCAATTTTGAGATCTAAGTGCATATCTCACAAGTCTGAGTGTTGGGAGGTAAGAGGAGAGGCTTGTCTGTGTACATGAGGCAGTTGCTACACTGTTTCAGAATGCCCAGGTTTGCCAGGTTAATAGCAGAAAGCACAGGGTACTGACCTTTAGATATGCCAGGAGGGATGGTCATCATTACTAAGTGCTGGAGTTGTTTCCTTATAGGACGTCTAGTGCTGATAGCACTTATGTGAGCTACAATAATTGCTACAAAAAGCCTGATTAAGTGCTAGGCGAATAAGCTAATTAAAGTGCAAGAGAGAAAAGCACTAGCAGTATTACAGTTGCTCATATTTGAATGCTTCACTACTGTAGGGTCTTCCAATAACAGATTGTTCTGTATATTAATACATCCAGATAATGAGAAAGTATTTGGCACAGAAACTGTGCTGCTAGAAGGTATGGTCTGCAGCAGATTCATGCCTATG
Source organism: Protopterus annectens (assembly GCF_019279795.1). NCBI lineage: Eukaryota > Metazoa > Chordata > Ceratodontiformes > Protopteridae > Protopterus > Protopterus annectens. Next base: position 1,190,864,321 of record NC_056739.1, read on the forward strand.
ACTGATAGTAAAAAATAAAGTACAGTAACAAGAACAAATCACCAGTTCGAAAGTTAATCCAGTGGAAATCCAGACAGCCAACAGTAGAACAAAGAACCACTGGAACACACGAACTGCTAGTCTAGACCAAGAATACTTTAATGAAATGTCTACAGCTAATAGCTATGGTAACATAGTTACGCATATATGGGAGCATCAACACATTTTATCAGGCAATAATATGTTTTTGGATAAAGTTTTATTTTACTGTTGATTATCTTTTTTTCATTTGGGAAAGTAACATTACTAGTTGTAATGATTTCACTGAATATTTAACTAATACTCCTACTTTTTTAAGATTTAAGAGCAATGTAAATACAGATTTCAATGATTTTTTTTAGATGTTACTGTTTTTAAGGATGTAACAGGAACACTAGGTACTTAACTTTAGAAGAAACCAACAAAAAAGAATTCATATCTACATAGGAACAGCATGCACCCTCAGCGTATGTTTAAAAATATTGTTAAGAATCAATTTACTAGAGTTGCCAAGCTGAATGCCTCTGATGAGACTATGACTATGCAGGTTAATGACGACGCTTTTTCTGACTTTAAAGACAAGGACTGCAAAAATAGTGAGTTTAAGGATGTCTGTAATGATGTTATCTCATTAAGACAAACTAAAACTTGGCCCACATTTACTAAAACTGACACTATAAATATAGATTTAGCTAAGAGACATTCTAACGTTAGATGCATGCTTACTTGCAATGCCAACACTAATAATGTTAAAGATATTATTAAGAAATATTGGCATATTCTAAGAGATATTCCTGAACGAAATCAAGTATTTTCTGATATACCAGCCTTTGGCCGTAAGAGAAGTCAGAATATGAAAAACAAGTTATGCTATAAAGGACAAAGAATGATTAATAAGTTAGACCTCTCTAAGAAGAAGGGTACTTTTAAATGTGGTAGGTGCAGGTTCTGCAGGTATGTTCTAAGCTGTAACCTCGTTAAACATCCAGTCATGTTTGTGGTATTTAAGTTATATGATTATGGTAATTGTAATACCAATAATGTAGTTTACCTTGCCCTATGTGAAAAATGCACTGCATTCTATGTGGGCAAAACAAACCAGAAATTTAAAGATCGGATAAGTAAACATCTATCTGACATAAAAGAGAAGTAATTACTAGTGCTGTTTACAAATATCAAAAAGACAAAGGTTCTGCTCATGTTTTTAAGTTTTTAATTTTATATGTTACTAATAGTTCAACTTGTGGTGGAAATATTGTATATCAGACTGAATTTGATGAATTTTAATGGATTTTACACCTAGCTGCACATATATTACCAGGGTTGAATAGTGCCATCTCTTTAAAACCTTTGCTTGATGAACGTCAAAAGCATGTGCTATTAATTATGACATCACTATATAAAGGAGGTCTGTTGATACATTTCTGTACTAAACGTGAAGAAGCCTGAAGGTGAAAGTGTTTTACTTGTGTTTCATTAAAGTGCTCTTGGTCTAGACGAGCAGTTCGTATGGTCCAGTGGTTCTTTGTTCTACTATTGAAATTTAGGATTAGGGAGGTGAAGCTGGAATTTTTTGATTAGGGAATGAGCAGGAAATTTAGGTTTGGGGATGGAGTTTTAGGTTTAGGGAGTGAACGGGAGCTTTAGAGTTAGGGAGGGGGAGTGGAGGTTTAGGGGAAAGGATTGAGGAGTTTGGTTGGGAACTTTTAGAGTGATTTTTAGGTTTAGGGTTTAGGTTCTGGTAGGGCTATATAGTTTATAGGATTATGTGACAGGAGATCTACATAGAAACTGGAGATCAGACTAATGGAATTTAGTGCACTTGTTTTTTTGAGATTATGCTCCCATAATGGTTAAGGTTATTACCACAAAGATACAAGGGACATGGTTTAATTCTAACCTCTGGTCATTATCCAGGCTTCTAATAAAAAAAAAAAAAAAAAAAAATCCTGACTTCAGATGATATACCAGCAGTCAGTGATGCATGTGCCCAAATGCTGGGCTTCCTGTACATGTGAAAGTTTTCATTAAGAATACAATTTAAAAACATATCTTTTGAAAAACAAGACTTATTTGTTTACTGATTTTTTCTCCAAAACATTCAGATGCAGAACAACTAAGCAGTTTAAAACACAGACAATAGTAAAAACGTGGCAGTAAAAGTGGAGTGACAGAATAAAATATCTGCATCCATAAAACATATATTACACTTAAAAATTCACAAGTTCAGACATTTAATGGATTGGAAATACCTCTTGTAAGGTCCAAAATATGCCATCCTGAAAGGAAGGCATTTGAGTGACGTCGTAAATCATCTCTCAGGGTCACCTGAATGTGTCAGGAAAGGTAGCTGGTCCCATACAAGCAAGAGAAACGATCACAGCCCAATGTTTCAAATATAGCCCGTGGAAATGCCAGCTGCCACACCTGCGATGAAGTGGAATGCCTAGCTAGAACACAGAGCCTTAGATTCTATTTTAAGTAAACAGGACCTAGAATGTGAAGGGTACTGAAAGTGAAAATCAAAATATTAAAGGCACACCTGGATGCAGCAGGACATCCATACATGTCTCGCAGAATCAGTATTATATGACAAGTCCTAAAAGAAACTGTCAATAATGTAGTCATAGAATTATACAGCCATTGCAGATGTTCCAGATTATGCCTCATAGACTTGACAGCAATGCATTAACCACCATGGCTAGGTCCAATGAAGGTACAAGACATTTGATCAGAGTGGTATTTCTTATGAACGAAATAAAGATGTCCTGATGACAGATGACACCTGGTCCCTAACCATCAATCTATCAAGGTTCATGTCGAGATCATGGACCTGAGGCACAAATGTTAAGTATTACACTCATATGTAAGCCAAGGGCAATATCAGACGAAGATGCAAGGAATGCATGGTGTCAAGAAGCAACAAGGCCTCCGTCTTCATAAGGTTGAAATTTAGACACTGAGGGGAGGGGGAGGGTGCTGTGGCCTGACCACACTGACCATCCCTCATTTCTGCAAATGGCATTGACAGCAAGCAGCTCTGCCCTCGCATCCCCAAGCACTGGATGGCCCTTGATATTCACCAAGGAAATAACACCCACCACTGTGCTCATAGAGCAGCCACCCCCTCATCCTCCTCCCTGAGGGAGTGAGTAAGCATGCACCTTCACTCATCTTCCTCACTACCCAACTCCTTCAGTGCCATGGATGCTAATCAAACCCTGGCCACCTGGATCACAGTAAGGGCTCTACCACTCTGTGCCACAGAGCTAGGCATGACAATATGGAACATTACAAGCATCTGTGCATGCACAATCTTGTCAGTAAATTTTCCTGATAAATGTCAGGATACAGACAGAGTGGTACTTATCCAAGATGGTTAGATCTAATGATGGTTTCTTGAGAAAAAGGGGTGCAACCAGTGCCCCTTTTAAAGAGGCAGGCAATATCCCCAAGCTAACTGATGATTTCACAATCTAGACAATAACTGGAATAAGGGAGACTAGACACCTAGTCTTGTAGGACCTAGGCTAAAACTGCATCATGTAGGAGACACAGAATAAACAACCCATATGATCTAATCATAATCCAACACATAAACTAAGCCCAACAAAATTTTTGAGTATCCACAGCTAAGCTAATAAATGTCCCACTGAGCAGATTTGTGGGAAATGACTGCCTAATTTTTGCAACCTTATCACCAACAAACTATACAGCTTTTTCACAATGATCTGATGAAAATAAAAAAAAATGCTTGTGTGGTGAGATAGTTTAGGCTGCACAATCTGGCAAACACCCAGAAGGATGCAACTGGATGGTTTGATGTGGCTGAGCTTTCACTGGAGATAAAAGCTACAGTCTTATACAAAACTTCAGTGTAGTTAACATCAAAGTCCTGATTCAGAATAAGTCTCATCTTCAAGTGGGCTTCTTCTTTGCCACCTCTTCTCAACCTCCATCCAAGCTTAGGCAACAGCAGCAACTCGTGGTCAAACCACTGTTCCCTGCGTACAACTGGCTTTTGATTAAGAAAGGAGGCTGTCAGTATGCAAAATCTGAAAAGTGTCAGTAACTCTCTAAAATTTCTACTTATGTTGAGTAATTCTACTGACAACTGCAGTAACCCTCAATTTTAAAAGAGCTGTAATTTTAGGAAAGTGGATAAAATAATCCCAGATAAAAATTTTATTTGGCATTCTGACATTTACATTGATACTGCATAATCCAAGATACGGCTAAAATAATTATGTATAGTTACAAGTGCAACCCAAACCCTTTTTTTTTTGGGGGGGGGGTTGAGGTAATAATTACAATGGAGTCTTTTCTGTATTTTTAGTTTATTACCTATATGCAGGTAGTTAAGTATTTACTGTTGTTTTTTTTCAGTAAAGGTTCTGCCCATTCACATTTAAGGAAAACAAAAACTGAAGTAAGTTTAAAATAGGAAACAACAGATCCTGTTCATCCACATGGAACCTCACAATCCTATTTCCATATTTTTCTTCTTGTTTAAGATTTCTTACTAAAAAAAAATGGCTTTGTGGTATAGTGGGATAAAGTCCTGACTTTGGACCAGACAACCTATAAAGGACCCAAGCTGGTGATGGCTGTTCTTGTAGCAGCATATATGTACAGGGTGAGGGTGAAGGCCCTCATGGTGTGTGGGTGCACATGTCAGTAACCTGGGAAGGGATTATTGCCGCCATCATCCATGGCATGGGTTTTCATTGGAAAAAAATTATATAGACAGACCTCCCTTTTAACCTGCAGACAGTGAAAACAGGCAAAAAGTCTTAGAAAAATAGATATATCCAACCAAAAAATATGGACATCTAATAATTTAGCATAAAATCTGAACATCAAATAGCACATAAATCTTCCAGTTTCCATTAGAAATGTGGGATACTACAGAGAAACACACTTAAAAATAGTGTGAGACAAAATGATGGAAAATAAGCACATTATCAGAGACAGTAAAAAATCTGGAAATTCTACCATATAAGGTAATTTATTTTTGATTTTGAATAAAACAGGTATGCGTTTCCTTTCATTAAATGCTTGTGGCACTAGCATATTGGTCATTTTGTGTGGTTTTCTGTGTGTTAGACAGTTTCAAAAATCATGTCTGATAAGAGAGTTAAAAAAAAAGTTTGTGAAAGATTAAATCAAGCCTGAAACTAGGGAATCTCAAACATAGCATCATGTGCAGGTGTAAACCAGGCCTGAAAAAAGGAGCATGTAAAGGATCAGTCTTAGAGGCAGCATCATTATGCATCCAATTTCTAGCCTTTCTAGAATGATGTGCTGTACCAACACAAGTAACCCACTTTCCTGTGGCTAAATGTACTCACACTCACACTACAGCACCAAAATAAACACTATTTTCTTCTTCAAGGTAGTACTGTGCCCAGAACTTAGTTTATAAAAATGTTTATACTCAAGAAAGAAGCTGTAAAATATTTTCTTCATAATCTAAAGCATGCTGAGAATACATTCAAGAGAACAAAAGCACATGGGTAAACAGTTTCTGGGAATATCAAAGGTGAAGAACTTTGGACAGAGACAGAACTCTTCTACAAAAACTTATGAAGTAACACGTTTTGGTTTGAATGCCATGTTACTACTCAACAGATTTGATGCGTCACCAAGAATTCCTAAACAAAACTATGCAATACAGCAGTTATGGTTTTATGGTTAAAAAGAAATGGAAATCGAAATCCTACTCGGCTTTTCTGTGGTGGCTTATCAAAATAAGGTAAGTATCAAACAAGGAATTAAGATTGGCACAATGAAAAGGTTCAGGAGTAAAAATGATCCTGACCCTGACATTTTACCCATTAGTGATGTAGTTAAACCAGTCCTTAAGTGCTTGTCTCAAAAGAGTTTTACTACCTATGTTAATGTTCCTTGTGCACCATACAGGATTAGTGTTGGGTGGCACCGATATCCTTAAGACTATGCTGCTGCTGCCTCAGGTCGCCGATTACAATTAGCAACCAGAAACCATTACGTCTTTGGTTCACTTAACATTCAAACAATTTAAATCATCTAACAAGTTAACGGAGCTCTAACAGTTGGCTTTGTTTTGTTCTGTACTGAGCAACAATGGCTTCTGTTTCCTCCTGTTTCATGGCTATTCTGTTTACTACTGCTTTTGTAATAAATCTGCCAAAAAATAATATGGCTATCACAAAGTTCATAGAGATCCTAGTGATAACACGCTAGCTGTCATAGGTACTTATGTAAGCATACATTTTGTTATGAAAAATGCAACCTTGGGCTGCTATTCAGACAGCAGTCACTTGGAACTGTATCTAACAACTAACAGCTTTAATAGTTGTAACACACGTGCTGTCACACAGTAGTGAAAAGCAAAGTATAGCACTACTCAACTAACAGCTTTAACAGTTGTAACACACCTTGTGCAGGGACACAAACAGTAGTGAAAAGTAAAGTATAGCACTACTCAGCTAACAGCTTTAACAGTTGTAACACACCTTGTGCAGGGACACAAACAGTAGTGAAAAGCAAAGTATAGCACTACTCAGCTAACAGCTTTAACAGTTGTAACACACCTTGTGCAGGGACACAAACAGTAGTTAAAAGCAATGCATAACACTACTCAACTAACAGCTTTAACATTTACTTACCTCATACTACCACACAACTAGCTTTGTTAAAGCTCCCAATTTTTTTACAGAATATTGTGATTCAGTCCACAGTCATTACCAGAGAAGTAAATTTTTAACATCTGTTTCTTAAACATAACAATCTAAATTTGATTGGAGACCTGATTATAATCTATATTATCTATAACAGTGGAGAAATTCAAAAGTCTAAGGATTGAAGTGTTGTGCTAACGCAGAATTATATTCTCTTTAGTCTCAAATTCATCTACCTACATGGATTTGCCCATTATAACTTTACTGTTAATGCATTTCTGCTATGAATGCTACAGGCTCTTTGAAACTTGTTTGAAGTGTTAACAACAGCCCCAAATGATGTGTTTACATGAAGTACAATTCATACTTCATTTCCCTTGTATCTCTTTCTCAGCCCTGCGCTGTCTGTTCTGATTTTACTAGAGACTACAGGATAAGGTATAAGGTGTCATAGCACTGATATATATCAATAACTTCTACCTTACTAACAATACTAAAACAGTTTGCAAGCAAATGGAAATAAATCCCAATTGTAAATAACAGTGACTAATGTCTGAATCCATACAATTACAACAATTTTTTGTAAATAATGTACATATACTACACTAGGCTACAAGATTATGTTAATAATGTTAAGTCTCTGAATATTACTAGAGATAGCTTCATTTGAAGTCAGTTATGATTTGTTTCCTGTGTTACCAAGTCATTATAATCCTAAATGAGTGTTGCTTTTTTGTTAATGAGTGTTGCTCTTTTGTTACTGACTGTTGCTTTTGCATTGTTTACTGCTGTCCTAAGAGTCCAGGTTGAGGCTGAAAAGAAGTAATTTAACTAGTCAACCTACCCAGTTATCAAGTGGCAATAAAAAAATCAATCAACTGATTTTGTGATGGCAGATTAAATGGAATTATATCCTGCATATGCATGGAAAAGGTTCAACAAGGAGACTAGACAGGCAGATCCTGAAATTTCAACAGAACTGTCACAGAGTTAGATACAAGGAATGGAGATGCTGCAGTACAAGCAATATGAGTGAGAATGTTTAACATAGAATCAATGGCCCTAGTCAAAAATAAAATTTTCTCAGAATATCTTTAAAATGTTGAATCATGTGAAACAGTAAATTATGCCATTCTATGAAGAACACCTTGCCAAACAGTGAACAAACATTTTATTTCTGTTTACTCAAGGACAAAAAAGACTAAACAGTAAATCAGCCATCCAGCAGCATGCAGATACAGTATTGCATCGAATAGGAACTGCTGTAGCAACCTTAATAAGTTCTGTAGGCACAAAGTAAAGACCAGACCAGTTTGCAGACTGGGGATTCAAACTTTCTTCCTCACAGTAGTAGAGATTAAGTTACGTTAAAATTAGTGTGATGACAGAAAGAAACGATAAACCTATGTGATCTGCCCTTTTAAGTGCCTTAATATTCTACTACCCCTGCATCCCTACCCTTTTTCTATATGCCCCATGTCCAATTGAATGGCTCCGAGTTCCATTTACAATGCCTCTTCTGATAGTCTATTCCACTGGTTCACACCCCTCTCTGTGAAAAATTATTTTAAGAGATTCGGGGAGTAGTTAGTTCCTGTGATTGGCTAGCTGTAAACCCTACTTCCCCCTCTTTTCTTCTTGTTTAGAATGACACCTTCACATCTCATTGACACAATTCTGTGTATCAATATCATATCCCCCCTTGTCTCCTCTGGTTTAAAGTGAGAAGAGTTGTAGCTCCTCCACTCTCTAATCATGTTTTCCATCTCCTCTATACTACAAATCATTCTCATAGAGTTACCTCTGTTATCCTTCCAACATCTCAATGTGGTTTTCCTAATATGGACATTACAACTGCACACAATACTCAAAGTGTGGATTGTTCAAGTTCCTGTAGAATGGAAGCATTGCCTTTCTGCTTCTAGAATTTCTCCTTTTGAGGATATACCCCAGTACTCTGTTTGCTGTAGCCACTGTCCTCTCACTCTGCTCCTTCTGATCCAGTCCATGTGTGACTGACATTCAAGAACTTGACATTCCCAGATCCTTTTCTGCTCTGCTTCCATCAATTTCATTCTTCCCAGGTGATATTTTCCACCAGCTTTATTGTGGACCAAATGCAGTACTTCATATCTTTGTAATAAACCTCAACTGCCACCTTTTTCCCACTTGGTCAGCCTTTCCAAACCATTAACAGAATGTTCCTGCCACCCCCCTCTGCTGCACCTACCCTTGTATCACCGCAAAGAGGCTGACCTGTTCTCTTCCCTCAGATATGCCTGAGATAACAAACTGATGGGTACTGAACCTAGGACAGGCCTTTGTGGTACTCCACTAACCACTTCCCTATTTCTTGGCATTTCATATTACCATTTGCTCCAAAGGATGGCAGTGTTAATATGTCCTCAGCATTGTGAAACATGTCTGCTCCTCATCTCACATATAATCAGGGAAAATTTCATGTAGCTCTGCTTTTACCATAAAGGCAATCTTGCAAAGCCATGTATTTGATTAGTTTTCTGATACTTAACTCAGTTACATTAGTATGCCTTCCCAAAAATGCAAAAAGAATGCTAAAATATGTATCATAACACAACTACTCAAAATAAATCTCAAACATAATCAGTGACATGGTAAGGACAAACCTCACACAGTTCAAATGATATCACTCAGAATGTGTGACATCATGCTTAAAATGCTTGGTATATCTTCATACAAAGCAAAAAAAAAATTAAACTGATCACTGCTGTGCAGGATGGAGGATGACAATAAAGACCCAGCCTGTAAAATAGTTATGAATATTTATCAGACCACACAGCTATTTTAACAAAATTCACAATAAGGAAGAGTTTACCAAAGCACATTAACCTCCGAGGACGTTAACCTGATCTAGTCATTTCCTTACTAAAACGACAATTCCCTACAAGGCACACAGCAAATAGAAAGGGATCCTGACACACTTTCTGTAAACTCTGTTAAATTAATCTAAATTCAGAATGCATAGTACAAGTGACTGTATTCACGTTTTATTTGTATTTGTTAACCAGGGTACAGTATTGATCTACATGGATGACTTTCAGACTCAGCTCAGGAATGGTCTTTGGTAAAGTTACAGTTGGGCAATGGAGGCTGAGGGAATCAAACCCTGGAACAATGAAAACAGATCATTAACAGCTTCTTAATCCTCAGTGCCAACTGCCACAGTGATTCATTCACTTCAGTTAGCAGATGTCTGTTAAGGGCCCCAAAAAACAGCATATTTTATATTATCAACAGATGAAACCAAGAACAGCTACAAACTTCCTCCAACAGAATCTGTTTATGTAAACCTACACAGCAAGAATCTGGAGCTATAAGCAAGTTTATTATAAGATGTATTTGGAAGCTTAATGCAAACAGAAGCAATTTAGTTTTATGCTGTCCTGTCGGCAGTAAGGCTTTTAAATACTCTTTCGATGGGAATGGTTGTTTAGAAGCAACGGATTATGTCATATTTTTGGAAGCTGTTTTGACTCGCTCTTTGATGAACCACATGTCAAACCAACAGCTGGATACTACACAAAAATATAAACACATTATACCACAAATGGCCAGTCTATATGAAAGTATCACTCAGATTCTGATTTATAAGACATAATTCAAAGCACAAGGCCTAGAATATGTCCATATGTGGTCTTCAATGCATCTATTTCTGAATTAAAATAAAGTTAATCAAAAAACAGGCGGCTATAGTATTAAGCTACTATGTATTGTGCTGCAGAATCAGATTTGTTGACTTGTTTTAGCAAATGTAACTTACAGAGCACTTCAAAATACACCTCAGTTAAACTTCATGCACTAGTCTCAGACTTTAGACTGTCATAAGGCATGCCAGATTGTGCAGCAGCTGAATTTCTGTGAAGATGACAGCTTAAGCTGTGGAATGGATGTTGAGGGACTGGCCAGATTATTGGAGAGAAAAAGACAGTCATGTATTGACTGCTCTCCTGCCTAAGAACTATGGCAGATCCCCAGCAGCAGCTTTTAGTTAAACACACAGAAGATAACACCTGAAAACAGAGACAAACACAGGACATCCTCCCTGCTTCTTCTTTATGGGCCTGTTTTTCTCAAATGAAGGTACTCCTAAGGAGCCAATCTTAATTCTCCAACAGCCCTAAAACGTGTGTGTGTGTGTGTGTGTGTGTGTGTGTGTGTGTGTGTGTGTGTGTGTATGTATGTGGGACAGAATACTGGCCTCAGGGAGTAGGACCAAGTGGGGTATTTCTGAGTAAGTATTTATGCACAATTAGTACAGATCAAGTGGATGGCCAATGTCCAAGGAATATGGTCAGAAACACAATGGACAGACACTGGTAGATGTCTCCATTCAGAAAAAAGATATTTTGATTTGGATGGGAGTGGTAGTTCACAGGGTCATTACAAATCACTATGACTCATAAGGATGTATGGATGGGAGAAGAAAGCCAAAGGGAATACAGTCCCAAGAGATCAGGGTAAAGGTTTGGTGATTCCCCCTCCAACATACTGCCATATATATGCTGTACTGCAACATAAATAAAACAGTGTTGTTAAGCACTTGTGTGTTTAAAGATCTAATTGCTTGCAGTCAGCATTTTTTATCATTTACAGTGTTTTTGATAAGGAGATTCTCATGCATAAATGGTGCTGCTTCCACACCTGACTATGATGGTGAGGAACTGATAACAATCCTATCCAAAGTTCATCTGAAAAAATGTACCTTAAAACCAGATGAAAGTACAGTTTTGTACCTACCATAAATGTAGATGTCCGAGAGACATGCAACTGCAGTCATAACATGTGGGTTGTCCTGCCTCAGGCAGCCCTCGGTCGGCCGGATTCCAACGTCTGGGTCCGACGTCGGCTGATGTCGCTTTTCTCTCCGACGTCAGAGCGGCTGGAGTATATAAGCATCAGCCGACGCCATTTTCTTCAGTGTTTCTTGCCCCAGATGCCAGGTGCCCTCCAAGGAAGGTTGTAATCAAATTGGAAGACAAAAACAGGATTCCAAACAAATACATGAGCAATAAAACAAATACACCATAACAGATATCCCCAGCTAAGAGTGAGGGGGATAGGAGTGGACCCTAAGCATAGAGGGGTATGGAGGGAGGGAAAACCCGACTGCAGTTGCATGTCTCTCGGACATCTACATTTATGGTAGGTACAAAACTGTACTATGTCCTTCAAGAATGCAACTGCAGTCATAACATGTTGGTAGAATACCATAGCTTAGCTGGGGGAGGAGGTATGCTCTAGGGAAGAGATGGTGTTGCAATCAAACCCTGCAGGACTGCCGAAGCAAAGCCTGCTCTGGATCTGGAATATAGGGGGAGATTGTAATGTTTTGAGAATGTATGCATGGAGCTCCATGTAACAGCTTCTAGAATGTCCTTTGTAGGCACCCCTCTTAAAAATGCTGTAGAGGTGGCTGTAGCTCTGGTGGAATGTGGTCTGATATAGGCTGGAACAGTCTTTCCATGAAAGGAATAACAGAATCTGATGCAATGTCCAATCCATTTAGAAATAGTCTGTTTTGAAATTGCTTTTCCTTGGACTGCAGGGGCATAAGCTACAAAAAGCTGTTCAGACTTCCTACTGGCCTTGGTTCTGTCCAGGTAGTATCGAAGTTGTCTATGAATGTCCAAGGTATGTAAAAGCCTTTCCCCCTTATTCTCAGGATTGGGGAAGAAGGCAGGCAGATGAATGGCTTGATTTAGAGAAACCCTAGATACCACCTTTGGCATAAAGGTGGGGTTGGTCCGTAATGAAACCCTGTCCCTGTGGAAAATAATAAAGGGTGGTATTGCCATTAGGGCCTGTAGTTCCGAAACCCTTCTTGCTGAGGTAATTGCCAACAGGAAGGCTGTTTTCCATGAGAGAAATTGCAAGTCAATTGAAGCTGCTGGCTCAAAAGGAGGTAGAGTCAGTTTTTCTAGGACAAAATTGAGGTCCCAGGCTGGCACTGGGGCCTTTCTTGGAGGTTTAATGTTCTTGATTCCCCTGAGGAATTGTCTTAGTAAGGGGTGAGAAAAAACAGGAGGATCAGTGTTGTATCTAGTTGAAATAGCAGATGCATGTATTTTTATTGACGAATATGAGAGACCACTCTGTAACATATCTGCCAAATATTCCAAGATAAGTGGGATGTTCAGTAATGATGCATCATGCCCTTTGCTGGTATTCCAATTGCTGAATCTTTTCCACTTTGCTAAGTAGACCTTTCTGGTGGACGGTCTTCGAGCCTCTGTTAATATCCGTTGAACTTCCTTGGAGAGAGGTAAGTTGAATTTATTTATGGGATCTCCCAGGCTGTTAGCTGCAGAGTCTGAAGGTTTGGATGCAGTGTTTCGAAATTGTGCTGAGTCAAAAGTAGAGGCCACTGAGGGAGGGCCCACCTCCTGGTGTGACATATGCTCCGTAGTAGTGGGTACCAGTGTTGTCTTGGCCAATCCGGAGCTATTATGATTCCCTTGGGCTTCTCTGCTTTGATCTTTAGTAATACTGAGGTCATCAGTGGCAGAGGTGGGAATGCATAGATTGCTAGGGAGTTCCAGTTGAATGAAAGAGCATCTATTTTCCAAGCCTTTGGATGGTATGTCCTTGTGCAAAATTTTGGTAGTAGATGATTGAGGTGAGAGGCAAATAGGTCCACTTCTGGCTTGCCCCATGTCGAAGTGAGTTGCCTGAAAGCCTTCGGATGCAACCTCCACTCGTGTGGATCTGTGAAATTCCTGCTTAGGCTGTCCGCCAACACATTGTCTTTTCCTGGAACAAACTGTGATTGCAACTGGATGTTTAGACTCAGTGATTTTTCCCAAAGCTGCACTGTCAGTCTGCAAAGGGGATAAGAGTGAGTGCCCCCCTGCTTGTTTATGTACCACATCACAGTGGTGTTGTCTGTCTGTATCATTAAATGACCTTGCTGGAGTTGGTTTTGAAAAGCCTCGATAGCATGCATCACTGCCAGCATTTCCTTTTGATTTATATGCAGATATGTTTCCTTTGGAGACCATTGTCCTTGTATACATCTGCCTTCCATGTGCGCCCCCCATCCGAGGTCTGAGGCGTCTGTAGTCATGGTCTTTGTTATCTGTGGTTTTTTGAATGACAAACCTGTGTTTTCCTGGCTCACCGAAGCCCACCATAGGAATTCCTTTTGTAAGCATGGAATGAGTGGAATGATTGTCTCCAAGTTGTTGCTGTGCTGAGACCAAACGCTTTTTAGGTACCATTGAAGCTTTCTCATGTGTAGTTTTGCTAATGGAACCAGTAGAATGCAGGATGCCATGTAACCCAGGGCCTGTAGGAATCTCCTTGCAGTCATCTGGGTGAGTTTTGCTAAACCTTTGAAGTATTGATTTAACTTCTCTTGCTTGTCTTCTGTCAGGTAAGCCATTTGAGAGGCTGTGTCTAGTTTGGCTCCTAAGAAGATTATTTGCTGGGATGGCTGCAGTCTTGACTTTTGGAAGTTGACTGTGTATCCCAGAGCTTGAAGTAATCGCATGACATATTCCAGATTTTTTGTCAACATCAATTTGTCGTCCGCTTGTATGAGGCAGTCGTCCAGGTACGGGTAAATTTGTATACCCTGGAGCCTGCAATGAGCAATTACTGAAGCCAGGCATTTTGTAAACACTCTGGGCAGTAGATAAGCCAAATGGCAATGCTGAGAATTGATAATGCTCTGGCCCTGCAAGAAATCTGAGGTATCTTCTGCAACTGTGTCTGATAGGGACATGCAGGTATGCCTCCTTGAGTTCCAGAGTAATCAGCCACGACTCCTTGCCCAGCATGGGAAGGAGTTGCTGTAGAGTCAGCATTTTGAACTTTGGTACTATGAGAAAGGTGTTTAATGCGGACAAGTCCAGTATTGGTCTCCATTGAGTTTCCTTTCTTGGAACAAGGAACAGTCTTGAGTAAAATCCCTGTTCTTGTTCTTGTTGTGGAACTCTTTCTATTGCTTTCATTTGAGTTAGAAGAGAGATTTGCTTGATAGCCTCTACCCGTTGATGTTGTGGTAGATTTGGCATGCCTTGTTTTCTTGGTAAGGTGTGAAAATGAAACCTGTACCCTCGGTCTATAATGTCCAAAATCCATTTGTCCTTTGTCAGTCTGTGCCAGTTTTCTGCAAACAGAGATAATTTCCCGCCCAAGTGAGCTCCTAGTTGTTCCCTGGTAGGCGGTAGTAGAGGAAAGTCATTGAGAGTTTGGTTGTTGGGCAGGAGAAACCCCTGCGTCACCTCTTTGGTTTCCTGGCTGCCATTGACGTCTCCTGTAAGGGCCTCTGTATTGGCCTCTTCCTCGGCCACGTCTGTTCTTACCCCTTTGAAACTTTTCTGGATTAGGAAAGGACCAGTTTTTTGAAGGCCAATTCCTACTGAATCTGGGGGGTTGAACCTGGAGGAAATCCTTTACAGTTTGAACTGATTTTGCTTTTTCTTCGATGGTCTTTAGCACATCCTTAGCATTTGCACCAAAAAGCTTGTTCTTTTCCAAAGGTGCATCCAGAAGCTTTGCTTCTACATGATCTGGTAGAGGTTGATCTTTTAACCAAGCATGTCTTGATCACTGCCCCTGCCATAGCTGCCCTACATGAAGCTTCCAGTGCATCATATCCACATTGCAGGAAGTGATTGCTTACTTGCTGAGTGTTATGTACAGCTTCCTGCAAAGTCTTCCTGTCTAAAGGATCAGGAGAAGCTAGTGTTTTTGTAAATCTTCTAAGAGATAATCCTGATATTGGAACATATGAAAAGGCAATTTAAAGCTCTCATAGATAAGGTAGTGGAAGTGTAAACCTTTTTACCCCATCTCTCTAATGACCTTGCTTCCCTGTTGGAGGGCAAAGGATTTTTTGAGGTGGAGGCTGAAACTCCTTTAAGCCCCTGTGAAATAGTTTCCAAATCAACAGTATGGGCCCTGAATAAATGGGAATGAGTTTCTGGGACCCTGTAATACCTGTCTGGCTTGGCTGGTGCAGGAGGGAGAGTATCAGGGGTAGCACTAGAATCAGAATACAAATCATCCAGAACATCAAGTACAGGGGGAATAGCTAAGGGCCTGTGCTGAGGCTTCTTAAGGCGTTTCTTGGAATCAGAATATTCCTGGCCCTGCCACTTGAAATGTTCCCTCATGGTGTGCAGAACTTCCCCAAAGGAAATATCCTCTGGAGGGGAGGCCGAAGGTATAGAATCTTCTGCATCTGAGTCCTCATAGGTCTGGAAGAGCTCTTCCTGGCTATCAGAGTGGACAGAGCCCCCAGAGTCTTCATCTGAAGGAGTAGGGTCAGAGGGTTCAACCCGGGGCCTTTTATCAGGAGGAGGCTGGGATGCTCTCTCTGGATGGGTCTGCGAACCTCTAATCATGGAAATTAAATCAGCAGCCATGGACATAATTTGTGTCTCTGGAGTCGGCTGAGGTGAGGATCTAGAAGTAATATGCTTTGTTTTGCTGGCTGCCTTAGCCCTAGTGTAGGCCTTAATAGACATGGCCATAGGAGGCCTGGCAGCTCCACGTGCAGGAGTGACCTTGTCTACAGCAATGGTCTCGGGCATTTCCTCGGTTTCGGTATCCGGAGGAAAATCTATAACTGGTGTCGGAGTAATGTCTGGAATCGGAGTCGTCGGTAATGCGGTGTCTTCGGTTCGGAGCGGTGGAGAGACCGTCTCAGAGGGAACCGGAGCACTCGCGCTAGGTTTAGGAGTGGAGTCGGTAGTAGACGCGGGCCGAGGATGTCGGTCCCGGTCTTTACGTTTTTTGGGAGTTTGCGATGTCGGAACATCCGACGGCAAGGTATAAGCAAATTTATCGCCGAAAAAGTCTTCAGCGAACTCCATCCGGCGCCTGAGAGTGCGCTTGTTGAAGCGAGCACAGGCTACACAGGCCGAGGCGTCGTGGTCTGGGCCCAGGCAAGGGAGGCAGTAAGAGTGGAAATCCTTATGAGGTATTTGTTTACCACAAAAAAGACAATTGTTAACTTTTTCAGTAATTTCTGACATCGGCTGAGGCAAGAAAAGGTCCCCAACGGGGTACTTAGCTTTTTTGATGACTTCGGTATCGTAGAATACAGGAGCTGACCGACCGGCACTTGCGAACTGCTTCTGCTTCGGGCACCGCGCGGCAAGAAAGACTGAAGAAAATGGCGTCGGCTGATGCTTATATACTCCAGCCACTCTGACGTCGGAGAGAAAAGCGACATCAGCCGACGTCGGACCCAGACTTTGGAATACGGCCGACCGAGGGCTGCCTGAGGCAGGACAACCCACATGTTATGACTGCAGTTGCATTCTTGAAGGACATCAGCAACAGTTATTGCACACAATGTGAGACACCACTGTTATTTATAACTTTATTGATATTTGATTGTGGGAAAGTCCCAACTGGGTAGGTGCCCATTTTCAGTGCAGGCCCAGGGAGTAAAGCTCCAAAGTATTACAACACATTTTAAGAACAATAATTTTGCAATCTTCAAAAATAATACAAAAACATCTACTTTTTAAGTAATTACAGAAAACTGCACATAATGTGGAACATTAGTTAAGAATAAAAACTTATATGACAATGACTTAATAGTTAGAGAAATTGTAGCCAGCTTACAGAGAAATTTAATGTGAGTTAGTATAATACAAACAGGAATTTCAATATGAAATGAGAGAAAAAAATATGGCTATGGCCTATTTAGAAAGACAGTCAGGGGAAAGAAATTAATTGAAGAAAGGAAGTGAGTGAAGAAGGGAGAGTAAGAAGGTGTAAGGTACGAATAAGTACTTGTTCATATTTAGGGATATAGTTTATTCCTGGGGTTGAGCAAGAACAGAGCCAGATGTTGGCTAGGACACCTTTCAGAATGGTTTAAAAGGACTGTAGGGAGGGTACTAATCTGATAAATAACAGGTAAGGAATGCCTTCTAGGAGGTGCAAGGCTACTTAGCAAAGTTGTATTGAATTAATTTACAGCATCAACCAAGGAGGAGTTTTAGTATGCTCCTTTTAATAATGTACCAATGAATATTTATGGGTTAAACTTGGACATATTTCTTGTTGTTTTTTTAAAGAGGCTGTTTAAGTGGGAGTGGGAGATGTATGGTTGTATAGACTGGGAGTTGGTCACTAAGAAAGTCTGACGTTATACCACTGGTGGTAAATTTGCTAGGGTCTGACACCAGGATCCAGTCTAATAAGGACTTTAGTATCTAGCTTCAATGTGTGGGGCTATTAATTGGTTATATGCACATTCAGGCTAGATGTAGTAGAGTTGGTTGTTATTCCAATCTAGTGGTATTTTCTTGTGGAATTACTATGGCTATCCAATGTAGGGTATCTTCCAGTGTAGCTGTAATGTCACCAGGAGAGATGAAGGGGAGCAGTAATATATATTTATCTTCAGGAAAGTAATAAGAAGCTCTGCTGAATTAAACTCTGGTATTGGTTTATTTAAGGGGAAAATGCGATAATTGTTGGGAAATATTAAAGCAATGTCACCACCTTTTCTCTTTATACAGTTATTATGGGTGATATGGCAGGGGGTGTACTTTCAGAGTTGTTATAAAGTCTTTCAAAATGCCACTTAATGTCAATGACCAATTCACATTAGGTGTCATAACTTGACAAAGTGGCCTGCCCAGGCTTTACTAACTAAAACCCATTCAATGAAGACAGACACAGTTGTCAGAGTCAGAAACCTTCCATTTGTGCGAGAGGACTGGTCAGCCTACTATTCTCTTCATTAAAGATGTGTGCAAAGAAGGTCATACGCATTCTTTCACTAGTCAAGAAAGCAATATTTCTGGATTTTTCAATGATTTCCAACACTGTGGTCCCTAGTGCTTGTTTATAGCTAGTCAGAGCAGGGATGCAGGCTACCCACTTTCATTAATACACAGATAATTTCAAATTGCTTCACTATTTACCTGTCCCCCAGTAAACTTACTGAAGAATCACAGACTGGATTCAGCACAGTTACAAATCAAACAGGAATATGACTGAAAGTATCCTAGCACTGCAATCATTAATCAACTGATCTTTAAGATTCATAATGAATATGCAGTTAAAAACCCCAAAAACAAACTAGGAGCATTATACCACATCAGACAATACCCGTCTCCTACTGTAAGTGCTCCATAGCTAAAGCTATTCTATTACTTGAACTGCTTTGTCGATATACAGCAATGCAAAAGCTCAACAAACATGTTCCACAGAAACAAGCAGCACATTCAACAGAATTCTGAAATCTGTTGCTGGCCTGCCTTTTTCCTCCCACTACTACGCAACATTAAAGAAAATGGAGTGGCCAGCACTCCAAAAGAAGTTCAATGCAATCAGATTCACTTTAAACATGGACTACTTTATCAAACTCCCCCTTGACATTCCTAACTTTACTAATTTGAGAGAAATCTAATACACAGCTCAGGTCCACTAATTTATATTTAAAATTATACAAACAGTGAAGAAAAGTACAGTTTTGTACCTACCATAAATGTAGATGTTCAAGTGTCTTCACTGCTGCAGTCATTACACTTGGGTTATCCTGCCATCAGGCGGTCTCACAGTCGGCCAGAGTTCCAAAGTCTTGGTCCGGCGTAGGTTGCTGTCACTTCTTCCCTGACGTCAGTGCGCCAGGGATATATAAGATGCAGCTGATGCCATTTTCTTCAGTTTTTCTTGCCCCAGATGTCAGGTGCCCCCAAATAGGTAGGCAATACATATTGCTAATAAACTATACAACAAGGTAAAACAAAACCTTCAGATACCAGCAAATACACCACATAGGTAGTATAGGGTAGAGAGGTATAGATTAGTTCCAGCTAAGAAAGAGGGGATGGCGGGTGGGTAACCAGGACTGCAGCAGTGAAGACACTCGAACATCTACATTTATGGTAGGTACAAAACTGTACTATGTTTATAGTGTTTCACTGCTGCAGTCATTACACTTGGGTTGAATCCCAAAGCTGAGTTAGGGTGGCTGGCTCTATAGAGGATTTGGGGTGGCTAAGAGGCCCTGCAGCACTGCAGTGGCAAAGCCAGCTCTGGATCTAGAATAAAGAGGCAAGTGATAATGCTTGGTAAAGGTGTGCACTGAACTCCAAGTTGTAGCTTCCAAGATATCTTTGGTAGGTACTCCGCTAAGGTAGGCAGTTGAAGTGACTGTTGCCCTGATGGAATGTGGCCTAATATTACTAGGTACAGGTTTCCAATGCTGTGTGTAGCAGAACCGGATACAGTGTCCTATCCACTTTGAAATGGTCTGCTTTGAAATAGCCTTACCCTGTGATCCTGCAGCATATGCTACAAACAATTGCTCAGTTTTTTTCTGAAAGCTTTTGTTTTGTCCAAGTAGAAACATAATTGCCTGCGTACGTCCAAGGAATGCATAAGTCTCCCCCCTTTATTCTGGGGATTTAGATAAAAAATTGGCAAGTGAACAGTTTGGTTAAGAGCCACACTGGATACCACCTTAGGCATAAATGAAGGGTTTGTTTGTAAAGAAACCCTGTCTTGGAGAAAAATGATGAAAGGCCCCACTGCCATTAGTGCCTGTAACTCTGAGACTCTTCGTGCTGAGGTTATTGCCAGAAGCAGAGCAGTTTTCCATGATACATATTTTAATTCTGCTGAATTGGCTGGCTCAAAAGGAGGTAAGATTAGTTTCTCCAAGACAAAACTGACATCCCAAGTTGGTGCTGGTGCTCTCCGGGGCAGTCTTATGTTTTTAGCCCCTCTGAGGTACTGTTTTAGCAATGGATGAGACAAAATAGGAGGATCTGTGTTGTAATGAGCTGAGATGGCAGAGGCATGGATCTTAATGGATGAAAAAGATAGTCCTTTGCCCAGCATCTCAGTTAAGTATTGTAATATCTGAGGAATATTTGGGACAAGAGGGTCAAAACTTTGAGCCTGGTTCCAGGCACATAATCTCTTCCACTTTTCTACATAAGATTTCCTGGTGCTAGGTCTCCTGGCCTCCAAAATGACATCCATAACAGCTTTAGCGAGAGGTGTTGTCTGCTTGACTAATGAATCTGCCATGCAGCCAGGTTTAAGGTTTTGAGCTGACTGTGCAGGATCTGATTGTTTTGTTGAGTCAGAAGGTGCAGAGTTTGAGGCAAAATCCATGGTGGGCCTGCTAAGTTCTTTAAGATTGGGTACCAGTGCTGGCGTGGCCAATCTGGGGCAATCAGGATCATCTGTGGTTTTTATTGTCTGACTTTTAGGAGTACCTTTGAAAGGAGAGGCAGTGGTGGGAAGGCATAAACTCTTAGGCTTTTCCAGCTGATCGAGAGAGCATCCACCTTCCATGCTTGTGTGTGATAAGTCCTTGTGCAGAATTTTTGTGGTTGGCAATTCTTTGGGGAGGCAAAGAGATCTATGTCTGGGAACCCTTATTTCTGCGTTATCATACTGAATACTTGTGGATTTAATTTCCATTCGTGAGGATCCATGATGTTTCTGCTTAAGTTGTCTGCCAGAGTGTTTTTCTTTCCTGGCAGGAATTGTGCTTGTAGATGAATTTGATAGGCTAGAGCTGTGTTCCACAAGGTCATGACTTGTCTGCATAGGGGATAAGAATGAGTGCCCCCTTGCTTGTTTATGTACCACATAACTGTGGTGTTGTCTGTCTTTAGAAATAGTTGTCCTGGATGCAGAAGGTCCTTGAAAGCTATTAGGGCATTTTGTACAGCCAACATCTCTTTTTGATTGATGTGAAGATGCATTTGGTCTGTGGTCCACTTGCTCTGAATACAATTTCCTGCCATGTGTGCTCACCAGGCGTAATCCGAAGCATCTGTTGTTAGTGTCTGCCTGGCTGTGGGTAGAGTGAAAGGCTGTCCCTTGTTGAGGTGACATGCCTGTGCCCACCATCGAAACTCCTATTGTAGGCAGGGAATTAGTGGTATTACTCTTTCCAAACTGTGACAGTGTTGTGTCCACATACCTTTTAGGTACCATTGTAATTTCCTCATATGCAGTCTGGCATATGGAATTAGTAGTATGCATGATGCCATGAATCCCAAGGCCTGCAGAATTTTTCTTGCAGGGAGTTGGGTCTTTGTTGCCATCAACTGAAAGTACTGAGTCAGTTGTCCTTGCTTGTCTGGTGTGAGATAAGCCATCTGAGCCGTAGTATTTAAGCTGGCACCCAGGAATATTATCTCTTGTGAGGGCACTAGTTTTGACTTATTTTCGTTTACTATGTACCCTAGGCAAATTAGCAACCATTTTACAAATGCCAGATGCTTTAGAAGAATGTCCTTGCTCTCTGCTTGAATAAGGCAGTCATCCAGGTATGAATATATTTGAATTCCTTTTAGTCTGCAAAATGCAATTACTGGTGCACTTTCTGAGGACCCTGGGTGCAGTAGATAAGCCAAAGGGCAGTGCAGAGAATTGGTAATGCATTGAACCAGCTATGAATCTGAGGTATCTTCTGCAATTTTGTCTGATAGGGACATGCAGGTATGCCTCTTTGAGGTCCAAAGTAACAAGCCAAGCCTTCTTGCCCAGCATGAATTTCAGAACATCCAGGTAAGTATTAAGAGTAGAAAGGTCTAGTATGGGTCTCCAGGCTTTGTCCTTTCTGGGTACCAGAAAAAGTCTTGAGTAAAATCCTTGTCCTTGTTCCTGTTGTGGCACTTTTTGAATAGCTCTCATGTCCATGAGGGCTGTAATTTGTTTCTGTGCCTCTGCCCATTGATTTTGTGGCAGGTATGGCATTCCTTTTAGCCTTGGTAGAGTGTGAAAGTGGAACCTGTAACCTTGAGACACAATATTCAGAACTCATTTGTCTTGGGTGATTACATGCCAATTTTGAGA
Organism: Protopterus annectens; assembly: GCF_019279795.1. NCBI lineage: Eukaryota > Metazoa > Chordata > Ceratodontiformes > Protopteridae > Protopterus > Protopterus annectens. The sequence continues at coordinate 1,190,886,835 of NC_056739.1, forward strand.
AAAAAATGCAAGTTTTCCCCCCTAAGGGAGCTGCCAAAAGGTAAGTGCTTGGCATTTGAAGGGGGAAGTCATTGGGACTGTTTCCTGTAAGGTTGTGACTTGTCTTCACCTCCTTTTGGGGTTGGTGCACCTCACTGTCGTGGTCTGTATGAGCCTTGGGGCTGAGATCTGCCTCTTGGGCATCTGCATCTGCCTCTTTGTGGTCTGTCTGACACTGGAAAGGACCAGTTCTTTGAAGGCCAATTTCTGCTAAATCTAGGTGGCTGTACCGGTAAGAAATCTTTCACCGTTTGCATAGATTTTGCCTTATCCTCCATTTTCTTTAATACCTCTTCGGCCGTAACACCAAATAAAACATCCTGCTGTAAAGGAGCATCCAATAATTTAGCCTTAACATGATCAGATAAACCTTGTTCTTTTAACCAAGCATGCCTTCGAATCACAGATCCTGTAACTGCTGCTCTACAAGAAGCCTCTAATGAATCAAAACCACATTGCATAGTATGTTTGCCCACTTGTTCTGCTGCATGCAATAACTCCTGCATTTCCTTATAGTCAGGTTGTTCTGAACTTGTAATCATTTTCTGCTTTAACAGAGACATTAAATATTGTTGGTATTTAAGCATGTGAAACTGGCAATTTAAAGCTCTCACTGCTAAAGTTGCAGAAGTGTAAACTTTCTTCCCCTATCTGTCTAATGCTCTAGAATCCCGGTCAGAGGGAACTGGATTCTTAGCCGTGGAAGCCTTTACCCCTTTTGGACCCTGGGAAATAGTTTCTGGGTCAGCAACAGGGTTTTTATAAAGAAATTTGTGAGAGTCAGGGACTCTGTAGTACCTGTCTTGCTTGACTGGAGCAGGGGGCAAAGAATCAGGATTTAAACTGGATTTAGAGAACACATCATCCACAATATCTAACACTGGCAGAATAGCAAGGGGTCTGTGCTGAGGTAATAAAAGAAAATCTCTGAGCCTTTTGTTGGATTCTGAATAATCCTGGCCCTCCCAATGGAAATGCTCCCACATGGTATGTAAAGTTTCCCCAAAAGAATAATCCTCTGGAGGAGAGGCTGAAGGAATTGATTCTTCAGCATCAGAGTCCTCATAGGGGGATAAGGAGTATCCCTGGTCTGAAGAGGAATCAGAGTAAATGGAAACCTGGTTAGAGGAATCATAGTCTATATCCTGCCTAGGCCTTTTATCAGGAGGGGGAATGGGTACCCCAAATCAGAGTAATTAAGTCTTCGGCCATTTTGAGCATCTGTTTTTTAGGCATGGAGGCCTGTCCAGGTGAATGCTGTACTTGCTTCTTTGTCTTTAATGGAGCTTTAGACTTGCCTGTAGTTTTTATGGTAATCTGTGAAGGTCTGAAAACACACTCAGAAGCCGATGCCTGCTCAGCGGCTCCAGACCCATTTGAAGGGTTAGTTTCCCTAGGCCCAACACCTTGAGTATCCAGAGGCCGAGACATCTCCACGTGGGAGTCAGAGGCGGCCTGCGGCTCTGAGGTAGTGGGTGTCAGGGGCTGTGAAAGTGCCTCACTGAGAACCAGCGACTGGCCTAGAAGAGGCTTCATCGTCAGTTTTGGGCCTCGGATGCCTGTCCTTATCCTTGTCTTTGCGTTGTGTATTCCGGTCATCGGTTGTTCTGACAGCATGGTATAATTAAACCTTCGCCCAAAGTAATGGCGAGCAAAATCAAACCGACGTTTAATAGTGCGTTTGTTAAATCTAGCACAAAACCGACAACTAGTGACGTCGTGGTCTGGGCCTAGGCATGGAATACAGTAAGAATGAAAATCCTTATGAGGTATTTGCTTCCCACAAGAAATACAATTATTAACTTTTACTGACATCGGTTTGAGGCAAGAAAAAAGTTTCCCCAACGGGGTACTTAGCTTTATTGAAGACTTCGGTTCTGAAAATTCGAAGTGAAAATCTCAGGAGTCAGCCGACCGGCACTTGCAAACTGCTTTTGCTTTGGGCACCGTGCTGCAAGAAAGACTGAAGAAAATGGCGTTGGCTGCATCTTATATACCCCTGGCGCACTGACATCAGGGAAGAAGCGACAGCAACTGACGCCGGACTAAGACTTTGGAACTCTGGCCGACTGTGGGACTGCCTGATGGCAGGATAACCCAAGTGTAATGACTGCAGCATGAACATCTATTTTTCTACTTAAAAAATGTGAAAAACCTTCCACTAAGTATCAAACGTGTAGACTCATCTTCATCTTTAAAAGAAGGACTAAAACTGACAGTCCTGAAACGTGTAAACAGTGCAAACTGCAGCATTTCATAAATTTCTCTTCCTTAAATATTTGTTGGCAAAAGTGAAACTATCTCCTCTCTGTATGATGCAGTTTAGATACTAGGTTTATACTTATCTTGTAACCTCAGCTACATCTTGACAAGTCTACTCACTATTAGTAAATCACTACTCTTCAGCCTTATGAAACACATTGCCTAAAGATAAATACAGACATGTTCTAAGCCACAGTATACCTCACCACTGACTTCACAGCTCGGTCTTAACAGTCTGCCCCACCAGCCACCTTGTATAGGCCTTTGACAAGGTTCTTCCACCTTAGGAATCTGCATGCCTAACGAATGGTATAAACTGAAATATAACAACCTTTAGCAATAATTCTTATTACAATGTTGCAAAGTCTTCTGGGTCCTTTAGATGTGCACTGTTTCTGCCACTGCATTACTATCTTACAATTGTTAAATGAAGTGCAGTTATGACCCCTTTAGACTCTACAGAAATGCATGCAACTGTGGGTACTAATCTGTATATCAGAAGGTACTGTAATTTAGGGCGAGTTTCTACTCAATCTCCCCTGAAAATAGGGTTCTACTCAGCAGGGCCTAACCTTGTCAACAAAATTGGAAAAAAATAAACTCTAAGAAACAAAAATGCAAATACAAATTTCATACATTCTGAAAACAATACCCATTGCAGCATCAATCATCAAATAAATGTAATTTATATCAGCAGCTCACAGATTGTTCTTTCAGACCCATCTTCCTTTAGTTGTATCCCGCTCTGTTCGCCCTGCGGGCTCACTACGCTCCCCTACCCTGCCCCCAATTCCCATCCACCCCACCACTCCTACATTTATTCTTCCAATCCCCACTCCTATCCTCCCTAAATAACCAATAGATACCTTTCCTCCTTACTCCACCCACTTACAACCAGCCCACTTACTTACATTCACTCTATCCACTTCCCTAATCAATTGCATTCCCCTCCCCTTCTTACAATTCTAAGAAAATCTGTTCCTCTTCCTAAACCCTCAATCCTGCATAGCCTTTTTCTCTCCCCCACAACTACATATAATATTTCTCCCCTTGCACATACATGCCTTTAATAATCCTCCACACCCACCCGGCCCCCTGCCTCCTCCTTCTTTTACTAATTCCCTTATGCTATATCACTTCATTGTCCTCCAATGCCTGCCCAATTCTACCTACAAAAATAACCTCCATACACTCCAACCTTTACCCTTACTCTTACTCTCACTTCCACTCTATCTCCCCTTTCCTCTTCCAGCCTAAGCCTCTACACCTATTCCACACTAAAATATTCTCCACCTTTGCTACAAAACAGACACATAAACTAATCTTAGATCTTCCTAAATTCTTAGTTTTCAAATACAAATGGCTCAAGATTAACTCCTTCAACAACCTAGTCTTAGCCAGTGATATCCACCCCAATACCATTATTAATACCTCCCCCCCGTACCTCCCACCCCCTACAACTCCATAAAAATCTTCACAATTAATGCCCAGAGTCTCAACAACAAAGTCCACCAATTTCAAGCTTGGCTAAGCCATAACAAACCATAACATTCTAGCCATCTCTGAGACTTGGCTTAAACCCCATATGTCCAATTCAGAGATCCTGCCCCCAGGATTTCACATCCTTAGAAATGACCAATTAAATAAAAAAGGCGGTGGCACTGCCTTAGTCTACTCTGACCTACTCAGCTTAATTCCCCTCCAAATTCCAATTCCTCAATTCAATAACACTGAACATACAGCTGGACTACTAAAACTGAACAAACATAAAAACATCTGCTTTATTGCTCTATATATATATCTCCTGGTAACATCTCTATCCTTGAAGATATCCTCCACTGGGCATCTACTAACGTTAAATACAAAACCTACATTCTAAGTGATGTAAACATAGACTGGAACAAGGTCAACAGTCCCGCTCCATCCATATCCATTAACCTCTATAACTTCACTCAAAAAATGTACCCCATCACCCGATCTAACAAAACTAACCCCCCTGGATATACTATTAACTGGATCCTAGTCTCTGATCCAAATAAAATAACCAACCCTGGCACAATTCCTGATTCCATTAGTGACCACTTCCCAGCTTTCATTCAACTTTTCTCCTCACCAGCACCAATACATTCTTATATGCAACCTTAGTAACTTTAACCCCACAACCTTCTATAATATGCTTAAACAAATGGACTGGCAAATTCTAAAAACCCTCCCACTTGACAGTGATACAGACTACTTCAACTCTGTCTTCCTAGACACCCTAAATTCTGTAGCCCCACTAAGAAACAAAATAAAAACTAATACAGCTCCTTGGCTATCCAAGCATACTAAACAAACCATGCTTCAAAGAGACAAATTGTGGAAGCTTTACCAAAAAATAACCTGCCAAATACCTTCCTTCAATATAAACAACTTTGTAATCATGTGAAACAGCTAATCACCAAGGATAAAAAATCCTACTATAATAGGCTCCAGTCTAATAACAACAAAAACCTTAAGCAATTCTGGAACTCATTAATTCACTTCTCAATCCTGGCTCCAAGAATAACCCCTTTCCTGACCCTAGTAAATCAGACCTTGAAATTAGCTCAGATTTTAATTCATTTTTCATAGAAACAATATCAGACCTAACCAAGACATTCCCCAACAACAACCTTCCAGTCTCTCACTGTTCCCCATCTAATTCCCCTAATAATTCCCCTAATAATCACTCCCTTATGTTCAACCTCAAACCTGTCTCTACTAACTTTATAAAAAAACTTCTATGCAAACCTAAACCTTGCTCTAATGCTCCTGACAATATTCCCTCCTCTTTCCTAAAATGTGCTGCTGACGGTATAGCTCTCCCAATCAGCATCATTATTAACAGATCTTTAAAGGAATCATACGTCTCCAAACTCTGGCGCTCAGCTTATATTCTTCCTCTACACAAAGGAGGCAAAAACACCAATATTTCAAATTTCCACCCTACTGCACTACTTTCACCAATCTCTAAAATCCTTGAAAAGTGCATTCACCTCCAACTTATGCCTTTTCTAACCCAAAGCAATCTTCTTACACCTACCCAACATGGCTTCCGCCCAGGCCACAGCACCATAACCACCCTACTGTCTTTCCTACAAATTGTCAATCAAGCCAGAGATTCTGGACACCTGGTCTCTACTGTATTGCTAGATTTGTCCAAAGCTTTCGATACTGTTTCCCACAAACACCTCCTCTCTCACCTCTCAAATCTTCATCTCTCATCCAAGCACTTTATCCTGGTTCTCCAGCTACCTATCAGACAGATCACAGTCAGTCAAATGGAAAAACTCCACCACCCCTTTCTTAGCTACTCCTACTGGTGTACCTCAGGAATCTATCCTAGGGCCAATGCTTTTTAACATCTTTATTAATAACTTTCACTCTGCAATTCCTGATGCCAAAATCATTGAATACTCAGATGATTCTACCTTGGTCTGCTCTGCCTCTAACCTCTCTGAACTGCTCACTAAAACTCAAACTGCTTTTTCAACCACCGAAAACTGGATGGGCCAAAACAACCTCTCTCTCTCAACGCCAATAAATCTAAAGTTTTACTGCTCCCTCCAACAAAGACTCATTCCTATAACAAAGATACTTTCAGAGTCCTGAGTCAAACCAACTCACCTGTAGAAATGGTTCCATCCGTCAAACTACTCGGCATTACTATGGATGAATACCTTAAGTTCGACATCCACATTATGCAAAATATTAAGAGAACCCACCAAAAACTTGGTATGCTATACAGGAATAATCACTTTCTCTCACACTCTACTAGGCACACTCTGGCCACTACCTATCGTCTGCCCTCCTTACTATATGGAGCTCCTCTACTTATCAGCCTGTCCTCCTCTATTCACCTCCAAACTAGAAAACTGCTATAATAAAATCTCTAAATTTGCCACCAAATCCAAACATTCCACCCATCATTGCCGCAACCTGCAATTTCTGAATTGGCTAGAACTCCTAAACTACCTCCAACTCACCACTGCTCATAGACTCATATTTCACCCGTCTAAATGTCCAGCTCTAGCTAATATCCTTCCCCCTTACACCCCTAATAGAACTCTCAGATCTGAACATCAAAACTTGATAGCTATCCATAAGCCCAAACAGCTTGCTGGCCAACTCCTCTCTTTCTCACTAGGAGAAAAATGGAATTCTCTCCCCTCCATTCTAAGAACTATACCAAACTCAGAAAACTTCAAAACCCAGCTTTTCAAACACCTGTCCACTAAATGGAAATGTACATGTCTTCACCCTACCTAAATCCTCCCAACAACTTGCCCATAAAATGTTTTTGTTTCTTCTCTCCCAGGTTTCTAAGCTCTCTAAATCTCCCATAGCTTGTTTTTCTATGACTGTATCCAAGCTCTCTTCAATTCCTATAGCTACCTAACCCTCATCACAACTGTGTAAATATTGTAAATAGTTTCATACTTTAAATGTGTGCTTGTAAATGGTTTATATTTCTACTTTAAAGGTTTGTATGTAAAGTGTTTTCCCCACATACTATGCAATAAGTGCTCTCATAAATGAGCCTGTAAAACACAATGATGTTTGTCTGACTATTGTGCAACACTGTATGTACCTTTGTTGCAATTTGTTCTAGATAATGTATCTTTACATTTCTGTATTACTATATCTGTACTGTATACTGTATTTGGAGCTTTTCTCCCCGGGCCTCCACTGAAAACAGGTCCCTTGGGCCCAGTGGACTTCCCCGGTAATCAAACTGGAAATAAATAAATAAATAAATAAAATGAACAGCAGCTTTATGATTAAAATAGGCCTTTTAATACAATGGGCCAGACATAAATAAAATACCAAAACTTAACTATATACTTAGCAATTTAAGTGTGGGCTGGTTTCCTAGAATTATCTCAAAAGCAAATGTTAGTATTACAGCAAACATGAGAACCAATATGTGTGGTTAAGTCCTTGCTTTTGCTTAATTACTTTTTGTAGTGTGTGGGTAGCTTACTTAAAAATGTCATAACGCACAAGTAAACCCTGTCAGAGTTATTTAGCATTTGGCAGTCCCAACTTCATTTTCTAATGATTATACTTCATATCTATGCTAATGAGAGATATTAGCTTCTTTGATAATGCAGTCTCTGTGCAGTGTAACCATAAAGCTACAGTGGTTCATTTCTAACTTTTAACAATGCCATTTCCACTATGACAAAAAAATTAACATCCAAAGCCTACACATATTTCAGCCTTTTCTTTTTGTCCAAACACAGTACTGTAGTAAGTTTGTCATTCAGCTCAATAGTCAATCTAGAATTAAATTTAGTTAGCAACGTGGTCTACTATTCTACTAACTGATTATCCCTACCTTCATGAAAACATTCTAAAAGGCCTGCAGAAAACTGACGTGCACAAAACAAATTCATGATCAAATAGTTTATCACTTGACTTACCAGACAATTGGTTTTAGTCTGCTACAGACATCTCATTCTGATCTGAAAATTAATGACAATTAGACTGAATTCAGGTGGCTCTACATGTCTGAAAACATTTAGAAGGTTACCATTCTTTAGATAATGGGATAATCATACACTAATAGCCTACTGGACAATGAACTTTGTCTTGCAGGATATTAATGTTCACATAACGTCTGCCGAAAAACAAGTGTGCTACTTCACAGCAGCATATAAAAAAAAAAAAAAAAGTAACGTGTGTCTGTGGGACAGAGAGAGTGGAAGAGAAACATGGAGAGAGACTATAAGTTCTTTAGTCAAGAATTCAAAATAAAAAAATAACGATGAAACCAACAATCTCATGGGAGAGAGACACTGCTCGACTACTTTGGTCAAGAAATTAAAATAATGCCAATGATGAGGGGAAGAATTTTCTGTACAAAAAGAAGTATGAAGTACTATAAATCTATAATGTCTGCCTTCATTGACTGACAGTACTCTCCAGTGATTAACTGAGAGATAGAATAAAATTAGAGACAGTTGGGAGGCATGGGGTGGTGGTAGTCAAGTGCCTTACTATCCTTATTTTCATTTATTTGATTACAGTGAGACAAACGCAGTCTACTCAAGTCGAGAAAGTTGCAGCAATTGCAGGATACGTGTGTGTGTGGGGGGGGGCGTACCTGTGTGGACTTTAAATATTTACACAGCTTATATTTTGGATGTAAAATACTTCCTCTGACATCAATTACATATGCAACAATTAGTCTAAAATATTAGGTTGAGGAACTATTTTACATCAGAAATACCAAAAAATATATACATATACAGTGGATATAAAAACTGTTCACACCCTTGTTACAATGCCAGGTTTTTGTGATATTAAAAATGAGACCACAATAAATCATTTCAAAACTTTTCCCATCTTTAATGTGACCTATAACTCGTACAGTTCAATTGAAAAACAAACAAATCTGTCAGGGGAAAAAAATATAAAAAATAAAAAACATACAATAAGCTGGTTGCATAAGTGTACACATCCTTAAACTAATACTTTGTTGAAGCACCTTTTAATTTAATTACAGCATTCAGTCTTTTAGGGTGCACACCTGCCATCAATTAAAGAGACTGTGATTAACCCCAAATAAAGTTCAGCTGTCCTAGTAGGATTTTCCTGACATTTACTCAGTTCCCTGCTACAGCAAAAGCCATGGTTCGCAGAGAGCTTACAAAGCATCAAAGGGATCTCATTGTTGAAAGGTATAAGTCAGGAGAAGGGTACAAAATATTTACACAGCACTGGATATACCATTGAACACAGTCAAGACAGTCAACAAAAAGTGGAGAAAATATGGGAGAACAGTGACACTGCAAAGAACTGGCTGTCCCTCCAAAATTGATGAAAAGACAAGAGAAAAACTGGTCAGGGAGGCTGCCAAGAGACCTAAGCAACACTAAAGAAGCTGCAGGAATTTCTGACAAGTACTGGTTGTGTACTACATGTGACAACGATCTCCTGTATTCTCCATATGTCTGGGCTATGGGGTAGGGTTGCAAGACGGAAGCCTTTTCTTACATAGAAAAACATTCAGGCCTGGCTAAAATTTGCAAAACAATACATCGTGTCTCCCAAAAGCATGTGGGAAAATGTGTTCTGATCTGATGAGACCAAGGTTGAACATTTTGGACACAATTCCAAAAAGTACATTTGGCGCAAAAACAGCACTTCACATCAACAAAGGGCACCATCCTCACGATGAAGTATGGTGGTGGCAGTATCATACTTTGGGGTTGCTTTTCTTCAGGTGGAAGTGGGGCTTTAGTCAAGGTGGAGGGAATTATGAACAGTTCCAAATACCAGTCACTTTTGGCCCAAAACTTTCAGGTGTCTGCTAAAAAGCTGAAGATGAAGAGGAATTTCACCTTTCAACATGACAATGACCTCAACCATACATCAAATCAACAAAAGAATGGCTTCACCAGAAATAAAATTAAGTTTTGGAATGGCCCAGCCAGAGTCCAGACCTAAATCCAATAGAGAATCTGTGGGGTGACCTGAAAAGGGCTGTGCACAACAGATGCCCTTGCAATCTGACAGATTTTGAGTGCTTTTGCAAGGAAGAGTGGGCAAATATTGCCAAGTTCAGATGTGCCATGCTGACAGACTCCTACCCAAGAAGACTGAATGTTGTAATTAAATCAAAAGGTGCTTCAACAAAGTATTAGTTTAAGGGTGTGCACACTTATGCAACCAGTTTATTGTACATTTTGTATTTTTTTATATTTTTCCCCTAACAGATTTGTTTGTTTTTCTATTGAATTGTACAGGTTATAGGTCACATTAAAGGTGGGAAAAGTTTTGAAATTATTTATTGTGGTCATTTTTTTATATCACAAAACCTGTCATTTTAACAGGGGTGCATACACTTTTTATATCTACCGTACTAAGGAAAACCAAATACAAAACAATTTAACAGATCGCCCATTATCTAAGTAGCATAATGTCCTCCATAATGGGCATTATCAGGAAATAATGGGCCCTTCGGGGTAGAGAGGCCCTCTGCCAGCTGTCCATTATTTCCCAAATAGCACCCACCCTGTCAACCATTAATGCTTGCTTAAAGGGTATTTGTGGCCTTTCTAAGCAACTTTATTTTACACTTTATTTCATTACCAGGTATGTCCCAGTTAAGTTTACTATTTGCTCAGTTTTTCTCTAGAACCACACCCAAAATGTGATGTCATAGTACCCACTGAGCAACAAATTCCATATACCAGTAGTGTATTCTCGGTAATTAAACCCAATCTGCTTCCTTAGCTCAGGAGTTATTTTTACTCTGCTGTTGATACTCCATAATTACACATTACTTTTCAACATAAGGTGTTGACCTGTAACAACTGGTCGACAACTCTTTCTAAGAAGTATCTACAACTGTTGCAATTAAAATGGAAGCAGCGCAGTCATAATACTAATTTAGTTAGTGAGGCACTGTGGATCCAGTCTTTCATGATGTCACTGTAGGAGTGCAATGCCAAGAAAAAATTTCAGAGGCAAGCCTTATCAATGAACTAAAATGCAGAAACTGGACACTATGTATCAAAAATTGTACAAATCTGAAAATACATATCTCAACCCCAAAGTTATTATTATTTTTTTTTAATTACACTTGTTTCAAAAAGTACACCACTACGTTTTAATAAAAGGGAAACCTGACTCTGTGGCTGAACCTACTTGATTTTAGCAGTAATGTTTACATTCATGATTAGGGTTTATTTAAACAAAAGGATTACTTTAAAAAAGAAAACCGCTTTATAATTACTGAGAAATGACAAGTGGTTTCAGTTCGATAAATAGTGCTTAATGTTAAGCAGATATTAGTTTCAAACTAAAGAGTGAGTTTTGCTCAATGAAACTACATGTCTAAATTATGACTGAAAATGATAGTCCTGCATTTAAATAAATGTTCTGGGTACCCAGTGTTCACTTATTTTTTAAGGTCATAATAGACTACTTTGGATAAATGGGTAGGCTTTATCAAACAAAGTCAGATGACACAAATAAAGACTACATAATCCAGATCCACTGCTATTTCCTCATCATAGCAGAAGAAACTGAAACCCCCCCTCCTCTGCAAATACATTTCCCTGACTGATAAAGCAGGCTGACATTAAACTTGCCCACCTCTATTCAGCTATCATACAAAACTTTTACTGCTGGAAGTAGCCCTCCACATGTAAAATAACTATCTATCAGAAGTCTGAGCAGCCTTGTGACTCACAGATATCAGATGCACAGGGATTGATATCAGCACACTGAGTTACATGTGAGTGGTCGTGGTTATTAGTGGCACTTGGGGAAAAGTTCTCCCTGAAATTCTGTGTGTTGTTAAAACATGGGTATTACTACAGATTAATGCTATTGTTGCAAAGTTCTACTGCTGTCTAAGATCACTATCTTTTCCTGTTCATGACAGATGAAATGGAGGTTGTTGTGCACAAAGAACACAATTCAAATAAAAGTTAAACACTTGATAAAAACAAAAATTTGAGTCAAGGAGGAGAAAATAGAGAAGTGTTTTAAAAACACCTGCTGTTACAACCGATTTGAATTCTATGGGTCAACAAGATAACTGTCCAACAGTGAGTGAGTGATTGCTTTCCCTTTTGGCAATGAACTTCAAGGGGGAGTAGCAGAGGTTGAAGACAAAGCAAAAAAGAAGAAGAAAATGCCTGGCAGGAAAAGAGAGTGATCAAGCACAGCATGTTGAGAAACAACAAATAGAACTTTTTACGTACTCGTCCAATCAGCTGACATCTCCACAGAAACACTTTTTACACTAAGGCTTGTCCTTCATTCCGAATGGACATGGTTCTGCTACAGAAGGCATAACAGACTTGCATTTGTTTGTGAAGAATTTAAATCTACAACTACTCCTCCCAAAATCTATGCCAGGGACAATATTTAAGAAACCAAGCTCCTTCATTCAACAGAATAACCCTACTACAATGCCAATGCACATATGTGTGAACAAGACATCACCAATTTTTATGCAAAAGGACTATATAAAAATTTAAGTTCTATACTTTTCATTTAATGATTGGATTGCTTTAGGTGGATTAAAAAAATATATAAATATCATCATCAAGCAAACTGACAAGAATAGGGGCATTGCCATTTTTGATTCAGAAGACTATAACATATGAGTTAATGAATTACTTAAAAAACACAACTATATATCACATAATAAACAACAGGTCAAATTTTTCTCACTGTGATCTTCACTGAAATGCTTGTGTTTTTCTTTTTGAACCTGTATCTACTAGAAAACTGTTCGATTCTCGGCTGGGGTGCCTTCTGTGTGTAGTCTGCATGTCCTCCCTGTGATCGCGTGGGTTTCCTCCGGGTGCTCTGGTTTCCTCCCACATCCCAAAGACATGCAGTAGGTGAATCGGACACTTTAAATTGGCCCTAGGTGTGAGTGTGTGGGTGTGTGTGTGTGTGTGCCTTCTGTGGAAGGTTGGGTGCTGGGCTGGCAACTCAACACCGTAAAAACTCCACTGCCAATCATGAGCGGACAGATGATCCGCTGTGGCGACCCCTAACCTGGAAAAGCTGAAAGAAGAAGATCTACTAGAAAACTGTATTGAATACTACTTTGTATAAACTAACTAGAAGATGTGTATTCTGCATCCTATTGTATGTATACTATTGTACTCTAAATATTGTATATTGCTTGTATTTCTGTTGAGCTTTTCTCCCCAGGCCTCCACTGAAAATGGGCTTCTGGCCCAGTCCGACTTTCCCAGTAAACAAATGTAAATAAATAAATAAATAGTAATTAAGAATTTTAAAGCTAATAGTTATGATTTATAAATCTATGAGAATTCATCTAATGAATTATCTGAATATTTTTAAGTCAACCTACTAGTAATTCCACAAATTTATGGACTTCCAAAAATTCATAAGAATAAATTATCTCCACCTTAGTAACTTATTGTTTTGAGAACAGGCTGGATCACAGAATAAATCGGCATATTTTTGCTGAAGATTCTGCATCCTTTATTTAATGCATCTGATACAGTATTAAATGACACTAAGCAATTTCTTACTGAATTATATGAACGGCATACGAGAATTGATTTAGTTGATTTCGAGCTTTTTTTACATTAGATGTCCACTCTTGGTCTGCAAATATCACCAATGTAGAAGGAGTTGATTAGTTAGAAAATTGTGAAAAGACGACAAATCTATAACAACTTCTAAAATGAATATGTATTGTCTACTATTAGAAATGCTTTTGAATATAATGCGTTTAATGCGGAGGGGGTTGATTATCTTAGAAAATTGTGAAAAGATGACACATCTATAACAACTTCTCAGATACGTATGTATTGTCTACTATTAGAAATGGTGTTTGAATACAATGCGTTTAGCTTAAATGAAAAATATTTTTGAAAAAAATCTGGAGTGGCAATGGGAAATGCATGTGCTAATACACAGGTCAATATGATTTTATTACAATGGGAGAAGGAATATATACATAAAGTATTCATAAATATATTCTCTTCTACAGGCGATTTGTGAATGATGTATTTTTAATATGGGATAACACAAAAAGATGCACGTATGTTAGAGAATTTTAAAGAACATTTGGAAAGCGCACTGTTTTTGAAGTTTGATGTGAATAGGTATAATTTTGAGATGAGTTTTCTGGATGTTAAAATGGTAAAGGGAATTAATGGTAATATATTCACTCAAGTATATAAAAAGGAAAGTAAAAGAAATATCTACCTACATAACAGATGCGTGCACTCTCTGTTTACCTTTAAGAAAATTGTGAAGGGACAGATGTTTTGTCACTCTAAAATCACTAGTGACTTAATTAGCCTAGGTGATCCATTTGATTCGTTAGAAAATAGCTTTAAGGGCAGAGGTTATGAAACTGAACAATTATTAAAGTGAATACAGAAGTGCTTGACCATAAAATAAATAAGACTGACACATTTTTGGTCCAAAGAATGGCTTGATTAATAGAGAAACTTTGGTGTGGCACAGTCATAAATATATAAACTGCAAAAATGATGGTGCCGCAAACAGAACAAAGCCTTGCGTTTAATTTTCCCTCTTACTTATTCTCAGGATTGTGGTATGATATGTGATATTCTAACAAAAAACTGAAATATCCTGAGTCCAAATCAAGTGGAGATATTACAAACTACACAAGTCATGGTAGAAATAAGATGGATATTTTTAGATTTAGATGCCACACAAGGACTACGGTTGAATGACATGGTTACTTTAAAACCAGTTCTTAAACAAAAAGAGGTTTAAGACACTGAATTCCCATACACACTTGCTAGATATAATTCATGGTGAAGTACTGAGTCATATAAATCAGTTGTGTTATTTGGTTAATAATCTATTTCAGAGTTTTTAAAGGAGTGCTTAGATGCTGTTTCAGGAAAAGTCACAAAATTGTTCAGTATATTTAAGCACGTTCATAGGATGATGTATACATTGATTTTTTTTAATCAACCTGATGAAGCTCAAGTGAAAATGCATTTGTTATTTCATTAGATATATTATTTCACCTAAGTGTTGCACTTGTGTTCTCATGTGGAGTCTTACCAGGGGTATCAGCAAAATCATAGAAACCATGGTACACAAATCTTGAGGTACTCTCTCGCAGTGACCAAAATCTGAGTGAAAAACCTTAGAAATAGATGTAGTCATAGATCCACTTTTTACTGTGGAAGAAAAACTCTTTGCAGGGAAGAAAACCCTTTTGAAGAAGTATCCTGTTGACATCCCAGCAATACAATCCTGTGTGAAGGAGTCAAGAAAGACTAGTGAATGCTCTTTTGGAATCCCAGCTTGTGTAAGGGATTTGTCACCAAAGAGGTGGATTCCTGACACATTGAAAAAGACTCTGCAAAGACAAGCAAGTCATTTAAACATGAAAAAACGTGGATACCGTGTAGCCTGCAATGAGCTATAATTGGAGTTAGATATTTTGTGTACATTGTTGGTGCAGTGGATAGTCCAAACGGTAAAGAAAAGAACTGATAATGTGATCCAGACATACAATGCCTTAAGAAATGTCTGATGTCTGGATGATTAAAGATGTGATGATAAACACCATTAAGTCTAGTGTAAACAGGAAACTTGAAGGAGGTAGAAGAGGTTATGAAGTGACTCCAATTTGAATTCTGGCACTATCACAAACAGCTGTAGGAAAAAGAAAGATCCAGAACAGAATTCCATCCAAGTATTTTATTTATTTGCCACTATGAACATCTTTGAATATAAACCCTTCCCCACCTGGGGAGGAGGAACTGGTTCAGTCACTCCTTGGGAAAGCATGTGAAGAAGAACCAGTGGGAAAAAAAATGTCTGATCTGGAGGATGAGAAATGACCCTTGGATTGGAGAACTTTCCTCCCACTGCCATCTGTAACCTTGATGAAAGACTTTTAGAACCCATTTGTCTGAAACAATCTGTTCTCAAACAGAAAAATGGAGTTTCACACTTTCTGGAAGAAAAAAGGGTCCAAGGTGGGGGGGGGGGGTCACAAGGTCTCTTGAAAAGTCATTCAGAATTGTTGGACTGTCCTTGTTTTGTTGGGGAGTTTTGAGGATTCTTTTTGGAACCCTCTTAAACATCAGTTTACCTGTATTTTTTGAGACTATTTATTATACTTTTTGCCAAAACTGAATGAGAAAATAGAAATTCCCATGTAATATTTGGAAAAGGAGGGCTGAAAAATCTTAGAGATTCCCTGGATCAGTTTACCTTTTTCATCACACTTTTAGACCACCTCTGCAGCAGAGGGGCCACACACTAAATCTCTATGCAAAGGTTAACTTAAAATCTTATTTCCAACATCATCTGGTAGGTTCTGAGAATGCAGCCATGCAAACCTCCTTGAAACAGTACCAGTGGCCATAACCTGGAATAAATATCAACAGATTTGCAAACGATCTGTAAACAATGAGTAGTGTCTTGCGCAATAGAAAAAAACTGAATTATTTAAAGCAGATTTTTCCTCACAAGAAGAAACTGCAGATAAAACATTCCTCATACTTTGACAATTAGACTGAACAAACTTTAACATATAAGCCTGACAATTCCAAATTTTGAAAATCAAAGTTGTACAAGTATATACTTTTTTCCCATACCTATCAATACATTTCCCATCTTTATCAGAAAGAGTAAGAATGGAATTAACTAAGTGCTTAGCAGCAGTAGAATTAACTAATGTTACACCTGCTTGGTCAGGTTTGGGTATAGTATATGAAAATTTAAAAGACTGGCCTTTCTAGGGCAGCTGTCAACTATCGAGAAAACTGTAGGAAGACAGATGAGGAGGAATGGGTGTAGGTTCTGGAAAATTCTTCTGTAATAACTCATAGTACATTCTGAAGAACTGAAAACACTGGCACATTCTAGCAATACCCAGACGGCACAGTGGTAGCATTGTCACCTCACAGCAAGAGGGTTCTCCGGTTCGATTCTCAGCTTCTCAGCTGGAGTGCCTTCTGTGCGGAGTCTGCATGTCCTCCCTGTGTTCGTGTGGGTTTCTTCCGGTTGCCCTGGTTTCCTCCTACATTACAAAGACATGCATCTGGAGTGTTTTTCCCCCAGGCCTCCCCTGAAAATTGGCTTTGCTCCAAGTCGGACTTTCCCAGTAAACAAATGTTAATTAAATAAAAATAAAATAACAGTCTCAGAGAACAGGACCCCCCCCCTCCCAAGGGAGAATCAGAAAATGAGCTCTCCTCTGAGTTATCAATCAGAAATCTCCAGAAAAAAAATTGCATATGTCCCTTCATCTTCCTGTTAAGATTCAGAATCTTAAATCTGTTCAGGAAGAGGTATCTTTCTTTTACCACAAACTACTTTACAAGAAGGAACAACAGCCTGAACTAAATGATGAGCCAGACCAAGTAAACTGATCCAGTACAAAGAAATCTGAGAAGTAGCTGCATGTTTAGTTTTCTGTTTCTTTTTGACAGGAAAAATGGGGCCAACCATGTTACTAATGGCAGTAGCAGCTTCCCCAGGGATGGGCACAACACTCTGACATGATGGGGAAAGCCTTCCCTATTCATTCTCCCAGGCCTGAAAAGTGTGGATCTCCCTTGGCCAGTTAGGGAATCTCAACAGTCTCAGAGGACATGGCTATCCCCTGGTCCACACTGGCTCTAGGTGCTACACCAGTGGAAATGGGGGTAAAAAAATGAGTGGTCTGAGGTACAACAGATGGTTACAGCAGAGTTACCCACTTGCAGCTGAGACAAACTGCAAGCCTGCTATGGTGGCAAAAGATGGTTGCTTAACTTCTTCTTTCTGTGACTGGAACAAGAACCAACCATGGGATTGGTAGTTTGTTCCATGATCAAGTGAAAATGGTACCGCTTTCTGGGAGAAGACAAGCAGCAAATGCCGATAAAAACTACGTGCCACTTTTTTTTTTTTTTTTACAGAAAACACAGCAAAAATCACTTTAAGGAACTTTGCCAGCTATACAAAAGTAAAATAAACACAATTTATCCACAGCAAAAATGCATTTCAGTTACTTTATCCAACTTTTAAACTGACAGGAAAAAAGGAGTGCTCCCTATTAAAAGTACGATGCAGTCTTATGACAGTCCATTAAAACACAAAACTCCTACCTTTAAAATAACTTTCCTAAAGAGGAAAGTGATAACAGCAATAATATTTAGAAAAATAAATTTTCTCTCTACAGGGAACTTATCTGGCCAGCAAAGGAACAGCTCAAGCCGACCGTCAATCCTTAACAGCTTCAGAGGAGCATAATCTTTGGCATCAGTGAAGTTTTGAAGGGCTTGTCACCCAAACTTCTCTTTTAGTCAGCTCAGCTCAAGCTGCCTGACAGTATGGGTGTGTGGAAGGTATCTTGATGCTTTGGAAGCTGGTCGGCTGTTATATTTGGCAGGATATAACCCATATAACTAAGGCTACTACAGCAGCAATCAATATGAAGATGATCAGTTTACATTTCTCAGTAATAAAATTCAAGCTAGTCCTAACTGGCCACATGGAAACCTCCTGCACTGCACATAATTTATGGTTAGCAAATCACTGATTCTAAGACAATTCTAATTTTGTAGTCATTAGTATATTTGTTGATCCAAACTTGCTGTTTTATAGAAGTCACAACATACCAACTTAAAGCACACTGGGCTCACAAATGAACCCTCTGGTACACCAGCACAAACAGGCGATCTAAGAGAATGTGTACCTTGAACCACAACACTTTGAGATATATCACTCAACTAATTAATTATCCAGTGTGCAATATAAGCATTTACCCTATGGCTTAAAAACAGCTTCCTAAATGGATACATGTGGCAATGTATCATAGCCTTGGCTGCATTACTTCCACTGAATGGCTGAGATCAATGGTCACAATAACATAATGATAAAACAATCAAATTAGTCAGTGTACTACTGTTTATAAATCCATGCTGGTCAATATTAGTCCCCAAAACTTAAACACTAGTGTTAGTACTAAGATCTATGAAATGTTTGCCTAACAGAGAAGTTAAACTTGCTTGACTGTAACTTTTAAGTTCAGTACTAGCTCTGTCTCACTCAAAACAGTAACACGGAGAAGGATGGCAGCTCACTCACCACTACATATGCTCAACAGTACCACTGCTCATACACATAGTATGCATCAAACACATAAATCCACATATGCAGAGGCTTACCGAAACTCTGGAAGCCTCCAAAACACAAGACTGCTACAACTAACACAATCCCCACAGTACCCACGGCACAAAGCAACACAAGTGTCTCACCCACCAAGCCAGTAAAGTGTAACACTCAAAAACCATAGTGAGGCAGATGGATGTCCCACTCACCAGGTTGGACAAGGAAAAAGTCATAGTCAGCTGCCTGCCCGGTGCCAGGATTCGTCAGATCACTCATGCACTCAGGTCTCTCACCAAGTACTGTTATGATTCTGTCATAGTTCATGTTGGTGTGAATGACCCGAGACGTACCTCACTGGACTATATGAAGAGAGACATGGTTGAGCTCTCTGAGTATATAAACCAGGCAGGTATGTCCCTAGCCTTCAGCAGCATAGTACCCTCACCCAGAATGATGACAAAGTATAAACACAAAAATGATTGATTTCAATAATTAGCTCAGTTTTTGGTGTCATTCAAAGGGGATATAGTTCCGGTCAGCCTGGGAAGCCATGGTCGACAAACCTTGCTGCTTTGCCAGAGATGGTCTGCACCTGGCACCTCTAGGCTTTCAGCTAATGGCAAAGGTTCTTGCCTCCCCCATAGTGCATTTTTAGGCAAGGTTTCGAAAACAATATTACAGATGTGAAATTAACCAATCAGAACAAAATAAGGGCCATGCTGCTAAATGCTAGGAGCTTAAACCAAAAACTGCACTCCCTGGAAGCACTTCTTTCACTAAAAGATGCAGATGTCTGTTTCAAGGCCTCAGAGAGTACTAAAGCCTTGTAAGGCTACAATGCCTTCCACACCTTTAGACCACAAAATAAATGTGTGAAAACCAAAGGAGGTCGTGTTTCAATCTACATTAGAGATAAATTCACCTCCCATCTACTTAGAATGGACAATTCCATGAAGTTACTCTAGGACCAGACTATGGTGGGTAAGACCCCCATTCAAGTCACAGCCAGTTATAGATCCACTCCATGGGTCATGACGTACACAAAGACTACTTGACCAAACTGGAGATGATCCAAATTTTACTGAATACACTGGTAATGGGGGATTTCAATTATCTCACCATCAACTGGGAAATCTACGTTAGCCCTAACTCGCTAGTACAAAAGTTCCTTGACTTTGTTAATTCAAATGCCCTGGAACAAATTGTCCATACCCCGACAAGGGGGAATAAACATTCTGGATCTGGTCTTCACCAACATGTCAAACAGATGCAGTGCAGCAATTGTTGGACCGTCATTAGTTAAGACCGCAAATCAGTCACCTTCAAGCTGGCACTAACAGGAGAACTCACAAAGGGTGGAACCAGGCTAAAAAACTTCACCATGGCAAAGTATACCCAACTACGTGAAGGTATAAATGCATTCCAAGGCCCCCCCAAGCTGGAAGTGGTAACTATGCCGAAACTTACACCAAAGTCCTGTACAATCACTTGCATAAGTGTATAAACTTGGCCATACCAGAAAGCATCAAAGTCAGAGCCCCAAGTAAAAGGAAGCTGCCATGGTGAACATCCAGCATCAACAAACTTTACAATAAAAGCAAAAAGTTGCTGTCCAAGAAAACAAAGGCAAGGCCCCAACAGGCAATTAAGACAACTTGTCAAATCCTCCAAGAGCTCCTTTGAGAGAAACTTGGCAAGTACAGCCAAGTATAACCATAACATCTTTTACAGTTATTTACGTCACCTAAAGGGTAGGACCCAACCATGTGCTGAACTAGTGGCCAATGGTATGACACACACTGATCCCACAGAGATAACAAACCTGCTAGCGGATAGGTTTGGTGAAATTTTCACTCCCTTATCCCCCTCCTAACTTACAACAAATCTTTCCCCAAACACCCCCCACCTTACATATCTGAAGAGCAGCTCCTCAAAGCCATGTCCAAGGCAAAGAAACACAGCTTCTATGGAACCAGACAACGTCCCAGACTGTCTTCTAAACAGGCTAAAAAATGAACTAGCATCACCACTAAGGACGCTTTTGTAATCATGGCCTAACCACAGACTTTATTACTGCAGAATGGAGAACAGCAACAGTTATTCCCCTCCACAAAGATGGCCTAGCAACAGACTCAGGAAATTACAGTCCCATAAGTCTGACCAGCCTCATCTGTAATGCCATGGAATGTATCATTATGGAACTCATAAAAAAAAAAATATATGACCACCAAACCCTGGATCCTTCCCAATTCGGCTTCTTTAAAGGCCGATCCTGCCTGTTAAATCTGGTGTATTTCTTTGAAAATGTTACCAAGACCACTGGCGAGGGCAAATCTGTGCACACAGCATACCTCGACCTGGCAAAGGCTTTCAACAAAATCCCACATTCAGGCATTATCGATAAACTTAGCAAAATGAATGTAAACTGCTTTGTTGCAAGACGGGTGGCCAATTGGCTCACAAACCAGACACACTATCAAAGTGGGTGACTCATCATCAGCCAGCAGACCTGTTACCAGTGGGGTGCCACAGCCAGATCGAGGTAGGCCTTTCCTCATCAATGGCTTTGGTGACTGTTTGAAAAAGTCAACCAAGTTTAGAAGGCATGATCTGCCTTTGACAAAGCCAAACTGGGATGGATCCAAAGTCTGCAAATTCCCTATGTCTTTATTTATGAGGTCCATTATGATCCTCCATGGCTTTGCAGATAAGGCTTGTCAAGCTAATGGGCGGTAATTTCCAGGGTCGGTGGAGGCACCGCCTTGTGAAGTGGGACCACAGTTGCACTGCGCCACCCCTGGGTAATGTATCCAGAGGTAAGACTATGATTAAACAGCTGTCCTAGCTGTGGGTTTAATTCCTCGTTGAGTTAAATTGGAGCACACAGCCGGGACACCATCAGGTCCCATGGATGCTGTGTTTTTTGCTGGAGAGAGCAGTTCTCACTTGGGCGTTGGAGATGTTTGGGGGCTGCAATCGCTTGGTATAGATATCTCTCCTTTTGGGGGGGAGAGAAGTTTGCACTGAACCTGTCAGCCAGTATGTTGGCAATGTCTGTAGGATCAGTAATCTTCACATCATTTTGAACTAGTTCTGAGCATATCTGGGAGTTTCCTCCCAGGTTTCTAACATAGCTAAAGAAGGTCTTATGATTGTCTTTTGAGTCTTTAGCTATTTTTCTCTCAAAATTTGCTTTGGATGATTTTATGAGAGCTCTTAGTTTTTTACTTATAGTGATCAAGGGTGTCTTACCTTTTAAGGATTTTGCTCTATCTTGTAGTAGCTTCCTCCTTAATGGAGAGGCTTACTGAAACTCTGGAAGCCTCCAAAACACAAGACTGCTACAACTAACACAATCCCCACAGTACCCACGACACAAAGCGACACAAAGCAACACAAGTGTCTCACCCACCAAGCCAGTAAAGTGTAACACTCAAAAACCATAGTGAGGCAGATGGATGTCCCACTCACCAGGTTGGACAAGGAAAAAGTCAGTCAGCTGCCTGCCCGGTGCCAGGATTCGTCAGATCACTCATGCACTCAGGTCTATCAACAAGTACTGTTATGATTCTTTCATAGTTCATGTTGGTGTGAATGACCCGAGACGTACCTCACTGGACTATATGAAGAGAGACATGGTTGAGCTCTCTGAGTATATAAACCAGGCAGGTATGTCCCTAGCCTTCAGCAGCATAGTACCCTCACCCAGAATGATGACAAAGTATAAACAAAAAAATGATTGATTTCAATAATTAGCTCAGTTTTTGGTGTCATTCAAAGGGGATATAGTTCCGGTCAGCCTGGGAAGCCATGGTCGACAAACCTTGCTGCTTTGCCAGAGATGGTCTGCACCTGGCACCTCTAGGCTTTCAGCTAATGGCAAAGGTTCTTGCCTCCCCCATAGTGCATTTTTAGGCAAGGTCTCGAAAACAATATTACAGATGTGAAATTAACCAATCAGAACAAAATAAGGGCCATGCTGCTAAATGCTAGGAGCTTAAACCAAAAACCAAGCACTTCTTTCACTAAAAGATGCAGATGTCTGTTTCAAGGCCTCAGAGAGTACTAAAGCCTTGTAAGGCTACAATGCCTTCCACACCTTTAGACCACAAAATAAATGTGTGAAAACCAAAGGAGGTGGTGTTTCAATCTACATTAGAGATAAATTCACCTCCCATCTACTTAGAATGGACAATTCCATGAAGTTACTCTAGGACCTTCATACGTAAAGGATGTTTTTGAATTTTTGTCAGTAGTAAAACAAGTTAAATGGAATGAAGAAATGTTCTTTATAGTAATAGACGTTGTCAGTCTTTATACAAATATTAAACATATGGATGGCGTTAGAGCAATGAAACATTTTTTAGGTGATAGTCCCTTGGTGGAATACATTGTAGAACTACTCATGATGTGTTTACAGAATAACATATTTGAATTCGATGGGCAGTTATATAGGCAAAAACAGGGGACAGCGATGGGGGCTCCATTTGCCCCCTGTTATGCCAATATATTCATGGGCTTGTTTGAACATTGTTATATCTATACCAATAAGTTTTTTTGTAAATATGTAATCAATTATTATAGATACTTAGATGATCTCATTTTTATTTGTAAAGGGGGCAGTGAGTCAGTTGAGCAATTTATAAATCAAATACAAGTGAATAGTATGGGAATAAAATTTGATGGATTACAGAAAGGTAATAAGGTAAACTTTCTGGATGTGGAATTAATAGGGGATAGTTACCAACATAAGGTAATTTCCAAAATACATAGAAAATTTCCAGAAAGTAATAATATATTACATGGGGAAAGTTTTCATCCTTTACATACTATTAAATCTATCCCATATACTGAGTTTAATAGAATAAAAAGATTATGTAGTGAAATTGGTGATAGAAATATTGAATTATATGATAGTTTTCAGAGATTTAAAAAAGGGGGTATGATGAAATGAATCTAAAAGAAAGTTTAAATAAAGTGCTGGATAGCATAAAAGAGAAATATAGTTTGACATATTATAAGAAGAGTAACAGAAGGGAATATGATAGGAATATTTACTTTACCACGACGTACTCTGTAATATCAGAAGAAATTATTGATATTATTAAATCCAGTTGGAATACTTCAAAAAAAGAAGTGGATTGCTTGCAACACAAGAAACTTTTATTTTCTTTCAATAGGGGAAGAAATATTAAAGATTTTATAGTGCATAGTAGGTTTCAAAGGCCAAAATTAGAGATAGCAGATAGAATAAAAGAAAAAGGCACAATAGTGTGTGGAAAATGTACGATTTGTAGATATGTTACTCAACGTTTTGATAGAATTAATAATAAGAATTTTGAAACAAATGAATGTTTTACTTGTAAAAGTCAGAGAGTTATATATGCTATCAAATGTACATGTAACAAATTTTATATAGGTGAAACCAAAAGACAATTCTCTTGTAGAATAAAAGAACATATAAGGACGCCAGGAATAATAAAATAACTAGTCCTGTAGCATACATTTCAATGAAATACATAATGGCAGTTTGGATGGGTTTGAGACAACAATTTTGGATAGAGTTGTTTGTAATAAATTTATGGGTGATGAACAAGTGAAACAGTTATTAAGAAAGAAAGAAGCATTCTTGATATTGAAATTTAACACTATGTCTCCTGTGGGACTTAATCAAGAATGCTTCTGGAAGAGTTTTGTGTAAATATGTAAATATGTACATGTTGTTTTAAGTATGGCTTAAAAGTTTGTAATATATGTAATTAATCTATTATTCTATTAATCAATTATGGTTTGCTATATATAGATTGAGAGTTTTTTAATGAGTGTACTCTGTTAAAGGCTTTTGGCCGAGGCGCTAGAGGTTTATTTTATTACTGTCTTTTGCAATAAATTCCATCTGAGGAGTCGCTGGGTTGCTGTTTGTGGTTTTTCATTACTCTAGGACCAGACTATGGTGGGTAAGACCCCCATTCAAGTCACAGCCAGTTATAGATCCACTCCATGGGTCATGACGTACACAAAGCCTACTTGACCAAACTGGAGATGATCCAAATTTTACTGAATACACTGGAATGGGTAGTTCTAGTTTTGTTTGATTTATGGATATGTAGCAAGTTTATTAGCTTTGGGTCTTGGATTGCTCTGTAGGCCAGGCATATGTCTCTGCTAAGAAACCATTACAATACGGAGTATATTGACAGGGACTTTAGTTGGTCTGTGTAAGGCACATGCTGGAGCCCCTTGATCATCTTTGTTAGAAACAGTGTCTCTCTGTAATTGCTGCAAGTGCTTAGTATGGTATATGCCAAACAGGGTGTTATACTCAGTTATGGGCCGGATAAGTGCCCAGTATGGGGGGTTATAACTTCTTTTGCTCTTTAGGCGTTGCCTTTATTAATCAAGTGTGTTATGTAAAAAGCTTCTGTTTCTGTAAGGCCCTTTTGTAGAATATTCACATAATTTGGGGGTTTCAATAACGGCTCCCAGTTTGCATTCATCTGCAAACTTTGTTAGCCAGAGTCCCTTAGTGTTGGCCTGTACTTCAGAGAAGTAGATGCCAAACAAGAGCGGTCCCAGGACTGAACCCTAAGGTACTTCACTTGTCTGGATCTGGATTTGGAGTCAGCTACTTTTACAGTGTGGGTTCTGTCAGTAAGCTAGTTGGCAACCCATCGAGTGACGTATGGGTCTATGCCCCGCTTAGTAAGTTTATCTATGATTCCAGAGTGGGGGATGGTCTCAAAGGCCTTGGCGAGGTCCAGATAGGCTGTGTGGACTGCCTTACCCTCGTCCACAGCTCTGGAGACTGATTCAAAGAAGTCAATCAAGTTCAGGAGACAAGATCGACCCTTCATGAACCTAAACTGGGTGGGGTCCAGTGTTTGAAGGTTAACAGTGTCAGATACAGAGATTTTAAACTGTCACTCCACAAACATGTTTCTTCTCCTTATTGTTGTTAATATTGCAGTAGACTCTTCAGAGCTGAAAGGTATACCTTGCAGATTAACATAACCAAAAGCAGTCTTGAGCCTCACACAAACTTTTTCTCCGTCTTTTGTTCCTTAATCAGGGAATAATTTATTTTCTCAAATTATACCTTTTTAACTGTATGCTGCCCTGTTACATGGTTAAATGCAAAATCAGTGTATTATAATCTGACATTTGCAAAGCTAGAACAAAAAATTCAGATGACATTAAATGCAATTATGTTCAATATATTATTTTTACTAGCAATTTCAGTGACCATTTGCTGTAGTTCATTGACAGGCAATATATGAAATTGCAGCCACTATACAGATAAATATGACAAAATTTAATGAAAATCTAGTGAGGTGCAGAGGTATTACAAAGGAAATGTACTTGGCCTGATAACTGCAGGTGGAATGGAAAAGGTGCAAAAATAACGTTCACTACTGGAATTAAACTTCATGATTCTGAAGCACATAATTAGAAAATAAAGAATGATAAACTTTTAATTTCTACAATGTTAACCTGAGGGTCAAAAATGGGACAAGAAGTGTGGAGTAGTAGAATTATTTTTTTTAATACATTTTTCTTTTTTTCCCATAAAGTACTCTGAAACCATCTCTTCTAAAACAGCTGGCTTGTAAAAAGGTAGTCATTAACAGATCCAGGACTTTAAGCTGATGATTAGTCAACTCCTGACTTGACAAAGCAATTAAGCATAGAGTTCCATCACAGGCATTTGGAACTCCATGCAACATACTCAAACTCCTCCAAAACAAAAATTTGGAACCAGACAAAAGTTACAAAAACACCTAAAAATCTCACCTTCAGATTCCCCAACATAAACCACCACATCTTTTAAATACTTAGTCTTATGGCTGGATCAGTCTCTAAACTTCCATACCCTCCCCCTTTATATATACTACACTTCTCTGCAAGGTCAGAGAAACATGAAGGAAAAGCATTTCTATCCAATGCTTCAATAATCTTGCACTTTACAGTAACAGTATGTTTGATGAACTGGGACTCAATCTGTCTGCTTCACCAAACAGGCATTCATGAAACTTTGGTTCACTGTACAGCCCAGCTCACTTTTTGAAGTTTAGCTGAACAAACATTATCCCAGAGTAATTATTTTTTTCAAAAATCTGGGTAAACAAGTGTCTTTTTTTAACTACAGACTGATTAGACAGCCCTTGTTGTATAAGTTAATTTACCATAACAGTGGAAGTTTGAAAACATCACTGTTGCAGTAATCTAAGCTATATGGGTTATATCATGCCAAAGATATTACAGACTGGCCAGCTTCCAAAGCTTTAGGCCACCATCCATACACCATAAATCCTGAACAGCTCAAGGACAGAGGTGTAAAGTCAGTGATTAGGTTGCCAAACCTTCAGAGCTTTTTGCCTCAAAGTAAAGGAAGGTAGAACCCTGCCAGCTAAGCATGGGCAAGGAGAAAAGAAAAGGAGAAAAATACCCTTACCGTGGCAGAAATATGCAACGAAGTGGGGATGGACAGAGGGTGTTCCTACTGCAACAGTGATCGATTTCAACATTGAGTGTGACGGTAAGTTAGCTTACACAATTTTACTATGTTCTTCATTATATCACTGTTGCAGTAGCCTAAGTTGCAAGCTACAAGGGTTGAACACCAAAGCTTACAAAGAGAGAAAGGGAGGAGGAAGAAGGATCAGAGTCTTGTATCTCCTAGAGAATGGCAAAGACAGATTTGGACCTAGGGAAAGAATCTAGTTTGCAGTGCTTTGTAAAGGTGTGTAGAGATGACCACTCTGCTGCCCCTAGTGTACCCCTTTCAAAAAAGTCACAGAATAAAACAAGGCCTTGGTGAACTGGACCTTGACTTTGCCTCGATGTGGCTTGTTATAGTGAGATCAACAAGAAAAAACAGTAGCATGAGACATATAGAAACTGCCTGTTTTGATACTGATTATTTCCTATGAGGGTAAGAAAAAGGGACAATCAGTTAATCAGAACTCCTGAAAGTGTTGGTCCTGTCAATGTAGTATCCAAGTTGCCTATAGACATCGAGTATGAAAATTTCTTTCTCCCTTACTTTTGGTTCTGGAATGAAAACATGGATATGAACAGCCTAGCTCAGTCCAAACTCTGGAACCACTTTAGTTATAGATGAAGGGTTTATTCTCAAAGTTACCTTATGTTTGTGAAAGATACAAAGCCGACTCACTATTAAAGCTTCCAACTCAGATACTCTTCTAGACATAAATCAGAGCAAGGAGTAACATTGTTTTCCAAAGCAAAAACTTGAAATCAGCCTCAGGATCTAGTTCAAGTGGTAAAAGTTTAGGTTTATTCAGTACAAAACTGAGATCACAAGGAGGAGCCATCTGTCTTCTAGGTGGACAGATACGCAAAATCTTTTTCAAAAACTCTTTGACTTAAGGCTGGTTAGGGACTTTATGGACAGACAAGCAGATATGGACAAAAAAGTCAATCTTTATAGAAGAGTAAGAAAAGCTAGAGAATAACAACTCACACAAATATTGTAGAACCAGATATGTCTGGGCCTGAAAATGAACCCAATTCTTACTTTGGCACCAAGTAGAAAATCTTTTCCACTTGGCATATATGATTTTCTAATAGAAGAATTCTTAGCCTCCTTTAGAACCTACTGCAAGTCCTCAGAAAAAAAGGTGCATAAAAGTTAATAAAATTCTATCATACAGGCAGTCACTTGGAAAAGGTGAAGATTGGGGTGTGTGAAACAACCCTTGTCTTGTGTGAGTAAGTCCATTCTGTGAGGAAGCTTGTGATAACTGTCCTTGGCTATTTACAATAGAAGAGAGAACCCCTATTGCCTGGGCAAAAAGGGGATCACCAAAATTATTAAGGGAGAATCCTTCTAAAGTCTTAAAAGAACCCTGGTTATCAGGGAAAAGAGAAAGAAGGCATACAGAAACATTCCTATCCATGGGAATCGAAAGGCATCTATGTTGAAGGCCTTTCTACAAAAAAGTCATACAGCAGAATTTTTTTTAACCATCTGTTGTGAATAAAGACAAGCAGATGTACATTAGGATTTCCCCACAGATGGATCAATTTCTGGAATACCTGCTCAGCTTGTTGGAATGTAAGTGGCCTGTAAGGATAGATTATACTGAGTTGCTAAATCCCATGATACCAAAGCTAGTCTGCAAAGGGGCAAGAATCTGCCCCCCCCCCCCATTTGTTTACATACCACATAACTGTGGTGTTGTCTGAGATTACTAGCAGAGGTCCTGGAATCCAAAGATGACTTACAGATCTGGGAACATTTACTACAGCCATTTCTTTGACATTCATGGGTTTCAGTTTGTCCTACTGGTTCCACAGACCCTGAACTTTCATCCCTTTGGATACAACTCCCCATGCAATGTCTGAGACATCTGCAATTACAGACTGAGCAGGGTTTAAAGGGAAAAGGGAAGACCTGGGTTGAGAGATAAATGATTCACCAACCAGAGTAAATCCCATTACTGCAATCCGAAATGATAGGCAGGGCTGGTGTTAGGTCCTGACTGATTTTAATTTTCCTCATGTGAAGTCTGACAATTGTAGAGACCATGAAAGATAGAATCCTGAGATATTCCCTGGCAGATGTCACAGACTGGTTGTAGAAGTTCAGGAATTGTTCCTTGTAAAATTCTATTTCATCCTGAGGAAGAAAGCTATCATGAGGGATATATCCAGGATACATCAAACAAACATTATCCTGTGAGAATGAATGACAGAAGAATTCTCGACATTCACCTGAAATCGCAAACTAAGGAAAAGGTCTCTTATTCAAGCCATAGATTCTTGACAAGTTGTAAAAGAAATCTGTAAAAATAAGTCAGTCATCTAAATATTGAAAAATGTGAATTCCCTGCAATGGGCTACTACCAAAGCCAGGTACTTTACAAACACCTTTGGAGCTGCAGGCAAACCAAACTAGAAGGCAAAGAAAACATTAAAAACATCTGAAATCTTTGAGAATCAGAATATGATAAATACCTTTTAAATCCACAGTTACCAAAAAACTGAGAGGTAGAATCGGAGACAGAGACTGTGCAGAAGATGCTTTGAATTTTGAGATTTTAATGTGAAGGTTTAGAAAAGAAAGAAATATGATGATCTACAATTTCTTTATTTCCTTTCCCTCTTTGATTGGGTAAACAGGTTCTGTGACCACAAGAAAACATTTATGCCTGAATAAGAGGAAACAGGAAGGCTTGACTGGATGGATCTGGAGGAATTCCTGAAAAAGTGGAAGGGACTCCCATTGCCAGAAGTAGCCTTTCTGAATGACTTTCACAACCCAAGTGTTTGAAGTTGTCTGGTGTCACAGAGGAAGGTGGCGATCTAAACTTTGCGACACTTCTACTGAAATGCAGGTGGGGGGAAATGCAACATGAAGGGACATAAAGTCAGTCTACTTTTTTTGATGGCCCTTGACTTTGGGTGCACCCAGACTTCTTTAAACCTCTCTACCATTGTTTTCTGAAATTTTGATTGTCTCTGCCCTGCTAAGGTTGTTTACTCCGTTTCCTATAAAACAGTATGAAGTGGAAGGAAAGTTCTTATTATATTCTGGCATGGAAAGTTAAAAATCCGAGTGACCCTTGAATTAACTTTCCTTTTTCATCAAACCTTTTAAGGACTTTAGCAGAAGATGGACCAAATAATACCTCTTTACCTGGGAGCATTGACATCCTCTGATAAAGTCTGAGAATGCATTTATTTTATTTCTAATCGTTTACAAGGAAAATCTGACTGGGCAAACAACCCCCTTTTCAGTGGAGACCCAGAGAGAAAAACTCCATGAAAAAAAATTACTGTAGTTGATATACAACATACAAAGTGCTTGGGTAACATTTAGCAACATTACATGCAAAGCTCCATGAGAATGATTTACAGTACTCCCACAACATATAAAATGAACAGGTACCATTAGCAGCAACATACAAAATGATGGTGAATGTTGTTTGTCTTTCGGCTTTTCCTGGTTAGGGGTCGCCACAGTGGAACTCCGGTCCGCTAATGATTGGCAGTAGATTTTCACGAACGCCGAGGTGCCAGCTCGACATCCAACCTTCAACGAAAGCACACCCATTTATGCATGTCTTTCGAATGCCACCCAACCACGGGGAGGACATGCAGACTCCACACAGAAGGCACTCCTTGCACTCCAGCCAAGAATCTCATGGGAGAACCTCTTGCTGTGAGGCAACAACGCTACCACTGCACCACTGCGGCATACAAAATGATGGTGAATAAAGCAGAAAATTATGAAATAAACAAGTATATTTTGCAACAACATAATGAGCACTGGATACACTTTAGTTGTAGTACATTACTTCAGATATAATTATACCCATTTTGTCATGGGAATTATGGGAACAATACATGCAAAGTTGGAACAAGGTTTAAAAGAAGGCAGGATTTGAATGAGCTATGTAATGTCTGACAATGAGTGGATAGACTGCAAGTGATGTATAATGTTTGCAACTAAAATTATGTCAATATAATTTGTGATGCAGAATGATTGCAACTAAAATTATGTCAATATGGTTTGTTTCCATTTATATAAATGTATGATTACCTATGTCATATGTGATAATTTAATAAAGATGTTTCTTGTTTTAAAAATATAGGGGGTTCCAATCAAGAAGGCAGCAGTGTAACAGCTTCTTTTGTAAGTTCTACAGTTATTAACTTCAAAATTAGATAAGATTCAATTTACAACCCAATTTTTGTTCACCTGTCTACTGAGGTATTACTTTACGTCTTTGTTGTACAGAACTTATCAGAAGAAGAAAGGTTTCAACTGAAATCTTCTTTTATAGTACACCTTTCTGGACTTTTTAACAAATCCATACAAAACATCTTTTGGAGAAATTACATCTAAACAAGAATTTCATCAAGTCCTAGCCTCTGTATAAGAACTATCTTTTAAAATTGATAACTTCCAAGTTAAATTTGATAACCTTAAAACAATACTCTCAAGCAACTCGAGACTGCTAAAAATATGACAGATAGTAAAAACTCCACTATAAAAGAAACGGACATTGCTCTAAATTTCCTAGATGGGAGAGTTAAAGGAAGAAAGAAAATGCGCACAGACTTCATACTAAAATAAAACTTGCTATTAAAACTGGATGTCTTGAAAGGAGAGAAAGGAGGTGCAAGTTGAGAAATTGTGGGGTTCCTGAGAAACCAGGAGAAGAAATTATGGATTCAAAAACTTCTGGATTTACAAGAGGAGCTTATCATTCTGTTAGAAAACCCATGCTCACTAATGCGAATGCTGCACCAAGATCAACAGTAGTGAGATTTATTTCCTTTCTGGAGATAGAACATGTCATAAAAAAACTGGTCAAAAGTACTTCTTAAAATAGGCCAGCATTTAATTGGATATCATAATGACCATTCAACTAAAACACTTGGGGAAAAAGAAAGAAGTTTTGGCTAACTTCAGGGCACATTTATTGTTTCCCACCAGACTTAAAATATTTCATTCTTCAGGGGAAAGGATTTTTAACACAGTTCAAGAAGCTAAACACTTTGTTTCTAAACTTGATCTACCATCTCCTCCACAATAAATATGAAATACATAACTAATAAAAGACAACCTGATATACATAACAGAAATGGCAATTCCACCAAGAAACGGAAATACTTTCAATCAAGAATATCTGACTAAAGAAAAGAAAAAATGAGGAGTTATATGTTAACATGTTCATTGTATCATTCATATTAAAAAGGGGGAATGACCTCTGCAATATAATATATTGCCTTATTTATTCTTAAAGATTTTCATTGGGAAAATATTGAGTTACCAATGCTCAAGTAATTTAACTGTTTTTTACAGATATCTAAAATGTAAGAGGTTACATTATTTTCTGCACAATCTCCCTAATTGCCTCCATTTTTAAATGAAAAATTAACTAAAGCTAACATGTTTATATTGTTAAACATAAAATCATTAAATATTAAGATATGGTAATTATATTGCACTTTACTTTAAGGTTAATATATATATATTTTTTTTAAATTTATGAATAATTAGCCTGAATATTATAGTTTAGATAAGAAGAATCCACGGTGGTGCAGTGGTAGCGTTGTTGCCTCACAGCAAGAGGTTCTCCCGTTTGATTCTCGGCTGGAATGTGGGGAGTGCCTTCTGTGTGAAGTCTGCATGTCCTCCCCGCGGTTTGCTGGGCGTTCGAAAGACATGCATAAATGGGTGTGCCTTCGTTGAAGGCTAGACGTCGAGCTGGCACCTCGGCGTTCGTGAAAATCTACTGCCAATCATTTGCGGACCGGAGTTCAGCTGTGGCGACCGCTAACCAGGAAAAGCCGAAAGACAAACAACAACAACAACATTATAGTTTAGATAAGAACAGCTAATATCTTAATCTCTTTTGGTGGGTTACATACTTTTGAATTAAACACTTTTTGCACAAGACTATTTAAAGGCTGCTTCTTCCATCAGCTTCTCTAAGCAGATAAACATGATCATTATACTTTAATGGCTTATATTGCTCTTAGAAGTATTCTCTTTAATGCCACTATTAACTAAAGTATCAAATACCATTCTGAGTTAGCTTGTATTAATGAAGTTCTTGACTGCATTGTTTTTATGCATAAACTACAGTAGGTAAAGATTTGTAAAAGTATGTTAACATATTTGTTAAAATATAAGACAATCTGTACCTTTGATTATAAATACCCCCTTTTATATGTATTAGTTAATGTTATTTCTATTTTTATTATTGATAATTGTAATACTATCTCTTCCTGCAAACCTAGCCATTAGCATACCGTATATTTACTCATATTGCTGAATTTAAAAAAAAAATGATTCATATTAAATGCCTCACTTTATTGTTCTTCTTGAATTACTATACCTACTTCTACTAGCACAACCAAATTATTATTCCATCACTACCTCTCTGTTAACACTCTAACTTGCTTATCTCCTCTAATATATCACTCTATTACATTTAAATTACTATGTATCTTATACACCGCTTTTCTATCTGTATAGTCTTGTAAATTTAATGGTTGCAAATGTCAATACAAATGTTATTACACTATTATGCTATTGTTCAACAAATCACCAAAGAAAGCAAGCATATATTATTAGATTATTTTATTAGAATAGAAACAGCTTGATTCTATCTAACAATGGTCAAATTTCAAATGGCAAAGATGGCATAGATTCATTTTATATAGTAACATCCAATTAATTAAAATTCAAAAATCGAAAATATCACTAAACATTAATCATCATTATTAGCTAGCTAGTTAGAAATCCTTATAAGGAAAAAAAATTTTTAAAAAAAAGAATTTGAAAAAAATTATACTACAACTTTCCAAGCGGTCTGATATTAATCGCTGTATTTAAGCCTGGCTCTCTATATGCTCTGAGTAATAAAAATCATTTTATTCATATAATTCCAAAAGTGTCACGTGCATTACCTTCCCTTCTGCTTGGATAAAGTATCTGTAGTCTGGGGCATTATTAAATATCATTTTTTTTTTGTGTCATATATGATAATCATTATAGGAGATCTGAGAGTCTACGGTCGCCATGCCCACAGTATATACGCTGCAAGAGTCACATGTCGCCAAGTATATGATATTCTTAGTATCGCAAGTGGCATAAAATTGGGTATAAAGCTATAACCTGTCTGCATCTATTATGCTATGTATTCACTGAAATTTCATTATAAAATTTGTTATTGTAAATATTAACTGCATTAAAAATGATACCCTGGGGCTTTTTCCCTGATCCACTGCTGAAAAAGGGCACCCGTGTCCATTCAGATTTTCCCAGTAAACAAATGTCGATAGATAAATAAATATTGTACAAACAAGCAAGATACAGCACGAACTGGAATAGTTAATTTTAAGTTTGTGTGATGACACCTTTTAGCGAATCTAGTGGGAAATTGTAGTATGTTTCAATCATATACTATTTCCACTTTCAGTTTGCACCTATTGGACGGTTCTGACTGAGCATACAGACTCAAAGTATATTGATGTTTCCACGAGATGATTGTTTTGATGTGATACACTATTCTTAGACTAGTCTGGTTATCTTAATTTGAATAAGAATTACCATAATGGGATGCCAAACAGCACTTTATGATGTTGGGACATATGTACTGATTGTGGCTCTGAGATGTGTGGTAGCTACTTTGTTTTTATTTTAGTACTTTAACTACTACTTTGTATTAACATTAACCTGGAAACCTGGCTATACTACTGCAAATTAATATAATTTCAACTTTTACCATATCAGTGAATTGATAGTGTCAATACCTGATGCATTTTCAGCACTGATGCAAATGACAATCCTTTTCCTGTCCACTTTTATAAATGTTTAGTAAGCATTATTATGTCTCCTGATAGTTTTGTAATGCTGTCTTCTGACAGTCATAACACGCTTCATATTTTGTCCATTATGATGATGGGCTGAATGGCCAGAGGTTGCTAGTAGTGAATTTGAAGTGTAATTTACAGGGTTAAGGTTGCTGGTGATTCGAAATAAGATTATGATCGGACATAGTCAAAAAATGCATGTTGTAAATTTTGGGTCCAGATGAATTGAGAGTGATTCACTGCAATTGGTAACGGGAAGTGGTATGCAATACCGATTTCCATCGAATTCACAAGCATAGTCAAGACAGATGATTATATTTTGGAATAGTTTTAACTTGTGGGTTGATCCAATGCGACAGTGAACATCTATGAGGTTTGTTTTTTTTTTTGATATGTTAAATGGGAATTCTGTTGTGCAATGCATC
Organism: Protopterus annectens; assembly: GCF_019279795.1. Taxonomy (NCBI): domain Eukaryota; kingdom Metazoa; phylum Chordata; order Ceratodontiformes; family Protopteridae; genus Protopterus; species Protopterus annectens. The sequence continues at coordinate 1,190,922,546 of NC_056739.1, forward strand.
TCATGAATTTCAGTCCTAGATTATTCCACTAACACAATAGTAGAATTTCATCAGGAAACCTGCTATATGCTAAGTACAGCTGATATTTCCCTGGCTATACCATTGCAATATCATTTCTGCCATAACTAGCAAATGGCTTAGTAAATTACAGTTACACTTCTACTATTAGTCTAAATGGAAAGAATAGTTGTGTAAAGTCTTACCATAACCATAAATGTATTCCTCTTCTATGTTGCAGTATTCTTTAAATACGGGCAGTATTCTGCCAGTCAACCTGATGTCTGGCCTGTATACAAAAGCTTATTGCCACTGCCAGTACATGGGATGTCACATGGAGTCAATGAGCATGTCAGCCATAAAAAGAGATGTACGTATGTACCATACTCTGAATAAGGTAGCCCCATGAGGAAAGTAATCCAAGGCCACATCACAAGGAGTCATCCTAGGAAAGAGCAAGTAGTAGGAGGAAGGCGGGATGTACAGAATACTGCAACATAGAAGAGAAAGACATCTATGGTTATGGTTAAGATTTTACACAACTATTCTATGTCCTTCTATTCAATGTTGCAGTATTTTTTACATATGGGAGACTGCAAAAGCTCAAGATGAACCCAGGAAGGAGTAGAGGAAGACAATGCAGAGGCATTTTCTACAAATCCATGCAGAACTGCCCTGGATCTAGAGACAGTGTCCAGTTTGTAATGTTTTGTAAAAGTATAAATAGACGACCAAGTAGCAGCTTCCAAAATGGAATGAGCATCTAGACCTTTGAAGAAAGCTCCTGAGGAGGCAACAGATCTGGTAGAAGGGCCTTAACAGAAGATGACAAGGATTTCCCATGAAAATCGTAGCAAAACACAATGGCCTTAGTGATCCAAGAAGAGATAGTTTGTTTGGAAACGTAACCCAGTGCCCTGGGATGAAAGGATACAAAGAGTTGATCAGATCAGACTTCCTGATGGACTTTGTTTTGTCACGATAAATTGTCTATGCACATCCAAAGAATGCAGAACCCTCTCACAAGGAGATTGAGGTGAGGGAAAGAAAGTGGGAAACTGAATGGACTGATTAAACAACAACTCATTCACCACTTTGAGCATGAAAGGTAGATTAGTTCTTAAGGATACTCTGTCCTTGGGGCAAACCAAAAAGGGGGGGGGGTGAAGCCATCAATATCTGAATCTCAGAGACCCTTCTAGCAGAAGTCAAAGCTATTAAAAGTACTATTTTCCATTTGCAAAACTTCAGAGAAGCAGAAGCTGCAGGTCCAAAAAGGGGCCTGATTAAGCTTCTCTACGACATAGTTAAGATCCCGGGGAGGGCGTCCCTAAGAGGTTTCACATGTAGGACACCTTTAAGGAAAAGCTTAATTTCCAACCTGGAAGCTAAGGGGGGGGTCAATGGCAAACAGGCAGACAGAGCAGAGCAGTGGACTTTGAGGAATATGAAAGGCCACTATTAACAAGTTGGGTGTGCGATGGATGAGATACAAAAATTTTGGAGTGAGTTGGATGAAGTGGTGATGACTGTACCCAAGGGTGAGAGACTGGTGATTGGAGCAGATTTTAATGGGCATGTTGGAGAAGGGAACAGAGGAGATGAGCAAGTGATGGGTAGGTACGGTGTTAAGCAAAGGAATGCAGAAGGTCAGATGGTAGTGGATTTTGCAAAAAGTATGGGCATGGCTGTGGTGAATATGTATTTTAACAAGAGGGAGGAGCATAGGGTGACATACAAGAGTAGAGGAAGATGCATACAGGTGGATTATATCTTATGTAGAAGGGCCAGTTTGAAGGAGATTGGAGACTGTAAAGTGGTGGCAGGGGAAAGTGTAGTTAGGCAGCCTAGGATGGCGGTTTGTAGGATATTGGTGATCAAGAAGAGGAGGATGAGTGTGAGAGCAGCACCAAGGATCAAATGGTGGAAATTGAAAAAGGGTAATTGTGAGGTGGAGTTCAGGGAAGAGTTAAGACAGGCACTGGGTGGCAGTGAAGAGTTACCGAATAGCTGGGTAACTACAGTAGAGCTAGTAAGAGAGATGGCTAGAAAGGTGCTTGGTGTGACATCTGGAAAGAGGAAGGAGGACAAGGAGACTTGGTGGTGGAATGAAGAAGTACAGGAGAGTATACGGAGAAAGAGGATGGCAAAGAAGAAGTGGGATTGTCAGAGAGATGAGGAAAGTAGACAAGAGTATAAGCAGATGAGTTGCATGACAAAGAGAGAGGTGGTGAAGGCTAAGGATAAGGCGTATGAAGAGTTGTCTGAAAGGTTGGAGACTAAGGAGGGAGAAAAGGACCTGTACCTATTGGCTAGACAGAGGGACCGAGCTAGTAAAGATGTGCAGCAGGTAAGGGTAATAAAGGATAATGAGGGAAATGTACTCAAGTGAGGAGAGTGTGTTGAGCAGATGGAAAGAGTACTTTGAGGGGCTGATGAATGAAGAGAATGAGAGGGAGAGAAGGTTGGATGATGTGCGGATAGTGAATCATGAAGTGCAGTGGATGAGCAAGGAGGAAGTAAGGATAGCTATGAAGAGGATGAAGAATGGAAAGGCTGTTGGTCCAGATGACATACCTGTGGAAGCATGGAGGTGTTTAGGTGAAATGGCAGTGGAGTTTTTAACTAGACTGTTTAATGAAATCTTGGAAAGTGAGAGGATGCCTGAGGAATGGAGAAAAAGTGTTTTGTTACCAATTTTTAAGAATAAGGGTGATGTGCAGAGCTGTAGTAACTACAGAGGGATTAAATTGTTCAGTCACAGCATGGAGTTATGGGAAAGAGTAGTGGAAGCTAGGTTAAGAAGGGAGGTGATGATTAGTGATAAGCAGTATGGTTTCATGCCAGGAAAGAGCACTACAGATGCAATGTTTGCTCTGATAGTGTTGATGGAAAAGTACAGAGAAGGTCAGAAGGAGTTGCATTGTGTCTTTATGGACTTAGAGAAAACATATGACAGGGTGCCTACAGAGGAGTTGTGATACTGTATGAGGAAGTCAGAGCGTCAGAAAAGTATGTAAGAGTGGTACAGGATACGTACGAGGGTAGTGTGATAGCGGTGACATCTGCAGTGGGAGTGACGGATGCATTTAAGGTGGAGATGGGATTACATCAAGGATCAGCTCTGAGCCCTTTCTTATTTGCAATGGTGATGGAGAGGTTGACAGACGAGATCAGACAGGAGTCCCCGTGGACTATGATGTTTGCAGATGACATTGTGATCGGTAGTGAGAGTATGGAACAGGTGGAGGAGACCCTGGATAGGTGGAGATATGCTCTAGAGATAAGAGGAATGAAGGTCAGCAGGACTAAGACAGAATATGTGTCTGTGAATGAGAGGGAGGATAGAGGCATGGTGAGGATGCAGGGAGTAGAGGTGGCGAAGATGGATGAGTTTAAATACTTGGGATCAACAGTTCAGAGTAATAGTGAGTGTGGAAGATAGGTGAAGAAGAGAGTACAGGCAGGATGGAGTGGGTGGAGAAGAGTGTCAGGAGTGATTTGTGACAGACGAATACCAGTAAGAGTGAACGGGAAGGTCTACAAGAGGGTAGTGAGACCAGCTATGTTATATGGGTTGGAGACAGTGGCACTGACAAAAATGCAGGAGTCAGAGCTTGACGTGGCAGAGTTGAAAATGTTAAGATTTGCACTGGGTGTGATGAGGATGGACAGTATTAGGAATAAGTATATTAGAGGGTCATCCCAGGTTGGAAGGTTTGGAGACAAAGCCAGAGAGGCAAGATTACGTTGGCATAGACATGTGTTGAGGAGGGATGCTGAGTATACTGGGAAAAAGATGCTAAGGATTAAGCTGCCAGGTAACAGGAAAAAAGGACGGCCTAAGATAAGGTTTATGGATGTGGTGAGAGAGGACATGCAGGTGGTTGGTGTGACAGAGCAAGATGCAGAGGACAGGAAGAAATTGATCCGCTGTGGCGACCCCTAATGGGAGCAGCCAAAAGAAGAAGAAGAAGACGACTATTAAGCAACTCACACAGGTAACAGAGAACTAAAGGAATGTCTGCAGACAGGGGATCCTGTTTTCTTCTGTGGCACCAGATAGAAAATCTTTTCCACTTGGAAACATAAGATTTCCTAGTATTGGGTTTCCTAGCCTCCTGCAAAACCCTAAGCACATCCTTAGATAAAAGATGCCTAAAAGGGATCAAAAGTTGAACACCCACAAGGTCAGCTGCAGATGTGATGAATTGACAGATGTGGATGAATCAAGGATCCCTTTTCATCAGTGAGTAGGTCCAACTGATAAGGTAACTTGCAGTGATGACCCTTGGCTAGCTGCAGAAAAAGAGGGAACCAATGTTGTCTTGACCAAAGGGGAGTCACTATCAAGATGTTTGGGTTGTCCTGAAGAATTTTCAGCAGGACTTTCTGAATTAGAGGGAAGGGGGGAATGCATAAAGAAACACCTCCTTCCATGAGAAAGAGCGCGTCCACTTTCCAAGCCTGAGGGTGAGGAGCCCTAGCACAAAAAAGAGGAAGTTGTCTCTTAGAGAGGAGGCAAAGAGATCCACTTCTGGAGTACCCCACATGTGAACTATATACAGGAACACCTCCCTGTGAAGCTTCCACTAGTGGGATTGTGTCATGGATCTGCTAAATGATTCTGCCCTGAGTTCTGAGCAAAGGAGAGGTACACAGCATGAAGAGTCACTTTGGACTGGATAGTCAGTTCCCTTGCTTTGAGGGCTAATAGACAAAGAAGGTATAATTTTGTGCTCCAGTCGCTTGTTTATGTACCAAAGGATTGTGGTATTGTCTATAGGGATCCTGAGTGGTCCCGGCAAGAATAGAGGATAAAAATCTGCAAGTCCAGAATCAAAGACCTCTTCTCTCTGATGTTGATGTGTGTGTTCCCTCTATTGAGAGGGAGATCAGAGACCCTGAATCTTCCTGGATGCAAAAGCTGCTCCCCAACCTAAGTCTGAGGCGTCTGTAAAGAGCTGCTGAGCTGGCTAGGGTACTTGAAGTGGAAGGCCAGGGTTCTGACTGAGTTGCTGCATCCACCAAAGCAACTCTGTTTTCAGGCAGGGAAGAAGAGGAATCATGACAACTAAAGCATGAGCATGCTGGGACCAAATGGTCTTTAGAAACCATTGGAACTTTCTCATGTGTAATTTTGCAAAGGACAGCATGGGGATTGTGAAAGTCATAAACCCCTGAAGTCTCAGAAATTCCCTGGCTGTAGTGGAAGGAAGAGACAGAAGGGAATCCATGAAACCCCTTAGAAAGATGACTTTTTCAGAAGGCAGGAAAACCACCAACAAGTCTGTTTGGAACCTGCATCCCAGGAAAATGAGGTCCTGGGTGGGGATTAGACTGGATTTTTTGAAATTTATTGAAAATCCTAGACCCTGAATAAAAGGAGTAGCTAGGACCAGGTGTTATTTTAATAGATCTGGGCTGCTGGCAAGGAAGAGCAGATTGTCCAAGTAGGGGTAAACCTGCAGCCCTTTGACCCTTAGGTAGGCAATGGCCTGGGCTAGGTACTTTGTGAATACCCTGGCAGCAGTGGAAAGACCAAAAGGCAAGGCAGAGAACTGAAAGGGCAAAGAACCCACTGACAAACGCAAGAGCTTCCTGAACTGAGGATGTATACAGATATGCAGGTAGGCATCCTTGAGATTCAGAGAGGCTAGAAAGGATTGAGGAGGGACCTGGGGGAAGAAAAGATTGCAGAGACAGCATCCTGAAAGAAGGCACCACCAGGAAGGTATTTAAGAGGGAGAGGTCTAGAATAGGCCTCCAAGGACCATCTTTTCTTGGCAGAAGAAGTATCCTGGAATAGAACCCTTTTCCCTGTTGATCTGGAGGAACTGGCTGAATGGTGCCCTGGTCTGACAGTTGAGTAAGCAACAAGGGGAACAGATGAAGTTGGCTGGGTGGGGGTTGAGGTATCTCCTGGAACAGAGGAAGAGTCTTTCAAGTCACAAAGTATCCGTTCTGAATGATGGAAACAACCCAGGAGTCATGTGTGATCTCCATCCAGTTTGAAAGGGAAAGAGAAAGGCGAAGAGATAAAGGAGTATGACTTGGAAGAAGAACTTGTTCATCACAGAGAACTTGGTCTGGCCTGAAAGGGCTGTTGAGAAGCAGGGGCAGAAGCAACAGACTTTGACTGTGGTGGCCTCCAGATGAGATAGAAGTGGAGGAGTGGGCAGGCCCTCCTGACAAAAGGAGTTTTGGCAGGGAAATTCTTAAGGAATTTAGGGACTGGGGAAACAAGCAAGTGTTTCAAATCCTGGATCTCCTTACCCTTTTCTTTCAAGGATTTAAAAAGTTCTGCAGCTGCTGTGCCAAAAAGGGCAGAGCTATCCAAAGGAGCATCAAGCAATTTGGCCTTTATGTCATCAGGACGTGAATGAAGGCATGATCAAGACTGTCTTCTGAGTACAGATGCAGAAGCTGCTGCCCTGGAAGATGCCTCTACAGCATCATAACTACATTTGATGGAATGTCTTGCTACTTGGAAGGAAGCAGACAAAAGAATAAAAGCCTGTGATTTAACCTCTGAATAGGGTAACTGCAAGTCTGATACTCAGCAGCCTGCACAGAAGGGAACACCTGAGATTCAGATGGCAATGCTGGAGATGAGGAGAATGCATGCAAAGGAATAGCAGAAGCTGTAAGCCTCAACGCCATCAAGGCTTTAATGAGACCTTGCGATAAGGCATACCAGTCCAACAGAAGGGTGGAAGGGATAGTAGAATGTTTTGTCTTCTTAACAGGTTTGTCTTGATGAGGGGAATGCCCGGACATACACCTTACATCTGAGACATCTTTAGTAGGAGCAGGAGCGGTTCCCGAGTTCTCCAGACCCACAAGCTGCAGTTCCCCCAAGTCATCCAAACCAGATGTCTGCATGGCCTCGGACATACTAAGATCGACCCCCTTGACGGCTTCCCCTGAGGTATGCACCAAAAAAGTAAACCCTACCTCTGAATGTACCACCGGGTTTTTACTAACCTCAGTGGGTATGTCAGTGGGAGTAGGTGCAGCCGAAGAGGATTCGGGTCTAACTCTGCTAACCTGTCCTCTTCAAAGACAGCTCAGTTGAAGGACTCCCAGAACCCTCTATCTTGTCACTAGCCAGACATTTAAGTATCTGAATTTCTAGGTAAACAGAACAAGCAAAGCGCATGACTATCCTTATGTGGAATTTGCCTTCCACACCTACACTTGCCCTTCCTGGATGACATTAACAACAATAAGAGGCAGTAACAAGAAAATAAATCCCCTAGGGGTACTTATCTGAAAATGGAAGGCAAACCAAAGATATCAGACAGCAGACCAAACGTAAGAGTCAACCTGGCCGAATGGCCGTGAAAAAGTTCTGAGGATGGTACGTGCAGATCTCTCTTTTATGGCTGATATGCTTAGTGACTTTGTGCGACGTCCCACATACTGGCAGTGGCAATAAGCTTTTGTATACAGGCTGGACGTCAGGTCAACTGGTGGAACACTACCCATATGTAAAGAATGTTGCAACACTGAATAGAAGGACATTAGCATTTTTTCATGATGGGTGAAAAAGTTGACATGACTATTATAAATTTAACCTCAGAATGACTTTGTTAATTTTTATCTATATATATATATATATATATATATATATATATATATATATATATATATATGGATTCACTTTAGAAGCTCGAGAAACTGAATGTTGAATTTCAGTATCTCGAGACCAGAACAGTGAAACTGCAAAAAAAATGAGAACCCAAAAAAAGACACCCATAATATTGAAAATAATAATCCAAAAAGATTACCGAACTCTCCACAATATAAAAACACCAAAACAACAAAAAACAACACACATACCACTGTCATACGTATAAGCATGGGGGAAAGCCTCCCTGAGCCCCCCACACCTCTGCTACTCACATATACCAACATGAAAAAAAAAGACAAAGTAATGTAACGTGCCCTACTCTCTCATCACACACTGTTATACCTATCTCACGAAAAACACACACACACTAAACATAGAAAAAACATACCACTTTTAACACTTACACCAGTGGTTCCCAAACTTTTTTGATTCTCGGCTCCCTTGCTGAATCCAGGTTTTCCCAACGCGCCCCCCCCCCCCCCATGGCATGCATAAAGTCCATATTTCATTTATTTATTTATTTATTTGACATTTAACGAGGCTGCCTGACTAGACTAGGAGACCTGGGGAGAAAAGCTCAAAAGTACAATAAAAACACATTTACCACAAAAAGTGTACATTCTGCTTAACAGCATAACACTGACCTACTATGGTTGAGAGGTAAGCAAACCTAATGGCAACCTTATTAACTTTAAAACAGGGATGAAGCTTCTGACTACTCTCCAGAGGGAGTGAAATTAAATAGTGGCTTGGGGTCTGGAAGATACAGGCATGAGGGGGTGGGAGCTCATTTATCCTAGGGGTAGGATGTTAGCGGTCCAGATAGAGTGAGCTGCACACAACCAGTGGCTGTATATCTGGGGAACTTGGGGTTGGCAATCCCAACCTGGTGACAGTAGCCATCATGGGGCATATGTGTGGGAAAAGTATGAAGTGCTCCCATTGTGATGTGAGTGCCCACATCAGCTACCAGAGACAGGGCTGAAAAAGAAACACCCCCATGGCTGCCTCTATAATGGCTGCTCTTCAGAGAGCCTTCATTCAAATGATGATAAACTAATGGGCAGTGGTGGTGATGGTACCAGGTAATTGGAGGGGAGAAAAAATGCACACCAACTGAGAGGCTGCAGTAAAAATCCATTTTATTCACTTTACGTACTATAGGTGATCTTATGTTTTAAAACAAGATTGTTACCTGTACTTTATACCTCCCACTACTGAAATATTCAGCTAACAGTCAGCAAACAAACCCTTCCACTTATTCCAATCTAATGCTTCCTAAAACTGCAAACAAATAACACTCCCCCTACTGACATCACCTTCCTATAATCTTCTTGTTTCTTAATTTCCAGTCCACAGATAACACATTTTAATTTTCAGCATTCCCTTGAACGGCTCACTATTTACTATGTTACTTATTCAAATACTCATCAGTCTTCTTCTATTCCTACTGCTAGCCCAGCTGACTAGCTTAGCTACCATACTCACCTTTACAGAACTATACACTACACCACCTGAAAGATGACTTTTGTACCCATGCATCAAACTCACCTCTCTATTTCTCCTGATCTTTTCTCTCTCACTTTTAATTGTCTATTCAACAAAAACAGCTACTTTGCTTTTAGCAGGACATAAGTCAAAACCTGTCAAATCTTGATTCCCCAGCAAAAGATAACAACATTCTTCACTCACTGAACACATCATACACTGATTATTTATTTAATTAATTTATTTCCAGTTTGATTACCGGGGAAGTCCACTGGGTCAGAGTGACCCGTTTTCAGTGGAGGCCTGGGAAGAAAAGCTCCACGATACATAATACAGATTATGTACAGAAATACATGGATGTCAGTCTTACATAATATGGAAACAGTTACAAGTAAGTACCTTGAAAAAATGCATAATAAGAAGAAAAGCATTGTGTGTGAACTTATTGTTTATACATTTTCTTTAGTGTGCACACTGAGATATTAGGTGAGAAGATGTTTTATATACATACTTTTAAGTAAAATGAGGATACACTGTACATGCACAGTTTCAGAAAATAAATTAGTAATGGAAAGCTATACACAATATTTACAATGTTGAACCATAAGAAATAAGCAGCTAATAGAGAAAGGAGAGCAAAGAAAATGCTCAGAGAGTTACTGAAGTTATCAATAGCTACTGTTATTATATTGATAGTTATTGATAGCTAATGGAGAAGGGAGAGCTTAGAAAATGCTTGTGGGTGCATAGCAGAAGGAGAGTTATTCAGGTCTTAGGAAGCTGAGGGGGAAAACCCCAGGAGCATAGCTGAAGGAAAGTTGTTGAGGGCTTAGGAACCAAAGTGGGAAAACCCCCCAGGGGAATGGACTAAGGAAGATTAGGTTGGATGGTGGCAAATGCATTTCCATTTTGTAGCCAGGTGTTTGGTAAGCTGAGTTTTGAAGTTTTCTAAGTTTGGGATGGTTCTTAGAGAGGGAGGAAGGGAATTCCATTGTTTGCCTAGAGAGACAGCGAGAAGTTGGCCTGCTGTACTTTTGGGTTTGAGGATAGCAATTAGATTTTGATGCTCGGATCTGAGAGTTCTATTGGGGGTGTAATGGGGAAGGATATCAGCGCTGTACACTTATAGTTGGGTGATATACAAATCTTTGTGCAGTGGTGAGTTGGAGGAAGTCTAAGTAGTTTGGGAGTTCAAGCCACTTTAGGAATCTTAGGGTAAGGCAGTGACGGGTAGAAGGTTTAGATTTGATAGCAAATGTTAAGATTTTATTATAGCAGTTTTCTAGTTTGGAAGAAATAGAGGAAGATAGGTTAGTTAGCAGGGGGGCTCCATATAATAAGGAAGGCAGTAGATAAGTGGTGGCTAGAGTATTCCTAGTAGTATAGGAGAGAAAGTGATTGCTCCTATACAGCATACCTAGCTTTTGGTGGGTTTTCTTAATATTTTGTTGAATATGGATATCGAACTTGAGATGTTCGTCATTAGTATACTAATATGTATCATTTATTCATTTTACATACCCTGTGGTCTTATTTCTCTAGTTTTCATTGCCTGCTTGTATTAACAGAGTGTACAAATGCGTTTAATGCACTTTCAGAGCCTGAAACAAGTTATTCTTCAGGAAGCATATGCTGTGCAGGATGTATGGCAATTAGACCACAGGTTGATCAACTTGATGACACTTCCATGCTTGCAGATCATTCTAATTTTGGTAAAGTTGCATCTTTCATGTGACATAAATATCATACTACCGAGGACTGCAATATACGTTCCTTATTTTGAATTAAGCCCCAAAACTTTTGGCAAAAAACAATGCAAACCTGCACTGTCACCCAGTAGATCATTTTGGGCCATCTCATTCTTTACATTAGGAAGTCACCTTAATTATATTCCACTGGAAGATCTTTATCATGGCTGTACTATTTGAAACCATCTCACTCATCTGTATGTACCACATGATGTGAACTCTCAACATTGTTATATTAGAGTTCAGACAAAAATAATTAAAATATGATATAAACTTCCAAAGAGTGTAACCAGAATTGTGCACCAGCTTTCAGAATGTAGCCCCCTCTAAGCTGTGGCCTTTCTGTACTTCCTGGCAGTGCATATTTCTGCAATATATATTTCTTCAGTCGTATAATTATGGCTCCTGAAATGATAGGCTTAAGCAAAAATTCCTTTTGGTCATCTAGTATTACAAACATAAGAAAAAAAGGTGCAATCTGTCAATATGTATAATTTAATACCATAAAATTATGGTAAATATGTCATAGCGCTTTTTTTTTTTTTTTTAATTTTTTTTTGTGTACCATCAGCAAAGATAGAAATAAGAAGTTATGTACCTACCATATCGTTCCATGTTAGTTGTCTTCTCTCGCCTTCTTTCTTGCTTGATGGGTTCGAGCCGATCCCTCGGCTCCGACTGCACTGCTAAGCTCGAGAGTCACTTTTACCAGCTCGAGGCAGCCCCATATCCCATGATGCAAGGCGGTAAGTACCCAGATCTCGTTTGCTGACAAAGGGCAATAGCACCAAGCATAAAATACTTCCCAAAGGAAGAAAGAAAACTTACAGATGGAAGAAGGACCAGGTCTGAATGGTCTTCAGCATAACAGTTTCTTATAACAAGGTCTGTCCAGGCCAGGGGGAAGGAGGGAGGGTCGCAAGAAAGAAGGCGAGAGAAGACAACTAACATGGAACGTTATGGTAGGTACATAACTTCTTAATGTTAAGTTGTCAATCTCGCCTTCATTCTTGCTTGATGGACTGCGTCCCTAGCACCTCTATCCTGGGTGGCTCAATGGAACAAACTCTTGAGGACTGTAGAGCCAAAACTGGCTCTGTCCCTGGAGGCCAAGTCCAATTTGTAATGGGAAACAAAAGTGTGAGGAGTAGCCCAAGTGGCGCTGCACAAATAGTGTCTAAAGGAAGTCTAGCTTGAAATGCTGTAGAAGTAGCTAAGCTCCTAGTTGAATGTGCTTTAGGTTTTGAGCACAGCTGTTTTCCCCTAGTATAAATTTCAGAGATGACCGAAGAAAGCCATCTGGACAAGGTGACTTTAGAAACAGGAAGGCCTTTTTATTATCCGCATAGGAAACAAAAAGTTGATCAGATTTTCTAAATTTTTTTGTTCTGTCCAAATAATATCTAAGTTGACGGTGGACATCAAGATAATGTAGCTTTTGTTCAGCTCTATCTGAATAGTTAGGGAAAAATACAGGGAAGATCAATGGATTGATTCAAATTGTTCTTTGAAGCGACCTTAGGTAAAAAGGTTGGGTTAGTTCTCAAAGATACTCTGTCTTTGTGAAAAACCAAATAGGGGGGTCGAACCGAAAGAGCATGAAGTTCAGACACCCTCCTGGCAGATGTAATAGCCACTAGGAATAAAGTTTTCCAAGAAAGATATTTCAGGGAACAAGAAACAGCTGGCTCGAAGGGGAAGAATCAAGGATGTCAGCACTAAATTTAGATCCCACTGAGGAGGAGGATTCCTGATTGGAGGCTTTAGTAGGAAAATTCCTTTCAAGAAGGCCCTGCAGAGCCTATGGGACATAATATTATGATCTGCTATCCCGACATGAAAATTGGAAATAGCAGCCAATTGAACTCTGACTGTGGAAGAAGAGGAGCCTGCATGAAAAATCTCTGCTAAGAAGTCCAGGACTGCCTGAACAGGGGCAGTAAAAGGATCAATATTCTGGGCCTTAGCCCAATAAGAGAAACGTTCCATTTGCTTGTATAAATCCTCCTGGTAGAGGATTTTAGCGAAGCTACTATGATGTCTCTAACTGGGTTAGAGATCAAAGGAAGCCTGGCTAAGGAAGGAAGTGGAGCAACCATGCTGTGAGGTTGAGAGAAGGGATTGACTGGTGCAGCTGACCCGATTGGTGAATCAGAAGATCTGGCACTGGGTCCAGATGCCACGGCTGCACCAAAAGGTGATGATGGAGGAACGGGAACCAAACTTGTCGAGGCCAGTAAGGGGCAATGAGAATCAATTTGGCTCTCAAAGCGGTAGCTTTCTGGATCACCTGAGGGATCAGAGGAAATGGAGGAAGGCATAAAGAAGTCCCTGGGGCCAATCCTGGGTCAGAGCGTCTCTTGGGGATGGCCTGATAGAGGGAAGAGGCTGAAGAAGTCTGGGCATTTGCTGTTTTGGGGAGTAGCAAAAGATCGCAACATGGGCGACCCCATTCCAGAAAAATTTCTTCCGCTATAGATTGCTTGAGAGACCACTCGTGAGGCATGAGAATAGCTCTGCTCAATCTGTCCGCTACAATGTTGGTTTTCCCAGGGATATGCGTTGCTACCAGAAACCAATGAGAGGAGATCGCCCATTGCCATAGTCTGGCTTCTCGACACAAGGGGTAGGACTTGGTTCCGCCCTGTTTGTTGATATACCAAACTACAGACATGTTGTCTGTGTGGACTGCAATTGTCCCTACGGGAAGAAAGTCGTTGAGGGCTTGCAACGTTAAAAGCACTGCTCTCATCTCCAGGACATTTATGTGCAGATGGTACTCGAACGGCTGCCACGTCCCATGAACCATCCTGCCCTGATATTGACCCCCACCCGATCAGGGAGGCATCCGTGGTGACAGTGGCTATCGGGGACGGGGGTACAAAGTACCTGCCTTGGTGAACCTGAGGCGATGTGATCCACCAAGCAAGATGCTCTTTGCATGTCTGTGCCACCAGAATCTGGTGACGCATTGGAAGTTGCTGGTATGACCATTGTGTGAACAGCATCCACTGAAGAAGGCATGTAGAATCGAGCCAGGGAAGAAGAGTAATGGCGCAGCCATGAGACCTAATACCTTTAGAACCATTCTGGCCTGTACTTTCTTGCTGGCCAGAATGATCCTGACATGACTCTGAATGTCTGAAACTCTTTGATCTGTAAGGGTAGCTGACATCCGAACAGTGTTTAAGTTTGCGCCTATGAAGGTAATAGACTGGCAGGGCGATAAGGATGACTTTTCGAAGTTGATTGAGATGCCCAAATGAGAACAAAGGTCTATTGTGTAATCCCTGGCTTGTATAAGCTGATGTCTGGTGGTGGCTGACAGGAGCCAGTCGTCGAGATACGGAAACACCTGGAATCCTTGACGTCTCAGGTGAGCCGTGACCACCGCCATGTATTTGGTGAACACTCTGGGGGCTGTAGTGAGACCAAAGGGCAGGGCTCTGAACTGGAAATGACTGGACCCCAGCCGAAAGCGGAGAAATCTCCTGGAGCGTCTGTGAATTTTGATGTGATAGTATGCATCCTGAAGATCTATTGAGCACATCCAGTTGTCCTTCTGTAAGAAGGGCAGAATTGACTGAAGAGTGACCATTCGGAATCTTGTCTTCCTGACAGACTTGAGTCTGCTGAGATCCAATATTGGTCTCCAGTCTCCCGTCTTTTTGGGGACCAAAAAGAACCTTGAGTAGATTCCGGCTCTGAATGGTCTATTGTAACTGGCTGAATGGCTCTTTTTTGCAGTAGTTTTGAGACTTCTAACTCTGCAACCTCCCTTAGACCGGGTGGTACGTCTGGAAGGGAACTTGAGGGGAAGGGACTTTCCTCGAAAGGAATTATGTAACCCTTGGATATGATCGACTGTACCCATCTGTCTTGAGTGAGGGAATGCCAGGCTTCTGGGTACAGTGATAATCTTCCCCCGACTGCCTCCAAGGAGGGACAGCCGGGCAACACCTCAGGGATGCTGAAAGGGCTTGTCAGAGAGGCTCCCTGTTTCCCTGGTTTTGGACCCCCTCTGCCTCTAGAGCGTCTGTTGTTGTTACCCCTCTGCCTCTAGGGGTAAACTGACCACGTGAATCCGTGACTCCTTGGGATTTACTGAACCACATTTTCCCACCTTTCTGTCCTTTGGGATAAGGTCTAGAAGGGGTGGAAAACGGACTCCAACAGCAGAAAGAGTCTTGCCGTCCTGTTCGCACCTGGTCAAGGTTTCCTTCACCTGAGGGCCAAACAAAGCTGACCCATCAAAGGGAGAATTTGTGAAGGACGCCTTAAAGGGATCCATAAAATCACATAGCCGCATCCAGGCTTGGAGTCTAAGAGCCACACCTGTACCTGCGGCTCTACTCGCTCCATCCGCAGCATAAGATATTAGCCGCATGGAGGAGTTTGCAATGGAATTGAGGGTTCCTAGCTGTGAAGCAATTTTTCTTGAGCCCCTGCAGCTGTAGGATCCTGAACTACTTCACCCAGCTCCTTAAGGATATCCCTCTGGAGTCTGGTGAAGTGACATAGGTAATTCAGCGAGCATAGCAAAGGTCGCTGAGGAAAACATCCGCCACTACCTATCCATGGTCCTAGAGTCCTTATTAAGAGGATGGACGGGCACGGAAGGATCTGCAAGTTCCTTTTGGTGGCCAGCCACCACCATGGCATCAGCGGGACACCCTTAGTGAGGAATTGCTTGTCACACGGGCAGTGATAAATTTTGAAGGCCTCCTAGGGACTGGCTCTACAGAGTCAGGAGCTGCCCACGTGCAATAACCTGCATAAGGGGGTCGAAGGCGGAGACACCCAGGAGGTGGAGGGCCGAGATCCAAACGCCTCTAGGTATACTGACTCATCCTCAGAGGGATTGTTGGTGGGCCAGTTTCCCCTCTGTTTCAGGAGTTCTAGGATGTCTGAGAAGGAGACATCCTCAGAGGGGATCTAGGGATCCCTCTGACTCATCAAAGTCAGTATCCAGTGACAGACTCGGGGAGTCTACATGCTTCCTCTTACAAGTCCTCTTCCTAGGAGGATCTCCCGAAACATCAGGAGAATCCTCGGAAGAGGGGGAAATTCCCAATGGGGAAACCTGAGGCGGAGGATCTCTGGGTCCTGTAGCAAGAGAAGTGGCAGAGATGTCAACAGGTACTATAGAGGGAGGAGCTATGGGAACAGACTGCTGACTGATACCAGTGGCCAGTACACTCTTCATCACCTCGAATGCTCCCTCCCAGGCAGGTCCGAGAGAACCCGCTCCAAGAACTAGGAACTCCAGGGACCACCGAAGGGAAGTCTCCGAGGCAGATGTCAGAGCCGAGCTCACCAAGGCAGAGGCTCCAAGGGAAGAGCGGGTTCGGACAAGGGTCGATGCCACTCACCCCTCGGAGGAGACCATGGAAGCCCGACCACCGAATCCCTCTAAGGAAGGTCTCGAAGAGGAGATAAGAGTAGAGGCTGAAGGAACAGAAGGGGGTATCCGTCCTCCAGCCATAGCAGTAACCATTCCCGAAGATTCCAACTCCAAGCTCTGGGGTAGAGTTGAAGGAGGAACTGTAACGGGGTGTGGACCAACAGTCGTCTGTTGAGACGGACTATGTAACATTTGGGCCAGTACCTGTGACTTAAGTAATCTACTGACCACTCTCTCTAGGTCATGATCTGACAGTCTGGATGACCTTGAAGATCGGCTCCGATGGCTCCGTTCTGAAAGAAGAGGTGAAGCCGAGCGAAAGTAGCGGCTCCAAGGAGGGAGACCCCGACCTCTTCCGGGAATGAGCCATCGGAGCCGATACTATAGATCCTGTCGGAGCCGACTTCGGAGCCGACAGGAAGTTCGATGTATCGGCTCCAGCCGGAGCCGATACAGCCACCAAAGTAACGGTGTCGGAGCCGATCGGAGCCGACACCGATGCCTGTGCCACATGGGTGTCAGAACCGATCGGAGCCGACACCGAAGTGGTCGATACAGATTCGGCACCGATAGCCATCGGTGCCGAAGGCTTTGTTAAGCCAGAATCGGCTCCAGCCGGAGCCGATCTCGACTCGGAATGAGTCGGAGCCGAGGCCGCAGGCTTAGACACAGAAGCCTGGGCCTTGGAAGATTTAACTGATTTAGATGGAGCCGACTTAGCCGGAGAGCCCTCCGGCAAGAAGGCCCCTAAGGATCAGTTTGTTGCGTCTTTCCTGCAGGACTCTCTGGCTGAAGGAATGACAAATAGCATAGGAGTCCTGCAGGTGAAGAGGCCCCAGGCAATACAGGCAAGAAGTGTGACCGTCTGTCAGAGACATCTTCTGACAGCACGAGTCACACTTCTTAAAACCTGAGACCCTCTCCTTTGACATGGTGCTTAACACAAACACACACACACACCAGTCAAAAATTAACTTAAATAAAATACCAAAAGGTATTTGTATAAAACACACACACCCTAACAGGGAGGGGATGGGATGGGTAAAGTTTGACTAAAATAAATTAGAAAAGACAGGGATTTCCTGTCACAAAATGTAAATAATTAACTAATAACTAATAATTAAGGGTTTTTAAGAAAAGGGCTTAAATATTCAAAAGTGAATCACTTACCAGGAGCTGGTAAAGGAGGACCTCATAAGCGGCAAACGAGATCTGGGTACTTACCGCCTTGCATCATGGGATATGGGGCTGCCTCGAGCTGGTAAAAGTGACTCTCGAGCTTAGCAAGTGCCGAGTCGGAGCCGAGGGATCGGCTCCGAACCCATCAAGCAAGAATGAAGGCGAGATTGACAACTTAACATCAATTATTTCCATTTACATAAATGTGCATAACTTCCAGTATAAATGCAATAGACAGTTTTGACTTGGAAAGGACAGAGATTAAACTTATGTTCTAGACATACATTGCATTTTTTTTCAGAAGTCCTATATCTACCTCTAATGGAAACTGAAAATATTGAGGCTTGGGAGACCATTATTTTGAAATGCCTGCAAAAAGGTTGTATATGTGGTACCTATGTAAAAGAGGGCATATCTCAATCACCAATCAACAGTTCTTAACCTTTCTGGAAACTATACTTGGATCGTCAAGAACCTCCTGTACCTAAAAATACCATTCCTTCCTTAACAAATAATGTAAACCAAACAACGAATCTGGCTGGGCTATACTATCATGGACAGTCCAAGAATGTTTGGGGATATCCTCTTTCTATTGACAGTAAAGTAATTTTCTATAAAAATACACACAATTTCTATACCTGGTATAATGCCATCTTGCTCCATATTTATTGTGGGAATGTACTGCATGCATGAAAAGTAGTCATACAGCCAAAACATATACATGAAGAGCATTGTGCAATTTGGCAACCTACACATTCGGATATGCATGTAGACATATGGGGTTGTGTTTCTGCAAAACATCAACATTTTCTAATAGCATTCTCTGGGCAATGTATTTGGGTATTTAGGTAGCAACTCCACATGTATTGTACTTTTAGGTAATTTAGTTATAAACTCCACATATAATGCGACTTGGTGGAAAAAGTTCAACATTTTCTAATAGCAATTGCTGGGCAATGTTCCATACATCTTGTGCTTTTAGGTGGAAAATTTGGAACAGCTGTCTGTGTCAGGAAAAAAGAATATGTAGATGTTTGTTGAGACTCAGCTCTAAAACATATTTCAGGTTGTCAGATTCTAATTGATGAAACACAACAATAGGTGTGTAGTTCAACTAAAATAATAAAATGATAATCCTACAACCTTAAAGAAGGGTCATGTATTCATTTATTTCATAAAGTTCTACAGGACAATGTTTGAACTCATCTCTCTCTCTTTGATATATACACACACACACACACACACACACACACACACACACACACACACACACACACACACACACACACACTCCTCTGAAAGTTTCTTTACTTGCATGGAGTCTTCATTCTTTCTGGCCGTACCCGTCGCAGGTCTGATTCTTGTTCCATGAACATAATCCGTTTGTTGCTGTTCCCGCTCGCATTTGAGCAGCCATGCCCAGCCGGAAATGCGTGAGCTCCTTGCTCAACTCCTACAGGCTGGTAGCCCTGACGGAGCTGATGTCATTGCGCACGTGATGATGTCAGCTCAAACAGCGCGGAAATGAAAAAAAAAACAAAATAAGAAATAGTAAATTAAGGGTATTAGTTTGCAGCGCCCCTGTGAGAAAGCTGTGGCTCACTAAGGCGAAGCGGCGCACACTTTGGGAACCCCTGACTTATACATATGCACACACACACTGACACCTACCTACCCCAACCAACTTCTAAAACTTCCCAAAATGATAAACCAAACCACATTCCTACATAAAACTCTAAAAATTAAAAACCTAACTTACCCTCCAAACATAAGCACATGTCAGCCTCCATCTTTCTTACCCATACACCACTTAACCTTAAAGGGACAGCATACCAGGAAAAACAGCACACACCACACCTACTACAGATTCGGCAAACTAACATTCAACAATACGCAGTTTCATGCAACTTCACTTCTACTCTTCTGGTCTCAAGATACTGAAATTCGACATTTCAGTATCTCCAACTTCCAAAGTGAATATATATATATATATATATATATATATATATATATATATATATATATATATATAAAGTGTGTGTGGGGGGTTCCTAGGTCAATATTAATCTTAAGGAGGAAAGACTTGAAGTCTTAAACATGGTACATTTTTACTCTAACAGTGTATTAGTTACCTGGTAAGAGGATTACTTTTGCATACCCAAATGGTGACAAGGCAGGTTGAATGAGCTCAATTGTATAACAGGTATTTTTGTCAAGCAACTATCCAAGTTGAATGTATTTTCTGACCAATGAAAGTAACATTAGATAAGACTAAGTTTTGTAACACTTGTAAGTGATATTACTTGTTGTCAAAAAGTTACTATGGAAGGGAATACATAAATTTTGATTATAATTAATGCTGAATACATTTATATATTTTAGAAAAATAACGAGTAGATAGTATAATATAGCTTGGATGGAAATTAAGATTATATTTAATCTCGTATGCAAATTATTAGCTGCAGAACTTAATATAAGGAAAAAAGAGAATACAATTTCAATTGTCAGTTACACTTTATAAAGGACAGTTTGAGTAGTATGATCAAAATTATGATTAAACTAGGAATCTCTGAAGTTTTTATAGACAGTCTTCTTTTTATTGGCTATTATCTTTATTATTTGACTGTTCTATTGATATTTTAATATGCATACCATGTCAAAATTAAAATTTAAAAATATTGTTTGTTTTAAAGCAATATATAACTTAATAACTTAGTACCTTTTGGAGAATTTATAACAGAAAAAAATTTAACTTGCGTAACAATAAATGTTTTATAATTCTTCTTATAAATATTATTGAATATGGACTTAAATTTTATATTCCTAAATTTAAATGGTCTAAATAAACAAACTAAAAGGTCAAATCTAATTAAATACTTAATAAAGCAGAGGTAGTTTTTCTTCAGGAAACACAAGACTTGAAGACAAATATAAATTCAATTTTCCAAATTATGAAATATTATCTTACTTCTCTTTCAAAAGCAAAATGAGTGAAACTATGATTTTATGGGGAAATGTAATATTACCAAAAATACTCTCTAGAAAAGACAATGATAGCTTTTTTAGTATGATAATAACCTTTGCTGATTTATACTGGTTTCCAGGAATGGGTGCTAAGAAAGCAAAATCATACTTGAATCACATCTTAGATAATACGAAGGGAAATCTGATTACAGGAGCAGATTAATTTTTTTTGGGGGAAATGTAAAACCAGTGATATGATAGATCCAAGATTTTTTGCTTCTGCAAAAAGTAGATAGGAAATGTAAATATATTAGATTCTATTACTTCAAAAGATTCAGATTCATTAAATGTTACTTATTCTCATACTTTTGGCAAGCATTCTAGCAATGATAAAATATTTATATATAAGGAACCAACTTCAAAAAGTATTTCCTTTAAAATAATTCACTGCTCAATTTCAGATCACAATGTTCTTTTCATGAACATGCTGGATGATTATGAAACAGCTTATACTTCTGTTTATATTAATTAATGTGTTGATTTTAATTTCTGGCTTATTAATGAAACTATTTTCCTAGATAGTAATTTAAAAGAAGACATGTATATATTAATGGCATGGGATTCTTTTATTTTTTTTTTTATTTAGCAGGATAATGTCAGGATACACAAAAAGAATGATGAATGAAAGCTTTACTCAAATTCAAGAAGTTGTTGTTGTGTCTTTCCGCTTATCCCGGTTAGGGGTTGCCACAGCGGAACTCCGATCCGCTAATGTTTGGTAGTGGATTTTTATGTGCCGAGTTACCAGCCCTGATGCACAACCTTCAATGAAGGCACGCCCATTCACTAATGCCTCCACACAGAAGATGCTCTAGCTGAGAATCGAACGCGACAATGTCTTGCTGTGAGGCGACAATGCTACCGCAGCACCACTACCGCAGGTAAATTCAAGAAGTACAGAATCTAAAAACAGATTTTCAAAAGAAGGCAAGTCTTTATTATCTCAAAAGATCTTAACAATCAATATCAAGATATTCTCATGTATAAATTCTCAATAGCTGTAGAAAAAAATAAAAAGTTTAGAATATTCTATGACAACCAAAGATATGCATATGTTAATGAGAAGGTTCAAATCAAATCCTAGAAAATCTCACAAGTATCTTAAGTACCAAAGACAATAAATCCATAACAGATATTGAAGGAATTCTTTCTGAATTTAAATCATATTACAGTAGTTTAAACTATTTCAGTTTTAACTGATAGCTTACAGGAATTAAAGGATTTAAATGACTTCTGAGAATAGTGATATCTTTAAAAAATACTTTGATATAAACAAATAAAAAATTTTAATCAGTTAAACATAATAAAGCCCAAGAATATGCTATATAATTTCAGAAATATATAAATTATTTTCTCCCAAAGCAATAAATACATGTTAATACTCTAAATTCAATTCATTCTAATTCTATTATTCCCCTGTCTTGGAATTATTCTTTGATAACTCCCATACCTAAAATGAATAATTCTCATTACTGTTCTATATATAGACCTACTTCTTTACCAAATGTTTATTTCTATTATAGCAAATAGATTAAAAGCTTTCATCCTTAAACTGATAAGTAATGATCATACAGGTTTCATTCCTAAAAGGCAGACTCAGGATAATATTGAAAGAATCATAACAATTATACATGTAATTAAATAAAAATGATTAATTAGCTTTAATAAGCTTAGATATAGAAAAACCTTTTGACTAGCTTTAATAAGCAGAAAAAGCTTTTGACACTTTAAATTGGAATTTTTTCTTTAAACCGGAATTTTTTCTTTAAACCTCTGGAAAGCTTTGACTTCACAAAAAGCCAGAGAGTTGATTAAAATATTTATCAAAACAATAAAGCTTATGTTATGTTAGGTTTATATTTTTCTGAGCCATTTAATATAAGTAGAGGTACTAAACAAAGCTGTCCACTTTTCACTATCCTTTTTATAGGTTCATAGGTGTTTACTAGGATAATGACCACAAGGGCCTTTTCAAGCCTAGCCATGCATCCCAAATCTCTGAGAAGTTCTGACACCCTTGATAAGTTTAAGCATGGGCCTTGGGGATGAAAAATGTACAGCTTACCTGTGTCCATTAGAGACACTGGTGTCAAACCAGGGATTAATTTTTGGTTTCTCATCCAATTGTCCAAGTTGCACTTGAATTCTGTTAGGGAGGAACTCTGCTTCACATGGATGGGGAGCTTGTTCCATAGATGGGGTAGTATCTGGGATATATACCTATCTCTCCAGCATGTCCTACTTATATCACAGGCAAGGTTTACGTCTTTAGAATGAGTAATTCTGGTGCTGCTTGTTTTATGAATATGCAGGAGGTTCATCAGAGTGGGGTCTGATGATGCCCTGTATGTCAGGCATAGATCTCCCCTCAAAAGCCTGTAGGAGACAGAATACAGGGATAGGGCCTTGAGGTAGTCTGCACAGGGTATATTACTTACATCCTGTATTCTTTTAGTGAGGAACCTCTGTGGATGTTCCAATTGTTGGATATGCCTGGTTAGGTACATAACAAAGGGGGAATTGTACTCAATGATAGGTCTGATGAATGCCGAATACAGTGGAACAATAACTTCCTTGGACTTAGATGCCATACCTTTGTTATAAGTTGCACAACACAGAATGATTTCCTCACCACTGTAGACACGTGATGATCAAAGGCTAGATTTCTACCTGTGTGTGTCCCTAAGTCCTTGACTACTGGGTCAACTCTAAGGGGTGTGTTGTCAATATGATAGCTAACAGGGATGAATGACTTCCCAAAGGATACTATTATGCATTTCTTGGCATTTAGTTGTTATCTATGGCTCTGACACCAGTTGTTTATCTGTGACAGCCCCTCCTGGAGAACATTTGTGTCAGAGTGAGATTCAATGACAGCTCCTAATTTGCAATCATCTGCAAATTTAGTCAGCTAGAAACCACATGGCCTTGACTTCTGAGAAGTAAATGCCAAAAAGGAGCGGTCCAAGGACTGATCCCTGAGGGACTCCACTTGTGTCTGGCTTCTTTGTAGAGATGGACTCCGTAATTCTAACTTCATGGGTCCTGTCTGTGAGCCAATTGGCTATCCATCGGGTGACATAGGGATTTGTACCTAAATTCCTGAGTTTGTCAACAATGCCCGAGTGGGGTATTGTGTCAAATGCCTTGGCCCAGGTCAAGATAGGCAGTGTGAATGATTTTGCCCTCATCCATTGCTTTGGTGACCTTCTCAAAGAAGTCCACCAGGTTGAGTAGACATGATCTGCCCTTGACGAAACCAAACTTGGTTGGGTCCAGTGTCTGGAAATTTACTATATCTCTACTGATCATCTCCATGATAATTCTTTCCATGGCTTTACATATAAGACTAGTGAGACTTGGGGGTCTGTAGTTGGTCACCTTTTGCCATAGGAAGTGAAATCTTGGCAAATAATATAAAATTAAAGTGTTAAATTTAAGAAATTATTATTACTCAAAAAGTGTGCTATTTGCTGATGACATGCTATGTTCTATTATGGATTTAAACAACTATTTCTGAACTAATATCACTAAATCCTTTGGAAATTATTCAGATCTTCTCAACAATAGTAAAACAAAATATGTACTATTCAGTAAAAATGTAGCTTTTTCTTAAATCATGGAAAAAATATTTGGCAAAGAATCTGAAGAATGAGATTATTTTGGTATCATTTAAAAAATATTGGGAATGTATAAGAAATAGAAACTTTGACAATATATTAACATAGGAAAATTACTATACAACTGGAATACTCATATATAATTTCTAGGATAGAATTCAACTTATTAAAAAGATTTTACTTCCCACAATTACTTATATTATTCATACTTCAGTTTTAGTCCCATCTAAATCACAGTTAAAGTAGTACAATAATATTTTACTTAGATTTTTATGGTCATAAAAAACAATTGCTGCTTATAAGCATTGCATTAGAATTTGGGATAAGGGCAATATTAAATTTCCAGTTTCGGAAACTTATACCAAAGCTGCTACGTTGAAATTTCTTATAATTTAGAAATGTTTACACCAAACCTTATCTGATTTAAAAAAGATGAAAAATTTGAAATGTTCAAGTGTATCAGAAGAAAATTTTTTTAGTATGTCTTTTGTGATTGTTTGCAATATAATCTTTATTTACCTACACCTTCATCGCATTAATTTAAATCTGAGAAATGCAAAACAGTTCATTATATCTGATGCAGATATAAAAGAATGGTTTAATTTTTGACTCCTTTTAAAATAACTAAGGGATTAGCAATACATTTTAATGATGCAGAATTTCAAGAATGGGAATATAAATGTTTTACTTGGTGGTTTAACTGTTTTAACAATGAATCCTTAAAATCCATCTCAGACATTCTGAGTCCGAATTAAACCAAAATGAAAAGATTTTATTTCAAATCTTAAGCCTTCAGTAATTTTAAGAAACATTCACATTTAAATAATAATATAGTATCAAATGAAGTTACTAGGCTAATGGCCATAAGGCCCTTACAAGTCTAGCCAAGTACACCCCCTGTTCCCAAGAATATCAAGGTATTAAGTGGAAGTAAGTCAACAACTACTGCCCCTGCCCAAGAGGGACCCAGGTGAAACTCCTGCAGTGAATTTGTCGTTTCCCATCTAACCATCCAAATTATGCTTAAATATGGCCAGTAAGGGGCTCTACTTCACTTGAATTGGAAGTTTGTTCCAGTTAAAAGGCTCTCTGCAATGTCAAGCAACAGCTTACACACAAAAGCACCCCCACTTGACTGCAGCAGGAATAGAAGCCCTACCTAAGTACACAGACTACAGAACACAGTACTTTACACAAGCTCAGAAAGGTTAATTGTTTTTAAGAATAAATCACTTCTGCATTTTATCTGCTCTATATAAAATACTTATAAGAAGAAATGAATGAAAACCTTTGGAAATACTTATTACAAGAAAGAGAATGATTTCTCTTATGGTGATGAGATGGTAATAATAAATTCAATAGGTGGCATTTTTACAGTTCATTTATGGAAATTATTTACTTGGAAATGTTTACATAGATATTTTATCACACCTCATTTATGTGCAAAACTGAATAGATCTAATAATATAGGTTGATGTAGTACAATGAAAATTATAAAGCTAAATGGAAAAATATCATGTATGATTGCTCAAGCTTATCTTTATTTTAGAACAAGATCAACTAACTTTTCAAGAAGTATGATTAGACAAATGTTTATTTTCTAGAGATTTGATTCTATCTAACTCTCCCATACCAAATTTCATGAGGAAAGACCAATACTACATTCTATGGACTATTTTAGCTGTAATAAGAAAGACCATTACTACTTCTTCTTTCAGCTTTTCCCGGTTAGGGGTCGCCACACGACATCTGTCCGCTCATGACTGGCAGTGGAGTTTTACAGTGTTGAGTTGCCAGCCCAGCGCCCAACCTTCCACAGAAGGCACACAAACGCGCACACTCACACCTAGGGTCAATTTAGAGTGTCCAATCCACCTACTGCATGTCTTTGGGATGTGGGAGGAAACCCACACGGCCACAGGGAGGACATGCAGACTCCGCACAGAAGGCACCCCAGCCGAGAATCGAACCAGAGAACCTCTTGCTGTGACGTGGCAGTGCTAACCACTGCACTGCCGTGGCCGCCCTAAGAAAGACCATTACTAAAAAAAATGGAAATTTTCAGTGTCTCCAAATTTTGAAGATTTCATTGATCTATTAAAAAACATATCTTATAAAGATTTTGACATCAAGAAGCAAAGATCTTCGACAATTACATCCAATAAATGATCCAAAATTAATCAGTTATTGGAATCTATAAGCCAAATGATTAATAAAAAAATAATCATTTCAATTTCATTTAAATTACGTGTTTATGATTTTATGTTTAATTTATGTACATTCTGTATATAGTTATTCATTTGTTAGAGTTAAAATGTATTTATTATTTTGTCTTACTATTATTTTATAAAAATGTTAAAGTAAAAAAAAAACAGGAGTAGACAAGAGAGAAGAGAAAGTCACTGATGTATATGTACACAGGAGAGGTACTATAGGAATAATTTAGCCTGAGGAACAGCAGGGGCATAGCAAGGAGTCAAACAGGAACAGTTAAAATTTATTTCTGAAGACGTGTGATGTTTAGGAGTCTGATTGGAGGGGGAATCGATTCCAGGAATTTGAGACACAAATGGAGAGAAAAGCATTTGCTGCTTTGTGAACTAACAGGAGACGTCAGTACAGAGGAGAGCTCTATTAGTGAAGATGAGATGCTGTATACTGCTTAGGGCAAGGCATTTTTCAGATGAAAGACTAATCTATGGGCAAACTGAAGTAGACTTGGTAACACGAGCCAATACAGGTGCCTGAGGGCCATATAGTGATATGTGCTGTATGTCTTTTTCAAAGCAAACTTGGCTATTTTATTACAGAATTTTTCTTGTTTAGTTATCAGGTTGTGCTATAGGCTGGTGAAAACATGAATGGCATACAGAAGTGTAGGCAGTAGTTATGTGGATGTGAATATTAAACAGCTGCTTTCAGTTAGCTATTGTTTGGCAAAATATACAAGACCTAACTTCTGATGTGTTTTTAATTGCTTTTTGCATGTGGCGGTTGAATTGACTTGTTGTCTAGTATAACTCCTAGTAATTTAGTAGTGGAAGCTACCTCAATACTTGTGTTATTTGCAGAGGTGATCTGAAAGTTGGTTTTGCACTTGGTATGAGATTTAGGAGTGAAAATGAGAAGTTTTGTCATTTTTGGGTTTAGTATTAGGTGTAATTTTGATAGCTTGTTTTCTACGGAGGAGAATGAATCTTGTGTGAGTAGTTGGAAAACAAAGGGATTTTGGACAGATCAAATAACAGTTGCATCACTGGCATATTAGACTAGTTTGGTGTCTTTTGAGGCACTGTGTAAATTATTGACATCAAACAACAGTGTTCCTACTGTGGAATCTTGGGGAACACAAGCAGAGAATGGTAAAAGGTAGAGACATTAGACTTCCATTTAACTAACTGAGATCTGTCAGATAGGTAGATGAGGAACCAGAACACTGGAGAAGGAAGATCAAGGGGGAATAGCTGATGGAGAAGTTTAGTATCAAAGATAGTGGCAAAGGCTTTAGAAGGATCCAAGAAAAGGGCAGACACAATATTACCTGCACTGTGGCTATGATAAAGGCTGTCAGAAAAGTCTGTTACTGCAGTAGTAGTACTGTGGTTGTGGAATACAGCCATGCTGGGTGGAAGAGGGAAGGTTATTTGTAAGAATGTGCTTAAGGAGTTGACAGCGGATGCATTTTTCTAAGATTTGTGATGGGGAAAGTATGGGTATGGGTCTGTAGTTGGAAAGATCAGTTGTGTTTCTCCCATTGTGCAAGGTAGGATGAACTATTTTTTTCTACAGAGAGGGGATAGAAGACTGCTGGATGTATCTAGTAATAGCTACTGAGACGGATAGGCAATGGCATCTGCTGCAATTTTCAAATATTCAGCAGGTAGTTTATCTGAAGCCAGGGTGGTAACGTTTTAGTTTTAGGATGTGCTTTTTAATGAAAAAGGTTGTAAATACTGTTGATAGAGAACGTGTTATGGTTGCCACAGAAATGGAAATTAAGATGGAGTGAATAGTTAGTGTCTATGTTACATAGTGATTTTATGGTGTCAGTAAAGTCAGAATTAAATAATGAACGGATATTTTATGGGTGCATGTCTGGTTATGGATTGGGCTGCTCTGGTCTATATGGGGATAAGATTTTTTGATGGAGTTACAGAAAGTAACAGGATTTTTTGGTGGTTGTTTTATAAGTTAAAAATAGTGATCTGATCAGTTTTAACTTTTATTTTGGTTTGACTGTGAAGGAGTCTGAAGTTTTAGAGATTTTCCTGCATTTTTTTTAACTTGCCATGTTTCCCATGCCTTATCCCTTTTCAGGATTAATTTTTTTTTAGTTGTTGCAGACAGCCAGGAAACAGTGTTTTGTTTGATCCTCTTTCTGCATATGGAAGACAGTGTCAAAGCCTTTAGATAGGTCTGTTTACAACATTCAGGAAGGTAGTGTTAAATAGGTAGACTGCATCATCTAGGGGAATGGTTTTTAGAGTGCTCCAGTTTATAGAAGTAAGAATAATTAAGAAAGTATCTTTATTAAAATTTGTTAGATTTCATACTTCTTTAAAATGGTACTTCTTTGGTTGAGAAGTTGTGCATCCAAAGTGAAAGATTCATAGATGATGATGGATCTGGTGATGTTCCTGAAGATGAATTTTGTCCGGTTTGTTAGAAACCAGTCTGTTTTTTTCCAACTGGACTTGCTGAGTCCTGTTAGGCTATGAATCATCTGTGAGTAAACATATAAGTTTAGTAACGATAAGAGAGAGAGTCAGAGTCCAGGGACAGCCAAACGCTTATTGTTTGATGGTGCAGTAACTAGGGTGGGGTGAGAGAGGCAACTGCCCCAAGCACAAAGTGTTGGGGGCTTGATCAGCTAATCAGGATATCTTTAATGCAATACTGACATTTAAAAGCCGGTATTGTATTTGCTGTCTGACCTGAGCACTGTGTGCGGAATAAACCGTAGGAAGCATCTACCTACATTTTAAAAGTAAAAAAAAAATGAAAATATGTGTTTTTTTTTTTTTTTTAATTAACTAAACCAGAGTGCTACGGCACCCCATACAGGCGGGGTATAAACTGTAACAATTACTGGCTACATATGTAGAAAGCAGTTTATTGCAATTAAAAAAACTATTTTAATTACATGTGGGAAAGGAGGGTAGTACACAGAAGCATGAACTGAATGGCTGTGACAGGAGGTAGGTGTGTGTGTGTGTGTGTTTATGTGTGTGTGTGTGCACGTGCATCTGACCACCTGGGTGGTATGCAAGTAGAAGGAATGGACTTTTTTCTCTTCAGTGGAAGAGCTGGGGAAGGGGAGCATGGATCTAACTGTAATAAGCCAATCGCTACAATGTAGTGATTGGTTAATTACAGTGAAGTGCTTTTTCTTCACTTGAAGAGCTGACACGATTGGGCTCTGGTTCGTGGTACAGGCACAGGACATTGGTTGAGCCAACTATGCTTCTGTTAAGGATAAGAAATTTTCTAATGCTGTAATGTTATCAACAGATGGGATATATAGAGCTGTGATATACAGGCTTTTCCTGTCATTTAGTCTGAGGAGGAGAATGAGTATTTTGGCATTACCGAAGGCGGAAGAGTATTTGGGTAGACAGAGAGAGAGTGTTCCAGAGTGTTACAATAGATGATAGCTATGCCACCACATTTTTAATTTCTGTTGATTATATATATATATATATATATATATATATATATATATATATATATATATATATATACACACACACACACATATGTACGGGTCTACTGCATATAATCGAAAACTCACAAGGACATTGCCCGTTCGTTCTAGTGGTGTTTGCGAAAGTACATTTTCGGTGAAGTGCACTTTCTCGTTAGTAGGCATCTACTACTGGATTTCGAAATAGTGTAATTTCGATCTCTGGTAGTAGACCCATACATACACACACAAACACACACACACACACACACACATATATATATATATATATATATATATATATATATATAAAAATATATGCTGTAACCTGGTGGGGGTGATTTTCTCATCTGTGATGGCTGGCTTCAGCCAAGTTTCAGAGATGGCCAGGAGCATAGCTATTTAACCAAACTGAATATCAGTTTTTTTTTTTTAAACGAATGTTTTAGATGTTGATATGACAGAATTTTAGTGTAGAGATAGCATATAGGTGAGAGGCTGGAGAACACCCAGACATATTCTCAGTATATCCAGGACTAGGATGAATATCATTCCAGAGGTGTACTTTTTTATGGGACAGGGCATAAGGAAATAGTGGTTTATGTTTTGTTTATGTAGGGCTCTGGGATGAGTTTGTAGAACGGATGGGTGAGATTGTAATAGCTGGGCATTTAAAGAAGTCTTTATAGGAGCTACTATAGAGGTTTGGCGATAAACAGATGTTGCCAGTAATATTGTTGAGGGTTGTCAGCAAAATCATCTGAATGCTTAGACAGTGGCAGCTGCTCTAAAAACAGCATCAGTAGTGTCATGAGAATTTTTGAGACAGGGCTTGATGACCAAAGACACAGGAGATGTTAAAGAATACAGAGACGTCTTAGTCTCTGATGAAAGGAGTTCAGCAATCAGCTTTCTCATATTGTCAAAGGAAGTCAGAAAAAACTTAGACATGTGAGCTTAACAATTCAAAATTCTAAAGGTGAGGGTAGAAGTAGTATATACTTTTTTCCCTGAACATATAAAAGGTTTTGCATCTTTGTCAGAAGGAAAATTGTTAGCTGTCAAAGGATGCTTGGACGTAGATGGTTTTGATAGAGAAATTACTGCAGGATCTTATCTAGGGTTTGAAAAAAATGTTACGGGTCTGAGGAACTGTATATAATTTATCAGACTTCTTGGGGGCAGGAAGCTTGGCTGTTAGACAAACTGTTGGAGGCTGCAAAGAAAGCATCCTCTAAAGATGACAAAACAAGAAGAAAAGCTGCAGGTTGAGAAAAGTCCACATGTAACAACAGATAATATCTTTGCTGGTCATCTGGTATTTCTTTTTGCTCCCACTGAAACAGCACTTTCATTCTTATAATGCAATTAGAAAGAGATAATTCATCAGGAGGGGAATCTGAAGAAGAACTTTCCTCAGAATCAGATTCCCCCCCTCCTGTGGTGTAGGAAACTTCAGAAACAAATTCAAAATCTAATTACTATCCCTCAGAGTGAGAATCAGAATCTGACAGAGATGAAAATATTTTTCTATTTAAATTTAGGTAAGCCTGAGAACCTAAAATCTGAAAGGCTTGAAATCAACCTTTAGCAAAACTCAGTCAATGTTCCTGGCTATCCCATGTAAAACTGGAGAAGAAAAATGCCTAACTATGTTTTCTTTCCCTGTGAGACCTTGACAGAAAAAGACCTACCTGAGGATAGTCCCTTACCAAGGAATTAAGCTCCTCAGAGCTGCTTTCCTGTAGAGTGTGGTTCTCCCTCGCAAGAAGATGAGAGCCCATTTGCTGCTAAGGATGTGCCTATGTCTCAATCCTTAGCAAATTCTCAGTTCAGTTACATAG
Source organism: Protopterus annectens (assembly GCF_019279795.1). Lineage (NCBI taxonomy): Eukaryota > Metazoa > Chordata > Ceratodontiformes > Protopteridae > Protopterus > Protopterus annectens. Next base: position 1,190,954,169 of record NC_056739.1, read on the forward strand.
TTGCTGTTCTGAACTGTTTGTAAGTTTCTTGGAGGCCAGTGCTTACCTGGGCTAAAGGGAAGTCTCTGTGTTCACCAGTGGCAGAGGTTAACACTGAGCAGCCTGCCTGTCCCTGTAGGAGTGGTTACTGCCTAGAAACTGTAGTTTTATTGGCCATTTTGGGTCAATTCCAAACTCCTTGATCTCTCTCTCTCTTAAAACCTTACAACTCTGTTTTTGCTCGGTGTTGCGCACAAAGCAGCATCAGGCAGCGCTGGTTAGCTGGGGTATACTATTCCTGGCTCCACAAAGTCTGCGCTGCAAATTTTCCCTTAGAACTAGGCAAGCCTCAACTCAAGTGCTTCTGATCAACTGCTCTTATTGCAGCACTTGCATAACCCAAATCAGCACTTGTCCAAATCTCCTAGACAGCACTATTATTTTCCAAATCTCCTAGACAGCACTATTACAATACAGCATAAGACCCTCGATTGTCCACAAGACAAGTGAAATTTACTTTTCCAAGCATTTCCAGAGGTCAGTTTCAGGTGTACTCTCCAGTTCATCTGGCAGAATTGGGCATCCTGAGGCAATGTCACAACTGCCTCATGTATACAGACAACCCTCTCCTCTTACCTCTAGACACAAACACTTGTGAGAGATGCAAATACACAGCCATACTGGAGGATAAGCGCTTTCAACCCATGACTGTAACAGACAGTCAAGAGGAGAAGAGACACACTAGCATCACACCACCAGTCACACATGGATCTACAAAACAAGCACTGGCAAAACATAAACATAAATACACAAAAACACATTCGGATGCACTAGGTACCAATCTGAAAAAGAAACAGGGCCCTCCAAAGCAGACAAGCAAGCAACCTGCACCTCCAAACACAAGCCAGAAAACACATAATTCACCTCAGCAGTGTGCCTCACGCCAGCCCCTAAGGCAAAACACCATACCCAACACGCTAGTAATAGGAAACTCTATAGTAAGGCACACAGATGTTCCACTCGCCAGGCTGAACAAGGGAAGGTTACCGTCAGCTGCCTGTCGGATGCTAGGATCCGCCACATAACACAGGCACTCAGGTCACTCCAGAAAAAGTACAAGTATGACGCTGTCATTGTACATGTTGGTGAGAATGATCTAAGATGTACCTCCCTAGACTACATGAAAAGAGAGATTGAGGAGCTCTCTGATCATGTAGCCCAAGCTAGTATGACCCTGACCTTGAGTAGCATACTACCTTCACCTAGAATGATACCACAATACAAAGATAAAATGATCAATTTCAACAATTGGCTAAGCTTCTGGTGTCATTCTAAGGGGATCCAGTGTCTGTCTGCCTGGGATGACATGATAGACAAGCCTCGCTGTTTCGCCAGAGATGGTTTGCACCTGTCACCCCTAGGCTTTTGAATACTGGCCAAGGCTCTTGCCGTCCCCATAGTGCCTTTTTTAGGCAAGGCTCAAAGGACAAACGAACCACCATAACCAGCACAGGTAACCAAAAACTAAGGGTAATGCTACTCAACGCCAGAAGTCTCAACCTCAAAATGCACGCACTCGAGGCACTCCTCAGTATGGAGAAAACCGAGGTTTGTGCAGTGACAGAAACCTGGTTCAAGGCTCCAGAGAGCACCCCAGCACTACCAGGTTACAATTCATATTATACCTTCTGGCCTCAGTTACCGGATCGCAGTATAAAGGGCGGAGGTGTATCCATATTCATCAAGGATACCCACATCTCCAGGTTAGTGGCGCAGCATGATGCCCCAGAGATCATCCATGTGCAACTATCAGCAGGCAAAACCACATTTCAAGTCGTAGCCTGTTATAGATTGCCCACCATGTCCCAAGATGCTCACTCAGCATTCCTTGAGGCAATGGAAAATATAAAGGTCCTACCCAACACCATAATTTTGGGTGATTTCAACTACCCTGGTATAGACTGGGTGAACTACCAAACTTCTAACTCCTATGCCCAGTGGTTCATAGAATTTATAAATTCAAATGCCCTTGAACAACTGGTATGTTCTCCAACTAGAGGGGACAACATATTGGATTTAGTCATCACAAATATGGGAGCCCACTGTACCACACCCGTTATCACTCCCTCTCTGGTCAGATCAGACCACAAACTGATAACCCTGAACATCCTCACCCTGTCATCTCCCCCAGTCAAAGAAACCATTGTAAAAAACCTTTCCAAAGCAAACTTCAAACTACTTGCGTCAGAAGTGGAAAGCTTCACTATTCCCTTGCAGAAGGATAATGATATCCAGGATGCAGAATCCTACACCAAGGCACTTTATATACATCTTCAGGATTGCATGGACCGTGCTAGCCCAAATAAAACCAAGACTCCTTCCTCAAGTGAGAAGAAACCAGTCAGGTGGACCCCGGCCATAAGCAATCTATACAATAAAAGGAGGAGACTTATACAAAAAAAGACCAAATCTCAAGTAGAAAAATCATCCCTGATCAGCATTAGTAAGAAATTGAAGGCCCTCATCAAGTCAACTAAAGCCAATTTCGAAAAGAAAGTTGCCAAACATAAACATAAGGCCTTCTATGGCTACGTCAAAAACCTAAATGGCAATGCTCAGGTCTGTTCTGAGCTAGTACAAAATGGAACAAAATACACTGACCCCACTGACATTGCCAACATCTTGGCTGACAGGTTCAGTGCAAATCCCCCCCCCCCCCACCACCACCTGCAGAGCCTATTACTATTCCAGGGGATTGTGCAACTCCAATTATTACTGATACGTTGGTTAATAAGGCTCTATGTAAAGCTAAAAACACTGCCTCCATGGGACCAGATGGTGTCCCGGGCTGTCATACGCAAGCTCCAAAATGAATTAACCCCGCATCTGAATACCCTGTTCAGTCTCAGCCTTTCAACAGGATATGTGCCCATAGAATGGCGCACAGCAACAGTGGTTCCGCTGCACAAGGGTAGGCCCACAACCGACCCTGGGAACTACCGACCAATAAGCCTGACCAGTCTGATCTGTAAGGCAATGGAGCAAATCATTATGGAACTCATAAATGGAGAGATTGGGAACCTCCAAACACTTGACCCCACACAGTTCGGCTTCGTCAAGGGCAGATCATGCCTCCTGAACCTGGTGGACATCTTTGAGACAGTTACTTACTCAGGCTATAGATAAGGGAAAGGAGGTACACACAGCTTACCTTGACCTTGCTAAAGCATTTGACACCATTGTCCATTCAGGTATTATTGATAAACTCACCAACCTAGGCATAAACCCTTACGTCACAAGATGGATCACAAACTGGCTCTCAGACAGATCCCACAAAGTAAGAGTTTCGGGATCTATGTCCGAATCCAGACCAGTAACGAGCGGTGTGTCTCAGGGCTCTGTCCAGGGGCTCCTCCTGTTTGGCATATACTTCTCAGAAGTACAGGCAAGCACTGAAGGGCTGTGGCTGACCAAGTTTGCGGATGACTGCAAACTGGGTGCTATAATAAGAGTCTCTGGCTGACATGGATATCCTCCAGAAGGGCCTTAATGAGACTGATGCATGGTGTCAAAGCCATGGTCTCAAGCTAAATGCTAAAAAATGCATAGCAATCCCCTTTGGAAAAAACAGAGAACCCGCGAACTACCACATAGGAGGTAACCCCCTGAAATCTGAAGAAGTAATAAGGGATCTAGGAACCCAAGTAGATAGTCAGCTTTCCATTGATAACCATGTTGCCAAGGTGGTTATAAAATCCTTCTATGTGACCCATCTGATCACGAAAGGGTTCGCATCAAGATCTAAGGATGTAGTGGTGCCCCTCTACTCTTCCCTCATCAGACCCATTATTGAGTACAATGCACCAATTGGAATGTACCTGGCAAGGCATCTCCAGCAGCTGGAGAGACCACAGAGGTACCTCACTAAGAGGATTACTGGCCTCAAACAGTTGCCCTATGCAGCACAATTGAAAAAAACTAAGGCTTTTCTCTGTTGCATACCACCTTCTCAGAGGCGATCTCTGTCTAACATACAGAGCCATGTCCAACCCAGAACTGTTGAACATGCTCCATCTTAGCAAAACCAAATCTACTCGACCTACACGCTCTAGGGATATAAACCTCAGCACAACAATGAACAGAACATGCTGGAGGGATAGATTCCTTTCACAAAGACTTCTCTTGCTATGGAACAAGGTCTCGATCTACATAAGACAGAGCCCCTCACTATCACTCTTCAAGAGGAACCTTGACGAGTGGATGGGTAACAGAAAGTTCACACCAGGGATCATACCAACAGTTCTACTAGATAGGGGCCAAGGGTACTAGCTGCTAGATCAAGGGCCTAGGGAACTAACCAAAGGTGCGGTGAATACCGCACAATGTGGCTGGGCTAATATATGCCTTCGGGTAGATAGCCCAGTACCTACCTATGAGCAACTCTAGATGGACTGAGAGACATCAATGACAGCTCAAAGCTCACAACAATGGCCACAGCAATGTCCCTTATTGGTGGATCAGATGAAAAAGAAGGTGGCTTAAAGACCAGAGACTTCTGTACAACTTTCTTTTTCAGATCAGGAAGGGAAGAATCAAAAGAGCCTGAAGCCTTGTCCACCACAAAAAAGTGCCTGACAAGAAGGTAGTGGAGCCTTGGACACTCAGTGGTAAACCTGACTGGAAAATTTACACTTTCAGGTATTATTTTAAATGGCAGCCCCCCTATAACCATGAGTCCTATCCCCTAACAACAATTTTTGACAGAAAAATAAAACTTTTTCACCCAAATAAAAGTCACTTGGAAGGAATTTCCCCACAATGACTCATGACTAAAAATGTGAGAACCACTAACACAAGTCCTAGCCCATAGCAATATTTTTTTGACAAAAAAAGCTTTTCTTCACAAGTCCTAGCCGACAGCAATATTTTTTTGACAAAAAAAACTTTTCTTCACAAAAACTGAAAGTGGATGCTATTACCCACAGAGGAACCTATCTGTCCAGCCTTGGAGAAGTGTTAGCAAACTGTCAGTAAAGTGAAACCAGCAGGGAAGAGATAGCAAGAAAGTTCTGAATGTTTAGCACTCTAACCACTGACTTTATACCACTCTCCTACAGCTGTTCAATAAATAGGGCAGATAGAAGGTTCTTTAAATTCGTTGAAAGCCATCTGGTTATCATATCCTTGGCAAAATATAACCTATGCAGCCTTAGGCTATTGCAATAATGATCTAATGGTGAACATCTAAGACACAATGAAGCTTGAATGCATGTGCTTAGAAATTCTTATTTTTTGCATTTTGTACTAGAGGAAGGGGCAATCAGCATTCTAGATGGGCATAGAAGAAGCAAGTATGGCAAACTTTAACACGTCTGAAAACAGCAGTTTCCTGATTATATAAAGACATCTAATTCTTCATTATGCACAACAGTACTAAGATCTAAGTGACACTTTAATGCCAAGTGTGGGTCCAGCCAAGTCCTAGTTATCTACATGACTGGAATGAGTTCAGTTGTGATTTATCCGTACAAAACTTACTCCACCTATTCACCTGTCCAGAAGTACAGAATGGATTTATTGGTACAAAAGATCATAGCCTATGCTTTACTTAATAAAGTTAACTTTTAAATTAACAAGTAAACCATTCATATGCATTACTAAAGACTCAGTTTGGAAAAAAATTCAGCTTCCCTTGCATGTAGTGTCAGTTATATAACAGCCAGGTTGCTATCAAACAGAAGAGACCTTATGTCTGAGATCCCCAAAATCATACACTTCAAAAATAAAAATAAATAAACAGACAAGGGTTATGCTTTCAGGGTACCAAAAATGAAAAATCCAAGTCCATCTCTTTAAAGAAATTTTACATAATTTATATTACATATATTTAGGGTAAAATTCACCTATATACGGTAAAAAGTTCACTCTCACCCAATGTTTCATCAAGGAAAAGAAAAAAATACACTCTAAAATCATTTACATATACAGAAGAAAATAATGTAACTCCGTTTAGAGAGAAACTGCTTAAACTTACCATAACAGTAGGTATTCACATGATCACTGCTGCAGTAGCCTTAGCTATATGGGTCATATACTGCCATAGAGAGAACAGCTGTCCAGCTTTTAAAGCTTTAGGGCACCTTCCACATGCTCAAACTGTCATGCTGAGTTGACTAAATAACATGTTTGGGTGGCAAGCCCTTCAGAGCTTTCCTGCCAACAGAGTGAAGGAGGCTCAGGCCAGAAAGGATGATGCTAGGAAGAACAAAAAATAAACACCCTGTCATAAACGCACTCAAAAAAAAAGGGAAGGCGGGAGGGAGAGGTTACTGCCGCAGTGATCATGCCACATCTACTGTTATGGTAAGTTTGCTTACACAACTGTACTATGTTCATCATATTGATCACTGTTGCAGTAGCCTTGGGTATATGGGTAGATTATCCTTAATTACTGCATTTGGGAGGTGGAAGGAGAAGAGTCCAGAAGCCCCTGCAGAATAGTCCTTGCAAAGCCTGATCAAGACCTAGAGAAGGAATCAAGCTTGTAGTGCTTTGTAAAAGTTTGTATAGAGGACCAATTCTCTCAAAAAAGCCATAGATTAAGACAGGGCCGTGGTAGAGTGAGCCTTGACCCTGCCTGAAATAGCTTTGATGTGGTGAGTATACAAAAGGTAAGAGCCTTAGACAACTATTAGGAAACAGTCTGTTTTGACACAGCCTTTTCCTTCTTCTTTACCTTCACAAGAAATGAACACTTGATATGAAGATCTGAAAGATTTAGTTCTGTCAAAAAAGTATTCAAGTTGTCTGTGGACATCCCAAGTATGGAGTATCCTTTCTTCCTTATTTTTGGGCTCAGAAAAGAAAACAGGGACATGGATAGTTTGACTTAAAGTATACTCAAGTGCCACTTTACATATAAAAAGAGTTCTCAAAGAAACCCTGTCCCTGTGGAAAGTGAGATTGATATGACTCACCATAGGAGCTTGCTCCTCGGATACCCTTCTTGCAGACGTCAATCTGTAAAACTGCTTTCCATGTGAAGAACCTCAAGTCAACCATGTTAGCTGGTTCAAGTAGAGTAAGTGTTAGCTTCTGTAACACAAAACTAAGATCTTATCAGTTTTCTTGGAGGTATATTATGAAAAACCCCTTTCGCAAACATTTTGAGATAAGAATACATTGAAAGAGGAGGATTCGTGAATAGACATGCTAAAATGGCCAAAAAATTAACCTTGATAGAGGCGTAAGAAAGGCCATAGGATAGTAACTCACATAAATATTGCAATAGCCAAGAACAACTAGCTCTGAATGGGTGCTTGTTACACTGTCAGCACCAACTAGAAAACCTTTTCCATTTGCTAACATATGATTTTTTTAAGTCACAGGCTTTCTTGCCTCCATTATTACCTGCTTTAACTCTTCAGTAAACAGGTGCCTAAAAGGAATTAAAACCCCAGCACCCAGGCAGTCAACTGGAGTTGGTTTGTGTTACAGTATATCAAACACCCATATACTTGTGTAAGAAGACCCAGTTTGTGATAATTGCCACTGGCTATTTCAAAAAGAAGGGAGAACCATGGTTACATGAGTAAGGACTCACAGCAATGATCTGGGTTATGGTGGAACAGCATACAGGAACATTTTTCTCCAAGGAAAAGAAAATGCATTGGTCTTCTATTCCTCTTGCATGCAGTCCTGGAGCAGAATCTTGTCAGCTGATTTTTCAGAGAGGAGGCAAAGAAGTCTAATTCAGGAAGCCCCCACAGATGGATCAAATCATAGAAGACCCTTGATCTAGTTTCCATTTGTGAGGGTTTGCCCTTGTCCTGCTCAGCTTGTCTGCCACACAATTTTACACTGATTAATGCAGGATGCTTGTAGATAGAGATTGTGCTGTGAAGCTATATTCCAAGCTAACATGGCTAGTCTGCAGAGGGGATATGACCTGGTTCTACTTCGCTTGATGACATACCACATGACTGTGGTATTGTCTGTAATAGCTTGAGGGTATCCTGGGGACAAAGATGATTCAGACTGGAGTGCCTTGAATAGGGCAAGCATCTCTTTTACATTTATGTGCTTGCTTCTGAACTTGGTGTCCTATACACACACACCTTGCACTTTTATCCATTCTGAAACTGCTTACCAAGCAAAGTCAGGGGCATCTGTGGTGACTGATTGCTTTGGAACAGTGAGGAAAAAGGGGAGACTTGGATTAATCTGTTGCCTCCACAAAGTGATTTCACTTCTGACAAACTCCAGCACTGGGATCTGAAAAGACAAGGGTATTAGTGCTGGTTCTAAGGAGACTTTAGGTACCACTGTATCTTTCTCAAGTAGATTCCTGCCAGGAGTATCAAGAGAATAATATAAGTCATGAGATCGAAAATCCTGAGATACTTTCTTACAGTGGCTGAAGTCCGGGTAGAAAACCCTAGAAATAGATCTAGATATAGAACTAATGTTTATGCTGTTGAAGAAAGGCTCTTTGAATTGTGGTGTCTAGCTGACATTCCAGAAACACAATCATGTGAAAGTCAAGAAAGACTTTTGAATGTTCTCTTGGAATCCCAGCTTGTGCAAAAGATTTCTCACCAAAGAGGAAGATTCCTGACACTGAAAAAGACTCTGCAAAGATAAATAAGTTATCTAAATATGGAAAAAATGCAGAAACCCTGTAGCCTGCAATGGAGTATAACTGAAGCTAGACTCTTTGAAAACATTTGATGCAGTGGATGTTCCAAAGGATAAGGCAAAAAAAGTAATCAGACACACAAAACCTTAAGAAACTTCTGAAGTCTTGATGAATATGAAAGTGATGACAAGCATCTTTTAAATTTAGTGTTTCCAGGAAACTTCGATGAGAAAGAAGAGGTAACAGGTTGTCAAATGAAGAAACACCAGATAGTAGTACTGATGGCCAATAAAGACTGAAAAGCATGTAGCTTAGCGTATAAAAACTTTATTCCATGCTTTCATCTCAATAGGACTTCTTCAGAATAAACAATAAAAACCAAGTCAAGGCAACCACATTAATATACCTAGTTTAAAACTATGTAAGCCAATAAAAAATCCAAAGCAATTAATCAATTAAAAGCACACTTGAATTATTAAAGCAGCCTGCACTGGGAAGTAAAACTGCCAGGGAACCACAGAAAATAAGTAAGTTTCCTATATTTAAGAAAATATTTGATGCTAATTGCATCATTTAGACGGGCTTTTTATCAGCCCCTAATCTAATCTGCCAAGCAGTTTCTTTTTGTTCCACAATATTCTTATAGTCACCACCTCTGGGATCAACAGGCACTTCTTCTAAAATAGAAAACATTTTTTTTTATATTCTGTACACTCTATAGTGTGTTTGTATAAAGCATTGTTTAAATCTTTACTTTTAGTATTACATACATGTTCTCTAATACGCTCTTTTAAAGTACGGGTGGTCATCCCTACATAATATGAATTGCAGCCACTGCATAACCCGATGTACAGTACTCCCCTACTTCCACAAGACAAATGACCAGGTACTTGTATAGTATGTTCCAGGTGTGGTAGGGAAATGTACAGCCCTTCTGAAATAAACCTACAAAAAATTACAAACTCTCAATGCACTTGTTTACCTTACTACTACTACTTCTTTCAAGAACTTATTTAAGACAGTTTGTATTTCTATACACAAAATTGGGTCTAGGGCCTCAAACATTGTGTAAGTCATGGTTACCCTCCACAATCTACCAGGTTTTCTGAACAATTTCTCTTATACCTTTACAATCCACTGTCATATCCAAATTACAGACAGTACAATTAATAAATCTGTTAGTTCCAATAACTTGTTTGCTGACAAAGGGATATTTAAGTATAGCTGGATAAAACCTATCCCTTTTGTCCAAAATGTCAGGTTGCAGGCCATTGAGATAATCTAAATCATAACCCCTATCTAAAAACATAGAGGTAATTCTAGAACTCTTCCTGCAACTCTTAAGGGGAAGTAGTCATCCAGCAAGTCCAGATGTACTTTCCCTTGGGGATATTCTTTTTGATAAAGAAAGGATGGTTGCTTTTAAAATGCAAGTAACCATTTGTAAGGTTTCCTTTCTGTATATCTTACTATCAAAACATCCACAAACTGTATTCCAACCAAGACTGACATCTAAAAAGTTAATCTGATGTCCACACCCGCTCTTGACAAATTGCAAAAAAAACAGACCTTAAGTTAAGGTCATGAAGAAATTGTTCACAAACACCATTGTTACCCTCTAGAACAAAAATCAGGTCATCTACAAACCTGGCAAAAAATGTACTTTGTACTACGTTAATTTAGTGAGAACAGTAACCTCCCAACATGCCATGACAATGTTTGCATATGAGGGGGCAGCAGAGGACCCCATAGCTACCCCCTTACATTGTCTGAAAAAATGCCCATTATAGGTGAAGAAATTGTGTTCCAACACTATTTCCAAAAAACTACACACTAAACCAATTTGTTCAGCCCCACAGTTGGAATTCGAAGAAAGATGTTTAAATGTGGTCATTGTAATTCATAATTGGGTTATGCAGCGGCTGCAATTCATACTATGTAGGGATGACCACCCGTACTTTAAAAGAGCGTATTAGAGAACATGTATATAGTTTTAAAAGTAAAGATTTAAACAATGCTTTATATAAACACACTATAGAGTGTACAAAATATAAAAAAAATTATTTTCTATTTTAGACGAAGTGCCTGTTGATCCCAGAGGTGGTGACTATAAGAATATTGTGGAACAAAAAGAAACTGCTTGGCAGATTAGATTAGGGGCTGATAAAAAGCCCGGTCTAAATGATGAAATTAACATCAAATGTTTTCTTAAATATAGGAAACTTACTATTAAAAGTTTTAATTTATTTTCTGTGGTTCCCTGACAGTTTTACTTCCCAGTGCAGGCTGCTTTAATAATTCAAGTGTGCTTTTAATTGATTAATTGCTTTGGAGGTTTTATTGGCTTACATAGTTTTAAACTAGATATATTACTGTGGTTGCCTTGACTTGGTTTTTATCGTTTGTTTTTATTGTTTATTCTGAAGAAGTCCCGTTGAGACAAAAGTGTGGAATAAAGTTTTTATACGCTAAGCTACCTACTTTCCAGTCTTCATTGACCATCAGTACCACTGTCTGGTGTTTCTTGGTGTGTATTTGGACCTTGGTTACACACTTTATCAGTTTAGGTTGTGAAATGACATAATTTTTGAATTTGGGCAGTATTACACACATGTTTAGGAATGAAAGATCCAGAACTGGTCTCCAAGCATTTCTTTCTTTATTAGCACTAAATCATCCATGATTAAAACCCCTTTCCCACCTGGGAAGGCAGAACTAGTTCTATCACTCCCTGGAACATCGTGTGATAAAAGACAGTTAGAAAAAAAAAATAGTTTGGTCTGGAGGATGAGGAATAAAATCCCTGGAAAAGAGGAACTTCCTCCTACTATCTGTAAATCTGATGATCTTCAGAACCCACTTGTCTAAAACTGTTGTCAAAGAGAAAAGTGCAAATTCAGACCTTTTGGAAGAAAAAAAAAAGGACTGTCAGAGTGAGAGGGGGAAACAAAGTATTTTACAAGGTCATTCTGACTTACTGGACTGTCCTTGGTTTTGGGAATTTCTAGAATTCTTCTTGGAGCCCCCTTGCCATTTCTTCTTAAATATCTGTTTACCTGTGTTTTGCTGAGACTGTTTGTTTTGTTTCTCACCAAAACTGGATGAGGAGAATTTCCAAGATGACTGCACACTGAGTAACAGCTTAATTTTAATTCTCCTAGCATGAAAACAGAAACTCAGAAGAGATAGCCAAGTAAACTCATATTTTTGGGTAAATTTCAATAACTTGCTAGTAGGTGCACTGCCTGGACGACAGGATAAAAAAATCAGAGAATGTGAAAGAAAATCAATCACAAAAGGTGAAGAAAAACCACTGACTGGGAAGAATTCTGTAGATATTTAGCAAAAGGCAGTGCAAGCTCCAGCTTTGGTACAATACGTCCAGTAACCTAGTGGAAAAAAATAAGTGAAATGCACTCAGAACTGATTAAAATAAATGAAACACTGAAGGAGTATATCAACACAAGTAACAAAAGGCTGGAAATGGAGGAAGCTTTAAAAAGATATTCAAATGAGGTGGTAAAACTGCAAAAATCAGAGGTCAAAATGAAGAAAAGGCTGGCTGAACATGAGACTGCTCAATAAGAGATGTTTCAAAAAAATAATAGAATTATAGGAAAGAGCATGTAGGGAAAACCTGATATTTTCTGCTAAACCACAGAAGCTGGGAGGAACAGACTGTATTAATTTTGTGAAAGCACAAGTAAGTAACTGGACTGGTATTCCAGAGCAGGAGTTATTTGAAAGGGCACATTGTGTGTATTTATTTATTTTACATTTGTTGACCGGGATAGTCCGACTGGATGCATGTCCATTTTCAGCGGAGGCCCAGGGAGAAAAGCTCCAAGGGTAAGCAGATACAGCATTACATAATACCAGCATTACATATTACAAACAGACTATTTACAGAGATTACATAAGTAAGCAATTTAAACAAGTTCCACAGGTTACAGTTAATCCTGAGCACAAGTCAGGATTAAATTAAATTACACAATAAACTGGTTAACAGATTCACATTCTAGAGAGAGTTAAGCCAGGCTTGATACACTGACATAGCCAGTTAAGTGACAAATGTTGTTTGAGTCTAGTTTTAAATTGACCTAAGGTGGAAAGTAAGGTAATATCAGCTGAAGAGAGTTCCAGGATCTACTTATAGAGTTTGCAAAGAGAGAATCACCGGCTGTGTTATTAATTTTGCTAGTCTGAATTAGTAGGTTGTTAGAGGATCGAAGCGGTCTAGGATTGTTATAGGGGGTGATAATATTTTTAAGTGCAGGAGTATTGTCCAGATTATAGAGTATTTTATAGGCTATAATCAGTTGGTTATACTGGATTAGGTTGGGTAGTTCAAGCCACCCAAGCTGATTTAGATTGATGCAATGATGTGTCCTAAAAGGCAGCCCAGTGGCAAACCTGGCAATGTGGTTGTAGCAAATTGAGAGTTTGTTAAGGACAGTCTTGTTTAAATTCGAGTAGAGGGATGCATACAGAAGGGTTGAAAGAAGGTGAGAGCGAGCTATGGCAATTTTAGCTGGAGGGGTTAGGAAGGCTTTTATTCTGTAAAGTGACCCTAGTTTTTTATTGATGGTTTTGATAGTTTGGTTAACACGTAGGTCAAATTTTAGATTATTGTCTATGATGACACCTAATAGTTTTGTAGATGGGTCAGGGGAGATTATTGTGCCATCGTTTGATTTTATGGTAAAGGTGAAAGCGGTAGACCTACGTATTGGTGAAAATAACAGCATTTTAGCTTTTTTGGGATTTAGGATCAGACGATGTTCAGAAAGCCAGTTTTCTATTGTATTAAAGGTGGTCTGGGTAGCTGACCATAACTCGACTGGAGATGTGGCTGAGCAAATCAGAGTAAAGTCATCAGCATATTGGATACAGCTGACTTTTAGGATGACAGTATAAAGGTCGTTAATGAAGATGGAGAACAGCAAGGGTCCTAGTATAGAGCCTTGTGGTACTCCAAGGGTGTTAGGTAGAAGGTTAGAGGGTTTGTTCTGCCAGAGGACAGCCTGCTGTCGACCATTCAGGTAGGATTGAAACCATTGGAGGGCTCCAGTATCTAGACAGAATGTTTACAGGGTGTGGATTAAAAGTTGGTGATCAACCATATCGAATGCCTTGGAAAGATCCAAAAAGAGGGCTGAGGATATATAATTATTGTTGCGATTATGGTTTATGGTGTTAGTAAAGGCTAGGGGAGCTGAAGTAGTGCTGTGATAAGGATGGAAGCCATGCTGAGTGTCTGCCATAAGGCGATTTTGGATTAGGGGTGCATGAGTTGTCTATGAATACATTTTTCCATAATCTTTGCAAGTAGAGAGAGTATAGCTATTGGCCTATAATTAGAGAATTCAGTAGAGCTGCCTCCTTTGTGAAGTGGGATTACATAGGATATTTTCCAGATGGTGGGAAGTTTAGCTTCTACTATGATTTGATTGATTAGTATTGAGACGGGGTAAGCAATAGCATCAGCCGATTTTTGTAGGTACTCGGCAGGGAGTTGATCAGCAGAAAGTGTAGTGGGTTTTAATTTTTTGATCAAGGTACGGATAAGTGAAGTGGCGACTAGTTGGAAGCTGAACACGAGTAGGTTTCTAGGGGTGCTACTTTCAGGACCAGGGGAGCTAGGAGGTAGTTGGCTAGCTAGGGCTTGAATTGTCTCAGTAAAGAATTGGTTAAAACTATCAGAAACATCTTCAGGGGGTTTTATCAACAGTAGTAGCAGGGATTGGGGTTGAAGTTTGTACAGCATGTAGTAGATTATTTAAACCTGCCCAAAACTTCTGAGAGTTATTTTGATTTACTGCCTGTAAATTACAGTAGTATTGTTTTTTGTCTTGTAAAATTGATTTTTTGGTTTTGTTCCTGGATTGTCTGTATTTAATGTGATCTTGAGGGTCTTTAGAAGAACGCCATAAAGCCCATGCTTTGTTTCTAAGGGTAATTTTGAGTTTAGACTCTATAGAAAGCCATGGTGCAGTTTTTGCCTTGGTTCTCTTTGAACGAACAGGTGCATGCAAATCAAGGATCTCAAGGAATTTGTTGTTAAAAGTATGCTACTTCTTCCTCTAGGGGGAGGTGTTTTAGAATATACCAATTACATGAGTTTAGTTCTTGTTGGAATTTGGCAGGGTCAAAGTTTTTATTGTTTCTAACCTTTCTGAGTAAGGGTTGTTGGGAATTAATGGTTTTGTGCTTAATTACATATGTGAGAAGGTGATCGCTTAGGCCATTAAGGAGGGTACCAGAGGTGTACAGTTGGGGGTGACTGTTTATGAGTACCCAGTCAAGTATACTTTCTTTTTGGTTGGGTTTACCTATCCTGGTAGGGGTGGATATGATTTGTGTAAATGCATGCAGGTTAATATGGGTGGTGAGGATTCTGAGGAACAGGTGCCCCAATCTATGTTAAAGTCTCCAAGTAGTAGGGTTTCTTGGGGGTAGTGACATGATAGCCAGTGCAGGATATCTTCAAATGTAGCTATATTGTTACCTGGGGTAATGTACATACAGATGATATTAATGCATTTAGCTCCAAACTTGGCCACGAGAAAGCAACCTAGACCTTTAATAACAAAGATGTAATCCTACCAGTAGAAGGAGTTGATTCTGACAAAATTGTGGCAGAAGGACAAAGTACTAAAAGTGGGAGACAGTAGAGTGTTTGTAAAAAATGACAACTCACTGGACACCAGGCAGAAGAGGAGTAACTTTATTCCACTAATCAGGGAATGTCAAGAATTAGGTGTGAGATTCAAGCTACTTTACCCAGCTATTTTCAGAACATTCTTTCCAGGACAGAGAAAATCATTTTTTGATGTACAGCATGCTAAGCAGGAAATACAAACGTCTGTCCAATAAAAACTGAGTTACAAAACTGAAGGAGCTTCTGCTTCTTGTTATAAAAATCACAGAAAGACAGTGCCAGTGAAATCTTTTCCAATGTTTCAATGGAAAATACTTGAGAGACATAAAAAGTACAAGAGTTGTATAGAAGAAACAGGAGTACATTGGAAATGGAACAGAGACTGGATTTGGGAGAAGAAGATCAGTAGAAATAAAACTAGCAACTCTGAAACTGACAAATGAATTTGGGATTACAGAGCATTAATTATATTTGTGAAACATGACAGAACAAGAAAACCTGGAAATATTGGACTTTTTTATTTAGTTAAACTTACAGGAGACTCTAAAGCATATTCTCTACTTCAAGTCATTAAAATGTTTGGAAGAACGTTTAGGAGGGGGGAAGAGTTACCTGTAAGTAAAACAAAATTTTGTTCTTAATAGTAGTGTTTTTATACTGCATGATATAATCTGCATGCTATAAAGTAAAGTTTTCTCAGTTATTTTTGACTGTAATGGGGATACTAAAGTAAACAGGCTCCCTGTTATTTTTTTTCTTTCTTTCTTTCCTTTTCCTTGTTCAGTTTTAAGAAATGTAGGAACGGATACATACAAAAGAACAGTCAGGTCAGAAGTGCAGGATACAATAAAAATTGATGACTGGATGAAGGCCCTTGGCTTGACATAGTAACAAGTTTTAAGAAAAAGCAAATAGATAAAACTGAACATTGTTTAGCAAACAAATGAGTGCTTGTAGAAGCAACTCTGTATCTGGTTCTCATGTCTCCATGAAGACAATCTGATAAAGAGCAATAAAAACAGAATACTCATTTCTTTCAATGGCTAGGAGATAACATTTTCTGAAACTATTCAAATGTTTTCCTAATCTGGGAGAGTAATAAAGATAAGACAAAAAGGAGCACAGGTTGTACCATGTGTATTAGCATGCATAACCTTCCTTTTAGGTTAACCCAAAGTGTGGCTGTCAGTCTGGGGCAATTGTTCCAATCAGGAGGGTAAAACTTCAATATTTGAAGATGTGCAAAGTTTTGTGCGTTAGTATTAAGTTAATAGGTTTTAGGGGTATATTGTTTTTCTTTCTTTTGAGGGGTTCAATAAAACAAAAAAGTTTTTTAAGATGTGACATAGGCTTAAAATAATATGAGAAGAAACAACTGTATAAAAGATCAATCTGCCAAACATTAGTGTATGCATGTAACACAAAAGCTGGAACTAGGCACCTAACAAAAAAAAGAAGTTATGTACCTACCATAACGTCCCATGTTAGTTGTCTTCATCTTGCCTTCCTTCTTGCTTGTTGGGATTGGAGCCGATCCTCGGCTCCGACCTGGCCATCTTCTATAGCTCGAGAGCTGTTTACTGGCTTGAGGGTACCCCTTATTCCATGATGCCTAGCGCTAGCAACCCAGATCTCATTTGAAATAGCTAACCTCAGCTATAGCTATGGAATGAAACCCCTCCAAACAGAGGGTTAAAACTACCTGTTATAATCTCTAAGGGGATGGAGGGAGGGACGCAAGAAAGAAGGCGAGATGAAGACAACTAACATGGAATGTTATGGTAGGTACATAAAGTACAGTTTTGTACCTACCATAAATGTAGATGTTCGAGGATTCCATTGCTGCAGTCCTGACTATTGGGTATAGTCCGCATCCCAGTCCTTTTCTTGCCCCAGATGTCAGAAGACCCAAAAAGACAAGTCCCAAAACAACCTGCACCAAAAACATGTGTAATATATACAACAATATATACATATGTATATATAAAATATAAGCATGTAAACTCACCTACACAACCACCCCTAAACACAGAGGGAAGGAGGACTGCAGGGTAAATTGGACTGCAGCAATGGAAAACATCTACATTTATGGTAGGTACAAAACTGTACTATGTTCTTCGTCTTCCATTGCTGCAGTCCTGACTATTGGGTAGAATCCCAAAGCAGAGGTAAGGGAGGCTGGCAAATTATAAAGTAGCAGGAGCTGACAACATGCCTTGTAAAACAGCTGTGGCAAAACCAGCCCTAGTCTTAGAGTATAGAGGCAGGTGATAATGCCTAGAGAAAGTATGCACTGAACTCCAAGTAGCTGCTTCCAGAATATCCTTAGTTGCCACCCCTTAGAAATGCTGTTGAAGTGGCAGTAGCCCTAGTGGAATGAGGCCTAATCCCAGCTGGAATCTCCTTGCCATGATGGGAATAACAAAATGCAATGCAAAAGCCAATCCACCTAGAAATAGTTTGTTTTGACACAGGCTTGCCCTGTGAACTCAAAGCAAAAGAAACAAGTAACTGCTGAGACTGCCTAAAATTCTTAGTCCTGCTCAAATAATAACGCAATTGCCTGTGTACATCTAAAGTGTGCAAAATCTTTTCCCCTTTATTTTGAGGATCTGCAAAAACGAGGCAAATGAATAGTTTGGTCTAAACACACACTAGAAACCACCTTAGGCATAAAGGAAGGATTAGTACGTAATGATACCCTGTCCTTATGGAAAATCAAAAGGGCTCTACTGCCATAAGGGCCTGCAACTCAGACACCCTTCTTGCAGAAGTAATAGCCAACAGAAAAGCAGTCTTCCATGACAAATATTTCAATTCAGCAGTAGCTGCAGGCTCAAAGGTTGTAGAGTAAGTTTTTCCAACACAAAATTGAGATCCCAAGCAGGAGTAGGAGCTCTCAATGGGGGTCTTATATTCTTTGCCCCTCTAAGAAACTGCTTGAACAAAGGATGCGAAAACAAAGGTGGGTCACAATCATAGTGAGCTGAAATTGCTGCAGCATGAATCTTTATGGAAGAAAAGGACAAACCTTTGTCCAATAATTCAGTAAGATATTGAAGAGCCACACTCAAATTAGGCTCTGAAATCTCCAAATTCTTTGCTGTACTCCAAAATAAAAATCTCTTCCATTTTACACTCTCCTAGTACTAGGCCTTCTAGCTTCCATAATCACATTTAAAACTTGTTGAGGAAGTTGAGACCTGCTGTGTTTCAACACAGAATATGCCAGGCTGTGAGATGAAGAGATTGAAGCTTGACATTGAGCAGATGACCGTCCTTCTGAGATAACAGATGAGGAATCAGAGGTAAAGGCCATGGAGGCTTCTTTACCAGACTCAGAGAAGTGGGTACCAGTGTTGCCGAGGCCAATCTGGAGCTATCAAAATCATCCTTGGCCTGTCTTGTCTGACGAGGTGGAAAGGCATACACATGAAGGTTTTTCCAACTGAAAGACAGAGCATCCACTTTCCAAGCTGTGTGATGAAACCCCTTTGTGCAATACTGTGGCAGCTGGTGGTTTAGTGGATGACACTGTCAGTTTCTGAAATACATGAAGATCCAGTTTCCACCGTGGGGATCCATGATTTGTCTGCTTAACACATCTGCTAAGGAGTTCTGTGCTCCTGGCAGAAACCTTGCCTGAAGAGTTAGTCATCTCCCATAAAATCATTGCTTGCCTGCATAGAGGATAAGAATGTGTTCCCCTTGCTTGTTGATGTACCACATGACAGTTGTGTTGTCTGTTAGAATCAACACCTGCCCTGGAAGAAGTAACTCCTTGAAAGCCATTAATGCAAACTGGACTGCTAACATCTCCTTCATGTTGATATGTAGATGCTGTAGTCTGGCAGGCCACTTGTCTTGTATCCACTTTCCATTTAGATGAGCTCCCAAGCAATGTCCGAGGCATCTGTCGTTAGAATCTGACTTGCCTCTGGCCGGGTCACAGAGAGTCCCTTGTTTAGGTGACATTCCTGAGCCCACCACAAAAATTCCTTTTGAATGCAAGGTATTATTTGAATGACAGTGTCCAGATCCTGGCAGTGCTGTGTCCATTCTTTTTTGAGTTACCATTGTAGCTTCCTCATATGCAGTTTGGCATTGGGAAGCACCAGAATACAAGATGCCATGAACCCTAATGCTTGAAGGACTGTCGTTGCAGTCAGCACGGACTGATGAGATAGTTGATGGAAGTAAAGTGACAGACTCTTTTGTTTGTCCAGGCCATCTGGGCTGCTGTATTCAGTCTTACACCCAGAAAGCACATGTCTTGAGAGGGTACTAGACTGGACTTTATTTCACAGAATACCCTAGGCATCTTAGCACTGCTATAACATATTCCAGATGCTGTAGAAGGTCTTCCTTTTCTTGAGCCAGAATCAGGCAGGGATAGATTTGAATTCCTTGAAGCCTGAAGTAAGCTATCACTGGAGCCAGAACCTTTGTGAATACTCTGGGCAGTAGATAAGCCAAAGGGCAATGCAGAGAACTGATAATGAGAATTTCCAGCTCGAAACCGCAGATACTTTCTGCAACTTAGCCTTATAGGCACATGAAGGTAAGCTTCCTTGAGATCTAAAGTTACCATCCAGTGATCTTTGCCCAGCAGAGGTAAAAGCTGTTGTAACGTCAACATCTTGAACTTGGGAATGTCCAAAACGTGTTGAGGAGAGATAAATCCAAAATTGGTCTCCACGTGTTCCCCTTCTTTGGTACAAGGAACAGGCGAGAATAAAATCCTAGGCCCCTCTCTGACACAGGGACTGGCTGAATGGCCCCTATGTGAAGTAACTGTAAAACTTGCTTGTGAGCCTCTTTTCTTTGTAGAGGAGGAACGTCTGGCATGCCTTTGAAAGGGGCATTGTATGGAAATAAAATCTGTAACCGTGGTGAATGATATCCAACACCCATTTGTCTTGAGTAATTAAATCCCAATTTTCTTTGAAAAGAGACAGTCTTCCCAAAGGAGCTGCCAGACGTGAATCTGCTGGCAGCTGAAGAAACAGGTCATTGGGTCTGTTTACGAAAGGACTGACCCCTGCCCTCACCAGAAGTCTGAGCAGGTGAACTCCCTGTTCTAGGCCTAAAAGAACTTTGAGCCCTACCCCTACCACGCCTAGACCTACCCCTAGACTGAGAATCATAAGCAGGATATGTCCACCCCTTAGCAGGCCAATTTCTACTAAACTGCTGCACCTGCAAAAATCTTTAACAGTTTGCATAGACTTAGCTTTGTCCTCCATTTTCTTTAAAACAGCTTCCACAGGCGAACCAAACAACACATCAGACTGTAAAGGAGCATCCAAAATCCTTGTCTTAACATGCTCAGCTAAATTCTGATCCTTCAACCAGGCATGCCTGAAGAACAGAGCTGGTAGCAGCCACCGAGGAGGCCTGTACAGCATCAAAACCACATTGCAGAGAATGCTTACCCACTTGTTCGGACACATGAACCAAATCCAGCAACTCTTTACACTCAATACCTTCCGCCAAAGCATCCACCTTAGATTTCAATTGTGAAAGAAGGTAATTCTGATATTTTAACATGTGAAACTGACAATTCAAAGCTCTCATGGCTAGAGTGGAAGAAGTATACACTTTCTTTCCCCACCTATCCAAAGCCCTCGCCTCTTTATCCGTGGGGACAGGATTTTAACCACAGAAGCTTTTACACCCTTAGGCCCCTGGGAAATAGTTTCTGGGTCGCCCTAGGACTCTTAAACAAATATTTATGAGCTTGGGCACCCTATAATACCTATCAGGCTTAACAGGAGCAGGAGGCAAAGAGTCAGGGTTCAGGGAAGCCTCTGCAAAACATCTTCCACCACATTCAACACAGGAGGAATAGCTAAAGGCCTATGCTGGGGTAAAACAAGAACTCCCTAAGCCTTTTCCTGGAGTCAGAGTAATCCTGGCCTTCCCATTTAAAGTGCTCCCTCATGGAATGCAAAGTCTCTGAAAATGAGAAATCCTCAGGTGGAGACGCTGTAGGAGTGGAATCATCCACATCAGAATCAGAATAGGTAGGATACTCCTGCAAATCTTCCACAGAAGATTCTGAAGCCTCAGAACACTGTTCAAAACTCTCAAACTCAGATTCCACCCTAGGCCTCTTATCAGGCGGGGCATAGAACCCCTAATCATAGTAATCAAATCTTCTGCCATCTTAAGCATATGTTTCTTAGGTACAGAACCTGAAATGGTAGGAGAAGCCCCACTGAAGCTGAAGTAGGCCTCATAGAGGTTTTGGCAACAGAAGGAGAGGCCCTAACCACCTTGGGAAGAGAGGGAAGAACAGTCACCTGAGAAGCCCCTCAGCCTGGCCTACCTCCTGAGAAGGCACATCCTGTAAGAGTATAGTTTCTGCCTGGGACTCCATGGAAACTCCTGGCAAAACCTCTTCCAAAGAACCGACGTCCGGGACTGCCGGTTCCTCAACCCTAGGCTTCACTGTTTTATCCTTGCCATTTTGTAATTGCAACGCTTCCCAAACACTAACCTGGCACAGTCTAACCTCCTCTTAAAGGCCCTAAACAAGGTATACACAAGGTATGATAATCCCTATGAGGTATCTGTTTCCCACAAGAAATACAGTTATTCACTTTTTCTGACATCCGTACAATACTGAGGCAAGAAAAACCAAAATGTTCCACCAACTCTGTTTTCTGTCTGAAACCGTTTCGAAATATTTCAGAACGCCAACCTGCACTTGCAAAACTGGGTCATAGTCAGGACTGCAGCAATGGAAGACGAAGAACATCTTCTTTATGTTAACTTGCCTATCTTGCCTTCATTTCTTGTTTGTTGGGACAGCGTCCCTAGCACTTACGATCCTGGGCAGCTCATTGGAACAGACTCTTCAGAACAGTGGAACCAAAGTTAGCTCTATTCCTGGAGACCATGTCTAACTTGTAATGAGTAATAAAGGTATGAGGATTTGCCCATGTGGCAGCGGCACAGACAGAGTCCATGGGCAACCTAGACTGGAAGGCTACAGAGGTGGCCAAAGCCCAAGTAGAATGACCTTTCAGTTTGGTAGGCAACTCTTTGTTTCTTAGTTGATAGATGAAGGTAATAATGTGAGAAAACCACCTGGACAGGGTTACTTTGGAAACTGGAAGACCCTGCTTGTCCCTAGCATAGGAAAGGAAAAGTTGGTCTGACTTTCTTATATCCTTTGTTCTATGCAGGTAAAAACGCAATTGTCTACGAACATCCAAAAGGTGCAATTTGTGTTCTGCCTTGGTGTGGTTAGGGAAAAACACAGGAAGGTCTATAGATTGGTTTAGATTATTTTCTGAGCAGACTTTCGGAAGGAAGGAGGGATTAGTTCTCAGAGCACCCCTGTCCTTATGAAAAACTAAGTACGGAGGATGAACACTTAGTGCCTGAAGTTCCGAGATACGTCTGGCTGAGGTAATAGCTACCAGGAAGAGAGTTTTCCAAGATAGAAACTTAATGCAGAAGGATGCTGCTGGTTCAAAAGGGGGCATAATCAAGGAGGTTAGTACCAAATTAAGGTCCCAAGGGGGAGGGGGATCTCTCACTGGGGGCCTAAGGAGAGTCTTCCCTCTGAGGAAGGCCTTACACAGCTTATGAGACATAATGTTTAGATTAGAAAACCCAACAGGAAAGTTAGAGATGGCCGCTAATTGAACCCTGATTGTGGCTGAAGCGGACCCAGAATGAAAAAGCCCTGTTAGGAACTCCAAGATTTCATGAACTGGGGCTGAAAAGGGATCTATGTTCCTAGCCTCTGCCCAACAAGAGAAACGTTTCCATTTGCTAGCATAAGTCTTCCTAGTAGTGGATTTGTGAGAGGAGACAATAATATCACGCACAGCCGGGGAGATGCTGGGAAGCCCTGGCTAGGGTTGGAATTGGATCAACCAAGCTGTGAGCTGGAGTGTTTGGAGGGATCGATGCAGCTCTCCTGATTGATGAATCAGCAGATCTGGAATAGGATCCAGAGTCCAGGGCTGTTCAAGGAGGTAACGGTGCAGAAACGGAAACCATATCTGTCGAGGCCAGTAAGGGGCAATGAGGATAATTTTGGAACCCAACGATATAGCTTTCTGTATGAGTTTGGGTATAAGAGGGAATGGTGGAAATGCATAAACAAGTCCCTGAGGCCAATCGTGGACTAGAGTGTCTCTGGGAGGGTGGTTGGGAAGCAGTAAAAGGGAGAAGTAGTTACTGCATTTGCTGTTGAAGGGGGTGACAAACAGATCACAGCAAGGCTGTCCCCATTTGCGGAAGATCATATCCGCAACTACCTGATTCAGAGACCACTCGTGAGGCATGAGAATAGCTATGCTGAGCCTGTCTGCTATGACATTGGACTTCCCAGGGATGTGCGTTGCAATCAGAAATAGTTGGGAGGAAATCACCCACTGCCAGAGTCTGAGTGCTTCTCGACACAGGGGGTAGGACCTGGTTCCGCCCTGCTTGTTGATGTACCACACTACTGACATGTTGTCTGTTTGGATTGCAATGGTCCCGGAAGGGAGGGAGTCCTGAAGTGCTTGCAACGCTAGGAGCACAGCTCTCATCTCCAAGACATTTATGTGCAGATGGTACTTGTGAGGCTGCCAAGTGCCTTGGACTGTCCTGCCCTGATAACACCCCCCCCACCCTATCAGTGAGGCATCCGTGGTCACTGTGGCAACCGGGGGAGGCTGGATGAATGGTCTGTCCTGAGACACTAGTGGGGAGACCATCCACCAGGAAAGGTGCCTTTTGCATGTTTCTGTAATTATTATCATGTGAGACATGTGGAGCTGTTGAAAGGACCACTGTGTGAAGAGAAGCCACTGAAGGATTCTCATGTGAAAACGGGCCAGAGGTGTCAGAAGAATTGCCACTGCCATAGAACCCAGAGTTTGAAGGACCAACCTGACTTGTACCCTTTTGCATTGCATGAGGATGTGAACTTGTAGCCGAATTGTGGCCACCCTGTCTGGCGGTAGCATTGCGGACATACTTCTTGTATCTAAATCTGCTCTTATATAGGTAATAAATTGACAGGGCAATAAGGCAGATTTTTCGAAATTTACAGTAATGCCTAGCTGGGCACAAATTGTGATTGTATAGTCCCTGGTTTGAAGGAGTTGATGCCTGGTAGTAGCAGTAAGGAGCCAGTCATCTAGATATGGAAACACCTGGAATCCTTGACGCCTCAGGTGAGCCGTGACTACTGCCATGCATTTGGTGAACACCCTGGGGGCTGTGGTGAGACCAAAGGGCAGAGCTCTGAACTGGTAATGACTGGCTCCCAGCCGGAAGCGAAAGAATCTCCTGGAGCGCCTGTCCATTTTGATGTGATAGTACGCATCCTGAAGATCTATTGAGCACATCCAATTGTCCTGACCCAAAAAGGGTAGAATGGACTGTAGCGTGACCATCCAAAACCTTGTTCTTTGAACAGACTTGTTTAGTCTGGTGAGATCCAATATTGGTCTCCAGTCCCCTCCCTGCCTTTTTTGGTACCAAAAATAACCTTGAGTAAGTTCCAGATCCGAGTTGGTCTGCCGGGACTTCCTGGATGACTCTTTTTTTTCTAGCAGTCTTGAAACTTCTATGACTGCTTGGGCCCTCAGATTGGGTGGAACATCTGGAAGATATTTGCTTGACAGTATGGGGTGATGAAAGAAGGGAATAATGTAGCCTCCAGATATTACTGAGTGTACCCATTTATCTTGCGTTAGGTTTTGCCAGGCTTTTGGGTACAGTGAAAGTCTTCCCCCGACTGCCTCCAGAGGCCGGCAGCTGGGCAACCCTTCAGGGATGCTGGAAGGGCTTGTCAGAGAAGGATTCTCTGCTGCCCTGGTTCTGCAGACCCCCTCTGCCCCGAGGGGGCGTCTGTTGTTATTGTTTCCTCCTCTGCCCCTGGAGGAAAAATCACTACGCGTGTCAGGCGAGGCTCCCTGGGATTTCCAAAACCACATTTTCTGACCTTTGGGATATGGTCTGGAAGGAGTGGAAAAACAAACTCCCACGGCAGAGAGAGTCTTGCCTTCCTGTTCACACCTAGTGAGAGTGTCTTTCACCTGTGGTCCAAAAAGAAATGAACCGTCAAAGGGAGTGTTGTTGAATGATGCCCTAAAAGGTTCCGGAAAATTACACAGCCGCATCCATGCATGTCTCCTGAGGGCCACGCCTGTACCTGCGGCTTTACTCGCACCATCGGCTGCATAGGAAATGAGCCTCATGGAGGAGTTAACTACCGAATTAAGGGTCGCCAGCTGAGAAGCCACTTTAGCTTGAGCCCCTTCAGCTGATGGATCCTGGAGGGAATCTCCAATTTTTTCAGACGATCCCTTTGAAGCCTGGTAAAATGGCATAAGTAATTCAGGGACCTCATGGAAAAGGTCGCTGAAGCAAACATTCGCTTCCCGTATCTATCCATGGACCTAGACTCTTTGTTAGGAGGATGGACAGAGGAAGAAGTTTCCGCTAACTCCTTTTTAGTGGCTGCTGCTACCACCATGGCATCTACGGGAACACCCTTAG
Organism: Protopterus annectens; assembly: GCF_019279795.1. NCBI lineage: Eukaryota > Metazoa > Chordata > Ceratodontiformes > Protopteridae > Protopterus > Protopterus annectens. Next base: position 1,190,979,962 of record NC_056739.1, read on the forward strand.
TAAGAAACTGTTTATCAGGGGGTGCAGTGATAAACTTGCTGGGTCTCCTTGGGGTTGGTTCCACTGTATCCGGGGCTGACCGAGCCCTTCGAGACACCACTGACATTAGTGGATCGAAAGGCGGAGACACCTAGGAGGTGGAAGGTCGGGAACCGAATGCATCGAGGAATATAGATTCATCCTCGGTAGGGGCTAGGGCAGTCCAGTTCCCCCTCTGCTTAAGTATTTCTAGGATGTCAGTAAAGGAAACGTCTTCAGAGGGGGATCTCGGGGACCCTTCTGATTCATACAAATCCGTATCAGAAGTGGCACACTCAGGGGAGTCAATGTGCTTCCTCTTGCACTTCCTCTTCCAAGTGGGTTCCTCTGAATGATCAGGGGAGGCCTCGGAAGAAGAGGAAACACCCAATGGGGTGCTCTGGAGAGCCGGTTCCCCACGCTTGGGGTCTGGAGGAGGGGCAGAGGTTGACGCAGGTACTACTGGGGACAGAGCCAGTGGGGTCGAAAGTGGAGCTGACTCAGAGGCCAGTACACTCCTCATGACATCAAAGGCATCCCTGCCATGATGCAGAGAAGGCTCTGGTTCCAAGGAAACCGGAATCATCCTCCGCACCGAGGGATATGGCTCCAAGGCCGATGTAGGTGCTGAGCTCAACTGCGCCGATGCTCCGAGAGGGAGAACGGGGTCAGACAAGGATCCGATGCCACTCGCCCCCTTGGAACTGACGAGAGAGTCTCAGCACCCAGATCCATCACAGACGGCACCATCGAAGGGATCGGGGCCGACGACGGAACCGAAGGGGAAATCGTTATCAGTGCCGATGGTTCCATGATTCGAACCCCAACAAACTCCGGCTCCGAGCTCAATGGAGTCAGAGGAGGAACATCGATGGAAGTGGATGGAGCTGACACCTGTTGATGAGGGCTGGGCAACATTTTGGCCAGTGCCTGCGACTTCAACAACTTTCTGACCACTCTCTCTACGTCGTGTTCAGAGAGCCTAGAGGACCGAGAAGAGTGGGAGGATCTATGACTGCAGTCACTCTGTAACAGGGGAGACTGAGGAGCCGAATGTATAGACTCTAGGGACGGGGACCTCGGCGTCTTGTGGGTCCGCGAAGGCTCCGAAGGTACTGGTGGAGCTGACGGGGAGGCAGTCTCCTCAGTTCCAATCGGAACCAAAGTAGTAGGTAACGCTTGGTACAATGATGGCTCTGAGCTGAGAGACGACGATTTGGTCAGTTTAGGAGATTTCACTGGCTGAGTCTTGGCCGGTGAATCCTGAGGCTTAAGGAGACCCCTCAAAATAAGCTTATTTTTGCGCTCCTGCAGAACCCTTGGGCTGAATGTATGGCATACAGAACAAGAGTCCTGCAAGTGCACTGTGCCTAAGCAATAGACGCAAGAAGTGTGCCCATCTGTCAGAGACATTTTCTGACAGCATGAGTCACATTTCTTGAATACAGACACCTTGGATTCTTTAGACATATCCAACTAGGATACTACACTTACACTGAAAAGTTTTTGGCCAAAGGCCGAACAGCAAAACAGTAAACAGACACTACCACAAAAAACAAAACACAGTATACTACAGGTAAAAGATAGTTTTTTAGTTTTTTTTTTTTAAACAAAAAACTAGGAGGCCTCAACAGCTACCTAGAAATAGAAGAAGAAAAGGTTTAAACTAAAATGCTACAAGGGATAAAGGGGGAGGGGGTGGGGGAGAACTCTCTAATTTAAATGAGTTCTAAGGGAAAACTACAAATACACTAAACAACAACAAACTAGTTAGCGACTATATTTAAAACAATAAACTACCAGAAAAACCTTAATCTGACAGAAAAAATAGTGCAATAAAACTTGCCTGAGCCAGTAACAACAAACCTCGCAGATGAAGCGGCAAACAAGATTTGTGTAGCTAGCGCTAGGTATCATGGGATAAGGGGTAGCCTCGAGCCAGTAAACCGCTCTCGAGCTATAGAAGATGGCCGAGTCAGAGCCGAGGATCGGCTCCGATCCCAACAAGCAAGAAACGAAGGCAAGATAGACAACTTAACATAAAGATGTTACACGAAAAGGTGCAAATAACTTTTTAACATAATGACACTTTCTATATTATCTTTAAATGTGAATGGTCTCACAAAAATATAAAAAAAGAAAGGGTAGTGAACTATATTAAAAAGTACAGTTGTGTACACCTACCATAAATGTAGATGTTCGAGTGTCTCCACTGTTGCAGTCATGACTGTAGGGTTCTCCCCTGCCGGCAGGCAGCCCTCGGTCGGCCAGAATCCCAAAGTCTGGGTCCAGTGTCGGCTGTTCAACCATGCTCCCTGACGTCAGAGCACCAGGAGTACAAAGCTGACAGCCGACGCCATCTTCTCCAGTTTTTCTTGCCCCAGATGTCAGGAGTCCCAAAATGAAAAAGGTCCCATAACCTTTGCAAATACACCTCAGAAGAATGGTGAAAAAAGAACTACACAAAAGTAAAAATAAGAGGGGACAGGAGGGAGGGAAACCCAGACTGCAACAGTGAAGACACTCGAACATCTGCATTTATGGTAGGTGTACACAACTGTACTATGTTCATCGTGTTTCACTGTTGCAGTCATGACTGTAGGGTAGAATCCCAAAGCTGAAAGAAAGGGAAGTGGTTATAAAGAATAAGGGGCGGCTAAAAGGCCCTGCAAGACTGCAGAGACAAAGCCTGCCCTAGACTTAGAGTAGAGAGGTAGATTGTAGTGCTTAGAAAAAGTATGCACTGAACTCCAAGTTGCAGCTTCCAAAATGTCTTTGGTAGGAACTCTCCTGAGGAAGGCCGCAGAAGTGGCAGCAGCTCTGGTGGAATGAGTCCGTATACTCCCTGGGATTTGCTTTCCATGGTGTGAATAACAAAATCTGATTCCATGAGCAATCCATTTAGAAATGGTCTGTTTTGAAATGGCTATACCATGGGAACTTGAAGCATAAGAAACAAACAATTGTTCTGATTTTCTGATGTCCTTGGTTCTGTCCAGGTAAAAACGTAGTTGTCTGTGTACATCCAAGGAATGTAAGATCCTTTCCCCTTTATTTTGAGGAGTGGGGAAAAAGGTTGGCAAGTGGATAGTTTGATTTAAAGCCACTTTGGAAACCACCTTAGGCATGAAGGTAGGATTAGTCCTCAAAGATACCCTGTCTTAATGAAAAATAATATAAGGTTCCACAGCCATAAAAGCTTGTAACTCTGAAACTCTCCTGGCAGAGGTTAGGGCTAACAAGATAGCTGTCTTCCAAGATAAAAACTTGATGTCAGAAGAGGCAGCAGGCTCAAAAGGAGGCAAGGTTAGTTTTTCCAAAACATAGTTGAGATCCCAACCAAGAATGGGGGGAGATCTAGGAGGTCTTAAGTTCTTAGCTCCTCTGAGAAACTGTCTCATGAGCTGATGGAAAAAGATGGGAGGGTCTGTATTATAATGAGCAGAAATAGCAGAGGCATGTATCTTAATGGAAGAGAAAGAGAGACCCTTATGTAAGAGATCTGTCAAGTAAAGTAAAATTAAGGTAATGTTAGGAAGAAGAGGATCAGAATCCTGAGCCTGCATCCAGGAACAAAATCTTTTCCATTTTCCTGCATAGGATTTTCTAGTGCTAGGACGTCTGGCTTCTAAAATGACATCCGTAACCTGCTTGGGTAGGAAAGAAGAAATCAAAGGCCCTGGATTAACCAGGCCGCCAGGCTGAGAGTTCTGACATGAGAGTGTAGAACCTGACCCTGATGTTGGGACAGAAGGTTCGGAGACTGAGGTAAAACCCAAGGGGGCTCCAGGCATAGCTTTTTTAGAGTTGGATACCAAAACTGCCGAGGCCAATTTGGAGCCAGCAAGATTATCATCTTGGGCTTGTCCTGTTTTATCTTCAATAAGACCCGTGGAAAAAGAGGAAGAGGCGGAAAGGCATATCCCGAGAGGTTCCTCCAACTGAATGACAGGGCATCCACTTTCCAAGCTTCTCTGTGGAAAGTCCTGATGCAAAAATTCTGTAGTCGATGATTGAGATGGGATGCAAAGAGGTCTATGTGAGGACATCCCCAGACTGCTGTTATCATCCTGAATATTTTGGTGTCCAGCATCCACTCGTGTGGATCCGAAAGGTTTCTGCTCAGACTGTCTGCCAGGAAGTTTTGTTTCCCTGGTAGAAACTGAGCTTGAAGATCCAGATTGAAAGCTAGAGCTGTGTTCCATAGATCCATGGCTAGTCTGCAAAGGGGGTAGGAATGAGATCCCCCTTGCTTGTTTATGTACCACATAACTGTGGTGTTGTCTGTCCGTATTAGTAGTTGTTCTGGTTGTAAAAGATTCCTGAAGGCCAATTGAGCTTTCTGAACGGCTAACATTTCCTTTAAATTGATATGCAGGTGCTTCTGATCCTTTGTCCAAAGGCCCTGCAGACAGCTGCCCTGAAAATGGGCTCCCCAAGCATAATCCGAGGCGTCCGTGGTTAGAATCTGAGTGGCAGGAGGCAGACGGGAAGGGTTTCCCTTTGTTTAGAGCACATGCCCTGGACCACCAAAGAAATTCCTTTTGAAGGCAAGGAAGGATGGAAATCAGTATGTCTAAACTGTGGCAATGCTGAGAACATATACTTTTTAGGTACCACTGTATTTTCCTCATGTGTAGTCTTGCATATGGTATGAGAAGGATGCAGGAGGCCATGTAACCCAAAGCCTGCAGGAATTTCCTTGCAGATAGTTGAGTTAAAGTTGCCAAGGTTTTGAAAGTTGAAGCCAGCTGTAATTGTTTTTCGGATGTCAGAAATGCCATCTGGGTTGTGGTGTTTAGAAGAGCACCCAGAAAAGTTATCTGTTGTGATGGTGTCAAATTTGACTTTTTTTATGTTTACAGAGAATCCCAGGAACTTGAGGAGGTTCTGTACAAATTCTAGATGCTGGAGTAAGACATCCTTGCTGTCTGCCTGAATTAGACAATCGTCCAGATAAGGGTAAATTTGAATTCCCTTGAGTCTGCAGTAAGCTACTACTGGAGCCAGGCATTTGGTGAAGACCCTGGGTGCAGTAGACAATCCAAAGGGCAGCGCAGAGAATTGAAAGTGCCTCGATCCGGCCTTGAACCTGAGGTATTTTCTGCGATCCTGCCTGATGAGAATGTGTAAATATGCCTCCTTTAAATCCAAAGTTACCATCCATGCATCTTTGGACAGCATTGGAAGTAGCTGCTGTAGAGTAAGCATCTTGAATTCTGGAATCTTTAGAAAGGTGTTCAAGACCGACAGATCCAGAATGGGTCTCCATGAGTTTTGCTTCCTTGGGACTAGAAAGAGCCTTGAGTAAAAACCTTTTCCCATCTCTGAAAGTGGAACCAGTTCTATGGCATTCATAGCCAAAACAGCTTCCACCTGGTTTAAGGCCGCCGTCCATTGATGTTTTGGAAGGTCTGGCCATCCGCTTGGCCTTGGAAAGGTATGAAAATGGAATTTGTAACCTCTTAAAACCACATCCAAAACCCACTTGTCTTGGGTTATTTGAGTCCAATTTTGATAAAAAAGAGAGTTTTCCTCTGAAAGGGGCTTCCAGGCAAGAAGTTCCTGTAGCCCAACAGAGGGAGTCATTGAGTTTGTTTCCTTTGAGTTTGTGACCTGTCCTCTCCTCCCCTAGGGGTGGAAACAGTCCGCTGTCTTGGTCTATAAGAAGCTTGTGTTTGAGGCCTTCCTCTGGAGCGTCTATATCTACCCCTCTGAGGCCTATCTGAAGTGGGAAAGGACCAATTTTTTGAAGGCCAATTCCTGCTAAATCTAGGTGGCTGTACTTGTAAGAAACCTTTAACTGTTTGCATGGATTTCGCCTTATCCTCCATCATTTTAATCACCTCTTCAGCTTTTGATCCAAACAAAACATTATGCTGAACAGGAGCATCCAATAATTTAGCCTTTACTTGTTCAGGCAAAATTTGTTCCTTTAGCCATGCATGCCTTCTAATGACTGTGCCAGAGGCCGCAGCCCTACAAGAAGCCTCCAAGGCATCAAATCCACAGTGTAAACCATGCTTCCCAACTTGTTCAGTGGCATGCAATAAGTCATGTAATTCCTTACCATCTGCACAGGCAGAAATGGAAGTAAGCTTTTGTTTTAAAACAGACAAGAGAAATTGCTGGTATTTCAGCATATGAAACTGACAGTTTAAAGCCCTAATGGACAAAGTAGCAGAAGTGTACACCTTTTTGCCCCATCTTTCTAAGGATCGAGAATCCTTTTCAGTAGGAATGGGATTTTTGGCAGAAGCGGCCTTAACTCCCTTAGGACCCTGACAAATGGTTTCAGGGTCAGCAGAAGGGTTCTTGTATAAAAACTGGTGGGAATCAGGAACCCTGTAATATCTATCAGGCTTAACAGGAGCAGGAGGAAAAGAGTCAGGGGTTAAGTTGGCCTCCGAAAAGGCATCATCCACAATATCCAAAACAGGAGGAATAGCCAGGGGTCTATGTTGGGGAAGAAGAAGAAAATCCCTCAGTCTTTTCTTAGATTCTGAATACTCCTGTCCTTCCCAGTGGAAATGTTCCCTCATTTCATGAAAGTTTCCCCAAAAGAGAAATCCTCAGGGGGAGAAGCTGAAGGAATGGATTCCTCAGCATCAGAATCCTCATAAGGCGGGAAAGAATATTCCTGGTCAGAAGAAGAAACTGAGGAAACAGAAGCCTGATCAGAGGAATCATAATAAACATCCTGCCTTGGCCTTTTATCTGGAGGGGGATGTGAACCCCTAATCATAGTAAGTAAATCCTCCGCCATCTTGAGTAACTGTTTCTGTGACTTGGGAGCCGGTTCAGAAGAGGCCTGTGTTGCAGTCTTTGATTTAGAAGGAGTCTTTGCCTTTGTCTTTGGCTTTGCCTTTATTAGAAGCTGAGTAGGCCTGAAAACCCCTTCGGAAGCCGGTACCTGCACAGCGGCAAGGAGCATTGTCCAAAGGTCCTGCAATAGAAATATTTAAAGGCCTGGTTGGCTCCTCATGAGAGTCCGTTACGGCCATCGGTTCTGAAATGGCCGACGACAGGGGCTGCAAAAGCACCTCACTGACGACGGCCGAACGTGAAGCTGGCTCCGCTTGTGCGCTATCATCAGATTTGGACCTCGGAGGCCTGTCTTTATCCTTGTGACATTTGTGAACTCCGGTAGCCGGAACCGTATCCGACGACATTTTGTAGTTAAAGCGCCTACCGAAGTAATGAAAAGCAAAATCGTACCTTCGCTTAATTGTATGTTGATTGAATCTAGCAAAAAACCGACAACTAGCTACGTCGTGGTCAGGGCCTAAGCAAGGAATACAGTAAGAATGAAAATCCTTATGAGGTATTTGCTTCCCACATGAAATACAATTATTAACTTTTTCTGACATCGGAGTGGAGCAAGAAAAAAAGTTTCCCCAACGGGGTACTTAGCGTTGAGTGGAGAAGAAAATCTTCGGACTGAAGTTTATCAGAAAAAATCGTCAGGAGTCAGCCGACTGGCACTTGCGAACTGCTATCACCACACGGCAAGAAAGACTGGAGAAGATGGCATCGTCTGTCAGCTTTGTACTCCTGGCGCTCTGACGTCAGGGAGCATGGTTGAACAGCCGCCGCCGGACCCAGACTTTGGGATTCTGGCCGACCGAGGGCTGCCTGCCGGCAGGGGAGAACCCTACAGTCATGACTGCAACAGTGAAACATGATGAACATCATGTACAGTGCAAATAGTTATGCTATAAGAGGCACATTTTGAAAGAAGTGAACATGTGAAGTTAATAAAGAAAGGTTTTCAGGATGGTTATTCAGTGGAATACCTGGGGCAAAGGAAAACATGGGAACTTATATTAATAGCAAGAGGAGATCTAATAAGTGAAAGAGGAGGAGTTTTTGGAGTCTAAGATGACAGAATTCTTAACGCAGACCACAGACAGAAAACTTGCAGGGAGATTAAGGTCTATAAGGCCAATGATGAACACAGTTTACTTGCAAGGAATTGAACCAGTAGCTTTAACTCAAACAAAAGGAATGGAGTCACAGCAGAAAACTTTACTTAACATAACAAAAAGTGAGTCACAATCTAGGCTCAATTTCCTGTGTTGTAAAAGAGGCTACAAATTTACTCTTCAATGCCAGAAGTGCAGCTGGATGTTCTGTTACCAAAAATGAGTACAGATTTTGAAGATGTACATAGTTTTGTGCGTATTTACTAACTGGTTTGTCTGTCTGACCTTTTTACTCTTTGGTTTGGATGTTAGTTGGGATATTTTGCAGACACCTTAATGGTTATGGACATCAGATGGCTTACAGACCCTGAGTTTTTAAGTATAGCCAAACATTCCACTTATGCACTGCTGATGAGGTCATAAGAAGGCTGAAACATGCATGTCTCCCTACTATGATGTATGCATTGTACAATACTTAGTTTGTTGTCATTTGCTTGCTGCCTCTGTCATTTTTGTACCTTGCATCATATAACAGTAGTGTTGTTTCAACTTACTCACTGTTATTAACTTTTGTCATGGCAATTACTCTTTGTATTTCCTGTATTATTTGCATTATTTTGGAGCTTTTCTGCTTGGGTCTCCGCTGAAACCCCTACTAGATTAACAAATGTCAAATAAATAAATGTTCAGAGCCAGTAGAGTTTGGTCTGAATGTATCCACAGACTTAAAAGAAAAAGTAAAACGCCATGGATGTTCATAAGGCATATTGCTGAAACACTTGATATTTTTAAGGGGTCCTTTGCATATAGCCCATGGACCTCTATTACAGGAGGTTTAAGGTATCACACAGTGAAAATTCCAGCTTGGCTGGGTTTTCTCTTGTAGTTTTTACTGATACAATAATTTTAATTAGAAGGATATATGAAGGACTGGAGGCAAATATTAAAGTGAGAGGGTTTCTCTCAGATAAGCTGTGTTTGAACAGAGGAATAAGGCAGGGGTGTCATCTTTCCCCTTTGTTACTTGCTTTATATTTAGAACCACTGACAAAGCAAATAAAGGACACAGAAATACAATGATGCAATTGGTATGGTAATCAAGAACAGTTAGCTTTATTAGCAGATGATATCATTTGCACCTGATAAATTCTAAAAGGACACCTTAGTGTTGTTGAACATTTTGAGACAGTTTCAAGTCTTTTCACAATATAAAATTAATAAAGATAAAACAAATGCAACAGCCACAAATTATGTACCCACACACAGATTGGCTCAGCAATATCCATATTTATGGGGACATAAGATGAAGTACTTAGGAGTATGGATTAAAAAGGCTTCTTGTTATGGCAGCTAAGGATATGTTGGAAGAGACTAAAGAAAAGATAATATAAAAATTCAGAAACTGGAAACTCTTATTTATGGATATGGATAGTAGTAATTTATAAGCAGTGAAAATGTTTTTAGTCACTTTAGTCTTAAATATGGCTCAGGCACATTTTTATCAGCATGAGGAGTTGTTGCAGATAATTAATATAGAATTAAAGGACTTTATCTGGGAGATAAAGAGAGCAAGAATTAAGTGGGATAAGTTAATCCTTCGAAAAGAACAAGGTTTAGGTTTACTTGATTTGAAGGGATATTTTAGAGCTACACAATTAAGGCTCAATATACATTACACAAGCAGAAGGTTAATATTAAAAGTGGAAAGGGATGATGATGAAAGCAAGGGGGATTTCAAGAAACAGAGAGAGAGAGAGTAGGATTTGGATCCAGATCCTTAAGGAGAATAGTAACAGCCATAGAGAATATTATATCCATAAAGTAGAAGAAAGTATTCTAAGAACCAAGCCAGCATGAAAACAGAGAAAGAAGATTTTGCCAACAGGGATGACTGACACTCAGGGTACACATGGAACTGGCAAGAGGGGGCTGGAATTTACTGGAGAAACCTGGTAAAAGAACCAAGATAGTGGAAGCAAATAACCCAAGCAGAAAAGGTAAGAGAGTAGGATAAGGTCAAGAAGACATTTGGATTGCAGGCTACAGACTACCTTCCTTACAGGCAAAGAGAAAGGGATAGTGGAACTTTAAGTGAAAGACCTGCTCTGGTAGAGTTTTTAGATGAATCTAGAACAGAAGTAGCTGTTAAAATGGATAATTAGTAGGGAATATTTGTGCATGATAACTATAAGACTCAATCAGAGGAGGTTATAAAAGATGGGGAAGAGACACTGGAAAAGTAATTTACAAGAACACAATGGGAAGACACGTATACTGTTCCCACGTATGCAATCAAGCCCAGAAGGTTTAGGATCTTTGCTTAAAAGTGCATGCATGGGTATTTTTATACCCCAAGCAGACTTCAAAGAATTTTTCCTCAGGTAGACAGCAAATGTCGGAGGTGTGATGGAGAAGAAAGAGGTAACTGGGAACATATGTTTTGGGTGTGTAATGAGTTAGCAGATTTCAAAAATTCCCTACAGAGAACTGTATCAGAAGTATTGGGTGAGCAAACAGCTATAAGGAAATGATTCTTTTCAGCAGGGATACAGGATCTGAATTGCCTAGACACAGTAAGGCCTTAAGTGCAACTCTATTGGTTGCCAAAAAATAAATTACTAGAAAATGGAAATCAAAGTCTAAAGCAACTGCATTTAAGGTATTAAACAATATAAAAGAACTGAACGAGTGAATGTTAGAAAACGGAAGGAGCAAATTACATAGACATAAATGGAAATTGTGGGAACATAAGGTTCAGGAGGAGGAGTGAGGTTTAAGGGAAGGCAGGAATTCAGCAATTTTTTGTAATGTTGGACTGATGACAGTGACAAAAAATATATGTGATGTATATTGTATTTAAATGGAAAAATGTTAAAATGGTTTGTTTTCTGTTTGTGTATATTTCCCTGTGTCTAAGTGATAATTTAGCAAAGGTGTTTAAAAAATGAGTATACCTTACACCATGATAAAAAGTACTTTTCTTCATTTTACATACACCTGAAAATGGAACCATCATACTAATCTGCGCATGAAAGAGAAGGATGACTTTGCTCTAATTATTCTCACTTTTACACATTTCTAGAATCTTCACTGTTGTTCAGTTTTGACTGCTACACTTTTCCTAACATATCTTGGACATACATTCCACTAGTAAGAGAACTTTAATCGGCTTTGTGCTGTGAGTTACTTAAGAACCAGTGGCAGAGCCTTTCCTCAGATAGTCCTAATGTATGAAGATCTGTCATTCTAGACTATTACAGAAATACAAAACTTTCATTAGTTTTAACACGATCTCCTTCCACATCTTATAGAAAACTGTTCTTTTACTTGCTTTCATAGCACTTAAACCACCCACATTATAAAGCTCCCAAACAACATAAATACGCTATCAGTTTCTCTTCAGCACTGCTGGGCAGACTCTCTTCTTATCCTAACTCGTACCATTTTCCTCATCTCCACCAAGGAACAAGCTGCCTCTTCAACTTTCTGTCTGTTTCTCACCTTAATTTACAATATCTGCCTTACTATGCACTGTACTACTTTCTCCTCTACTCCTTTAAATGCACACCGTCATCTGCCCAAGATTTATGATCAGTTATCTAACAGCCCTCTTCTATCTCATCCCGTTTATCAGTTTCACCATCCTTCTGACTGTAAACTGACCTTATTTCCCTCTCCTTTAGTCAGTATTGACCTGTTCTTGCTACCTTCCTTTCCTCCCACCTGCCACTTGTTCTTGCAGTTAACCTGCTGTTGCGCAAGATTATCTTGATATAAGGCTTATATTTCTTCATTACCTACCACATCCTGATGTCCTTTTATAATATCTGATATACATACATAAATTAATATATATATTTATATATATTTAACATACTATCCCTGTTACACAATCTGATGTATGTTTTTAAACCTGTATAATAACCTTTCGCTGTCCTCAGGCTTACTCACTAATGTATGCAAATCTTATGTAGTGATACCCCCCCCCCCCCTTAGCAAGTATCCCCTTTGGTTCCTAATATCCAACTCCTAATATGTCCTTTACTCCCCCTACCAAAAATCTTAACTTGTTAATACAGTTTGATTACTTTTATATAAATGTAGATGTGCCTATATCTCAAGTGATAATTCAATAAAGGTGTTTAAAAAAATCTTAGAATACACTGTCCTTACAAGTCCCTGACTACATTCCTACAGACTTCTTAGCAAGCAACAACATGGCTTCAGGAAGGGTTTCAATACCCTGCCACTCTGACACTCACCAACACTATCATAAGGCACATGGGTGAAAGTAAACTCACTGTTGCCATCCTTACTCATCTAACTAAGGCATACGACTAAGTGAAGCATCTCATATTGTTAAATGAGCTGTCTCACTACAGCCTGTCTTCTTCTTCCCCAAGCTGAACTCTCAAACAGAACTTTCCATGTGAATGTTGTCAACTCTCTCTCACATCCTGAACAAGTAGTTGGTGGTGCTCCGCAGGGCTCATTCCTAGGATCACTACAATCTACCATCTTTATTAATGCCTTTGGTATGTCCTACAGAAAGATCTGAACCATTCATTATGTAGATGATATGGCACCTGGACGAGTGACACATCAGCTGCAACTACTAGTTACTTTATCATTGTCCACTACTGGTTTAAAGGCCTTGGACAAGTCTTAATTTAAGAAAGCAGATATGTTTTTGCCTTGGTCAAATGTTTCTTCTCTGTCCAGTAACTCAGTTCTGTGCTGCCCACAACAAGAATTACTGCATTCTGTTACAGAATTCAAGAATTTGGGTTCTGGATGGGCTCTCATTTAAGCTTAGGCATTCACCTTAATAAATTATCTAATAAAATAAAGGTCATACTATGAACCTGCAATATAGGATCTCACATTGCTCAACCCTTAAGTGAAAACTACCACAGTCAAAGCAGGCCCATGGCACAGAGAGGCAAAGTCATTATTGCACTAGGGACAACCTGTGCTCAGTTAGTGGCGAGGGTGCTGGAGGGGCCATGGGGGTGGATGATAATGAGCATCTGGTATCAGCTCACTCATCCTAGGTGGAGGCAGGCTACCTCGCCTTGCAGCAATATGAGCCTGGCAAAAAAGAAGTTATGTACTCACCATAACATTCCATCTGAGTAGATACTTCATTTGTCTGCAACCTGTGGGAGTCGGATCCGACCTCGGATCCGAACCGGCAGCTTTCCAAGCTTCAAGATCCGAGCTCCTAGCTCCTCCCCCTACCCATAATCCCTTACTACCAACCACATTACCTCAGATCGGTTATTTTGCCCTATAAGCTAAAGACGGAGAAGAAATTCTCCAAAGGACAATACCTTACCGAGGTTCGGGGGATGGCAGGGGGGGGGGTCGGTTGCAGACAAATGAAGTATCTACTCAGATGGAATGTTATGGTGAGTACATAACTTCTTTATCTGAAGTAGTTACTTCATTTGATCTGCAACCTGTGGGACAGAGCCCCCAGCTTACCTAAAGGCCCTGGGTGGTCCCTACGGAAGGATATTACGAAGCACCGTGGAGCCAAAGGAAGCCCTACTTCTGGAAATCATGTCCAGCTTGTAATGAGAAATGAATGTATGGGAAGAAGACCAGGTAGCTGCTAAACAGATATCGTCTACTGGAACTCTAGCCCAAAAAGCTGTTGAGGTAGCCACCGATCTAGTAGAATGTGCCCGAACTACAACCGGAGCTGGCTTCCCAACTAAAATGTATGCTTGTCTGATACATTGAGAGATCCAATTTGCTACTGTCACCTTAGAAATTGGTTTGCCCATGGCTAATTTAGCATAACAAACAAACAACTGATCTGACTTGTGGAAATCTTTAGTCCTATGCAAGTAAAAACGTAGTTGTCTGTGCACATCCAATTTGTGCAATATGTATTCACCTTTGTTTTGGAAACTAGGAAAGAAAACAGGGAGGTTAATAGATTGATTAATATTAGTCTCTGTGGCTACCTTAGGCAGAAAGGAAGGATTAGTCCTGAGGGCCACCCTATCTTTGTGAAAAATAAGGTATGGATATTTAATGCACAAAGCTTGTAACTCTGAGACCCGCTTGGCCGAGGTAATAGCAACCAAGAAGGCCGTTTTCCAAGATAAGAATTTTAAAGGCACTGAGGCCGCCGGTTCGAAAGGTGGTCCTGTTAATGCTTGTAAGACCAAGGTAAGATCCCATGGCAGCATGGCCGGCTTAATGGGAGGCTTTAAGAGAAACACGCCTTTTAGGAAGGCTTTGCATATCTTTGCTGACGCCAAAGAATTTACGCCATCCCCCACATGATAATGAGAGATGGCTGCAAGTTGGACTTTAATGGTGGATGCACTAGCTCCCTGCTTAAAAAGGAGGGATAGGAAGTCCAGGATAGTGGGAATAGGAACCGTAAAGGGATCTAATTCCTTATCCTTTGCCCAGATGGAAAAACGTTTATATTTACTGTTGTAGAGCTTTCTGGTGGATGGCTTATGAGCTGCCACCAGAATGGCCTTAACCGGGGACGAGATACCGGGAGTCCTAGCCATTAATGGAACTGGATCAACCAGGCCGTGAGCCTGAGGTTGACCAGGTTTGGAGTGTGGCATCTCGTCGGATGCGAGATTAGGTCTGGTCTGGGATCCAGACTCCATGGGGGGGGGCCACACTGTGAGACTGCAGAAAGGGGAACCAGACTTGTCGAGGCCAGAATGGGGCAATGAGAATCACTCTGCTCCCCAACCGCCAGGCTTTCTGGATGAATTTCGTCATCAGAGGAAGAGGAGGATACGCATAAAGGAGACCGGGCGGCCAAGCATGAACCAGAGCGTCCCTGGGGATTCCCTCTGGGGAACTATCATGAAATCGCTGCATTTTGAGTTTAGGGGCGAGGCGAGGCGAAAAGGTCGCAGCAAGGTTGACCCCATTTGAGGAATATCTGCTTCGCAACAGAGGGATTCAGAGACCACTCGTAAGGGCTGAGAAATACCCGACTTAAGTTGTCCGCTAATATGTTGGCCCGCCCCGGAATGTGCGTTGCTATCAGAAAGCAGTTGGTGGAAATAGCCCATTCCCACACTCTCATGGCTTCTCAACACAGGGGGTAAGACCTGGTCCCTCCCTGTTTGTTTATGTACCAGACAACGGACATGTTGTCCGTCTGGATTGCAATAGTCCCCAGAGGTAGAAGGTGATGGAGAGCTTGCAACGCCAACAGCACTGCCCTCATCTCTAGGACGTTGATATGCAATGCAGTCTCTAGAGAAGTCCACGTGCCTTGGACGGACTTGCCTGTGTAGTGCCCGCCCCACCCAAGGCAGGAAGCGTCCGTAGTCAACGTGGCTTTGACTGGGGGAATCACAAAGGGTCTCCCTTCTTTGAGTTCCTGAGCCTGTAACCACCAAAGTAGGGAGTCCCTGCATGCTCTGCTCAGAGAAATCGGCATGTCCAAGGGATGGACCGATAGAGACCATTGGACCTGGAGAGTCCATTGTAACACTCGCATTCGCAGATGGGCATGAAGAGAAAGGCCGATCGCTGCCGACATAGATCCTAATGCCCTCAGGACTAATTCTGCTGGAGCAGCGGGGTTCTGAAGAATGTCCAAGACTTGGCGAGACAAACTGTTTAGCCTGACCGATGTCAGAACCACTCTGGAGATCCGAGTATCCAACCTGGCCCCTATGAATTCTAGGGCTTGAGTGGGACACAGGCAGGATTTCTTTAGATTCACTGAAATGCCCTGATGACCAAACAGAGCTAGGGCGTAATCTCTCACCGTAACCAGTAGATGCTTGTTGGGGGCGGTGAGGAGCCAGTCGTCCAGGTAAGGGAACACCTGAATGCCCTGGAGTCTCAGGTGGGCTGCAACCACTGCCATGACTTTGGTAAACACTCTGGGGGCTGAGGTTAGGCCAAATGGAAGAACCCTGAACTGATAATGACTGGCTCCTAGCCGGAAGCGGAGGAACCTCCTGGATCGTCTGTCCATTAGTATATGGTAGTACGCATCTTTGAGGTCCAATGAGCACATCCAGTCATTCTCCTGCAGAAGGGGGAGAATGGATTGGAGGGTGACCATCCAAAACTTTTCCTTGGGTATGAACAGGTTCAGGGACGAAAGGTCTAGAATGGGTCTGAGGTCCCCCGTTTTCTTTGGCACCAAGAAGAACCTGGAGTAATAACCCGATCCGGACGGATCTGGGGGGACGGGCTGAATGGCTCTTTTTTTTGAGCAACTCTGAAATTTCTTGAGTTGCGGACTCCCTTTGATGGGGTGGAACATCGGGGAGATGTTTGGGTTTGGGGTGAGGTTGCAGGAACGGTATTGTGTAACCTCTGGATATTATCCGGAGCACCCATCGATCGTTTGTAATTGACTCCCAGTTTGATAGGTGCTCCGATAGTCGCCCCCCGACTGCCTCCAGAGAGGGACAGTCGGGCAAGCCCTCAGGGCTGTTGCGCGGGTCCCTCCAAGAAAGGTTCTCTAGACCCAAAGTTACGAGGGCCCCCTCTGCCTCTGGGCCGGCGTCCACCTTGTCCTCCTCTGCCTCTAGTGGATGAGTTGTCCACAGCAGGACAAGATTGCTGAGATTTACGGAACCACAGCTTCTTTTGCCCCCTCTGATTCCTAGAGAAGGATCTTTGGGGGTTAGAGAAGCGGACTCCGACGGCCGACAGCGTCTTCCCATCCTTCTCGCTTTGGACTAGCATGTCGCAAACTGATGAGCCAAATAAGGCCGAACCATCGTAAGGGGTGTTCGCGAAGGACGCCTTGAAGGGGTCCGTGAAGTCGCAAAGGCGGAGCCAGGAGTGCCGTCGCAAGACTACTCCCGCTCTGCTAGCTCTAGCGGCTCCTTCCGTGGCATGGGAAAGAAGCCGCATAGATGTATTTGATATGGACTTTAGAGTGGCCATTCGAGTCTCAAAAACCTTTTTGTCTGGGACCGACATGGACTCCGGAGGGGCTGCAGCGTATTCTTTAATTAAGTCATGCTGTAGCCTGATAGTGTGTGCCATGTAGTTCAGCGACCTTATGGCAAAGGTTGCTGAAGCAAACATCCGCTTCCCAATACGGTCCAAAGCCCGGGACTCATTGTCCGGTGGATGGACCGAAGAACTTTCCTGGGCAAGTTCTTTCTTAGTGGCAGCCGCCACCAACATAGCATCAATCGGTGCACCTTTGGACCAAGAAGGTCTATCAGAGGGAGGGCTGAGGACCTTATCCGGGCGTCTAGGGATAGGCTCCATGGTGTCGGGCTCCTTCCAAGCCCTGGTGGTAATTAGGTCCACCAAGGGGTCGGCTGGGGGGGACACCCAGGAGGTAGATGGGCCTGCCTCAAAGGCCTCCAGAAATACGGACTCGTCCAGGGAGGGCTTTTGGGCAGACCACCCCCCTCTTATACGCAACATTTCCATGATGTCTCCAAATGAGACATCTTCAGGGGGTGACCTTGGGGAACCCTCCGTATCCTCCAAATCCGTATCCGTGGTAATGGACTCGGGGGAGTCCAGGTGCCTCCTTTTGCACTGGTGCTTCCGAGGCACCTCTTCGGCGGGGCTGTCCAAAGAGGGCTCGTCCACCGGGTGGTGTTCCTCCCTAGGAACTAACTGGAGGCTTTGGGCAGGCTGTCCAGATGGACGGATGATCGAAGACAGACCCTGATACAGTGGGGGCACAGGTGGATCCGAAGGCCCGGTCGGGGACCTGAATGACCTCGACAGCACCCTCTCCACTACCTCAAAAGCCGAGGGAGATTCACCATCACCAGCCTGAGAAAGCAACCTCCTCGGCTCCGAGGAAAGGATCGGGGTCGGAGCCGAAGCAATCGGATCCGAGGCAGTGGTGCACTCCGGCCCCATCGGCGCCGAAGACACAACCACTCCCTTGGATCCGATGCTCAACCCTCGGCCCCGAGAGCTTGGATCCGACAAGCTTGAAGGTATAGTCAGTGTCGAAGACACTATCCCTGTCGGCGCCGACGTATCCCCGGATCCGAAAAGGCCTGGATCCGAAAACTCCGAGACTCGATAACGGGTCGGAGAAGGAGCGAGCGGGGCAAAAATGGGGGCTGCACTCCCTCCCAAAGGCGGGGGGGGAGGCAAGAGCATCCCCATCTGCATCTGGGTCTGTAAAAATCTTCGCATCATCTGATCCATGTCTGCTTCGGAGATGCTTCTAGTGGATCGCGAAGAGGTAGTCGAAGCAGGCTGGGAAGGCCGCCTCGAAGACCTCGAGGGAGACCTATCCTCCTCCTCCGGCTCTGGAGAAAAGGAAGGAGAACGGTGCCGAGAGGACAAGGATCCGGAGACCCTCTCAGGGGACTTCAATATCTTCTCCGGCGGAGCCGAGGGATGAGACTCGGCTCGCCTTTTAGAAATTTGGCCCTCTCTATGTTTCTTCTTCTCCCTGTGGGAAGAAGACCCAGACTCCACAGAGCTAGTACCCGATAAGGGAGGTTGAGTCCCGGGTACAGCTAAGGGAGTAGCCGGCGCCGAAGCTACAGGAGTAGCTTGGACCCGGCTGGGAGAGGAAGAAGAAGCCGATTCCTGAGGGAGTTTTCGCGCCAGGATCAGCTTGTTCTTCCTGTCCCTAAGTGCCCGAGGGTTGAAGGCCGCACAGATCTGGCAGGCCTCCGACAAATGTGCTGCCCCCAGACATAAAACGCACTGAGTGTGGCCATCAGCTGGGGACAGCTTGTAGCCACACTCAGTACACTTCGAAAAAATAGCTTTAGATTCAGCCATTATCCTCTCACACACACACCCAAACACTACAGGGGGGAGGGGGAGAGAAGTTAAACTAAGGAGTTTTTTTTTTTTTTTTGAGTTGTGACAGGAAAAACAACACACACATGCTAGTTAACTAGAAGAATTATCTAATAATGAAAGGATATAGATTATTAGTTGAAAAATAAAAGGAACAATCTCACCAATTGCTAGGAGCTCTTCACAGAGAAGCAACCGTCTTTAGCCACGGCAAAAAACAATCTGAGGTAATGTGGTTGGTAGTAAGGGATTATGGGTAGGGGGGAGGAGCTAGGAGCTCGGATCTTGAAGCTTGGAAAGCTGTCGGATCCGACTCCCACAGGTTGCAGATCAAATGAAGTAACTACTTCAGATCTTTGGGCTTCATAGTCAGAAGGGTGTGTATGTGCAGAAGCATACATACATCTCGCAAGGGCAGCAAGTGTGGAGCTTACAAGGCTGACAAGGGGTGGTGAGAATTAGCACACATTCCTCAGCAGCAGTATGATATGGCACCAGTGCCTTCAAACTCTTTACAGGCCCCAGACACATGCCAGGTTGAACCTGAGGATGCTGAAGTGGGTCTGGTAAACCCAAGGGGAAAAAAAAAACTACCATAGCCAAAGGGGTCATGCTTCCAGCCTTACAATATGGTTACCACTAACCCCAGGGAACATATTTTTCAACAATGAAATCCATGGCCCAAATCTCTAGGTTTGAACATCACTGCTCATGCACAATCCTCAAAAAAAAAAAACCCTCTAACTTCTTAAATAGCACAAACCTACTCGTACACCATGTTTTCAAAAAAATAATTCCTTGCAACACTGTCTACCCCAGTTTAACCATTCAGACTCTGCTACCCACTACTGAATCTTCTTACATTGTTACCACCTCATACTCATTTGAATGCTTCATGAATTCTCTCTTCTTCTTTGGTACTATAACATGGAACACGTTTCAACTATACCTTAGCAGTATCTCTAGTAATCAGCAAATTAAATACCACCTTATTACATACTTCACAACTGCAGACTTTGTGTGCATATTAATCATTAGGAAAACATTTCCTACAGTATATTACAAGTCTTATCAGTTTGTGAAAAGGCTGTGCACTGCATAGTTTTTATGACAAATTCATAACTTCAGTTGTCCACGTAATGTTTGATCTTTTATTGTTATTGTTCCTCCTGTGAGTTACAATTCAAGTGTTATTACACTGCCTTATGCAAATTACATAAATACTATGGAGCTTAATTATTGCAATGTATGTCTAATACTGAAATAAGACTGTGGCTGAAGGTTGAGACTACCTATGTTAAACCAAAATAAGTTGGATGCATTTTCTTCCTCTTGTAATTGTGTGTGTAGTCTCTAGATTTTTATATGCAAATGTCCTCTTATTAAGCAGTACTGTAAAATTATTTCAATAGTTTACAGTGTGCAGTTTGCTGCGGTAGTGTTGTCGCCTCACAGTTAGACGTTGCCCGTTCGACTCTCAGAGCGTCTTCTGTGTGGCGACATGCGTGAATGGGCGTTCCTTCGTTGAAGGTTGTGCGTTAGTCCCGGCAAGCCAGCATGTCAAGATCTACTGCCAATCATTAGCAGACCGGAGTTCCGCTGTGGCGACCCCTAACTGGGAAAAGCCGAAAGAAACAAACAAACAGTGTGCAGTTTAAATTACCCATGTGTTAACTTGCAATCATTTTTGCATTAAAGTGTTATTGTTAGATTCTGTTGTGTCAGCTTGCCTTCAGTGACATGTTCTATATGTTGCATCTATTGTGCAGAGAGGGCCAGGCTACGGTTGAAAAGGTTCCACTTTATCAGCTAACTATTCAAGTTTAATAATAAAAGAAAAAAATATAAAAATAGATAAAATGCCAAATACCTCTTCATTAATAGCCAGTGAAGAAAGGTTTAAGACAAATATTTCATTATAAACGAACAACAGGAGAGCAAAGCAATGAAGGGGTATAAAATGCAAAGTCCCATAGACCAAGTCACTCGAAATTCATAAATTGCAATATATTCTGACACAGTTCAGTGGTAAAAAGAAATGTATTGCAATGCAGGTTAGCGCTTTCGCTGATTAGCTTCTTCAGACCTTTTCCATCTACAATACGTGGCAATGGTTGCGCCCTGTTTTTAACAGCTATGTACTTCTACGTCACACATTAAACTTAATATTTCACATGTTATCAGTCTACGTTGGACAAAAAAAACGTTTTGTATTGCAACGCTTCACAAACTACACATGCGGTCAGCAAATTCTTCGGGTTAATAGGAGAAGGAGGCAAACTGCTTCGCCATATTGGGAAGGGAATGGTATTAACCCGAAGAATTTGCTGACCGCATGTGTAGTTTGTGAAGCGTTGCAATACAAAACGTTTTTTTTTTTTGTCCAACATAGACTGATAACATGCGAAATATTAAGTTTAATGTGTGACGTAGAAGTACATAGCTGTTAAAAACAGGGCGCAACCATTGCCACGTATTGTAGATGGAAAAGGTCTGAAGAAGCTAATCAGCAAAAGCGCTAACCTGCATTGCAATAAATTTCTTTTTACCACTGAACTGTGTCGGAATATATTGCAATTTATGAATTTTGAGTGACTTGGTCTATGGGACTTTGCATTTTATACCCCTTCATTGCTTTGCTCTCCTGTTGTTCGTTTATTTACTTGGTTTTTGCTGCTAACATCAGAGCATTAACTCCGAGCGGAAGGTTCTGTCATTTGGAAATATTTCATTATGCCTGATAATGCTGCTAGTGATGGAAAATTAATAAATTTAATCAAAGACTAATGTTTAGTAAAGTTTCATAGTCATTCAAATTAAACAAGCACTGCGTCTGAAATGATCTCAAAATACTGACTTTTCTACAAGGGAATGTTCTCTGACTACCGTTCACTGTTCTACCGTGATTGCATTAGTCTAGTACATACACAAGTGGGGTCATTTAGTAAGCTAAAGATCAGTGTAAAGTCATGCTGATTAACGAATAGTCATTCTCTAAATGGTCAAGTCAAATTTGGGGTTGTTGTGTTACCCAACCTCATACTTAATACTGAGCACTTCTATTTTAATAAACTTTTATCAGACATTCTTCTGTTTCTTATCATCATCATACTAGATGGAGACATCCAGCCCAATCCTGGCCCATATCCTACCACTACCCCCTCTGCCACTAATTTATGTACTATAAATAAACACCCCTCCTCTCCATCAAAACATATCTGTATGTACTCTATCAACCTTCAAAGTCTAACCAATAAAACTACCGAGTTACACGCCTGGATAACCCACCATTTTCCTCACATCCTAATAGTCTCTGAAACTTGCCTCAAACCTCAAATCTCAAATTCCAAAATCCACCCCCCCCCCTCCGGCTATAACATCTTCCATCAAGACAGCCTTTCCAAAAAAGGAGGAGGTGTTGCTATCCTGTACTCAGTGATACTTAACCTCTCCCCCTTCTCATTTTCCATCTTTCATCCTGCCGAGCTTATCATTCTCAACTGCTATCTTAACCCCCTCAAGAAATTTGCTATTGCTGCAATTTATATTCCTCCTGGCAAAAATATACCTATCCTGGAATCCATTCTATCCTGAATCTCCCAACATATGCCATACAAGACAATAATACTGGGAGACGTTAACACTGATTGGAATAAAATGTCACCAAATTCTCCTACTCTTAATATCAACCTCTATGGTTTCAGTCAACTTATTACAACCCCCCACCCGTATTAACAAAAATACTTTCTCAACCCTTGATTAGATACCAACATCTAAACCTTATCTCTACCAAAATCCTGCCACTATACTGACTCAATAAGTGACCACCTCCCTACCTTCATACAAAGGCTCCCATCCCATGCCACCAAAACCCACCTCTACAGAGATTTCCGTAACTTGGCTAGCTTTAATGTGGAAACCTTTAATAACCTACTCTCCCTAGTTAATTGGTCCCTCTTCTACAACTTCCCCATAAATGTTGCTGTTCTTGAGTTCAGCAAAACTTTCCTCAACATACTAAACCATACCTCTCAACCTGGAAACATCAAAAATCTGGACAAGGGCCATGAAAAATAGGTACAAATCTGTACGCTGATTAACATCTAATTTGCATACATAGTTACATTACCCCACCCACACCAATGGAATTGTGGGATACCAACTTCAAACTGAAGAACAGACAACCAAAATATGGCACCAGAGGCCCCCTGCAGCCATTCCAATGTCCCAATACCTGGCTATTTCTCCCCATTTACCATAAACACTAATGTGCGTATACTGCTTTACTTCTACAATGATTTTTTGGATTTTATTTTTACATTTTGCAGCACATCAATGCACAAACACTAACAGACATCTGATAAAGTAATACTGTCTCACAATGAAAATAGACTTGGCATTAAAACTTCTCTGCCCTTGAAACTCCCAATCATTGAAACCTGCACCACATCCAAAGAAAATGCATCTGGCCAGTGGTGGATAAAGATTACCTTTGGGCTGTTTTCAAATCATTGGCCCCTTGCACACAAAACAAGAAACATATGTGTTCTTTTCTTTGATACACCTTCCTGACTTTATTAAGTTATTCTCTCTCTTTCGGCTTTTCCCAGTTAGGGTTTGCCACAGCGGATCACCTTGTCTGCTCATGATTGGCAGTGGAGTTTTACAGTATCGAGTTGCCAGCCTGGCACCCAACCTTCCACAGAAGGCACACACATGCACGCACTCATGCCTAGGGCCAATTTTAGCATTTCCAATCCACTTGCAGCATGTCTTTGGGGATGTGGGAGGAAACCCACAACCACACGGAGGACATGCAGACTCTGCACAGAACACACCCCAGCCGATATTCCTTGTATAATACAGAACACTTGTTAGACGGAGCACATTTTAAATTTATTGCTTGAATGAACATCTTTCCAGTAGGCTGTACTGTAGGCAAAGAAAACGTATGAACCAATAATTACAAAACTGCCCAATTCAGAACATTTCTATCATAAAAGTCTAATTCCACACCCAAACTATAAACAGAATGACAGTAGTGTGTAAGCCATAGGCATCTTGCACAGCTTCTCGCACTTATTTTCAATTTCAGGTTTTTTTTGGGGGGGGGGTGGCAAAAGGTCAAAAACCAGGGACACATTTTAAACATTGCTTGTATAATTTTGGAAAGTTACTAGAATAAAATGTTGTGTTACCACCATGCATGTTACTGGCAAGTCTTGAATCCAGAACACTATACACTACAGTCAGTGCAACATACCACTATGCTAAATCACCAGTTTGAAAAAATAGGAAGACTGAAACTTAATGGCGATCATTTAGTGAATTCAGTTCTTACTTCTCACCATAGCTCTCAACCTCTTAGCACAAAAAACCTGGGCAAACAAAGCCAATAATAGAGGAATACACATTCATTCTCACCTCTCACCATAGCTTTCAACTCTTAGAGCAAAAAACCTGGACAAACAAAGCCAATAATGGGGGTATAAAAATTATGTTGTCCATAGCTGTCAAGTCATAGCACAAAAATCTGGGCAAAGCTGAGAAATGGTGGTGGCTAGGGACTTTAGGTTCTTTACAGGGTTTGAGCTTAAATACCTCTAGCCACCAGGTTACATTGGGGGCACACACACACACACACACACACACACACACACACACACACACACACACACACACAGACACACACAGATACACACACACACACACACACACACACACACACACACACACACACACACACACACACACACACACACACACACACACACACACACACACACTTCTTTTTTAATTTAGCAGGGTATTACCAATAGATAACCAGATACTTTGATTCTTCTCTGCAAGCCACTTATCAGATCGATAACAAAGTCACAAAGTCATATGTTTTTTAGTAAACAAATCTTCAATCTGCAGAGTTTGTAAGGGTATTATGCCAACAAAATAAATGAGGCAAAGGAATTAGGTCACAAATATCATTTAAATATCACAGTTACTGTTTTGGGTAATTTACTTGTTATTTAGGAAAGGCTGTTATTTAGCCTTTCAATGATATTTTGATTTATTCTATGATGCACTTATGGCAAACACCAAGGCTGGCAATTTTCTGTTATTGCTAATTACTTGCACAAAAAGGAAAAGTTCCTTACCTAGGCAGCAAAGCCAGCAGTTCTTCTGTCTGGCAGCATTCTTCTCGGCAGTTCAGCAAAAGTCCCTCTCTCAGTAGCAAAGCCAGCCCAGCAGTTCTTCCATCCGGAAATGGCAGCAAAAGCAAAGTCCCTCTCTAATGAAAACACTAACATTCTCAAAAGCTAGCAGTGCCCAGCACCTCTCAAAGTTCCTCTCTCGTTCTTCCATCTGAAAATGGCAGCATTCTCAAAAGCAATCACCTCCCTCAGCAGCATATACAAAACCAGCCAGCCAGCATTCTTCTTTCTTGGCAGCAAAGCACAGAAACTGCCATTAGTGCTGCTGTTGTTAAAATCCCGCCTGCTCACAGCTAGCTGGAAATGATGATGTGAGCTCCTTGAGCTCAATTCCGACTGGCTGGTAGCGCTGACGTCATCACGCATGTGATGACGTCGCTCCGACAGCGCAAAAATTCAAAAAATAAAAAAAAACAAAAGCAAAAAAAATCGGAAATGAAGGGTGCCACTTGGGAATCGTGGCACCCCTTTCATTTGGACCCCAAAACTCGGTAAAAAACGAGTAATTCGGGACAGTTGGGAGGTATGTACTAAACACCCATAGTGCCTGTTAGAAAAATCACAGTCAAAGCAAATCCAGCTCCCTGGCTCACCAAAGACACCCTCTCCACAATGAAACTTAGGGACAGTAATTGGAAGCAATGGTCAGAGCTGAAATCCTCATCGCTCCTCCTTAAATACAAAGAACTAAGAAACCTCATCAAAAAAACACATTATTCAGGAAAAGAAAAAAGTTTATCAGGAAGTCCAATCTACCCACCACTCAAACCCTAAAAAATTTTGGCAGACCATGAACATGATTCTTCACCCAGGGAAAACAACTACTCCAAACCCTTTCCCCAATATAACACCTCTTGAAACTGCCACTTTACTTAACACTCACTTCATAGAGTCCATCTGTAAACTAATTCCACCTGTCCAAAACAAACACAACCCCCCAGCACTTGCCTCCCCTCTGCCTTTTCCCTAAAACCCATCTCCACTGCCTACATAAAATCCCTCTTGCTCAAACTCAAACCTTGTTCTCCCTCCTTTGACAACCTACCCCCACAATTACTCTTAGGATAGGATGCTTATCCCATCTCTATCCTTACAAATTGCTCTATCAAAGAATCCACTGTCCCTGAAATTTGGAAATCTTTCTACATCATTCCCCTTCACAAAGGAGGTAACTCCACAGATCCCCCCCAACTTTCAATCCATTGCTATCCTCTCACCTCTCAAAAATCCTAGATAAATGTATTCATAGACAACTTCTATAATACCTACTCCAGGAAAACCTCTTGACCCCCTCCCAACTTGGCTTCAGGCCTCATCACAGCACCTCCACAGCCCTTCTATCATTCACCCAGTCTGTTGTAGAGGCTAGAGACAACAATAAACTGGTGTTGTGCCTTTTTCTAGACCTTTCCAAGGCATGTGACACTGTCTCCCACCCTAAGTTCCTATCTAAATTATCCAATCTCAACCCCTCCTTCTCCATTATTCTCTGGTTTTCTAGCTATCAACAGACTACAGTCAGTTGGATGGCAAACTTCCTGCTCTACTTTCCTATCTATCCAAAATGGAATCCCTCAAGGATCCATCTTAGGGCCTCTACTCAAACATCTTTATAAATAATCTACTCTCCACCTGTTGCACATCTTCTCTGATTCAGTATGCAGATGATTCTACACTTGTTAACTGCTCTGATAACCTCAATGACCTCCACACCTGCAACCAGAGTTCTTTCAACACCACTGAACACTAGCTGATTGCAAACCAACTCATCCATAACCCTAAAAAAACTAAGTTACTTTGTTTCCTTCCTAAAATTATGTCCAAGCTTAGTGCCTCCTTCTGAATCACTTCCCTACACAACAAAATCCCACACCAAACTCCTATGTTTTACAATAGACAATCAATGAAAATCCAACCTTCACATTGCATAAAAAAAAAAAAAAAAAACAAACAAACAAAAAAACAAAAAAGAAAATCAAAAACTTGGTCTAATGTACAGAAACCAAAAAATATCTATCCACTACCTCGAGGACATCTCTTGCCCAAGTCTACCTCCTCTCCTGTCTACTGTGCTCATCCCTTATATTTACCTCCAAACCAACCTTATAGCTAAATTTGAACAAGCTTACAACCAAATTGCTAGATTTGCCTGTGACCTTCCCTACAAATCTCACCACTACCTCACTCTCAAACTTCTACGTTGGCTTGAATTCCATCAACTACTCCAACTATATCAGCTAAAAATGGCTCATTCACTAATTAACAAACCCACAAACTATCCCTCCCTGTCCATTCTTATATCCCTCTATACACCTACTCGTTCTCTCTGAAGCTCAGAACAATTCCCACCCAGCACTGAGAAACCAAACAAATCAATAGGCAAATTGCTCTATAAATGCTCAACAGCCCATACTTGAAATAAACGTCCCAGAATTTTCTTCATCTTTGTACCTGTTGATGTGTATATTGCATGTATGTCTGCCGATATATGGTGTTTATATTTCTAGTATTGTAAAAATATTGTATTCTTCCATTTATGTGGAGCTTTTCTCCTCGGGTCTAAACTGAAAACGCTTCATTGGCCCAGTTGGACTAACCCGGTTAATAAAGGACAAATAAATAAATCATTCAATAAGTTTTCTCTCTGCTCCACCCCCATACTCTAAACTAAATTCCTTTCATTCAATTTTAATAAACCTTCTCAGTTTTAATATAGTTTGAAATGAAATGAATAACAAACTAGTAAAGGGTCTACCATAATGACTTTCTTTCTCTCAATTGTACAATATTTTTGTCATAACACTTGGATTATCTTTCTACCCACACACACACACACACACACACACACACACGTAGTCTTAAAAAGTACAATTAAAGTCTTCTAGGACAGAGCAAGCATAACCACATTTATGACAATAATGGTGATATCCCATTCTTTTAATTCTGTATTCAACAACTTCTTTTTTAGTTTCTCCATCTAATGAATTGAGTAGTTCATTGGTCTCTTTTCTTAGGTGGTGTAGGAAACCCAGTGCCACCCTAATGTGGGTTGTACATTCTGTAGTGTACTCGACCACCTTCACTGGAAGTCCTCAGTCTCCGGGTGCACAATTTGTCAGGATACCTAGGAAAGCTTCCGAAGGGGATCCTGTGGTGCTGACATATACCCCACTCGCATCCAGAAGATGCAAACAGGACCTTGGCAACTCATTCCCTTTGCAGCAGGCACCCTTCCATCACTTAGAGTGCTTACTGGTAATGATGGCAGGCACTCCACCCCCATATATTCATGACAACCTGTTACAGCACATTCTTAACCAAATATACCGTTATTTCTCTTTTCTGACAATACTTTTGATAATGACATTTTCTTAGATTTTCAGATTCCTTTGTCTGTTTCCTCTCTTTAACCTTTACCGTGATTTTTTTATACAATGCGCTTCCTTTCTGCATCAAATCTCACCAAACACACAGTCTGCATAGTTCTATTATTTAGCCTCTTTTACAAATTATAATACTTTCTTTATATCATCTTCTCTAGTTACTACTAGATTTGTACCACCTGTACCTGTCAACATTATTTATTTTATATTTTCTAGGCTAAATGTTCTTAATATCTTTATCTTCCTTGCATTTTCTTAAGAACTGAACTGTATATTATTATATATAGCTAAACTATGGGGGCAACCTTGTTTCAAGACCCACCAGCCATTTAGACTTTCTTTACCTGTCACTTTCCTTATCCGAGTCATATAAAACTTATACAGATTGTTAGGGTACATCTACTTAGCCAATAATTATCTGTAAGCATCAAAGGTGAATTTTTGACCATGACAATATTATAAAATCCTCTACCAAGCTACTTTTTATTAAGCTACTATTTATTTTGTTATTTGTTTTCCATCTTTAACATCACTAGCTTAAAGTACAGATATTACAGCTCCTTCAAGTTACATTTTTGTGACAGCATATCTTAGCGCTGTGTAAGCAGCATTTAAGAAACAAATCTACTTCCATTTTCACTATATTCTCCCTTGCAAGTGAATACATTTTTATTACACCTTGTTAAAAACTTATTTGCAACAATTTATATTGTTACGTTCTGATATACTACTTCCAGTTCTGCCTTTATCGAAGATTGTTTAAACTTATGCAATGCAGATATGATGATCATCAATAACATGGTGCTACTGTTTGCTGTCTTTATTCTGTCTGATACTTTGAATTACTTACTGATAACTGGTGCTTACTCAAAAATGTGGTGCCCGAGTAAAAAGATATGGAAACAAAAAATCTGTAGATTACAAAATACATGACTGACAACTGACACATCTATCAGAAATATGTGTGTGTGTGTGTGTGTGTGTGTGTGTGTGTGTGTGTGTGTGTGTGTGTGTGTGCATGCATCTTGGGGGGGGGGGCAGTATAACCTCACTTTCTCAGGCTTACATGGACAATGCTTAAAGCCCCCCCATCCCCACCCACCATACTTCTTAACTTAGTATAATCCACTCCAAGGTCACTGCACCACAGGAAATGGGTGAACCCAAACCTTACAGACCTCAAACAAGGAAAGTTTACTTCAACCAAAGTCATATTTTCAAGCACTTGGCAATTTAACTTCTAACTGGACATTTATTTTACTCTTCTTCTTCTAATTTCCCAGTAAAATTGATAATTATATTTTATTACATAACTATTTATGCTCTCTGTTGTAACACCTAATTATCTGCTAATGGCTCACCAAACACAGATTCTTTAGCCTAGAGTATGTTTTTCTATTTATGAATTTTTCAGTAATGCTCAAGTCTTCAGTGCAAAGTGACTGACTCCTGACTCATCAAAATTATTATTAAATGAAATAGTGCTGGAAGTAGGGGTTAATGACGGTTTCCTCTTAGACAGAGTTTAAAATAAATTTTAACTTTACACCCGAAGGCTCAGCAATCTCAGAGTTAGAATATGTAGAAATGTAAGGCTGTGGATGGTGTAAAATGGACTAGATCTGCTGCAGTACTCCACAGGCTTATTTTGATAAGCTAGGAGTCATACCTCTCAACTGCACAGATTTTTGCAGAATCTCCAGATTTGTGTCTCATATTTCTGGCCTGTTTCTGATCAAATTGTGGTTTTCTGGCAAGTCGTTGAGGACTGCAGTCAGAAAACAATGGCATACATTTGAGTTTCAGACTTCATATCCTTCAGAAAATTCATGCTAATGCATAACCTGTTTTCTATCAACTTTCAAAGTTTGTAAGAGCAATAGTTAAAAGGTGTCCCTATTTTTAGGGCTTTGTCCCCCATTATTTGCACCTTTCTCCAGATTTTTTGCTTTAACAGGTTGAGAGGTATGCTAGGAGTCAATAAACTCTGCACAGACTTACAGACACGCAGTCTCTCTAGCCTTACAATTTTCATGTAGAAAAATGTTTTTCATTTACTCTGTACTCACCATCAAATCTAAATATGTTACATTTTTTTTATTTTCTGCTATGACAGATTGCAATGCAATTCCTCATACTGCAAGAACTTACTTTACTATCTGAAAGCTGTCTGTTATATAAAGTAATGGAACAACTTGAAACAAGTGGTTTTTGCAGGGGGATGCACCCTACCATCCACCTGAACATATACATACTAACTCCAAAGTCAAACAACATTAGGAAAAGAAAGAAAAATGACTAGAACAGCATACAGCTTCACTCTAACATGAGCCAGTGGGTGACTTTTGAGATACCAAGTAATGAGTACATACAGGGAAGCCTTATCTTTATTGCATCTTTTCATATTACATTCATTTGTCCTCACTACTAATGAATTACCCATCTTCATGTTTATAAGGTTATAAAAATGCTGCCAAGACATATATTTATATTAAATCTAGTAACTACTCAGTTTTTCTAACACTTTTCATATGTACCTTTTTCATACCTGACAGGCATTCACTTGCTCTGACCTACAGCTCTATTCTCTTACTTTTCATTAACTTTGTTTCCTTTTTTCAGTGTTTTGTTTTCCATAAACCATTTTATTTTCTGAGTACATAAATATTTACAACAGCTTTTCCCCATTTCAGCCACTAAGAGGTGACAGTACAATCACTGTTTGTTTGTGTCTTTTGGCTTTTCCCGGTTAGGAGTCGCCACAGCGGAACTCCAGTCCGCTAATGACTGGCAGTTGATTTTTACGTACCGGCTTGCCAGGCCTGACGCACAACCTTCAACAAAGGTACGCCCATTCACGCATGTCTCCACGCAGAAGATGCTCTAGCTGAGAATCGAACCGGACAGCGTCTTACTGTGAGGCGACAATGCTACCGCAGCACCACCACCGTGGGTCATATGACAGTACAATCACTAATTATTGCAAAACTGGCTTCATTAACAAATTCATATTTTGCATTCCTGACAACACTTTTGATTATTTGCATAACAATGCTTTTTCAAGACTTCTGTAAAAGTACAAGTCTCCTGCCCCCAAAATCCACAAACCCAAGCGCCCAGCTCATCAGCTTCTACTCTCCTTTTTCCTAGCTAAAAATGGAATGCCTTGCCCTCTACACTGAGGACCTGTGACAACCTAAACACCATCAAAACACAACTTCATTCCTACCTGTTTCGTCACAGAAAATGTAACTGCACTCTTCATCCCATACCTCCCAAGCTCCCCTCTTCCTTCTCTCCTGGCTAACCTTCATACCTTTCTAATTTCTCTCATAGACCTAGACTGTAAATGTAACTAATATCTACATCCAGCCTTATGCTCTATGCCTCTCATCCTCCTGGATAATTTCTTTAATATCTTAGTTGTTTTAGTGAATGATACCTATTCGACTGCCATTCTACCTGTTGTTTGTTGTAATACTACCTATTGACTGTAATGCAAATATTTTCTTTGTAATTCATTATGTGATGTAAACTTTGTATTGTGGAGCTTTTCTCCCCGGGCATCCACTGAAAATGGGCTCTTGAGCCTAGTGGACCTCCTCGGTCACCAAACTGGAATAAATAAAATAATAAATAAAAACTTAATTTGTATACATATTCAGTTCTATTCTGGAAAGCAAGGATATTTTTCTTTTTTCTTTTCTAATAGTAATAATAATAATCATTCAGTTATAACTGATCCAGCACTGCAATCATTTCTCCTTCTTCACTTTTCTGCTTTTTCCTGTTAGGGGTCACCACAACGAAACAATGGTCCACAGATTGGCAGTGCACTCACACCTAGGGCCAATTTAGAGTATCCAATCCACCTGCAGCATGTCTTTTGGATGTGGGAAGAAACCTGAGCACCCACAGGAAACCCACACGACTGCAGGGAGGACATGCAGACTCCACACAGAAGGCACCCCAGCCAAGAATCAAACCGGTGAGCCTCTTTGCTGTGAGGCAAGGACTGATATGAACAAGACAGGTTAGGAAACATAGCAATGCTGCTGGAAAACAAGGAGGTGTAATGCCCTCCACAGCAGATATGTACTGAATATAGTAAGAGATCTGTAAAGATGCCTCCAGTCATAAGTAACTGTTGGGAGTTCCCCTTTCGATATACAGAGTTCAGCACATTTGAGAATTTTCCCTAGCTCCCAAACTTAGGGGTGGTTTTGCCTGTGGTCAGTTCACAGCTTTTTACCACAAAATGGACTAGGACGGTGTGCTGAACCATCTTGCACCAAAGTCTGTCCACAACTGCAGTGAGTGAACACACAAAGCACAGAAGGAAAATAATGCAAAACCATATACCTGTCTAGTCTGTAGTAAAATCCACTGTCACATACTGGAGAGACACACACAAACTGGGGAAATTAAGCTAAGAGACAGACCATTTAGATACATGGGAAGACTGAAACAGTAATAATCACTTACTGGAGTCAGCTTCTTCACAGATTAACAGACATAGTGAATACTTATTTATATCAGTTGCATCCAATTTTTGAGGCCTACTGCACTGGGTAACTTGGAAATAATTCCAAACAGCACAAGGTAAACTGCTAAGCGATGTTGGAGGTGGAAGGAGGCCACACAGCTAGGGTCCATGTCCAAGTACATAAAAATAAATCAGTCAGTACCTTTGACAAAGAAACGGTTTATGTTGTTTCACCAACTGCACAAGGAAATAAAAAAAATAAAAGTTTGTTTTTTATCACACCAGATGTCTTGTTTATTGTCTTTTTATGTGAAACATTTTTTTTACGTGTACCTGCGATGTAATAATATTCCGTGTAATACACACACACACTTATATAATATTTAAGCCAGCCCAAGAAGACAGCCTGAATGAAGACAATTGTTGGCGCTTTTGAAGTTTTCACTATAGCTACAGCATAATTCAGTAAGAATGTTGCAAAATGGGATAGATTTAGAAAAATCTATTTGTTCTTAAGAGACTGCAAGTGTATTGTTGGTTTAAAATGACTTCATTCATGGTAAGCACTGGTAACCTTTAAAAAATAAAGGTTAGACATATCAGTAATAATAATTTAAAATAACCCAGATACACAGGTACGTACTTCGCAGTAAAGGTACTGATTTACACCTTAAAACCAAGTGTTTCCATTAAGAAAACACATGTTTAGAGGAAATACAAGACAGTCAGTCTGCAGTCTCCAGACTTGGGAGAAGATGATGAAGTCAATAAACTTTCACAACACAGTCATTGTGGATTAGAGTTAACTGAAAGATGTTGGCTGCAAATGGGGATTACTTTATAAAACTACCAAAGAATGCAGATGCGGTAATAAGTAAACTCCTCTTTATCAGAGGTAAAGTATAATAAAAAATATGGCAGCAGTTTTCACTGCGGGAACCCACAGTTCTATGCATCTACTTACAGTACTGTGAATCTCACAAATTCTTACACAGTAAAGAGCTGTTACATGATTATCGTCTGTAATAATTCCACGCTTTGTATCAGGGCAGTAATGACTGATGGGTTTTACTTCAACCCTTGACTTTTCAGAACTACATACTGTAGTGTTAAACAGTTTAAAGATTTGGAAGAACAAAGATACTTTTTTAAAAAACATTTTACTTGAGGGAAACTGTAGCCTTCAATATTTTTGGCAAGCTTCCCAGACAGAAAACTTGGAATCTTAGAAGTCTATAAGGTTCTAGTCTGTCAACTGGTAGTCAGACATTTCCTGTTTTAAAATAAATAGCCATTCTTTAATGAAACTAATCTTAAAATACTGTGGTTCATGATAAAAGTGTAATATATTAAATATTTACCTAGACAGTTAAGCATTCAAATTGAAAATTGGATATATTTGAAAGAACTGACTAGGAACTGTAGCGAGCATCTGCGACAAAGCATAATGACAGCTCAGCATCTCATCTTAACATCTGGAAATGAACATGCTCATGTCATTTTGAAACAATTACTATTGTTCAATGTTTTTACATAAAAGTCTGTTGTCTGAGCATCTGTTACTGTTGTCTGACATGGAACCTTTGCAAATGAAATAATAACTCTGTTTAAGGATGTATTCCAAGAAATAATGATGAAATTAATTAGATAAATGGCTCAACATACAAGGCCGTCTGGATGATGTACTTGATGACTTTCACATTCTTAATATATTGTAATACTAGTAAGAACCATATCATCAAACATTTAATTAAACTGTGCCTCCTTCACTTCCAATGTACAGCCTGTGTTTCTGGAGACATAAATATTATTTCCTAAGGGTGAAGCTGGGGCACTGCAAATCAGTGAGGTAATGCACTTTTCCACTTACTGTATTCGCTATAGGAGTCAGATGAAACTCTGCAGCACTGGAAAGTCTAGAACTGAAAATTAGTTTCAGTTGCTATTATTATGAAGTGTATGGAAAGATAAACAGAGGTACTGCTGCAGACAGGAAAGCTGAAATACAGTGAAAAATATCACGCTTACATTAGCACTTTAAGTAAAGGTATATTTGCTGTAGTAAGCCTGCAAACTCTGTCTATGGAGTAGCCTTCTAGGTAAAATATTGAACTGTATATGAAGCAAGCCAGATCTGAGCTGCTATGCTGTAACTCAGCCTCTTAGTTTTCTAAAACATTAGAGATGAAAATTAACCATTTCTCATCTACTTTAGCTCACAAAATACTGTACTAGTGAAGGAGCAGTTCAGCAAGGTCACTGGCAGACTAACACACTCACTCAGTTAAACAAGGAAACAAATGAATGTCTGCTATATCCAGCACAAATTATTCATCTAACCACATAGGCTCCACAAATAAACATTTGCTTCTTTAAGCTACTTATGTTTTCATGCTGTAAAATAAGAATAAAAGTGGAAACTCCAGATAGTTTATCAGATATAGGCATGGGCATTTAGCACAGATCAGCACTAAAAGACAATTCATATTCCTAAGAGCCAGTAACTACAAGGTTCTTTAATTGGCAGATTCAGACAGTAGGACAGTATATGAGCACAAAAAGATGCAAAAAAAAAAAAAAAAAAACTATGGTAAACACAGTCTGTCTGAACATTGCTCTCTGTTTCTATATAGTTCATATTTCTTTGTCCCACTGCATTTCACTCTCTCTCTCAGGCATTCTTGAACCCCTTTTTCAACTGCTCCTTCTGGCAGTTCATTATACAGTTTCTTCACCGTTCCACAAAACAATGCCTTAAATCAGCTTAAAATAGCCTACTTTTCAGCTGCTAGCCATGCATCTTTTTGTGTTTTTCCCTCTCTGACCCACATATAACTGCCTTTGGTCTTTTAAGATGGGTCTAGGCTAGACTGCTGGCCTAATAAGTAAGTGAAAAGTAGTGGGGGAGTATAGTAAAATATAGTATGTTTTTTTTAAAAAGGAAGGGAAACAAATACACGTTGCACACACATTCTCCTCATTGCAGAGTTTTATTTTTCTCCCCTACAAATAATCCTTACCATGACACATACAAATAGCACAACATACACGTTTCTTCTTCTGTGGCATTGTTATGCTGCTCATTTCATTACGGTGTGCCATGTTGGGTTTGCATGAATTTCAGGATACTCTCTTTATGAACTTAACTCTTTGGCTCTTACTTCATAGTGATGAATGCATTTTAATTTTGTTCCCCAGGAAAATGCACAGGGTATATGTAGCCCTGTTCTTTCTCTATCAATGGTGTCGTAATCCTGAGTCTGGGAGATTCAAAGCTCTTTTACTGTATAGTGTTAGTCACAGCTGAAACGAGATGAGGCTGGAATTTTCAGAACACTGACACTGCTGGCTGAGATGACAAATGAAGTGAGGGAGAAGTGTTGCAGAACATTTCACAAAAAGCAGTGTAATGTAAGCTTTTTCTGTAGCTGAAAGAAAGGACACATAAAAGAAGCAATAACCCAAACCTGTGAGAGGTACGGAGAAAGCTACCACTGACACTTTGACCCGAGATTCATGAATAAAATAAAAAAGAGGTAGTCGATATAATAGCGTTATCTGGGCGAACACAGTGCACAACAATAAACAGTAAATCTTACTCCAAAAAAATTACACTAGTCTATCTACCTCCTTCAAGTCTTTTTGTGGCCAAACAAATTACAATATTAAAATGAATAACTACATGAAGTGTTGTAGGGACATTAGTACTTAAGTTTCTGGCCACAGGTTTTTCTTCTCAGACCCCACTCCTGTCTTTGTTGTGTTAATTATCTTATTATTAATTCTAGGTGAACAAAACACATATAAAACAACAAAAATGTGGAAATGAGTCATCTAACAATAAGGAATGTCCTACATAAACAGGGACAGTGATAACCCTAGATAAAATTATTGCACTTTCTTATTAGGAATGTCTGGTGGCATACTTACACCAAAGCATGATTTACTCCAAACAGACGCGCAAAGTAGTAGATAAGAAAATTAAAGACCTGCACCGAAGTACTGAGTCAAAAACTGTTTAATTTCTGCTGCAACAAAAATACTTGCTAGTACCATTAAATTATCAGTCTTAATACAGACAATGTAGCAGTTAAGTTACTCTGTCAGCATGACATGGAAAAGATGACCTTCATTACACTGGCCATAGGTGTCAAAAGATTTGTAAACAAGCATTTTGATCATTAGTTGAACACTCTAATTTTATTTAATGTTAAAAACACTGAGCTCAGATCATTTACAGGGATGAACTGAGACAATATTCAGTAAATAAGACAAAAGTTGAGTAAAAGACCTTTATAAAACACCAACAAAGCTTTCAGGTTTAACAACCCTTTTTCAATGCATAACATCAGGTACAATAAAACACGCCCATTTATACAAACTATCTAGCATGTGACCTACAGCCATAATCACATGATAGTAAAGCATTAACCTTATATAAACATCTAAAAATCTAAGAATCTATATATATACACACATTAAAAACATACACACATTAAAAACATCCAAATGTGTGTATATATATAGATTCTTAGATTTTTAGATGTTTATATAAGGTTAATGCTTTACTATCATGTGATTATGGCTGTAGGTCACATGCTAGATAGTTTGTATAAATGGGCGTGTTTTATTGTACCTGATGTTATGCATTGAAAAAGGGTTGTTAAACCTGAAAGCTTTGTTGGTGTTTTATAAAGGTCTTTTACTCAACTTTTGTCTTATTTGGATTCTTCTGGACCTGTTTTTGCAATTGAAACAATATTCAGTAAGCCAACACAAAAATTCATGAACAGACAAGTATTAATAAATGTCAAAGACAAATGAAAGGACAGCAGAATAATGTACACTAGCAACACTAACTTGTAAGCTGTGAAACAACAACAAAAAAACAGCAGTACACAAATTCAGGTTAAAGAAAACAAAAAGGACAGTGAGAAGGGTTAAAAAATGAATGCATAAGCATTTACGTCTTTGTTAATGCAGTGCATCAAGAAGACAGAAGCACAACTTGCATATTGTCTGTGAGATGCTTCTAAAAAAAGTAGGTAGAGCAATACTACCAAACACTTATCTTATATAAAAGAATTTTTGACAATTAAGGTACAACTAAAGTAAAACACTACTGTTGACTTAAGATTTCTCTGTAGTGAAGGAGGATGCAACAATCCCACAGATATATTGAATTACTTGAGCAAGAAAATTCAGAAAGCTCTCCGAAGATGAATGGACTGTAGTCTGTTAGCTGAGCTCATCCATACTAAATCTAAAAGAATGTTAAATTAGTTCATGAATTCATCATCTGATTACCTGCTTTATAAACTTCAGTATCATAGGTGACTAGGGCCTACTTCAGCACTTAATGGATGCAAGGCAGTGAATAAGCCAGGAAAAGATGTCAGTCTATGATAGGATGCTCACATACTCATACACAGCACATACATCTAGGGACAATTTGGTGGGTTTCTAGTTCACTTATATTATAATGTGGGAGGAAACCAAAGCATCCAACAAAAACTGATATGACAAAAAGGAGGGAATGAAAGTTCTACATAAAAAGCATTGCAGCTGAGAACACAACAGGAGAGCAAAAGCATTGTGAACAGCGATACTAAGCCCAGCACCGCTATGCCACCCAGTTAAGACTTTATTTCCTTCTGTTTCCTTTGCTAATCTATCTGTTCTACTACAAGCGTTGGGTAAGTTATTCATAGCTGATTTCTTTAGTGACAGGAGGATAATGTCACCAAACAAGAGGAATACTATTTCGGCAGGATTTTCACAATGTCTAATGACCTTAACTCAGAAACAGAATACACTTCTATTTAATATCAGTTTTTCCCTACAAAAACAGATGAAATTAATGTCTGAAAACTACTGTTAAGAAGTATTTAACTTCAAAGAGCAATGTAAGAAAAGAAAATCAATGTACAAATGAAAACTGTCGACTTTAGCTAGAGATCCTCGTGCTGAAATTCCAAAATGCCATTTTCCTTCTATTTTCCTAATAAAGACAAAGTACAACTAAAGTCGGTAATTTACAAAAAGAAAACATCTAGACTTCAGTCTCTGCTACAACTGTAGTCTCTTGCAACATAAAAATTGTGGGAAAAGAACTTCAAGTGAAGAAATCTACAGACCCTAACATCACCAAAGCTCCACCGGAGCTCCAGGTACAGAGGTATGATCAAACAATTTTCAGAGATTGTTGTTAGACAGCCACAGGTATACCTAAACAAGTACTTTTGTGTAGGAATATAATGGAATTTTATATTAATTTCCAATTAACTTAGTTCACCAGATAATAAACAGCTATTTTGTATTGGAATACAAACTGTAATTTTTTTAAATGTAAGCAAATTGTTATTTTTTATATAATTAGTATTTTGTAAAGGCACCCAACAGGTCAGACTTCAAGAGACATAATTTCGCCCTCCAATTTCAATGGACATTTTCAGAAACATTTAAAACAAAAGATGAACGCACTAAATAAATTGTCTCTTGAAATCTGATATACTGGATGTTTTTTGAGTAAGTTGTGCTTGCAGCATACCAGGATCCGTTGATTTTTCCTGTGTAATTACTTTTTGACCATGCAAGAATCTAAGTTAAGTAAAATAATTAAGGAAAGATTCATGTTTTTTTCATTGTAATGAAAAAGTCTTGCCAGCTTTCTATTTAATAATTATTTACCACTCTTGTTGAATCAATAACCTTCATACTTTCTTCCTTTGCTACAGATAAGTGATCTGTAAAATTGTTTATTCTCAAAAGCTTCAGTATACTAAAGTAAAGTATATTAAAGAAACTAGATATTAGATGAAAACTTACAAATTGTGAAACATAAAAAGCATTGTGCAATTTTCATTGTTTATGTAACTTTCATTACTTAAATATAGTAAGAAGGTTTGATGTCAGAATACAGGAACTCAAGGTGCAGCCTATGTAACACCATCAGTGTGGTTGCAAAATATATTGACACATTATAAGAATATTAACAGTTGTGTGTATAGAATTATGCACCCTTTATTAACTAAAAGATGGTTTGTGAACCAAAATAAACAAATATATAGAAAAATTAGAGTAGCTGTTTATAAGGTATGATATCATGATCCTTAAGGGTATGGACTTAATTGTCCCTACAAATCCTTTATTGCAATAAAAAGGGCAGGTAATATAATCCCTCCCCTTCTTTTCACTCTCTCCTGTCACTTCTTCTCTTTCACTTTATTGCATTTAACTAATTTATGAATATCGATCTCAAAACACAGCAGCACGCTTTCAACTAGCGAAATATCCAAACAACAAAAACCGATGGCAGCACAAGGAATGAAGTTCAAGGTTTAATCCACAAGTTCAAAACAATTCTCCAGATAAAAATCCAAGCCAAAAGTGAGCGCTTTCGTCTCCTACAATGGAGACTTCTTCAGACTAATGGCTTCAACATAAGCAAACACATTTAAATACTAAAATAGTAGTCAATTAATTGACAATTAGCAATTAAAAGCTTAATCAGCTGTTTTTAAAACAACAGTCAGCACATACTGACACATGCCTCTAAAAACATTCCCTAATGTTTCAGTCCCTTCCTTTTTAAATACATTATAAATTCTTCTCTGTTAAGTCCTGGGGGAAAACATGCATTTAACCAAACCTGCCAGCAGTATTCCAACCATCTTAATTCTTCTTCTACATTTATAGTTTTAACATTTGGATGCACTGAATCTAATACTATGCACTTAAAGTTGATTTTACATTTATTTTCAACATAATGCTTGCCTATAGCATTCTTTACATCACCTTTGCCTATAGCATAACGGTGCTCAGAGATTCTCCTATACAATTCCATTTTTGTTCTACCTACATAAAAGGAACTACATTCTACACATATTATTAAATAAACATTTTTGGATCTACATGTAAATCTGCCAGGGACTTGTACTAATGTTTTACCAAGTGTTTGCTTATGTTGAAGCCATTAGTCTGAAGAAGTCACCATTGTAGGAGACGAAAGCGCTCACTTTTGGCTTGGATGTTTATCTGGAGAATTGTTTTGAGCTTGTGGATTAAACCTTGAACTTCATTCCTTGTGCTGCCAATGTTTTTTGTTGTTTGGATAATTTATGAATATGGTGTGCAAAATATAATGTAAAAAGCCAGTAAGGCTGCATGAATTGATGTTTATAATATGTATCAAGTATTTTATAATGAATTGGTAAATTTAAATTTAAATGCTGTGTGTAATATTTATATTAATGTGGTGCCCCGAAGTTTTGTTAATTTATATGATTTTAAAAAAGAGACCCCACTGTAGTAATTCATAGTCTTCATAGAAGGCAGTAAGTTGAATTGCTAAAGATACTATAGACTAAATATGTAAATATATAAAAGAACTCAAACACACTTTCTGTTGGCTTTTTCAAGTCTTTGTGGGTGTATCGTGCCATGACTTTTGTTAATTAATGTGATTCAAAAATGAGAACCTAGCAACAATTCAGAGTCTTAAGAGAAGGCAGTAAGTTGAGGAACTAAAGATTCTGCTGAATAAATATGTCAATAAATAAAAGGACCAGGAACATTCTTTTGATTGACTTTTTGAAGTCTTCATGAGGTGCATGTTTGGCTTGGCTGTTATTGCCAAAGTGTGCAATTCAACACTGTACAGAAAGGAAGTGCTTAATGTAGCATAAGACATCAGGTTCTAAATTACATATGCCTTTTAACAAGGCATACAGGAGCTTGGCTAATGGAACACAAAAATCTAATTTTAGCTGGCTGCCACTGAACTGGAAAGTAGTTCCAACAACTACTGGTAATGCTAGTTTGTAACCAAATTATCAGTAACCATTATTTTTAAACTATATCCTAAAAATAAATTTACTACAAAGATGAAAAACTGAGGTAAAAAAAAGTGTAATAGTACTGCTGTGGTGTTAACGTAGAGTGGATTTAAACATGTTCTACGCAGAACTGGGAAAAACAAAAGTTAAGTACATACCATAATACACTAGATCAGCATTTTCTTCTGTCTGGCCCAATGTATGTGTTACCGGATCTGATCTGATCAGACATTGACTGTATGTAGGACAAGACTCCAGATAGGTCCAATGTGGTCAATCGAGAGCCTCAAAATATGACAAAGCAAAGGGATCAGATGGAGGGAAGGTTGAGTCAGAAAGAAAAAGATAACACAGATCTAGCATTACGGTAAGTACATAATATTTGCATCTGATGTTGTTTTTCCCATCTGCCTCATATGGACAGATTCCCTAGTTACTAGACCTTCAGGCTGGTCTCAATGAAAGATATTCCGAAGGATGGTGGAGCCAAACGATGAATGGGATCTAGACTGCTGGTCCAACTTGTAATGGGAAACAAAGGTATAAACTGTAGTCCAAGTAGCTGCAGCAAAAATGTCATCTAAAGGTACTCTGGCAAATAAAGCTTCAGATGAAGTAACATCTATAGTCAAATGGGTCTTAGGTCTGTGAGGAAGGGATAGACCCTTCACTTTATACACAAAAGTTATACAATCAGATAGCCACCAGGACAGAGTGACTTTTGATACCCAATTTGACTCGTGAAAGAGAGACAAAAAATTATCAGTTTTCCTAAAACTTTCAGTACGAGGCAAATAAAATCTCAATTGATGGTAAACAACCAGCAAGTGTAACATGTATTCCCCTTTGTTTGAAAAATTTGGAAAGAAAACTACTGGCAAGGCCGTTTTAGGAAGAAAATTAGAATGGTTCAAAGAGATGCCCTACCCTTGTGAAAAATCAGATAAGTAGGTTTATATGACAATGCCTGTAACTCTGAAAGTCTCCTAGCTGAAGTAATAGCCACCTGAAAAATAGTCTTCAAAGACAGAAACTTTACTTCCACTGAAGCTGCTGTTTCAAAGGGAGGTCTAGTCGAGGCCTGAAGCAACAAGGTTATGTCCTAAGGAAGAACTGGGTCCATTAGTAGTTGTCTGAGAAAGTAGGTTCACCACAAAAACACGTCGGACAATTTCAGTGAAGCAATGGTCTGGTAGAAAAATAGCATCGTCCTGAAATAACCCTGCCAAAAAATCCAGAATAGAAGGTAGAAGAGCCAAAAAAGTTTCTAGCCTTCTGGAGGAGGTCCAGATAGCAAATCCCCACTGCTTGCTACTGTAAACCTTCCTGGTGGCTGTTTTTTGTAAAGTATGGAGCACTGAAGAAGAAAAGTCTGTCATTTCTGGCCATCAATGAACCAAGAGGTTTCTTTGATGTTCCAAGTAAGACAGATTGGACAGGTAAGACAGAAGATCTTGAAATGGATCCAGCACACAAACAGGGTGCTTCAGATAAGATCAAAGGAAGGGGAACCAGATTTGATGAGGCCAGAAGGGGGTGAACAGGATCACATTTACCTTGCAATGAATTGCTTTCTGAAGAAGCTTAATTATAAGGAGAAAAGGTGGAAATGCTTAGAAGAGACCCGTGGGTGAGGGAGGCAAGCGAGAGTAACTATGTCCCTCACTAGCTGTTCCACAGAAATCAGGACAAAGCAGCTGCTGCACTATGTGTTGAGAGGGGATGCTAAGAGACTGCAGCAAGGCTGGGCCCAGTGACTGAACATTGTGGTAACCACTAATGAGGCAGAAGAATGGACCTGCTTAATGTGTGCTAAAACACTGGAACAGAAATGTGCATTGCTTCTAGAAAGCATTGAGAATACATCAACCAATGCCAAACTCTCATGGCTTCTCAACATAGCCTCCTCATTGTTGATGCACCAGACCCCTGTCATTTTGTCTGGATGGAAATCACACCCTTGGAGGGGGGGGTCCTGAAAAATGTGCAATGCTAGGAGGACTGCCCTCATCTCCAAGATACTGATGTGAAGCTTGGTCTCTGAAGTTGACCATGTGCCTTGAACTGCCTTCTCTTCAATATGCTCTGCTCACCCCAGAAGGGAGGTGTCCATGGTCACTGTGGCACTGGTGGGTTGAAAAATGAATGGATGAACAAAAAATGCAACTGGTGAAGTCAACCACCAGTGAATACGAAGCCTGCATAATGGTGTTAGACAATCTGGAAACTGCATAGGCTGATACAGCATGGACCACTGGACAGTACGGTACACTGCAGGATGTAAAATCTGGCCTGAGGAGCTAGTGTAACTGAAGAAGCCATCAACCCCAGTAATTGGACAGGCATTGCTGGGGGTGTTGAAAGAAAAAGGACCTTGGAAGCTTGCCAGTGTAGAGGTAGACAGAGTTTGTGAATCTAGAAATTTGGCAATTTGAGAAACCATGTCTAGGTGGCAACTTATGAATTCTATCATCTGGAGCAGTGTCAGCTGGCTTTTCTTCAGATTGACAGTAATCCCTATTTGATGATAAAGGAGGAGAATGAAGTCCGTTGTCTGAACAAGTAGTTCAAGGAGTTTTGTTATTGACTAGGGTTGCTTCCTTTTTTTTCATATATGCTGCCCACTCTATAGCTGTTTGCCTTTTCTAAGTGCTTAAATATCAGATTTACAGACTATCTTGTGTAGCAAAGAGTGGGAACTAACAGATAGGCTTACTACCTGTCCTTCTAACATCTGTAAACCTACA
The DNA here is from genome assembly GCF_019279795.1 of Protopterus annectens. Taxonomy (NCBI): domain Eukaryota; kingdom Metazoa; phylum Chordata; order Ceratodontiformes; family Protopteridae; genus Protopterus; species Protopterus annectens. The sequence goes on from NC_056739.1 coordinate 1,191,024,325, forward strand.
TCTCAGTAACCCCACATTTGCATGCAAATATATATCTTTTATAGGTTCATAGGTACTAGGCTATCGGCCCAAGGGCCTACGTAAGCCTAGCCAGCAAGATTTCATGGCTTACGCCACCCAAGAAAGTTATTTTCCTGTACCACTGTCAAGCAGAGACACAGAAGTTATCCCCAGGGTGCATTTCCTATTTCCCATCCACTCATCAAGATTTTTCTTGAAGATTGCTAATGAAGAACTTTGCTTGACATAGATGGGTAGCTTGTTCCAGAGTATAGGAAGTCTCTAGGACAGGAATCTATCCCTCCAGCGTGTCCTGTTTATTGTGGTGACAAGGTTTAGGTCCCTAGAGCGTGTAGCTCAGAGGGATTGGGATTTCTTTAGGTGTAGCATGTCCAACAGCTCTGGGTTTGACATAGCTTTACATGTTAGGCAGAGATCACTGCAGAGTAGGCGATGTGCTACGGAGTAAAGCTGGAATTGTTTGAGGCGGTCATTGCAGGGCATTTGTTTGAGGCCAGTAATCCTCTTTGTGAGATATTTCTGTGGCCTTTCCAGCTGCTGCAGATGTTTTGTGAGGTACATTCCAAAAGGGGCATTGTACTCTATAATGGGTCTAATCAGTGACGAGTAGAGGGGAGCAATGACCTCTTTTTTCCTGGATGAGAACCCTTTTATGATGAGGTGTGCCACGTAGAAGGACTTCCTGACTACTGTGGCAATGTGACTATCAAAAGAGAGACTACTGTCCACCTGAGTCCCAAGGTCTCATCACGCATTCAGTACTTTTTACTGCGGAAGCCACCATTTTTGTTTTTAGTAATCCAAACTTGCATATCTGCACATATCTCCTGTAAGCGTATTGTCCTGTTTAAAGGATATAATGCTGAAATGCACAACCTGTGAAATACAGTGCACTACTCGTTTGCCAAACATTACTTAATGTGGATGAGTATAGACAAATAGTGCTGTACCTAACTAGTTCAACCATCAAGAAATCCTTAACTTTTTTCTCTCTCTCCCAGTGAAACAAGCACATGCAAGTCTGACTGCTACTGCAAATTTAATCATATCCCACTGCCTAAACAACTTGCACAGTTGAATTTCACCTGCAGTTGTCAAAAGTGCACAAGAAACAAATACACTGAGTTAAATCTATGTAAGGCAATTTCCAAGACTCAAACTAATAACTTAATTTAAGTCTACTGTGTATTGTTTTGTAGTGTTGAATCTGCTGGAAGGATATCCCCACTCCAACTTACTCACCCACACTTACAGGCCTTTTACTGCTGACTGTGAAGCTACATTAACACTTCAGAATATTTTACTCTTATCAGTATAATATATCCCTGGAAAGACATTGAAAAGACCATAACTATAAAATTATATGCTGTGACTCGAGACAAGTATTTAGAGTTCAGACACCTTGTCTTTGTATCCATGAACATCCTACCTCACTGATTGTTTATGGTGGTAAACCATCCCAAGGGGGGGCTCTTCCCACTCCATTCACTTTGCTCACTCTGCTCCCCTGCCCTTCCTCCATATCCTGCCCTCCCCCAGCACCTCTACTCTTATCCTAAGCAAATCACTCCCCCTCATTCCCATGATACAATTAAACACAACTCTACCTTGTCCACACCCACATTTCATGCAAACCTTACTTTCTCTTATTTAGCCAAAGTTATCTGCACTCCCTTACATCCATCACCTTGAATTATCATGCCCTCTATTACAATTCTTTGTATATTGCTCTACTTTACCATCACAATACAATCACCACCTCAAACTATCTTACATTAACTCTAGGCTTACCACCTTCTCTTCTGCTACACACACACATCTCTCCCACCCATCCTTATCACAAACTACAAAGCAAAACACATAACCACATTGTCAAAGCCCACTGTGAAGTCAAAACATTTCCAACCTTACCTTCAGCTGCACACATATCACATGATAACATAATCTCTATTTACACCGGATATTACATTCAAATACACAAATACCACTTTTACTATTTTTAAACCCACTATCACAGTTGACATGCTCCTCGTAACTTGCCTAACCTCTTTACTCTTGATACTCAACCTCGCTACAGCTATATCTTCGCAAACTTCCCACATACCAATACACATCAACAACCCCCTCCCCAATAAACAAAACAGCTTCTCACATATCTCCTGCCAGATTTTTCCCTATACCCTCCCATATTATTCAAGACACAAACTGACGACCTATGAAACCACACTTTACACCACTACCATCACCTAGAAATAAAAAACACTTCCCATGGTACACATTCCTCATTAACTATCTACTCAAATGTGGAGACATACATCCTAACCCTGGCCCTCCTTCTAATCCTAACTACAAGAGTAACCCCAAAGATTTAAACATACTTACACTTAACCTTAGAAGTATATGTAATAAAACAGCCCCACTGCAAGCCTGGATTGATCAAAATAAACCTGACATACTAGCCCTTACCGAAACATGGCTACATGCCAGTGTAAAAGACTCAGAAATAATTCCTCCAAACTTTGCAATAACCAAAAGAGATAGATCTAAAAAAAAAGGGGGAGGGATAGCACTTCTATATCCCTCTACGCTCAACATCACACCTACACCAGTAATATACCCATCTTTTCCAATGCTGAGGTACTAATCTCTTTTTTGAACCTCAGCATATCAAAAAGAATTTGCATAATAGTAATATATATCCCACCAGGTAACAATATACCAGTGTTGGAAAATATTTTTTCCTGGACATCCCAAACAATAAACCTTGAAACAATATTCTTAGGAGACGTAAATATAGATTGGCAAACCATAGCTTCCAACTCCCCCACAAATATTTATTTATGTATTTATTTTCATTTTATTTTACATTTAACTGGGAAAGTCCGACTTGGAATGAGCCAATTTTCAGCGGAGGCCCAGGAAGAAACACTCCAGATGCATGTCTTTGTAACGTGGGAGGAAACTGGAGCACCCGGAGGAAACCCAGATGAATGCAGGGAGGACATGCAGACTCTGCAAAGAAGGTACCTCAGCCACGAATCGAACCGGAGAACCTCTTGCTGTGAGGCACCACTGTGCCATCCATAGTAGTAGTATAATAGTATAAATAGTAGTATAGTAGTATAAATCTGCATGTTTTTTTCTCAGCCTATCAATACTCCAACAAGAAACAGCAAAGATCTTACCTGCCAATCCACCCTAGACTGGATTCAAGTATCCACCCTGCCAATTACCCCTCTTCCGGTACACTGTCTAGCTCCCTGAGCGATCTACTAGCTTACTCCCTTAGAACAAACTCCCAACAACTAAGAGTACACACTACAAAATCAGTTAGGAACTCAGCTAATTTTTGTCAGCATAAATTTAACAATCTCCTACAGGAAACAGACTGGACACCCCTTAATGATGCTATACTTAACACCTTCCTTCACATACTTAATACACTAGCTCCCATTCGTATGAAAAGAGTCAAAAAGAAGTGAGCACCATGGCTTTCTAAGGAATGTAAACACCTGATGAAGCACAGGGACCTTGCCTGATCAACCTGTAAACAAAACAAAAGTGAACAAAATCATGTTAGTTTCAAAGCACTACGTAACAAAGTGACAAAACTAATCAACAGAGATAAGAAGTCATATTATTCCCAGCTTCAACTCCAGCATAAAATCAACCCCAGTAAATTTTGGCATGCCATTTCTTCTCGACTTAACCCTGGAAGAAATGGGGAACACACCCTATCACATGATACCCCTCTATCACAAACAGCCGAAAACTTTAACAAGCACTTCATAAAATCAATTTTGGACCTACTAACCAACACCCCTAATGCTGGACCCCCCACCCTTCAACCTATTCAGACACCAACCCCAGATCATCAACTACTTCTAACCCTGTCATTACTAACCCCCATACTCAACAATGTGTCATACAAACGCCATTCTCATTTCAGCCCATACCCACTGACACCATTAAGAAACTGCTACAAAAACTAAAACCCTGCTCTACTTCAGCTGACAATCTCCCCCCATACTACTTCAAACTGGCTGCTAACTCAGTCGCCTACCCAACCAGCATCCTTATAAATAGGTTTTTATCTGAATCTGATGTACCTACCATATGTTAACAATCTCACATCACCCCCATCCACAAAGGAGGCACCTCTTTTGATCCATTCAGTTTCCATCCTATATCCATCTTATCACTCATATCCAAAATTTGAGAGAGAGGTATTCATCAGCAGGTAATGCAATATCTATTGCAAAACAATCTTTTAACCAAAACCCAACATAGCTTCCGACCTAGCCACAGCACAGCTACAGCCCTATTATCTTTTACAGACACTGTGAAAAAGGCCAGAGATGCAGGATGGTATACAGCCTCAGTATTCCTTGATCTCTCCAAGGCCTAGGACACAGTGTCTCACCCCTTAGCTTGGCAAGCTAAGAACTTGGTTATATTCAACTGGACGTATAAGAGAATTTAAGTACCTTTTTATGCACTTTTTCTTTTAAAAAATACAGTATTTAAATTGATTTAAACTGTGTATGAAGGAGTGTTGAAGGAATTTTTAACTGGTTATTCTGCTCTTCAGTAACTTGAACTAAAAGCTAGTGTTGGCTGAATTTTGTTATTTGCTAGTAATTACAGGTGTGGGGGTAGCCACATTCAGTGATTTCCTGTCCTTGCATATTTAAACTGGTGCATGTGAAATAATTCCTGCTTTAAAACTTCAGCTTGGCAAGCTAAGAACTTGGTTATATTCAACTGGACGTATAAGAGAATTTAAGTACCTTTTATGCACTTTTTCTTTTAAAAATACAGTATTTAAATTGATTTAAACTGTGTATGAAGGAGTGTTGAAGGAATTTTTAACTGGTTATTCTGCTCTTCAGTAACTTGAACTAAAAGCTAGTGTTGGCTGAATTTTGTTATTTGCTAGTAATTACAGGTGTGGGGTAGCCACATTCAGTGATTTCCTGTCCTTGCATATTTAAACTGGTGCATGTGAAATAATTCCTGCTTTAAAACTTCAGCTTGGCAAGCTAAGAACTTGGTTATATTCAACTGGACGATAAGAGAATTTAAGTACCTTTTATGCACTTTTTCTTTTAAAAATACAGTATTTAAATTGATTTAAACTGTGTATGAAGGAGTGTTGAAGGAATTTTTAACTGGTTATTCTGCTCTTCAGTAACTTGAACTAAAAGCTAGTGTTGGCTGAATTTTGTTATTTGCTAGTAATTACAGGTGTGGGGGTAGCCACATTCAGTGATTTCCTGTCCTTGCATATTTAAACTGGTGCATGTGAAATAATTCCTGCTTTAAAACTTCAGCTTGGCAAGCTAAGAACTTGGTTATATTCAACTGGACGTATAAGAGAATTTAAGTACCTTTTTATGCACTTTTTTTTTTAAAAATGCAGTATTTAAATTGATTTAAACTGTGTATGAAGGAGTGTTGAAGGAATTTTTAACTGGTTATTCTGCTCTTCAGTAACTTGAACTAAAAGCTAGTGTTGGCTGAATTTTGTTATTTGCTAGTAATTACAGGTGTGGGGTAGCCACATTCAGTGATTTCCTGTCCTTGCATATTTAAACTGGTGCATGTGAAATAATTCCTGCTTTAAAACTTCAGCTTGGCAAGCTAAGAACTTGGTTATATTCAACTGGACGTATAAGAGAATTTAAGTACCTTTGTATGCACTTTTTCTTTTAAAAATGCAGTATTTAAATTGATTTAAACTGTGTATGAAGGAGTGTTGAAGGAATTTTTAACTGGTTATTCTGCTCTTCAGTAACTTGAACTAAAAGCTAGTGTTGGCTGAATTTTGTTATTTGCTAGTAATTACAGGTGTGGGGGTAGCCACATTCAGTGATTTCCTGTCCTTGCATATTTAAACTGGTGCATGTGAAATAATTCCTGCTTTAAAACTTCAGCTTGGCAAGCTAAGAACTTGGTTATATTCAACTGGACGATAAGAGAATTTAAGTACCTTTTATGCACTTTTTCTTTTAAAAAATACAGTATTTAAATTGATTTAAACTGTGTATGAAGGAGTGTTGAAGGAATTTTTAACTGGTTATTCTGCTCTTCAGTAACTTGAACTAAAAGCTAGTGTTGGCTGAATTTTGTTATTTGCTAGTAATTACAGGTGTGGGGTAGCCACATTCAGTGATTTCCTGTCCTTGCATATTTAAACTGGTGCATGTGAAATAATTCCTGCTTTAAAACTTCAGCTTGGCAAGCTAAGAACTTGGTTATATTCAACTGGACGTATAAGAGAATTTAAGTACCTTTTTATGCACTTTTTCTTTTAAAAATACAGTATTTAAATTGATTTAAACTGTGTATGAAGGAGTGTTGAAGGAATTTTTAACTGGTTATTCTGCTCTTCAGTAACTTGAACTAAAAGCTAGTGTTGGCTGAATTTTGTTATTTGCTAGTAATTACAGGTGTGGGGGTAGCCACATTCAGTGATTTCCTGTCCTTGCATATTTAAACTGGTGCATGTGAAATAATTCCTGCTTTAAAACTTCAGCTTGGCAAGCTAAGAACTTGGTTATATTCAACTGGACGATAAGAGAATTTAAGTACCTTTTATGCACTTTTTCTTTTAAAAATACAGTATTTAAATTGATTTAAACTGTGTATGAAGGAGTGTTGAAGGAATTTTTAACTGGTTATTCTGCTCTTCAGTAACTTGAACTAAAAGCTAGTGTTGGCTGAATTTTGTTATTTGCTAGTAATTACAGGTGTGGGGGTAGCCACATTCAGTGATTTCCTGTCCTTGCATATTTAAACTGGTGCATGTGAAATAATTCCTGCTTTAAAACTTCAGCTTGGCAAGCTAAGAACTTGGTTATATTCAACTGGACGTATAAGAGAATTTAAGTACCTTTTATGCACTTTTTCTTTTAAAAATACAGTATTTAAATTGATTTAAACTGTGTATGAAGGAGTGTTGAAGGAATTTTTAACTGGTTATTCTGCTCTTCAGTAACTTGAACTAAAAGCTAGTGTTGGCTGAATTTTGTTATTTGCTAGTAATTACAGGTGTGGGGGTAGCCACATTCAGTGATTTCCTGTCCTTGCATATTTAAACTGGTGCATGTGAAATAATTCCTGCTTTAAAACTTCAGCTTGGCAAGCTAAGAACTTGGTTATATTCAACTGGACGTATAAGAGAATTTAAGTACCTTTTATGCACTTTTTCTTTTAAAAATACAGTATTTAAATTGATTTAAACTGTGTATGAAGGAGTGTTGAAGGAATTTTTAACTGGTTATTCTGCTCTTCAGTAACTTGAACTAAAAGCTAGTGTTGGCTGAATTTTGTTATTTGCTAGTAATTACAGGTGTGGGGGTAGCCACATTCAGTGATTTCCTGTCCTTGCATATTTAAACTGGTGCATGTGAAATAATTCCTGCTTTAAAACTTCAGCTTGGCAAGCTAAGAACTTGGTTATATTCAACTGGACGTATAAGAGAATTTAAGTACCTTTTTATGCACTTTTTCTTTTACAAAATACAGTATTTAAATTGATTTAAACTGTGTATGAAGGAGTGTTGAAGGAATTTTTAACTGGTTATTCTGCTCTTCAGTAACTTGAACTAAAAGCTAGTGTTGGCTGAATTTTGTTATTTGCTAGTAATTACAGGTGTGGGGTAGCCACATTCATTGATTTCCTGTCCTTGCATATTTAAACTGGTGCATGTGAAATAATTCCTGCTTTAAAACTTCAGCTTGGCAAGCTAAGAACTTGGTTATATTCAACTGGACGTATAAGAGAATTTAAGTACCTTTTTATGCACTTTTCTTTTTAAAAATACAGTATTTAAATTGATTTAAACTGTGTATGAAGGAGTGTTGAAGGAATTTTTAACTGGTTATTCTGCTCTTCAGTAACTTGAACTAAAAGCTAGTGTTGGCTGAATTTTGTTATTTGCTAGTAATTACAGGTGTGGGGTAGCCACATTCAGTGATTTCCTGTCCTTGCATATTTAAACTGGTGCATGTGAAATAATTCCTGCTTTAAAACTTCAGCTTGGCAAGCTAAGAACTTGGTTATATTCAACTGGACGTATAAGAGAATTTAAGTACCTTTTATGCACTTTTTCTTTTAAAAATACAGTATTTAAATTGATTTAAACTGTGTATGAAGGAGTGTTGAAGGAATTTTTAACTGGTTATTCTGCTCTTCAGTAACTTGAACTAAAAGCTAGTGTTGGCTGAATTTTGTTATTTGCTAGTAATTACAGGCGTGGGGTAGCCACATTCAGTGATTTCCTGTCCTTGCATATTTAAACTGGTGCATGTGAAATAATTCCTGCTTTAAAACTTCAGCTTGGCAAGCTAAGAACTTGGTTATATTCAACTGGACGTATAAGAGAATTTAAGTACCTTTTTATGCACTTTTTCTTTTAAAAACTACAGTATTTAAATTGATTTAAACTGTGTATGAAGGAGTGTTGAAGGAATTTTTAACTGGTTATTCTGCTCTTCAGTAACTTGAACTAAAAGCTAGTGTTGGCTGAATTTTGTTATTTGCTAGTAATTACAGGCGTGGGGTAGCCACATTCAGTGATTTCCTGTCCTTGCATATTTAAACTGGTGCATGTGAAATAATTCCTGCTTTAAAACTTCAGCTTGGCAAGCTAAGAACTTGGTTATATTCAACTGGACGACTAAGAGAATTTAAGTACCTTTTATGCACTTTTCTTTTAAAAATACAGTATTTAAATTGATTTAAACTGTGTATGAAGGAGTGTTGAAGGAATTTTTAACTGGTTATTCTGCTCTTCAGTAACTTGAACTAAAAGCTAGTGTTGGCTGAATTTTGTTATTTGCTAGTAATTACAGGTGTGGGGGTAGCCACATTCAGTGATTTCCTGTCCTTGCATATTTAAACTGGTGCATGTGAAATAATTCCTGCTTTAAAACTTCAGCTTGGCAAGCTAAGAACTTGGTTATATTCAACTGGACGATAAGAGAATTTAAGTACCTTTTATGCACTTTTTCTTTTAAAAATACAGTATTTAAATTGATTTAAACTGTGTATGAAGGAGTGTTGAAGGAATTTTTAACTGGTTATTCTGCTCTTCAGTAACTTGAACTAAAAGCTAGTGTTGGCTGAATTTTGTTATTTGCTAGTAATTACAGGTGTGGGGGTAGCCACATTCAGTGATTTCCTGTCCTTGCATATTTAAACTGGTGCATGTGAAATAATTCCTGCTTTAAAACTTCAGCTTGGCAAGCTAAGAACTTGGTTATATTCAACTGGACGTATAAGAGAATTTAAGTACCTTTTTATGCACTTTTATTTTAAAAATACAGTATTTAAATTGATTTAAACTGTGTATGAAGGAGTGTTGAAGGAATTTTTAACTGGTTATTCTGCTCTTCAGTAACTTGAACTAAAAGCTAGTGTTGGCTGAATTTTGTTATTTGCTAGTAATTACAGGTGTGGGGGTAGCCACATTCAGTGATTTCCTGTCCTTGCATATTTAAACTGGTGCATGTGAAATAATTCCTGCTTTAAAACTTCAGCTTGGCAAGCTAAGAACTTGGTTATATTCAACTGGACGTATAAGAGAATTTAAGTACCTTTTTATGCACTTTTTTTTTTAAAAATACAGTATTTAAATTGATTTAAACTGTGTATGAAGGAGTGTTGAAGGAATTTTTAACTGGTTATTCTGCTCTTCAGTTATTCCCACCCACCCGCCCTGTTTTTGTTTTGGTGTTAATCTTAGTGGCATTGAAACTGCCCGCCCCTCAGCCTGCCTCTGGGCCCATCTCATTTGCTCACTCAACTGAGTGCAGTGAGATCATATTCTGATTTCAGGCACTCCTACTGTGTACAAAGAGAGCATCTGGGAAATAGAAAAAAAAAAATTAAGCTTATTTCCTGCCTTTCTTGTTAAGTGGTACAGACTATTTGTAGGCTTCTGAGCCCCAAGCCCTTCTGTGTTTGAGGGAAGCCTTCTAGCTTGTTTTTTTTTCTTGTAACTAGCCAGTTTTCTAGTTTCAGCACTCAAATCTGTTTCTTTGATCTCAGCACTTGTTCAGAAAAAAAAAAAAAAAAAAAAAAAAATTTCATCTGCTTTTACTGTACTTGTGTTTTTACCTACTTCTTTTACTTTTGCATCATCTTAAAATACTCAATTGTATTTATTACTGCTTGGTGTAACTCATTCTAAGCCTTTTGGTTTAAACACTTGGGCTTCGGACCAGTTAGTTGTTTTGCACTGAGAGGTTTGTGGTCTGCACTGTTGTGGCAGAACAGGTAGCTTACATCCTTCTAGGTTGAGAACTGCTGATTGAGGGCTCAGTGTCTGTTATTCTAAAAGTGTATTAATTCTGGTTTAAGCACTTGGGCTTTCAAGCCAGTTATTTTACATTAAGAGGGTTTGTGGTCTGCACTCTTGTGGGAGGAGAGGCTGGACTCTGCCCTTCTGAGCTGGGAATTTCTGGTTAAAGGCTTATAGTGCATGCATATCTGAACTGTTTCTTACTGAAGTTGGTGCGCCTTGTTTGCTGTGGCATAGACTGGACTCGGGCCTGCTGGATCTAGCTTTGTTTGTGTAACTTGAGCACTAATCCAGACATTCTCTAAAGTATTCAATGGTATTTATTACTGCTTGGTTGTAACTTGATTAAAGTGTAGCTATCATTCAAGTCTTTTGGATTAAGCACTTGGGCTTCAGACCAGTTGTTTTACATTAGGAAGGTTTGTGGCAAGCACTGTGGTGGCAGGACAGGTAGCTTTCATCCTTCTAAGTTGGGAACTGCTGATTGAGAGCCCAGTGTCCAAGTGTATTAGTTCTGGTTTAGGCACTTGGGCTTCAGGCCAGTTATTTTACATTAAGAAGGTTCGTGGACTGCACTCTTGTGGGAGAAGAGGCTGGACTCTGCCCTTCTGAGCTGGGAATTTTCTGGTTAAAGGTTTATAGTGCCTGAATATTTGAACTGTATCTTACTGAAATTGGTTCACCTTGTTTGCTCTAGCATAGACTAGATCCTGGCCTACTGAATCTAGCTTTGTTTATATACTTGTTGTTTGTTTGCTTGTTATTTCCTGGAAGCCAATTCACCTAATACGCAACTTCTCAGCTTCTGTGGATCACTAGTGATATCTGCATTGCTTACTGTACTTATTTCCTTGTTTCACTTGAAAGAAAGTTACTGTTTGTCGTGTTTGCATTTAGTTACTTGTAGCACATTGCAGTCAAGTTACCTGGCACTTGCTCACTAAAGCAATTATATAAGTCAGCACTAAAATTAAAAGCACTACACCCTCACTCCCCACTGGCCCTTGTTTTCAATTAAGGATTTCCCAATATTATTCTAGCATGTCCAAAGGTCAGTTGTCAATCTCCTCTCCGGTCCAGCTGGTGAATCTGGGAATCTTGAGGCAATGTTATAACTGCCTCATGTACACAGACAACCCTCTCCTCCTCCCACATAACACAAATACTTGAGAGATGCAGCTATTTAGCCAAACTGGAGGCTGAGCTCTCTCAACTCAGGACTGGCAAGACCAGACAGGAGGAGAAGGCAACTACACACACCACAAAACCAGCCTCACATAATGCTACCACTCCACTGAATCAAACACATAAACACACAAAGACATACTCGGAGGCTCTGAGTAAAATTTACCTAAACAGCAGAGGCCTCCAAAGCAGACACCCAAACAACTGCTACCTCAAGACACCCCACAAGCAACACATAAACCACAAAAGCAGTGTGCAAAGCAGTCACAGCCCTTAAGGCCAAATACAACACCAAACATACTTGTCATAGGTGACTCCATAGTCAGACACACTGACGTCCCACTCACCAGGCTGAACAAGGAGAGGGTCACAGTAAGCTGCCTATTGGGCGCTAGAATCCGCCACATAACACAAGCACTCGGGTCACTCCACAGCAAGTACAAATATGACACAGTCATTGTCCATGCTGGTGTGAACGACCTGAGACGTACCTCCCTGGACTGCATGAAAAGAGACATAGAGGAGCTCTCTGATTATGTAGCCCAGGCAGGTATGACCCTAACCCTGAGCAGTATCCTTCCTTCACCAAGAATGATGCCACAATATAGAGACAAGATGATCAGCTTTAACAATTGGCTTAATGTCTGGTGTCATTCAAAGGGGATCCAGTGTCTGTCTGCCTGGGACGACATGCTTGACAAGCCATGCTGCTTCAAGGGACGGCTTGCACCTGTCACCCTGGGATTCCGGATATTGGCTAAGGCTCTTGCCACCCCATAGTGCCTTTTTAGGCAAGGCTCAAATTCTAAACCTACCACCCTAGAAAACAAAAATGGGAAGAAATTGAGGGTAATGCTGCTCAATGCCAGAAGTCTAAATCTCAAAATGCACGCACTCGAGGCCCTTCTCAGTATGGAGAACATCGATGTCTGTGCTGTAACTGAAACCTGGTTCAAGGCTCCTGAGAGCACCCGGCACTATTAGGTTTTACCTCATATCATGCGTTCCGCCCCAAAACCCGGACCACTCCACAAAAGGAGGGGTGTATCCATATTCATAAAGGATACTCACACCTCCAGGTTGGTGGCAACGCATGAAGCTTCGAAACCATCCAGGTGCAACTAACAATAGGCAAAACTGCTCTACAAATTGTAGCATGCTACAGGCCACCCTCTCAAACTCAGGAATCCCACACAGCCTTCCTGAAGACACTGGAGGGTATAAATGTATCTCCAAACACCATCATATTGGGTGACTTCAACTACCCGAATATAGACTGGGAACATTACTCAAGCCCTAACTTTCTAGCCCAACGGTTCCTGGAGTTCATAAATTCAAATGCCATGGAACAGCTAGTCACTGTTCCCACGAGAGGAGAAAATATACTAGATCTCATTGTCACAAACATGGGGACAAAATGCTCCACACCGAAGTATATCCCTCATTGGTGAGATCTGATCATAAACTAATCTCACTGGAAATCCACATCCCCCCACCCCAAACAAAAAGACCATAGTGAAGAACTTCTCTAAAGCAAACTTCACACTACTCAAGACTGGTGTGGTATCCTTCAAGGCCCCTGAGTCAGAGGAAACCACAACCCAAGCTGCGGAAGCCCTTACAAATGCCTTCTATGAACACCTCCAGGACTGCATGGATCAGGCAATCCCAAATAAAACCAAGACTCTTTCCACAAAGGGCAAACGTCCAGTCTGGTGGACCCCAGCCATTAACAAACTTTACAATAAGAGGAGAAAGCTATTACATGATAGAACAAAATCCATAAAAGGAAGTCACCCCTGATCATTATTAGTAAAAAATACGAGCACTCATAAAATCAACTAAGGCCAATTTTGAGAGAAAAATTGCCATGGATTCAAAGGACAATCATAAGGCCTTTTTCAGCTATGTTAGGAACCTGGGTGGAAACTCACAGATATGCTCAGAATTAGTCCAAAATGATACAAAAATCACTGAACCCACAGACATTGCCAACATACTGGCAGACAGGTTCAGTGCAAACTTCACCCCTCTCCCCTAAAGGAGAGATAACTATCCCAGCCGAGTGTAGCCTCCCGGACATCTCAAATGCAGGTGAAAGCTGCTCTCTCTAAAGCTAAAAACACAGCATCAATGGGACCGGATGGTGTCCCCGGCTGTGTGCTACACGAGCTAAATGAGGAATTAAACCCGCACATAAGGCAGCTGTTTAATCTCAGCCTTACCACAGGATACGTGCCCAAGGAGTGGCGTGACGGCAACTGTGGTCCCACTCCACAAAGGTGGCGCCTCACGGACCCTGGTAATTACCGCCCCATAAGCTTAACAAGTCTAGTCTGCAAAGCTATGGAGAGGATCATAATGGAGCTCATAAACAAAGATATAGGGGACTTGCAGACATTGGACCCGACCCAGTTTGGCTTTGTCAAGGGAAGATCATGCATTTTGAACTTGGTCGACTTCTTGAAATAGTCACCAAGGCCATTGATGAGGAAAGGCAGTCCATACAGCCTACCTTGACCTTGCAAAGGCTTTCGACACAATACCCCACTCGGGTATTGTAGAAAAACTTACCAGCTTAAATGTAAACCCATATGTCACAAGATGGGTTGCAAACTGGCTTAAGGACAGAACCTACAGGGTTAGAGTTGCTGGCGCTGTGTCAGACTCCAAGCCGGTCACAAGTGGTGTCCCACAGGGCTCGGTCCTTGGCCCCCTATTGTTTGGCATCTACTTCTCAGAAGTACAGGCCAACATGGGAGGACTTTGGCTGACAAAGTTTGCAGATGACTGCAAACTGGGCCATAGTGGAAAGTGCATCGGACACTGATATCCTTCAGAAGGGACTCACGGAAACAGATAGCTGGTGCCAGAGCCATGGCCTGAAGTTAAACGCCCAAAAATGTATAGTCATACCCTTCGGGAAAAACAAGGTAACCCCAAGCTACCATATAGGTGGCAATCCACTAAGCACAGAAGAGGTTATCAGGGACCTGGGGACCCAGGTTGACAGTGGCCTTTCTTTTGACACTCACATTGCTAAAGTGGTTAGAAAGACCTTCTACATTGCCCACCTGATCATGAAGGATTCACATCCAGATCTAGTGAGGTCATTGTTCCCTGTACTCTTCACTTATCAGACCAATGATCGAGTACAATGCCCCATTCGGGATGTATCTCACCCGACATCTGCAGCAATTGGAGAGACCCCAAAAGTTCCTCACCAAAAGGATAAAGGGACTCCAAAATCTGTCATATGCTGCCAGATTGAAGAAACTCCAGCTCTATTCAGTGGCATACCGGCTGCTACAGGGTGACATGTGCCTGACATACTAGGCCATGTCCAACCCGAATTAATGGACATGCTCCACCTCAAAAATCCAAATCCACCAAAACCACTAGAGCAAGCGACTTAAACCTTAGCACGGATATAAATAGGACGTGCTGGAGGGATAGATTTATCACTCAGAGACTCCCTATGCTGTGGAATAAAATCCCGGTCCATGTGAGGCAGAGCACCTTGCTGACTCTGTTCAAGAGAAATCTAGACCTGTGGATGGGAGATCGTAGGTTTACCCCGGGAATCATCTCTGGGTCACTGCTGGACAGAGGCACAACAAACTAATGGGCACAGTATTTTTTCATATAAGGGGTGGCGTAAGCCACAATAATTTGGGCTAGGCTTATAAATGCCTTAGGGCAGATAGCCTAGTATAAACCTATGAACCTTACTTTTGAACACACTGTCCAACTTAGGCTTCTCACATAACACAGTAAAAAGGTTTCAAAGCTACCTCAAGGATGATCGTAAACAAGCAGTGAAATGGTCCAATGAACTCTCACCCTTTCTCCACAACCCTACTGGAGTCTCCATCCTAAAACCCCTACTCCAACATTTTCACAATCCTTCACACTGCCTCTCACCCAGGGACCCTCATTCAATACGCTGATGATTCCACCATAATCTGCACTGCTCAATCAGTACCGAAACTACTTTCAAAAACTCAACAGTCCTTTACTGCAGTCAAATCCTGGCTATGAAATGCCCAACTCTTTCATAATCCAAAGGAGACAAAACTAGTACTCTTTCATCCCAAGAACACCTCCCCATGTCACTGATCATTTCCACATCCTTGCATCTGACAACACTGTCATAAAAATAATGCAGGAAACCAAACTTCTAGGTGTTATAATTAACATACTTTCATTTGACCCCCATATACAGCAAAATATAAAGAAAACTCATCAAAAACTGGGACTCTTATATAGAAACAAACATTTCTTTACTGTAGCAACCAAAACCACCCTTGCAAAAACATTTTTACTTCCCTCCCTTCTTTATGGTGCCCCTGTCTTAACTAACTTACAAACGTCTACCCTAAGCAAGCTGGAACAGTGCTACAACAAAGTTGCGAAGTTTGGCACAATCTCTAAATATCACACACACCACTTTAAACCACTCCTGGAATTAAAATGGCTTGAACTCACCAACCAACTTGCCTTTATTCAGCTATCCACCTTACACAACCTTATTTTCAAGCCTATTGCCTGCCCTGCACTAGCCAATCTAGTCACACCTTACACACCAAATCGATCCCTACAATCAAAAGGCAAAAATCTCTTAGCTATCTCAAAACCCACAAGGAAACTAGGTCACTCTCTGTTTCTACACTTTGGAATTCACTACCTCTAGTTACCAGATTTATGTCTGATCTAACCCATTTCAAAGCCTCAACAAATCATCTCAAAAATACATGGCTCTGCTCCTGCATAAAGCCTGCCTAATACTCAGGTCTTTCTCTTCTTCCACACTAGCCTCATCGCCCTCTTCTGTCACATTTCAATCTCTCACAAACTGCAAGATCCTAAGGCTCTTCTAAGTCCTCATCTGTTTCTATACCATATCCTTAAGCTACTGCTCAGGCTTTATTGCTTCTATTCTTCCTAACTCTCTCTCACTATCTGTCCGCATCACTAACTTTCTGGCTGCTATTTTCCTAACTGAAACTAACATTCTATTTTTCATGTACTCATAGTCAATGTTACAACTGCACTACTACGTACTAGGTTTTTTTTTTGGACACAATCTACATCATGTATTTTGAGAGTGACTATTATTGCCTGTAATGTTTTAACTCTATAGAATTGTCTAGATGTACAGTAATATATTGCAACATCTTGTAACATAGTTTGTTCTTTCAGCTTGTACTTCTGATGTAATTTGTATTGCATTGGATTATACTGTATTTGTATTGTACTGTATGTGGAGCTTTTCTCCCCGGGCCTCTGCTGAAAACAGGTTCTGCAGACCCAGTCAGACCACCGTGATAAACAAATATCAAATAAATAAATAATAAAATAAATAAGTAGACCCTTGTGGAAGCAGTGAGGAGCTAGTCAGTGAAATAAGGGAACACCCAATACCCTTGCTGCCTTACATGCACTGTGACCACTGTGGTGAGACCAAAGGGCAGCGCTCTGAACTGGATATGCATGGTCCCCAGCAAAAAGCAGAGGAACCTCCTGGACTGCCTTAATATTTTTATGTGACAGTAGGTCTATTGAGCACATCCATTGTTCCTTCCTCAAGAGAAGCAGAATGGACTAAACAGCAACCATCTGGAATTTTGTATGTTTTACAAACTGAGTGAGGTGACTAAAGACCAAAATGTCCCTAAAGTCCCCACCCTTTTTTAGAACCAAAAAGAACACTGAATAGACTCTAGATCCTTGTTGATCTGACAGCACCTCCTGGATGACTTGCTCTTCTAGCATCTCTAAATATCTGAGGCTGCAACCTTCCTCTAACTGGTTAGAACATCAAGAAGTTTCTTTCTTTTTTTTTTTTTGAAGGATGGGAAGCAAAAGGAATAACATACTTCTTATAATTTTATGCACCCAAGAATCCTGTATGATGATTAACCAGGCTTAGGACAACCGTTCAGGAGCACTGGAAAAGTTTCTCAGTAAAAGTACCTCGAAACCCTTGATGTTGTGGCCTGTTTCTACCTGGTGGGGTTCTGTCACCAAAAGTGCCCTGAGCAAAACCCTGGGACCTGTAAAACCATAACTTCTTTCTACCCTTTTGGTTCTGGGAAAAGGTCCTATGGGGAGTTGAAAATTTGATGCCCATGGCAGACACTGTTTTGCCCTACTGTTCACTTCTGGTGAGTGTTTCCTTGACCTTGGATCCAAAGAGGGTGAACCCATTAAAGAGAAGTTCCCAAAGGATGTTCTGAAGTCACAAAGATACACCCAGGCATGCTGGGAAATTGCAATTTCAGTGCCTGCAGCTCTTAGTGACAACAGCTGCATTTGATAACAGGTACATGGGCACATTAGATACAGCTTGGAGGGTAGTTAGTGCAACTCCACAGTCTTCTGTATGTTGGCAGGCAAGTTACTCAAGAGGGACTTGAAAAGCTCCTTGGTCAAGTCTGTCTGAAAACCTGTCAGATGGGCTAAGTAATTCAGAGCATGTAAAGCAAAGATCACTTATGAGCAAGTCTGCTTTCCAAACTTCCTTATTAGGGGATGAACAGAGGTGTTCTCTCTTGATAGCTTCTTTTTCATGGTTGCTGCAACCACAATAGCATTTATGGAGGGACTCTTGTTCTAATATGGCCCATTTCTACAGGTAACCAGACTTTTGTTGGGTTTCCACGGGATTGGTTCCACCATGGCTCAGAAATTGTAGCTTATTGGCCGTTTGGACAGTTTTTCCATCCCTTTCGACTTTCTGGTTTAAAAGTCCGCATTTATGTGGGTTTGCATTTGTTTAAGCTCTGCACAGCGGCGTCCAGCTGAGGTAAACTATTACTGGTGCCAGAATGTCTGCTCTTCGGTTTTTTCCTTAGATCTTGCTAGTTCTTTCTCTCTCTCTCTCTTGCACTTTAAAAAGCTTAATCGCTTTGCACTTCAACACGTTTTTGTAGCAATTATTATAGCACACCTAAGTGCCATCAGCACTAGTCGTTCTTCACAGAAATAGCTCCAGTACTTAGGAGATACGATCACCCCTCCTGGCATGATTAAAGGGCAGTTTCCTGTGCTTTCTCCTATTAACCTGGTGCACTTGGGTATTCTGAGGCAGTGTAGCAACTGCCTCATGTACACAGACAACCCTCTCTCCTCCTACCTCCCAACACTCAGACTTGTGAGAGACGCACTTACATCACCAAACTGAAAGCTATGCACTCTCCAGCCAAGACCGAACTAGCTGGTCAAGAGGAGAAGGTCAACACTTGCACCATACCACATGGAACACACACTCCTCCAGAACACCCACCATCACAGCTCTCACATAAAAACACAAACCACACACCCACCTTCGCGGAGGCTCTCAATAGAAATTTATCCAAACAGCAGAGACCTCCAAGGCAGAAATGCACTCGACCACCATAACACAGCACAAACCAGAGGACACATAGCTCACCTCCACAGTGTGCCCCTTAACCTAAACCTCTAAAGCTAAACACACCTTTCCCAATACACTAATCATAGGTGACTCAATAGTGAGGCACACAGATGTCCCACTCACTAGGTTGAATAAGGAGAAGGTAACAGTCAGCTGTCATCCGACAGTTAACACACATACACTCTGGTCAATCCACAAGAAGTACAAGTATGACTCTGTCATTGTCCATGTGTGTGCGAATGACCTGAGAAGCACCTCCATGGACAACAGGGAAAGAGACATGGTGGAGCTCTCGGATTATGTGGCCCAAGCAGGTATGACCCCAGCCCTGCACAGTATCCTACTGTCACCCAGAATTATACTGTACTACAAACAAAAAATGATTGACTTCAACGATAGGCTAAGTTTCTGGTGTCGTTCTATGGGGATCCAGTATCTGTCTGCTTGGGATGACATGACTGACAGACCTCGATGCTTTGCCAGAGATAGCCTGCATCTGTCACCCCTGGATTTCCAGGTACTGGCTAAGGCTCTTGCCACCCCATAGTGCCTTTTTTAGGCTGTGTTCCAAAGACCAAATTACCACCATAACAGCTATAAATAAATGCAATCTGAGGGTCAAGCTGCTCAATGCTAGAAGTCTAAATCTCAAGATGCACTCACTCAAAGCACTCCTCAAAATGGAGAACATTGGCATTTGTGCTGTAACAGAGACCTGGTTTAAAGCAGCAGAAAGCAGCCTTGCGCTACTAGGCTATAACTCATTCCACACCTTTTGGCCCCAAAACATGGAGCGAAGTTCCAAAGGTGGTGGTGTCTCCATATTCATAAAGGATATGGACAACTCCAGACTAGTAGCCCAGCATAATGCATCCGAGATACTTCAGGTACAACTAACATTGGGTAAGACGGTGATCCAGGTCACAGCCTGATATAGGCCCCCAAACATGTAACTAGACTCTCACTCCACATTCCCAAGCACCCTGGAATCTGTCAACGTCCAACTCAACACTATCATACTAGGAAACTTCAACTACCCCTCCATCAACTGGGAAAACTACTCAAGCACCAACACACTGGCCCAACACTTCCTGGAATTCATCAATTCTAATGCCCTGGACCAGCTCATTCTGACCCCCACTAGAGGAAGCAACATCCTTGACCTGGTTATTACTAACATGGGCAACCGTTGCTCTACACCAACAGTAAATCCCTCCCTGGTCAGATCTGACCATAAACTAATCAACATAGAAATCCACATCTCACCCACACACCCCCCGCAAAGGTAACCATCTTGAAAAACTTCTCCAAAGCTGACTTTGGGCTCCTAAAAACAGAGGTGACTAACTTCACGGCACTCATGCCAATGGAAAATAACTGCATGACTGCCAAATCACACATCAATGCACTGTATGAACATGTACATAAATGCATGGAACTAGCCATACCCAACAGAACCAAGATGCTCTCCTCCAAAAAAAGGAGGCCAATCTGGTGGTCTCCTGCCATTAATAAACTCTACAACAGAAGAAAGAAACTGTTGTAGAAAAAGGTGAAGTCCCAAAACTGGAAAAACTCCCTTATTAGCCTCAACAAAAAGTTGAGATCCTCCAAAGCCAGCTATGAAGGCAGAATTGTGGCAGACACTAAAAACAATCACAAAGCCTTCTAAATTTATATCAAGAACCTCCATGGCAATACCCAGATTTGCTCCGAGTTACTGTACAATGGTACCTCCTACACTGAGCCAACAGATATTGCCAACATACTGGCCGACAGATTCAGTGCCAACTTTACCCCCCTCTCCTCCCCAAAGGACCAATCACAATACTGGAAGAATGCCAGGCACCTAGCATTACTGCAGAACAGGTTAAAGCTGCATTGTCCAAGGCCAAGAATACAACTTTCATGGGACCAAATAATATCCCTGGCTGTGTTCTACATTAACTACAAAGTGAACTGGCACCACATGTGTGACCTGTTCAGTCACAGCCTCACCTCAGGCTTTGTCCCTACTGAATGGTGCACTGCTGTAGTCATCCCTCTCCATAAAGGGGGAGCGACTACAGACCCTGGGAATTATCGCCCCATTAGCCTGATGAGTCTGATATGTAAAGCTATGGAGTGCATCATCATGGACCTGATTAACAAAAGATATATGAAATCTCCAAACTCTAGACCCCACGTAATTTGGTTTTCTGAAAGGGAGATCATGCCTGCTCAACCTGGTTGACTTCTTTGAGTCAGTCACCAGGACTGTGGATGAAGGTAAGGCAGTACGTACAGCCTACCTCGATCTGGCCAAGGCCTTTGATACCATTCCTCACTCGGGAATTATTGATAAACTCAGCAAACTAGGCATCATCCCCTATATCACTAGGTGGGTTGCAAATTGGCTCACAGATAGAACACACAGTATGAAAAAAGAAGTTATATACTCACCATAACGTTCCATCTGAGTAGGTAAACTTCATTTGTCAGCAGCCTGTGGGTTTCTGATCCGACACGGATCCGAGCCGGCAGCATACCAAGCAAAAAGATCCGAGCTCCAAGCTCCTCCCCTTACCCATACTACACTGCAACCTCCTTCCAATCCTCAGATCGCGTTTGCCACCTGCACATAATAACAAAACAAACTAACAACCTGAGACACCTGACTCAAGGACACAGTAAAGCTCATAAGTCCGAACCTCGAGCTCAGCTAAATAACCATTAAGGTCAGGGGGAAGGAGGGAGGTATGGTTGCTGACAAATGAAGTTTACCTACTCAGAAGGAACGTTATGGTGAGTACATAACTTCTTTATCTGAAGTAGTTAACTTCATTTGATCAGCAACCTGTGGGACAGAGTCCCCAGCTACCCGAAATCTTGGGAGGCCCTTAAGGAAGGATATTCCGGAGCACTGCAGAGCCAAAGGCAGCCCTTCCTCTAGACACCAAATCCAGTTTACAATGAGAAATAAAGGTGTGAGAGGACACCCAGGTAGCCGCTGAACATATGTCATCCAGGGAAACTCTAGACCAGAATGCAGCAGACGTTGCCATAGAACGCGGAGAATGAGCATGAACTCCCATTGGTTCTGGTAAGCCAGACTCTCTGTATGTTTGTAGGATACAACTCGAAATCCACCTGGCGAGAGTCACATTTGAAACTGGTTTCCCTAGAAAAGGCTTAGCAAAGGAGACAAAAAGTTGAGCAGATTTACGAAAGACAGCCGTCCTGTGCAAATAAAAACATAACTGTGTGTGAACATCCAGCAAATGAAGTTTATATTCTCCTTTGTTCTGGAAATTAGGGAAAAGACAGGCAAATTAATGGACTGATTAATGTTCGTCTCGGAAGCAACTTTAAGGAGAAAAGAGGGATTAGTTCTGAGAGATACCCTATCCTTATGAAACACAAGGTATGGAGGTTTGATACAGAGAGCCTGAAGCTCCGACACTCTCCTGGCTGAAGTAATGGCTACCAAAAAAGCCGTCTTCCATGACAAGAACTTCAGATCAATGGAAGCTGTGGGTTGGAACGGAGGCGTAACTAACGCCTGAAGAACTAAGGTCAGATCCCACGGCGGGGATGAATTTCTAACAAGGGGTCTCAAAAGAAAAGTGCCTTTTAGAAAGGTCTTACAAATTCTGGCAGCAGCGAGAGAACCAAAGTTGCTCCCAATATGGAAATGGGAAATAGCAGCCAGCTGAACCTTCACAGTAGATGAGCTGGCCGCTTGCTGAAAAATATGAGACAAGAATTCCAGTACCGCTGGAATAGGAGCGGTGAAAGGATCCAAGTTCTTTCGTGAAGCCCAAATGGAAAAACGTTTCCATTTGCTACTGTAAAGCTTCCTGGTAGAGGGTTTATGGGCCACCACCAGGATAGACTTGACTCGGGAAGAGATACCGGGAGTCCTGGCAACTAGGGGAACTGGATCAGCCAAGCTGAGAGTTTGAGACCGTCCAGGTTCGGAGGAGCCATTCCCAAGGGATGAGAAATTAGATCCGGAATGGCATCCAAGATCCAGAGTGGAGCTATGAGATGAGACCACAAGCAGGGGAACCAGACTTGACGAGGCCAGAATGGGGCTATGAGGATAATCTTGCTCCCCAACCGGTGAGCTTTCCGCAAATATTTTGTCATAAGCGGAAGTGGAGGATACGCATAAAGAAGACCGGGCGGCCAAGCATGGACTAGACCGTCTCTGGGGGCTTCCCTCAAAGGAGGAATTAGAGTGAAAAACTTGCTGCACTTCACGTTGGAGGCGATGCGAAGAGATCGCAGCAAGACTGACCCTACTTGAGGAAGATCTGTTCCGCTACCCATGCATTCAGATGCTACTCGTATGGAGAGAGGATAGTTCTGCTCAATTTGTCCGTCAGTATGTTGGACCGACCTGGAATGTGCGTTGCTAACAGGAAGTGGTTGGTGGAGATCACCCATTCTCAAACTCTCATGGCTTCTCGGCAAAGGGGGTAAGACCTGGTTCCCCCTGTTTGTTGATATACCAGACCACTGACATATTGTCCAACTGGATAGCAATAGTCCCCGGAGAAAGAGAGGCATGAAGGGCCTGCAACGCTAAAAGGACCGCCTTCATCTCCAGGACATTTATATGCAGTATGGTTTCGGTCTGATTCCACATGCCTTGGACAGTCCTGCCAGCACAATGCCCCCCCACTCTAGGCAGGAGGCATCCGTTGTCACTGTGGACTGGGAAGGGGACATAAAGGGTTGTCCTTCCCGAAGGGCTCGGGATTGAAGCCACCACTTGAGGGAGTTCCTGCAAACCCTGCTGAGGGGAATCAGGAAGTCTAGAGGGTGGTGTAGAATAGTCCACTGTAGAACCCTCATGTGCAGACGAACGTAAGGTATCAGATTGATCACTGCCACCATGGACTCCAAAGCTCTCAGGACTAATTCTGCTGGGGGAGCAGAGGACTGAAAGAGGGCTAGCACATGCAGAGTCATGCTGTGAAGTCTGTTTGACGTTAGGAAGGCCCTGGCCTGGAGGGTATCTATCCTGGCCCCTATGAAGTCTAACACTTGAACAGGCTGGAGGAAAGACTTCTTGACATTTATGGTT
The DNA here is from genome assembly GCF_019279795.1 of Protopterus annectens. Classification (NCBI taxonomy): domain Eukaryota; kingdom Metazoa; phylum Chordata; order Ceratodontiformes; family Protopteridae; genus Protopterus; species Protopterus annectens. The sequence continues at coordinate 1,191,048,332 of NC_056739.1, forward strand.
ATCGCCAACCAGGGTGATATCCGGAGGAAGAAATCCCTGGCTAGAGAAAGTAGATGCCTGGTGGGGGCGGTGAGGAGCCAGTCGTCTAGGTACGGGAAGACCTGTATGCCCTGGAGCCTCAGGTGGGCCGCTACAACTGCCATGACCTTGGTGAACACCCTGGGGGCTGTGGTGAGACCGAAGGGTAGGACCATGAACTGGTAATGACTGGCCCATAGCCAAAAGCGGAGAAACATCTTGGGGCAGGATGGATTGGAGCGTGACCATCTGGAATTTCTCCTTGGCAATGAAAAGGTTCATTGTTGACAGGTCGAGAATTGGCCACAAGTCCCCCATCTTTTTTGGCACCAGAAAGAACTTGGAGTAGATGCCTGATCTGGACTGGTCTGGGGGCACATACTGGATGGCTCTTTTTTCTAACAGCTTTATCATTTCCAAAGCTGCAGCAACCCTTTGAGTGGGTGGGACATCTGGGAGGGGGCTTGTTTATGAAGGGGAATGAATAGCCTCTGCTCAGCGATCTGTCATGATGGACTCCCATTGAGCCAGGTGCCTCGAAAAATGCCCCTGACTGCCTCCAGAGAGGAGAAGTCGGGCAACCCCTCAGGGCTGCTGCGCGGGTCGGTCGGAAAAGGATCGCGTGACCCGTAATTCTTCGGTCCCCCTCTGCCTCTGGGCCGGCGTCCACCTTGTCCCCCTCTGCCTCTGGGGGAGAAGGAGTCCTAAGCATTCTGGGCCTGCTGAGATTTCCGGAACCACATCTTCTTCTGCCCTCGCTGGTTCCTGGAGAAGGACCTTTGAGGGGTAGAGAAGCAGATTCCGATGACTGACAGCATTTTCCCGTCTTTCTCACTCTGGACCAGCGTCTCTCTCAGATGGTCTTTCCTGAACAGGGTCGATCCGTCAAAGGGTGCATTCACGAAGGACGCTTTGAAGGACTCCGAGAAATCGCAAAGTCGAAGCCAGGCATGACGCCTTAAGGCGATACTGGACCCGCTAGATCTAGCGGTTCCCTCAGTGGCATGGGAAAGTAGCCGCATAGAAGTATTAGACACTGATTTGAGAGTGGCCATAAGCGCCGAGAAAGTCCGTTTAACCTCGGCCGACATGGACTCTGGGGGAGACTCAGCATACTCTTTGATCAGGTCCCGCTGTAGTCTGATTACATGGGCCAAATAATTTAGCGCCCTTATAGAGAAGGTAGCTGAAGAAAAAGTCCACTTTCCAATACGGTCCATTGCCCGAGACTCCTTGTCAGAGGGATGGACCAAAGAACTTTCCTGGGTGAGTTCCTTTTTGGTGGCCGCCGCCGCCACCACCATGGCATCAACCGGGGAAACCTTGCTCCACGAATATCTGTCTGCAGGGGGACTAAGAACCTTATCGGGCCTTCTGGGTATCGGCTCTACAGTGTCTGGCTCCTTCCACGCCCTGGTGGTAATCAGGTTGACCAGGGGGTTGGCTGGGGGGGTACCCAAGAGGTAGATGGGCCTGTGTAGAACGCCTCCAGGAATACCGACTCTTCCGAGGAAGGTTTTTGGGTGGACCCCCCCCCCCCCCGGAGTATTTCCATAATGTCCTCAAAGGAGATGTCGTCGGGGGTTGACTTGGGGAAACTTCTCCTTCCTCCAAATCGGTATCCTCAGTGAGGGACTTAGGGGAGTCCAAGTGCCTCCTTTTGCACAGGCATTTGTGAGGGACCTCCTCGGGGGGGGGGGGCTCACCAATGGATTCATGTTCCTCCAGGGGAACTGGCTTGGGCGTCAATGACACAGGCTGTTCCTGGGGGGACTGGATGATGGAGGAAAAACTGAGCTGTGAGGCAGCAGGGGTGGACCCTGAGGAAAGAGTGAGGGGTCTCGATCCTCCAGAGAGAACCCTCTCCACCACGTCAAACACCGAAGGGGAACTGGCCTCTCTAAGGCAGGTGGCCAAGACCCTCAGATCAGATGAGGAGATCGGTGCCGAAGAGGTTGGACCAGAAAGGACGGTGTGCTCCGACTGCAAAGAAGCCGAATACACACTCATCCCCCGGATCCAATGCCCAACTCTCAGCTCCGAGAGCTCGGATCCGAAAGTGGATCCGATAAGCTCGAGGGCATGGCTGGCGTCGAGGCAGCAATAACCACTGGCGTCGACCCCCTGACTCCAGGGCTCCTCGGATCTGAAGACTCCGAAATCTGGTGGTGGATCGGAGAAGGAGCTATCGGGGTGAACAGTGGAGCTGAACTCCCCCTGGAGCGGGGGGGGGGGGGAGGCAGCAATACTCCCATCTGCAGCTGAGTTTTCAAGAATCGACGCATCATTCGGTCCATATCTGCCTCCGAGATGCTGCGGGTAGACCTGCAAGAAGCTGCTGAAACCAGCCGGGAGGGCCGACACGACGATGACCTTGAGGCAGGTTGGGTCTCCTCCTCCGACTCCGGAGAGAAATGTGATGAATGGAGCGGTGGGGAAGAAGGCTTAGAAACTCTCAAGAAAGAAGAGACAACTTTAGCGGGAGGGGCCGAAGGGTCCAGTTCGGCCTGCCACTTGCGGTTTCTTTCTCTCTCTCTCTCTTTTTCTCTCTCTTCCTTCTCTCTTTTTTGTCCTTCTTGGCCTCTTGTTCTCCCTGAGACAAGGTGGGAGGGTGAGTGCCAGACAGGGGAAGAGGGTCGGTTGGCTGGGCAGCCGCAGCCATAGCTGTCGATACAGAGAGGGAAGGAGAAGCTGATTCCGCAGGTAGAAGACCCGGCAGAATCAGCTTATTTCTCCTATCCTGTAAGGCTCAGGGGTTGAAGGCAGCACAGATCTGGCAGCCCGAAAAAAGGTGGGGAACCCCCAAGCAGATCATGCACTGAGTGTGACCATCTGCTGGTGACAGCTTATGGCCACATTCAGAGCACTTGGTAAAAGTCACTTTATGACTTTCGGCCATACTCTAGACACACGCGCACACCTGAAGGAGGGAAAAGGGGCCTACCAAGGGATGGACAACTACCAAAGGTAAAGGGGGAGATAAAGGCTAGGGAGAATGGACACCCAAAGAAAATAACTAATACACACACACACACACACACACACACACACACACACACACACACACACACACACACACACACACAAAACTAGACTAAAAAAAAAGTTCGTAGTAAAAGATTGCTACACTTGCCTGGAGCTCAACGAATCCCGTGCTTGGCAAAGCCGCAGCAAATGAGATCTGAGGATTGGAAAGAGGTTGCAGTGTAGTATGGGTAAGAGGGAGGAGCTTGGAGCTTGAATCTGTTTGCTTGGTATGCTGCCGGCTCGGATCCGTGTCGGATCCGAAACCCACAGGTTGCTGATCAAATGAAGTTAACTACTTCAGATGTAGCAGACTCCAAGTCAGACTGCTGACCAGTCACGAGTGGAGTCCCACAGGAATGGGTCCTCTCCTGTTCGGCATCTACTTCTCAGAAGTCCAGGCTAACACAAAGGGACTCTGCCTGACCAACTTTGCAGATGACTGCAAGCTAGGAGACATTATTATCTCCCCAAGTGATGCAGACATCCTACAGAAAGGCCTCACTGAGGCCAATGACTGGTGTCTAAACCATGGTCTTAAGCTTAATGCCAAAAAATGCGTTGTCATCTCCTTTGGTAAAAATTCAGTTCCCACTAATTACCACATTGATGGGAGCCCACTGAACACTGAAGGTGTTATAAGAGATCTGGGGATGCAGGTTGACAGCAACCTCTCCTTTGACCACCACATTGCCACTGTGGTCAGAAATTCCTTCTATGTGGCACATTTAATTACCAAAGGTTTTGCATCCAGGAAGAAAGAGGTCATCGCCTCTCTCTCTACTCCTCCCTCATTAGACCAATCATCGAGTATAATGTCCCATTTGGCATGTACCTCACTAGACACCAGCAACAGCTGGAGGGGCCACAGAAGTACCTCATGAAGAGGATCCTAGGCATTAAATACATGTTCTACATGGACAGACTCAAAAGACTCCAGCTATTCTCTGTCTCATATCACCAAATTAGAGGTGATCTCTGCTCGACTTACAAAGCCATGTTTGAACCAGCTTTGTTAGAAATGCTACATCTAAAGAAATCCCAATCCCTCCACACCACATGCTCCAGAGACCTCAACATCATTACCACAATCAACAGAACATGCTGGAGGGACAGGTTCCTTACCCAGAGACTTCCCATGCTCTGGAACAGACTTCTCATGCATGTCAAGCAGAGGACATCACTGTCCCTCTTCAAGAGAAATCTTGATGAGTGGATGGGTAATAGAAAGTTCACCCAAGGATCACTCCAATGGCTCTACTTGATAGTGGCACTGGGAACTAACGTTGGGTGGCACAATGCCAGGGCACTTCTATGGGTTAGGCTTGTAAAGGCTCCAGGGCCATTAGCCTAGTACACACCTCTGAACCTATGGTACGGTTCCTTCCATGCCCATTGGGAGACCAAAGCAATGAGCTCATCAGCAGGAGGGATCACCCAGGAAGTAGATGTGCCAGCCCTAAATGTGTCAAGGAATACGGCTCCTCTTAGGTGGTAGTGTCAGTGGACCAACCCTTTCGCTGCTTCCATTAATTCTAGGATGCCTCTGGAGGAGACATCTTCAACAAGGGATCTTGGAGAACCTTCCTCTTCAGTGAAGTCAGTATTTTCTGTGAGGTACTCAAGGGGAATCCAGATGTCTAATTTTACAAGCCCATTTCCTATGCCTTTCCCTATGGGAGGCTCCAGGGATGGCTTGGAAACAGAAGAGGAACTTGCTGATAAGAATCCTTGAGACTCATGGGAATTGGCTGCCCCTGTCTGACAGGATGATTGGAAGGAAGGTCCACAGAATCCAGAGGGGATCAGGACAGCACCAAGTGAGAGTAAGAGACCTCTTCTCTAGACCTGCAGCATACTCTTTCAAAAGCCTTGCTCACAGAATACAAAACTAGGGCTGAGGGAGAAGCCTTACAATTCAAAGATTCCAAAGGGAGCACCACTGGGAACCTGATCCAACTCGGCTCTGAGGCAGATATTAGAGCCAAAATGTCTACTGCTAAAGCATCTAAGGGACGGGATGGCTCCCACAACTGTGGAGTCGATCCTGAACTCCGAGTCTCAGTCTCAATCTCTTGGCTACAAGACCCCCTTGAGATTTGACACTGATAGAGTACAGCAGCTAGGAAAAGAGTCAGAGTACAATCTGAACAAGCCATCAGCTCCAACAGGGCCACCCACAGGGAACACATGGCTCAATAGAAACCAGATACAAAGGAAAACAGGAAAAGGAAATCTCAGAAGAGGGTTTTTTTGTGCCAAACTCAGCATTCCCAAGGGGGAAGCTAGGAAGACAAACGTCTAGATTTGCTTCCTCAGAAATTTTCCATTATCATGTCAATGTCAGCTTCAGACAGACTCCTCAATGATCAAAAATACCTGAATGAGGAAGCCACTGAAGGCAGCCTAGAGGAACAATGTGCTGATCTGTCTTGTAGACTGGAGGAAAAGAGCTGAGGGCTGGTTGGCTCCAGAGAGAACCTAATAGAAGGAGAAGGAGATGAGATTAAAATTGGTTCCAGAATAGTTATCAGATCTGACAATCTAAGATTTTTTGGAGTCAGGCCAGGTGGATCTGATGGATGAGGTGATTTTTACCAAGCCTTATCTTTTTGCTTCTCTCTCTCTCTCTTTGTCTTTCCCTTTTTCTTTAGATGATCTAGTCTTGTTCCTAACCTTCTTGACAGAAGGGGAAGCAGAGGCAGAACTAGAAGGGGTCAAATCTCATGTTGTGGCAGGGAGAAGACCCTTTAATACCAACTTTGTCTACTGACAAGAGCTCTGGTCCTGAATGAGATGCAAGACTCATATTCTACATCTATGTATGTTATCCACACTCAAGCAGTACACACACACAAAGAATGGTGGTTCTGGGGGGAGATCTTGTGCTGGTAGGTGGCGCACTTCTTGAAACCGCTATGAAAAAAACAGCAAAGAGACTTGTCTGCAACACAGCTGAAGTGCTGAGTTCACAAATCACTTCCAAACCCAACAGGCAGTTAACAAAATTAGAGGTATTGTAGGGAAGAAAGGGAATTATGGGAAGGGGAGGAGCCTTAGTCCTAGGTCTGAGAATCTAAATAAAGGTGCTTGTGTCGAATCTGATCATATCCGGTAACCCGTACATTGAGTTGGACATGAAAGAGAACACTGGAGCAGAAAAGGGTAAACAGAAGGGATTACTTACCATGATCAGACGATGAAAGACAGGATTATAACATGAACCAAGATTTTGTAACTGCCAAATCATTACTTCTATAACTGGACATGAAGGGATTATTATATTTGCTGGGCTCATAGGAATTGCAAGGCATGCACATTGAGAGACTATCTGTACTTTGCTAACATCCACCCACATGATGTACCTCCCACTTCTGGAATGGCAAAGCAGGTCAAGTCTTGAATGAATTTGTGGATGTCCACCCAATCATCAAGATTTATTTTGAAGGATGTGAAGCTGTCACTCCGTTTTCCATGTAAGGACAGTTTGTTTCAGACATGGGGAAAATATCAGGTAATATACTTATACTGAGTTCTTGTAATAGAGGGATAAAGCCTCGACTACTACTGGTGTTCATTAATAGGGAGGTAGTAATGAACTGGCAGATTTTATTGAAGGTGGTTTGTATGGTGTTTTTTTTTTCTTTGAGTCTACAGCTCTTATGGGAAAGTTCATATTTCAGTTGAGATAAAAAATTTCCTTTGGCTATGGCTGGCTTGAATAGAAGATTTGACAGTTTTTTTTTTGCTCAGAACAGCAGTGTGTTGACTATTTTCTGTGTGCTTTGTATATGCAGTTGGAAGTTAAGAGATTAGTCTATCCAAATGCCAAGGTATTTGACGGATATGGTAGTTTCTACGGTGGCACTATTAATATCTTTAATATTAAGGAAACTTGGTGCTTTGCCTATGTTATGGTTGCTTCCAAGTAGCATTGCTTTTATTTTTGAGGGATAAGTATAAGTTTCTAGCCTATTAGCCATTGGTTGAGGGTTTGGAGGTCATCATAGAATCGAATTTGTATAACACAGTGCGATTTGTTTGACCTGATGACCATATCATCTGCATAAAGAATTAGAGGTATCTGATGGTGATAAGATAGGAGTTTGTTGATAAATAAGGGAAATAGCAGAGGGGCTAAAGTGGAACCTTGAGGGATTCCTTACATAACAGGAGCTGTTTCGGAGGTGGTGGTGCCTACTTTCACCTCAAAGTTCTAGTAGTTGAGGAGCTGCTTGCATTGAGGGGCTACAAGAGATCAGGGAGGGTTGGGTCCTTAATGATATGAAATGAAAGAAAGATCTTCATGTAGCAGCCTGTAAGACACTGAGTATCGGGGCAAGGCTTTAAGTCTGCCTTGGTAGCCAAAGGTCAGACAACTCATTTTTTTTTTTTTTTTTTTTTTTAGTTAGGAACCCCTGAATTCTTTCTAGTTTTTTTGTGTGTTTGGAAAGGCATTTGCCAAAGGGATGATGCACTCTATAACTGGCTTAATTAGAGCTCAGAACAGCAGGATGATAACTTTTTGACTTGTATGAGATGACTTCAGATATTAGTTGTGTGAGATAGATAGAATTTCTGACTACTGACTATGGCAAATTTGGATAAGATATTAAAGACAGAATACATCACAAAGCTACTGTTTTGCCAGTAATAATATATGCCTATGCAACTGTAAGAAAATGCTGGGTATTGGAAATTCTATTTATACTAAGTGGTGAGGTTAGAGAAAAGTTTTGAGAATTCTACTGCTTGCAAGAAGATGAAAAAAAGTCAATACTTACAGAATTAAATCCAAATGGTTCACTGGACTGTATGACTGGAAAACTAAAACTCGGATACTCTTTTTACGATATGAAGACATGATTCAGAGAAGCCAATGATGCTGAGAATGACTTAAGGCAAATTAGGTAGAAAGTGGCAAACACTAAGATGGAAAGGCAGTATTACTGAAGTAAAGAATATGATTTTACAAGAACTTAAAGTAGTAGTAGTGGATAGTCAGGCCAGGTATGCTATTATGGACTTAGCTTAAGCAGTGACGCATGTAAGACTATGTAAGGCCAAATAAGTAGCAAAGAGATTTAAGGGACATCAAGTTAAAAAAAAAGAAGAAACTGGACTAGATGAATTTACTGTCCCCTTGTTTAAAATACATGTGACAGAATTTTATGAAATGCTGGCAGAAATATTTAAACAGATTGTGACTCAAGCTATTACTAATCTATACTTAAACTAAGTAGCCACTATATCTATTCCTAGGCCTAGCAATGACCATTATTTAATTTAATTAAAAGTTATGTACTAATAGAGAGAACATATATGCTACAATACTAACAAATATAATGTAGACTACTGAAAACTTAGTAGTGTCCCAATTCCCATCAGGTCTTATTCATGCAGGCAAATCCAGAACAATAATCTACTCTTGAAATGATTACATTTTTTATCAGTTAAGACAAAACTAAAGTATTGTTAGAAGCATCCAAGGAATGGCATGGTCCATATATCACTCTTACTAAAACTATTATATAAACCAACATTTCCTGGCCTCATCAGCCAAGCTATAACAAAGTTTCTTCACAAAACAAAATACAAGATTATTTATAAAAGAAGAAACATCCAAGTCCATCTGAGTAACTTCAGACACTCACTAATGATGTTTTGTTCTCCCCATCTTTCTCTGTTACTTACTGAAGCTTTATTTTACTAAATACCAAACTCATAAGTTAAAGGTATAAAGCTATATATTCTGTTGAAACAATAGCGACTTTCACAGATGATCTCTCTCAAACTAGAAAATAGTAACCCAAAATCCACTGGAGCTAATAAGAGAGTTAAGCTAAGTATCTAATTAAATATTCAGTAAAAAAATATAGTCTAAAAATGGATGAAATGCATTGGCATAACATACTGAACAGACACAAACAATGTCAACCCTATTAATTTATACACAATTACTGCATTGACAAAAAGGTTCAGCTACAGTAAAGTGAATTGTATTACCCTAGTTAAATCCCTAATAATAAAAACAAGTATTTTCCAGCATACTTTATTAACATTTCACAACATATCAAAAACAATTTAAACAGATTAATAAAAGCATCTATGTTTTTCTTTAAAAATAAGTTTGTACAGATAGCCTAATCAAGCAATCAGTCCCACATTCAAATAAGAATTTAAAATTCTGAATTTTAAGCACTTATATCAATAAGCAGGTTTATAAAGCTAATTAAAATCTCAGAATTTGATTTTCTGGAATAACAAAACACTTCCTTTTATTAAATCCTCTTCAAATATTAAATTATCTATCATTTTAATAAACCTTCTAAAAGACTATCAAACTTTAAATAAAAAGACTGTGTCACACACACACACACGCATACACAAAAGGATACATATTATGCAATCTCTCTTTTGATCCCACAGTGAAAACACCCCGTATCACTCTAACTGAAACTACTTTGAATTTAAAAAACAAAATATCCATTTTAAAATTCTATAAATAAATTAGTAAACAGTAAGCGAAGTTCAACTAAACAGATTTTAGATGAGTGATGAATAACATTTGAAAAATAATTAAAGTATGCCAATGGTATAAGAAGTGTGGCAGTAATGTTCTTTCGCATTATACAAATACGCAAGGTTCCTAATTGGGTCAAATTCACGTCCAAAATTCCACTGTATATAATTTTATTTGATGAAATAATCAAAGATCCTGACTCTTCATCTATACATATTGTGCTTCAAACACTGGTCAGTCACCACAACTAAGGAAAACCCAGTATATGACTGGGACCATTCCTACTGCACAGGGAAAAAGCACAGGGTGTAACCGGATGATTCATGCTCGATTGAAGTCACAGGTACTGGAAGGGGCAGGACAGGGAGGAAGGAATGCAAAGCTGTTACTAGCTCAATAATTCCTGAAGAGGAGGGAGGTGGGTCTGGTTTGCTCCTTGGCGGACACCCAGAACGAGCATTGGATAATACACTCATGGACCATGAGTCCAGCAAATACATGCTGGCATGAGTAGTATACACATACCATCTCATGGACTAGCCTGTGTGTGTGAGGAGACGTGCATGTTTCTTTAAGGTGTTATTCAGCACTGTGGAGCACAAGAAAGCTAAGGAGAGCTCCTCAGGTAGGCTGTTTCCATGTCCATCACCCACTTATCACCGTGTGGGAATGAATAGGCCAATGGGCTTCTCTGGGTAGGAATAAATGGATCATATGACCTTCACCTAGATTGGAGATGCCGGTCTCTTGTGCAGCACAAAGAATTGTCTGTCTGGTTATGAGCAATGGAGCCATCAAGCAGGGTGAAGTCAAGGTGGGGATGAGGAAAAGGGAGGGAGGGACGGACAAAAATGTCTAGTATACAAGTGGACACAAACATGGGAAATTAGATAAACATATACACTTTTTATACATTCTTATATACACAGTTAATCATAATGCATACTAGGTAACCACAAAATTAGCAGCCTCTGGCATGGATCTGTCACCATACTGTCAGCTATAAATAGAAAAGAACAAGCGCGTTTAAAGCAAATAATGTGGAACTACAAAGTGGCTATAGAATCTAGAATATCTTTTTCAACAGCCTTCAGAAATTTATAAATTTATAAAAAATGCAAATTCACTTCATACTGTGTTGCCTATTTTCAAATGAACACTGAACTTCATAATGGACAGGGATATTCTGCTCCACTTATCTGTTCAGCTTGTGTTGAAAGCAAGTTCCCACAGAGATTCTCTTTTCAGAAGCTTTCAGTGATATTAACACCACTCACATCTCATTCAGACTGTGCTGAACAATGTGTTACTGGAAAGACCAGATATAATAAACGTCATGGCACCACACTTGAGCTCCTTATGCAAAATTGAACACGCCAGTAACAAACCAGATGAAATAAGGTAAGGGCATGTCCAGTAAAAAAGTTTATGTTCATCATTACAGCAAGCCTAAAAGAGGCTATGCTGACCTGTTCAGTTCTTTTACACCTGCTGATACAAAGAGAGAATGTGACTCAGTTCCTGAGATTCTTTAACAGGCAGTGAATCTTCATCATATGCATTACTGCACAGGTAACCATTATACTACAAGAATACATGAACTTCAAAGCCTTTAACTGAGCTGATAAGTACATTACTGAATGAAATACAAATCCGGAGATACAAAGTCTGGAAGATATGCAGTTTAATACTGCCCAAGCCCCCCCCCCCCCCCGCAAAAAAAATAGGCATCCTCTGAGGTTAGCTGCATATCTGAATTAGCTTTCTTCAGTGTAGTTTCTAAATGAAAAAAGTCATGGATTATTGTTGACAAAATGAAGATGCAGGCCAGGATAATGCCCTAAGTCATTGATGCTCCAGCCACCTGAGGTTGACGTGGAGACCAGAAAATACAAAACATTTTCTCCCGGGAAGCAGGATCTCTTGAGGAATCAAGTCATTCACAGACATGGGTGACATGCCCTCTCTAAGGCTCATTACATATTGAACCCCAAACATGCTAATGGGCATGCATAGTTGGGATGATTAGTGCTAAGCAACAAACCCTCACATTCCATAAAGAATGTACTATAGCACCACCTCTGCTGTGCACCCCTCAATCACAGGTAAAATTAATGGGCTACTGCAGATCTAGCCTCCTGGTGAAATGAACAGGATGACTGGGCAGACAGAGGGGATGCCTGATGGTTAACAAGGGTACCAGAAGCACAAATGGCAGAAAACAACTGATGAAGATGCAAATCCAATGAAGTGTCTTCTACTAATAAAGTTGTTTCCAAGTATGGATGCGTCTGAAAATGCTGAGTCATTAACAGCACTAAGACTTGGCTGAAACACTACATAAAATTCAGTAAAGGATGCAATCACTTCAGAACCAACATTCTAAACATGCTCACTGCCACAAACTACCTCAAGACTGAAAGGATTCAGCACTAGTCTCCATTTGTTGTTTTTCCTTTGGTATTCTTAAAAAATAAATAAAAAACAGAATTCTGTCCCTTTCGGAATCTCTGGAATCCAGTGAACTGTTTGCTTCTACAATAGCTGAAAGACCACATTTTTGTGTACTCTGTCTGATATGATGGTGTCTTGCAAACTGGCCTACAGATAAAAATGTGTACAAATTCTAATGTATTCATATGTATAGCCTTTGGAAATTAGCTGCAAAACCCATTTATCTGTAGTAATTTGTTGTCAAATACGTACAAATTGTTGAAGCACTGTCTCCATACTAAAAGGTATGGCAGGCAGAGGTGAATGGGAAACATCATATAATGTATTCTAATTTATTTGGGGGCGTCTACAACACTGCCTTAGAATGGAAGCTATTGCTGCTGTTATTACCACTGCCCCTCACTACTACACAAGAACTTTTGATACTATAAAATAACAATGTAACTTTGGGTTGCAGTGTTACACAATTTTCTGACCACAGATCTTGGCCTTATTCTTTCATCTATATTTCTCAAAAAAGTCATCTGCTGTTTGTCAAAGACAGCACCCTTTATAATAGGTACATCTAATAAGGTCTGTTTAACATAATCTTAACCAAACATGTCTTCTGACTGTGACTCTTGTGTCTGCAAATTTTAACTGATAAAATTACAAGCACACTGACTCATATATACTCTTACTCTGCTGGGAAGGTTTTATTTTTCCAGATTTTCACTAATTCTGCTGTGTGGTAAGTTTTGAAGCATGTTTAACATCTAGTCCAGAATAGAAGCCTGGTACTGTCAACACATAGGTTAAGTACTTATTTCTCTAAATGACACACTGGAAGAGGTGAAAATTCTTTTTTATATCTTTTTGAAGTTTTTTTATTTTTATTTCAAATGAAAGTGAATATGAAGCTACATTCTTCCTCTTCTATTGTTTCTGGATGTAGAGCAATACTGCTGAGGCATGCCTTCAGTTTAAGAAAAGGGTCTGGTCCTTCACTGAGAAAGCAACACAGTCTGCTATACTGAAAAAAATGGATTTGAGAATCAGGACTTCAGTAGTGTAGTGCTAGAAATATCCTGCAAAAGAAGGACAAGGGGATGGAAAATTCCAGTGATGCTGGTCCTTTATAGGCAACAGGCAATCATTTTCATTGACCACTGAGGTCCACAGCATCACATTAATAATCTGTCAACAGGATAAACTTTTCACCAAATGACAACATTCTTTTTTAACCACCTTTATTAAATTATCACTTAATACACAGGTAAACATACATTAACAGAGAGAAAACAAACCATGTTAACATTTTTCCATTTAAATACAATATACATCACATATATTTTCTTTGCTACTATAATCAGTCCAACATTACAAAAACGCTGAACTCCTGCTTTCCCTTAAACCTCATTCCTACTCCTCTTGATCATTGTAATGCATGTATTGTTCCCACAATTTCCATTTATTTCTATGTAATTTGTTTATTCCCTTTTCTGAAGATCTGTCTTCCATCTCTGTTATAATATTCAATACGTCAAGCACAGTTGGTGTCGACTTTGATTTCCATTTTCTAGTAATTGATTTTTTGGCAGCCAACAGAATTAAACTTAATTATGCCTTACTATATCTAGGCAATTCAGATCATTTATCTCAGCTCAAAAAAATTATTTCCTTACTTGTGACCTTTTGCTCATCCAAAATTTTGACACAGTACTCTGTAGGGAATTTTTTAAATCTGTCAAATTCGTACATTCCCAAAACATATATTCCCAGCTACCTTTTTCTTCTCCATCATACCTCTAGAATTTGCCATCTACCTAAGTAAAAATTATTTGAAGTCTGCTTGGAGTATAAAAATGCCTGTGCAAACACTTCCAAGCAAAAATCCTAAACTTTCTGGAGTTGGTTGCATACCTGGGAGCCATACATATGTCTTCTCATTGTTTCCTTGTAAATTGCACTGCTAGTCTCTCTTCCCAATCATTTCTAACCTCTACTGATTGATTCTTATAGTTATCACACAATATTTTATATGCCCATATAATTACTGCTTTTTTTTAATGACAGCATTCTTGATAAATATCAAACATGTGACACCATCACAGTCAAGAGTGTAAATTTTTTTTCCAAATGATACACATTCTTGATGAACAACAACATTAGAGTCTTAGATGTCAAACATTTCTGCATATAATATCTTTTTGATGATTACCAAACATCTGAGACTCACCATCCTCATAAAATTAACACTGTTCTCAAAATAGATAGATTATTATAGTAATCTTCTGCATCAAAGAAATATGCAGGGAAAGCAGACACGTTCCTCTTTCTTGTTTGAGGAGAAAAAGGACTAAAGGATTTTGGAGAATGTCTGCATTTTTAATGTCAGATTACATAAAGTAGCAAAATGATATCTGCCTGGAGAATTTTAGACATTCTGAAAGAGAGGCTAAATTGCAACAATAGCCTAAAATTAATTTAGAATGTCACTTACAGTAGGAAGCAGGACTGCATGAGGTGACAAAGGATGAATGAGCCAACCCAACCTGCAACAATTTAAGGATAAATGCCAGTTTTGGGATTTGTAATGCCCAGACTTGTGTCAGATCTCTATGCATGGTGTGTGATGCCAAAACTAAGGTCAACATTAGACCACACAAAACGTGATTCTGGAGCTCCAGCTATGAACACCACACTTCAAAAGACTCTTCTTCTGGACTAACCTTGCCTCCCAAAGACACTAAATTAGGCTTCCCCTATTTTGGCCTCAGGGTCAGAACTGAAGAAGCAATCCTGGCCATTCTTTCAAATGCAATTAATCTTGGTGATTTTTTTTCTGTTTCCACCTCTTTACTATATTTACTATATAATGAAAACCTTCATAGGTAAGTCACTGCTGGAGAGAGAAATAAATATACATTTTTTATTTTTCTCTGACTCAAACTTCACTTTTGTGGATTATATTCAGCTGTACAGAAACCGCTAAAAAATGTTCTAAATCAACGTCTATAAAAGAAATGCATGTATATTTAGAAGTCAAATAATTATCAACTTTCTGAGAAGCATTTTAATAAAACAAGTACTCGGGGTGAAATCATGATGAATTTATTACTGTAAAGTTTTAAGTTTAAACAAGAAACTAGTAAACAACACTGAAAGCACCACAGTCTACGAAAATACACTGAAAAACTATGTTCAGTTATTCACTCAAGATCTTAAGGCCAAGAATGATGAATGCACAAAGAAAGAAAAAACAGTTTAGTGACCAAAGGTACATGGCAGTCTATCATCTTTTCATGTCACTGCAACATCACTGCA
Source organism: Protopterus annectens (assembly GCF_019279795.1). Classification (NCBI taxonomy): domain Eukaryota; kingdom Metazoa; phylum Chordata; order Ceratodontiformes; family Protopteridae; genus Protopterus; species Protopterus annectens. Next base: position 1,191,063,657 of record NC_056739.1, read on the forward strand.
ATATATATATATATATATATATATATATATATATATATATATATATATATATATATACATATACATATACATATATATAATGGCTTGTGCAGGTGGACACAACTCCTGATGAAAAATGACTGAGATCCACCATGCTCTGCAAGCAAGTAAGCCCATATTTGAATTCTTACCTCAAAATGATTTCCTGGACCTAGTCTACTTCCTAAAATAATAGGTGAAGCTTTCATCACATTTCTTTATACACCAATTTGCAAACCAAGTTTCGTTTATTACTATATGCTAGTCAAGAAGCTAAGTCATAGTTACAAACTGTGTTCTCAGTCCTTGCTGATTTTCTTATAACCAGAAAGTACAGTTGTGTACACTTACCATAAATGTAGATGTTCGAGTATATTCACTGTTGCAGTCATTACATTTGGGTTATCTGCTTGCAGGTAGCCCTCAGTCGGCCTGATTATCAAAGTCTTGGGTCCTGCATCGGTTGCTGTCTCATCTTCCATGACGTCAGGTAGTCACAGGTATAAAGCATGCAGCCGATGCCATTACATCAGTTTTTCTTGCCCCAGATGTCAGGTGCCCCCATAATGGGAAGCAATTATATACAAGGTTACACCTCCAACAAAAAGCAAATACACCAGAAAGCTTTAATCATAGCAAGCAAGTATAGAGGTATAGTCAATAGAAGTCAGGGGGGCTGGAGGGAGGGTAACCAGGAATGCAACACTGAATACACTCGAACATCTACATTTATGGTAAGTGTACACAACTGTACTATGTTCTTCGTGTTTTACTGTTGCAGTCATTACATTTGGGTAGATTCCCAAAGCTAAGGGAGGAGGCAGTTAGACAGCATTAGGACCAGCTATAAGGCCCTGCAAGACTGCAGTGGCAAAACCAGCTCTGGATTTAGAAAAAATTGGCAAGTGGTAATGCTTGGTGAAAGTATGTACAGAACTCCGGGTAGCAGCTTCTAGGATGTCCCTGGTAGGGACACCTCTGAGAAAGGCTGTAGAGGTAGATGCAGCCCTGGTTGAGTGTGGTCTTATCCCCTTGTGGGGTAGGTTTTCCATGATGCTTATAGCAGAAATGAATGCAATGGCATATCCACTTAGAAATGGTTTGCTTTGAAATGGCCTTCCCCTCTGCCCCTGCAGCAAATGCCACCAGCAGCTCTTCAGACTACCTGGGAGGCTTAGTCCTATCCAAGTAAAATCTAAGTTGTTTGTGCACGTCCAAGGAGTGTAGTATTTGTTCCCCTTTGTTCTTTGGATTAGAAAAGAAGGCTGGCAAATGAATGGACTGATTAAGGGCCACACTGAATACCACCTTGGGCATAAAGGAGGGATTGGTCCTGAGGGACACCCTGTCCACTTGAAAGATGATGAAAGGCTCCACTGCCACAAGGGCCTGTAATTCAGACACCCTTCTTGCTGAAGTGATAGCTAGGAGGAAGGCTGTTTTCCAAGAAAGGAATTTCAACTCTGCATTTGCAGCTGGCTCAAAGGGAGGAAGAGTGCATTTTTCCAATATAAAGTTAAGATCCCAGGCTGGAGTAGGGGCTCTCCTGGGTGGTCTTAAGTTTTTGGCCCCTCTGAGGAATTGCTTCAGCAGTGGATGAGAGAAGAGAGGTGGGCTCTGTATTATAATGAGCTGAGATGGTGGAGGCATAAATTTTGATGGAAGAAAAGGAAAGGCCCTTGTGAAGCATCTCAGTTAAGTATAGAAGAATGAGCGGTAAATTGGGCACAGTTGTGTCCATCCCCTGTGTTTGGTTCCAGGAACAGAATCTCTTCCATTTTTCAGCATAGGATTTTCTAGTACTAGGCCTCCTTGCCTCCAGAATGACATCCATCACCTGCTTACTGAGGGATGGTAAAGGAGAGATCATGTAATTAGCCAGGCTGCAAGGTTCAGGGTTTGAAGCTGTGGGTGCAGAATCTGGCCCTCCTGCTGGGACAGCAGGGCAGGGGTCTGAGGCAGGTGCCATGGTTCTAGAAGTGACGCACTGCACAAGAGGGGCTACAAGTGTTGGCGTGGCCAGTCTGGTGCAATAAGTATTGTCCTTGGTTTGTCCTGTTTGATCTTTAGAGGCACTTTGGAGAGGAGAGGCAGAGGGGGAAAGGCATAAACTGAAGGACAGGGCATCCACTTTCCAAGCTTGTCTGTGGGGTGTCCTTGTACAGAATTTGTCCAATTGGTAGTTCTGAGGCGACGCAAACTGGCCTATCTCTGGGCTCCCCCATTTGATTCTCAAAATATTGAATATCTTTGGTTCCAGTTTCCACTCGTGTGGGTCCATGAGAGTTCTGCTTAGATCGTCTGCCAGTGTATTTAGTTTGCCTGGCAGGAATTGAGCTTGTAGGTGCACTTGGTAGCTCAAGGCTGTGTTCCACAGAGCCATGGCTAGTCTGCAGAGAGGGTATGAGTGGGTTCCCCCTGCTTGTTTATGTACCAGATAACAGTGGTGTTGTCCGTCTTTACCAATAATTGTCCTGGAAGAATGTGGTCCTTGAATGCTGTCAGAGCATTCTGTACAGCTAACAGTTCTTTTTGATTGATATGCAGGTGCATTTGATTTGGGTTCCATTTGCCCTGAATGCACTGCCCTGCCAAGTGAGTCCCCCATGCATAGTCTGATGCGTCTGTTAGGGTTTGGGTGGCAGGGGGTAGAGTGAATGGTAGTCCCTTGTTTTGGTGGCAGGCTTCTGCCCACCAAAGGAACTCTATCTTTAGGATTCATTGATTCTAGGTCCTGAGAATGTTGACACCATAGGCTTCTTAGATACCATTGTAGTTTCCTCATATGCAGTCTTACTTATGGAATCAGTAGAATGGAAGAGGCCATGAACACCAGGGCTTGCAGTATTTTCCTTGCAGATAGCTGGGTCTTTGTGGCCAGTAGTCTGAAGTAGGCTGTCAAATGAACTTGTTTCTCTGGCGTGAGGTAGGCCATCTGGGAAATTGTATTCAAGCTTGCTCCCAGGAATACAATTTGTTGACAGGGTACTAGATGTGATTTATTTTCGTTTATGGTGTACCCCAGAGAAGTTAGTAATTTCTTTACAAATTCCAGATGATTTAATAGCATGTCCTGGCTTTCTGCCTGAATTAGACAATCGTCCAGGTATGGGTATATTTGAATATTCCTTTGTCTGCAAAATGCAATTACTGCAGCTAGGCACTTTGTGAATACCCTGGGCGCAGTAGATAAGCCAATGGGCAGTGCAGAGAACTGATAGTGCATATAGCCTGCTCTGAAGTGTAGGTATCTTCTGCAAGATTCCCTTATTGGGATGTGCAGGTAAGCTTCCTTTAAATCCAGTGTTGCTAAACAGGCATTTTTGCTTAACATGGGAAGCAGATGATGAAGAGTTAGCATTTTGAATTTTGGGATTTCCAAAAAGGTGTTTAGGATAGACAGGTCCAGAATAGGATGCCATGAATTGTCATTTCTGGGTACCAGGAAAAGTCTTTAATAGAAACCTTGCCCCCATTTTTCTTCTGGGACAGGTTGAATAGCCCTGATGCTTAGAAGAGAGAGAACTTGCCTTTGAGCCTCTGCCCACTGATTTGGGGGGTAGGTCTGGACAACCGTTTGGGGTTGGTAAGGAATGGAAGTGGAATTTGTATCCTTGGGAAACTATATTTAAAATCCATTTGTCTTGGGTAATGAGTTCCCAAGTTTTTGCATGCAGGGCGATCCTTCCCCTAAAAGGAGCAGTCAGGTGAGCAGGGCTTGGAAGGTTTAAAGTTAAGTCATTGTGACAGTTTACCATAGGGGGGTGTCTTACTACTCCCAGCTTTGGAAGTGGGAGCCCCACACTGCTTAGGCCTGTGAGTACCTTGGGACTGACGCCTGGGTGTTCTGCTGGTTCTGGGTTTGGACTGAGAAGGCCTGGAAGAGGCAGGAAATGACCAATTCTTAGAAGGCCAATGCCTACTAAATCTGGGAGGCTGTACCTGCAGGAAATCTTTAACAGTTTGCATAGATTTAGCTTTTTCCTCCATCTTTTTAAGTACTTCTTCTGCTTTGTTGCCAAACAGATGGTCTTGGTTTAAGGGAGCATCCAGTAATTTAGCTTTAACATGATCTGGCAAAGATTGCTCCTTAAGCCAAGCATGCCTTCCACGTACAGACCCAGTGATAGCAGCCCTGCAAGATGCCTCTAATGAATCAAAACCACATTGCAAAGTATGTTTTCCAACTTGTTCAGCAGAATGCATTCAATCCTGTAATTCTTTATTTTCAGCACAGTCAGGAATCAACATCATTTTCTGCTTAAGCAATCCAATAATATGTTGCTGATACTTTAACATACGAAACTGACAGTTTAAGTCCCTAATGGCCAAAGTTGCAGAAGTGTATACCTTCTTACCCCATCTATCCAGGGCCCTGGAATCTCTATCAGAGGGGTAGGGCTTTTAGCAGTAGTAGCCTTAATGCCCTTGGGTCCCTGTGAAATGGTCTCAGGATCCACAGTAGGATTTTTAAAGAGGAACTCGTGAGAGTCAGGTACCCTGTAATACCTGTCAGGTTTTCTGGGAGCAGGAGATAAAGTGTTAGGGGCCAGGCTAGATTCCGAGAAGGCATCATCCACAATGTCCAGTACAGGAGGGATGGCTAAAGGCCTGTGTTGAAGTAGGAGCAAGAATTCCCTAAGCCTCTTTTTGGAGTCAGAGTAATCCTGGCTTTCCCAGCGGAAATGCTCCCTAAGAGTATGCAAGGTTTCACCAAAAGATAAATCCTCTGGATAGGAAGCAGAGGGAATGGAGTCCTCTGCATCAGAATCCTCATAGGTAAATAAGTGCAACACCTGGTCATCAGAGAAAACAGAAATTTCAGAATCCTGATCAGAAGGATAATCAGTCCTAGGTCTCTTAGAGGGAGAAGGGTGGCTTCCCTTGATTAAAGTAATAAGATCTTCAGCCATTCTTATCACCTGTGTTTTAGGCATAAGGGCCTGATCATGTGGTCTGGGCGTCGGTTTTCTAGGCATGGATCGAGTTTTAGGCCTTGAAGAAGAAGATTGCATCAGTTTAATATGCAAGTCAGGAGGCCTGAATACACCCTCAGAAGCCGGTGCCTGCACAGCGGCTCCGGACCTATCCAATGTACAGACATCCACAGGTTCCACAGTTGAAGAAGCATCTCGTGGCATACTGGACTCCGAATGGGTCTCAGTATAGGCCTGTGAATCTGAAGTAGTGGGTATCAGGGGCTGCGAAAGCGCCTCAATGAGTACCGGCAAACTGGCGACTAGCTTAGGAGAAGTGTCATTGGCAGCTTTGGACCTATGCAGTCTGTCTCTGTCTTTATCTTTGCATTTTTACAGAATGTCGGTGGTTGGGTGGCTTACTGAAGCCATTTCTGGATAATTGAACCGAGTACTAAAATATTTAGATGCGAAAATGAACCGACGACGAAAAGTATGAGGTTTGAATAAGGCAGAAAACCGACAGAGAGGTACGTTGGGGTCTGGGCCTAGGCAAGGAATGCAGTATGAATGAAAATCTTGATGAGGTATTTGCTTTCCACAAGAAATACAATTGTTAACTTTTACTGACATCAGTTTAGAGCAAGAAAAAGGATCCCCAAAGGGGTACTTAATTTAGTTGAAGACTTCGGATCAGAAACTCGAAAACAAATATTTCAGGAGTCGGACGACAGGCACTTGCGAACTGCTTCTGCTTCGGGTACCGCACGGCAAGAAAGATTGATGTAATGGTGTCAGCTGCATGCTTTATACCCCTGACTACCTGACGTCATGGAAGATGAGACAGCAACTGACGCAGAACCCAAGACTTTAATAATCAGGCCGACTGAGGGCTACTTGCAAGCAGATAACCCAAATGTGATGACTGCAACAGTGAAACATGAAAAACACCTAGTGCAGTGACACTGGCTTTACTACTAGCAATTTAACTACAGTACAAACAAATGAGCTGCTGGCAGAGATATTCCTTGCTGCAAATGTTTTAGTGACCCAAGCAGACACTTCTGCTTCATTTGTCACTCTTCATGTCACTTGTTTTTGCTTCTGTCATACTGGGTACTACTTTATCTGAGCTGCATTAATAGCTCCTTTTGATTTTGTTTTCACTCTTGGATCATATGTGAAAAAATATGAGCTGGCTCAGACCACCTACAAAGCTACCAAAAGGAAACAAATACACGTTGCTACCTGGCAACATGTTACAGCAGGCAGTGCTGTTCTCAAATAAAACAGCCAACAAAAATCCCCATCACTGACATGCTATCACCATGTACCTATGGAAATCCCCATCACTGACATGCTATTACTATCTGCCTATACAGATCCTCATCGGTGGCATGCTATCATCATGCAACTATGGAGATCCTCATCATTTGCATGCTATCACCATGTACCTATACAGATCCTCATTGCTGACATGCTACTGCCATGTACCTATGGAGATACCATCACTGACTTGCTATCACCATGTACATATGGAGATCCCCATCAATGACATGCTATCACCATGTCCCTATGGAGATCCCCATCACTGGCATGATATCACCATATATCTATGGAGATCCCCATCACTGACATGCTACCACCATGTACCTAGGGAGATCCCATCACTGACATGCTATCACTATGTACCTATGGAGATACCATCACTGACTTGCTATCACCATGTAAATATGGAGATCCCCATCACTGACATGCTATCACAATGTACATATGGAGATCCCCATCACTGACATGTTATCACCATGTACCTATAGAGATCCTTATCACTGACATGCTATCACCATGTGGAGATCCTTTCCTGAAATATAAGTTATCCTTCAATAGGTAGGTAAGCAGGGCTATGTTCTTTTGACAACCACCATTCCTGCTGACAGTTTTAGTCTAAGGGCACAGGATACAGTCTGCCACATGCAATGTTTTCATGGTAACCTTTTAAAATATCAGATGTGGAAAAGTACAGTTTTGTACCTACCATAAATGTAGATGTTCGAAGATCCACATTGCTGCAGTCCTGACACTTGGGTAGTCCGCTGTCCCAGTCGGCCCGAATACCAAAGTATAAGGCTGACGTCGGTCAAGGCGCATTAGTCTGACGTCAGGACATCAGGGTACAAATGCGCATGACCGACGTCATTTCCTCAGTCTTTTCTTGCCCCAGATGTCAGAAGACCCTAAAAAGATAAGGCCAAACCAAAAAACAACAACACACCAAACACCCCTGTACCAAATATATGTACAATATATACAAAGTCAGACAGGTACAATCCTACCCACACAACCACCCCTAAACACAGAGGGGAAGGAGGGAGGGTAAATTGGACTGCAGCAATGTGGATCTTCAAACATCTACATTTATGGTAGGTACAAAACTGTACTATGTTCTTCATCTCACATTGCTGCAGTCCTGACACTTGGGTAGAATCCCAAAGCAGAGGTAAGGGAGGATGGCAAATCACAAAGAAGCAGGAGCTGACAACATGCCCTGTAAAATAGCAGTGGCAAAACCAGCCCTAGATTTAGAGTAGAGAGGAAGGTGGTAATGCTTAGAGAAGGTATGCACTGAACTCCAAGTAGCTGCCTCCAAAATATCCTTAGTTGCCACCCCCCTTAGAAATGCTGTTGAAGTGGCAGTAGCCCTAGTGGAATGAGGCCTAATCCCAGCTGGAATCTCCTTGCCATGATGGGAGTAACAGAAAGTAATGCAAAACCCAATCCACTTAGAAATAGTTTGTTTTGACACAGGCTTACCCTGAGAACTCAAAGCAAAAGAAACAAACAACTGCTGAGACTGCCTAAAATCCTTAGTCCTGCTTAAATAATAACGTAATTGCCTGTGTACATCTAAAGTGTGCAAAATCTTTTCCCCCTTATTTTGGGGATTTGCATAAAAGGTAGGTAAATGAATAGTTTGGTTTAAAGCTACACTAGAAACCACTTTAGGCATAAAGGAAGGATTAGTACGTAAAGATACCCTATCCTTATGAAAAATCAGGAAAGGCTCAACCGCCATAAGGGCCTGCAATTCAGACACCCTTCTTGCAGAGGTAATGGCTAACAAAAAAGCAGTCTTCCATGACAAATATTTCAATTCAGTAGTAGCTGCAGGATCAAAAGGTTGTAGAGTGAGTTTCTCCAACACAAAATTGAGGTCCCAAGCAGGAGTAGGAGCTCTACGTGGGGGTCTTATATTCTTTGCCCCTCTAAGAAATTGCTTGAACAAAGGATGAGAAAACAATGGTGGGTCACAATCATAGTGAGCTGAAATTGCTGCAGCATGAATCTTAATGGAAGAGAAAGACAAACCTTCGTCCAATAACTCAGTAAGATATTGAAGAGCCACACTCAAATTTGGCTCAGAAACATCCAAATCCTTTGCTGCACACCAAAATAAAAATCTCTTCCATTTTCCTGTACACTTTCCTTGTACTAGGTCTTCTGGCTTCCATAATCACATTCAAAACTTGTTGAGGAAGCTGAGACCTGCTATGGTTCAAAACAGAATATGCCAGGCTGTTAGATGAAGAGAGTGAAGCTTGACATTGAGTAGATGCCCGTCCTTCTGAGACAATAGGTGTGGAATCAAAGGTAAGGGCCATGGAGGCTTCCTTACCAGACTCCTCAGTAATGGGTACCAGTGCTGCGAGGCCAATCTGGAGCTATTAAAATCATCCTTGGCTTGTCTTGTCTGACCTTTAGGAGTACCTTTGGGAGGAGAGGCAGAGGTGGAAAGGCATACACATGAAGATTTTTCCAACTGAAAGAAAGAGCATCCACTTTCCAGGCTGTGTGATGAAACCTTTTGTGCAAAACTTTGGCAGCTGGTGGTTTAGTGGAGAAGCGAACAGATCTATGTCTGGAGTTCCCCAGGACACTGTCAATGTCTGAAATACATGAAGATCCAGTTTCCACTCGTGGGGATCCATGATTTGCCTGCTTAACACATCTGCTAAGGAGTTCTGTGCTCCTGGCAGAAACCTTGCTTGAAGATTCAGTTGCAAGCTTAACGCAGTCTCCCACAAAATCATTGCTTGCCTGCATAGAGGATAAGAATGTGTTCCCCCTTGTTTGTTGATGTACCACATGACAGTTGTGTTGTCTGTTAGAATCAACACCTGCCCTGGAAGAAGTAAATCCTTGAAAGCCAGTAATGCAAACTGGACTGCTAACATCTCCTTCATGTTGATATGAAGATGCTGCAGTCTGGCAGGCCACTTGTCTTGTATCCACTTTCCATTCAGATGAGCTCCCCAAGCTGTGTCTGAGGCATCTGTCGTTAGAATCTGACTCGCCTCTGGCCGGGTCACAGAGAGTCCCTTGTTTAGGTGACATTCCTGAGCCCACCACAGAAATTCCTTTTGAATGCAAGGTATTATTTGTTTGACAGTGTCCAAATCCTGGCAGTGCTGTGTCCATACATTTTTGAGATACCATTGTAGCTTCCTCATATGCAGTTTGGCATTGGGAAGTACCAGAATACAAGATGCCATGAACCCTAAGGCTTGAAGGACTGTCCTTGCAGTCAGCCCGGACTGATGAGATAGTTGATGGAAGTAAAGAGAAAGATTCTTTTGTTTGTCCGGGGTTAAAAAGGCCATCTGGGTTGCTGTATTCAGTCTCACACCCAGAAAGCACATGTCTTGAGAGGGTACTAGACTGGACTTTATTTCGTTCACAGAATACCCTAGGCATCTTAGCACTGCTATCACATATTCCAAATGCTGAAGAAGCACGCCCTTCCTTGAGCCAGAAGCAGGCAATCGTCCAAATAAGGATAGATTTGTATTCCTTTTAGCCTGAAGAAAGCTATCACTGGAGCCAGAACCTTTGTGAATACTCTGGGCGCAGTAGATAAGCCAAAGGGCAATGCAGAGAACTGATAATGAGAATTCCCAGCTCGAAAACGCAGATACTTCCTGCAAATTAGTCTGATAGGAACATGAAGGTAAGCTTCCTTGAGATCCAAAGTTACCATCCAGTGATCTTTGCCCAGCAGAGGTAAAAGCTGTTGTAACGTCAACATTTTGAACTTGGGAATGTCCAGATAAGTGTTGAGGATAGACAGATCCAAAATTGGTCTCCACGTGTTCCCCTTTTTTGGTACTAGGAACAGGCGAGAATAAAATCCTAGGCCCCTTTCTGGCACAGGTACCGGCTGAATGGCCCCTATTTGGAGCAACAGAGAAATTTGCCTGTGAGCCTCTTTCCTTTGTTGAGGAGGAATGTCTGGCATGCCTTTGAAAGGAGGCAAGGTATGGAAATAAAACCTGTAACCGTGGTGAATGATATCCAATACCCATCTGTCTTGGGTAATTAAACTCCAGTTTTCTTTGAAAAGTGCCAACCTTCCTCCCAAAGGTGCTGCCAGACGAGAAGATTCTGGCAGCTGAAAAGGCAGGTCATTGGGTCTGTTTACGAAAGGACTGACCCCTGCCCTCACCAGAAGACTGAGCAGGTGAACTCCTGTTCTAGGTCTAAAAGAACCTTGAGCTCTGCCCCTACCACGCCTAGACCTACCCCTAGACTGGGAATCATAAGCAGGATATGTCCACCCCTTGGTAGGCCAATTTCTACTAAACTTGGAGGCTGAACCTGCAAAAAATCTTTAACAGTCTGCATAGACTTAGCCTTGTCTTCCATTTTCTTTAGAACTGTTTCCACAGGCGAACCAAACAACACATCAGATTGTAAAGGAGCATCTAAAATCCTTGTCTTCACATGCTCAGCTAAATTCTGATCCCTCAGCCAGGCGTGCCTGCGAAGAACCGAACCAGTGGCAGCCACCCTCAAAGAGGCCTGCACAGCATCAAAACCACATTGCAAAGAATGCTTACCCACCTGTTCAGAAACATGAACTAAATCCTGCAACTCTTTACACTCAATACCTTCCGCCAAAGCATCTACCTTAGACTTTAATTGTGAAAGGAGATAATTTTGGTATTTCAACATGTGAAACTGGCAATTCAAAGCTCTCATGGCCAAAGTGGAAGAAGTATACACTTTCTTTCCCCATCTATCCAAAGCCCTCGCCTCTTTATCAGGAGGAACAGGATTTTTAACAACAGAAGCCTTAACACCTTTAGGCCCCTGAGAAATAGTTTCTGGGTCTGCCCTAGGACTCTTAAAAAGATACTTATGAGCTTCCGGCACCCTATAATATCTATCCGGTTTAACTGGAGCAGGAGGCAAAGAATCAGGGTTCAGAGAAGCCTCTGCAAAAACATCCTCCACCACATCTAGAACAGGAGGTATAGCTAAAGGCCTATGATGGGGTAGAAACAAAAATTCCCTAAGCGTTTTCCTGGAATCAGAGAAATCCTGACCTTCCCATTTAAAATGCTCCCTCATGGAATGCAGAGTCTCTGAAAATGAAAAATCCTCAGGAGGAGAAGCAGAAGGAGTAGAATCATCTATATCAGAATCAGAGTAAGGGGAATACTCCTGCAAGTCTTCAGCCGAAGACTCAGAAGCATCCGAACACTGCTCAAAACTCCCAAGCTCAGGTTCCACCCTAGGCCTCTTATCAGGAGGGGGCATAGAACCTCTAATCATTGTAATCAAATCTTCTGCCATCTTAAGCATATGCTTCTTAGGTACAGACCCTGAAGAACTAGGGGTAACACCTGAAACAAAACCTGGCCTGCCCCTGGGAGAAGCCTTGGAAACAGCAGGGGAGGGCCTAACCACCTTAGGAAGGGAGGGAAGAACAGCTACCTGAGAAGCCCCTTCCGCCTGGCCTACCTCCTGAGAGGTCACATCTTGCAGTAATAAAGTCTCTCCCTGGGATTCCAAAGAAATTTCTGGCTGAACCTCTGGCTCCACCGAGCCCTCTAAAGAACCGGCGTCCGCACGGACGGTTCTTCCAGCCTAGGCTTTGCTGTTTTGTCCTTGCGCTTTTTGACGAAGCGGGCCGGAGCATCCGACGGCATTTTATAATTACACCGCTTCCCAAACACTAACCTGGCACAATCTAATCTTCTCTTTATAGTGCGTTTGTTAAATCTAGCACAAGAGCGACAGCCAACAACGTCGTGCTCAGGCCCTAAGCAAGGTATACACAAGGTATGGTAATCCCTATGAGGTATCTGTTTCCCACAAGAAATACAGTTATTCACTTTTTCTGACATCCGGTAAAATACTGAGGCAAGAAAAAACCAAAATATTCCCCAACGGGGTACTTAGCCAACTTGGATTCGGTCTGAAACTCCGACTTCAGAAAATCTCAGAACGCCAACCTGCACTTGCAAAACTGCTTCTGCATCGGACCATGCGGCAAAAAAGACTGAGGAAATGGCGTCGGTCATGCGCATTTGTACCCTGACGTCCTGACGTCAGACTAATGCGCCTTGACCGACGTCAGCCTTATACTTTGGTATTCGGGCCGACTGGGACAGCGGACTACCCAAGTGTCAGGACTGCAGCAATGTGAGATGAAGAACATCAGAGTGGCCGAAAATCTACACTTACATATACTAAGTCAGAGATTGCCTTTTTCAGCACATTCCCTTTTCTTGGAGACATAGTGATCTTAGACTTAGTATATATACATTCAGGAGGGTGGGGGGACTTGCCCCCCCCCCCCGCACACACACACATTGGGGAATGCTGTAAAAATAAACAAGTTTAAACTAGAAGAGTAATGTTCAATATTCAACATTTTCCTGTATCTTCTGGTCTTTTGGGGTGGGGGGGTGTCTCTTGACTCGGCATTGCAAGTCTCAAGATTTCAATAGGGAGCCTGTCTTCATTAATAAAACTAAAGAATGAAATGGTAAACCATCAGTACTTGCTTAAAATGATACTATGTCATGATGATCTGTTAGTTCAGTGGCTCTGCGGCTATTAAGAGAAGGCTTACAAACTGACAAAGGAAGACTCTCAGAAGAATTCACAGATCTGGAACAGGCATTCCAAGGACTGCTCAGTCATTAATGGCATTTGTAGCTACTGCAAGAATATCATATGGTATGCAGACAATCTCATCTTTCTAAAGGACTTCATTGCCTGTGATCCTATATATTCAAATTGTGTCTATTTTGTTTACTTGTTTTAAACTGTTATCTATAAATGAAAAACATTACTTTCCAAACCAGAAGTCAAAAATGACTAAATGGCCTAACAATTACAACTGTTAACAGCTGCAATAATGAAACAGTCAGTTATGCTAAATAAATGATGTGACCAGTGAGGTCATAACAGCACCTTCATGACATTAAAACTGCTCAGACTCAATGATGGGCATTGTCAGACTAAATGCAGCCTGCAGCGCACACTAACTTACTCTGACATTTTGAGATATAGTCCTGATGTTGGAGGCAATCTTTAGTCTCGGGTCTTTTGTTAGGTACAGTCAGCCAGTATGGCATTTGTAATCTGTCAATTAAAGTCTAATTCCATTGCTCAGCATGTCTTGAAGGTGCAGTCATGGTTACAATGGAAAGTTGATTTGCACGAGGGTTATAGCTGAAATATAGTGGAATGAGGGCAGCAGAGTTTATCTTCCTGTTATAATTAAACATGGTCTGAAAGACAGTGCAACATAGTCCTTAACAGATGGGTGGCAGTCTGTGTGAATGCCTACATGTATGGCATTTAGCTTAGCAAGTTTAGCACAGAGGATTATGGGTATTCTACGTCTCTTGTGCAATTGACTTCAACAGACAAAACACCCAGATCACCCTTTAAATGGGGCAGTAGCACTTTGGGAACAAATAAACAAATATAAATAATATACACAAATATACACACACACATGTATATCTATATATATATATATATATATATATATATATATATATATATATATATATATATATCTTCAGAGAAAGAGAGAGAGACACATAGACATAAAATGTAGTAACATCTTCTCATCTGTGATGAGTTTGACAGCCCCTGCACTGATATACCTCAGACTTAATTTCAGAATACTATCCTGTGCTCCTAAGTTTGATTTCCTAGTTCTTCTGCTCCATGTCTGCTCCTGTTATTAAGTGGAAAACCTAAACTGGGCCCAGTGAAAACTGACCAAGATACAAACTTCCATCAGTTTAACCTGCTGATTACCTGTGTATTTAATTCTCACTGCTCTGTGTAAATGTCATCATGCAACACTAAATGTCAGTGCAAACATATATGCTAGCCCACCTTTGCCTCTCAATCAAAACTGTGAAAAAAAAATTACCAAATTACTAAAATTCCTTGATGGTCACCCTAATAAATAAGTAAGCTGAGTGCTAGGGGCAATGCAATTACATGAACGAGTGTCAGAATGGACAACTGCAAAGTACATCTGCCATGATGTGCCCAAGTGCTGAAAAATGTACATTATTATCATGTTACTCCATAGAAACCATTAGAAATTGTGAAAGCTATGGTATGCTAGACTATAAGACAGATTTTGACCAAATCAACAAACAGCACATTTACTGCACACATCTTTGTGCTCATAATAACTTGCTGACACTGTTAACACTAAAATTGCAAAACTGTGGAGCTTTTCTCGCCGGGCCTCCATTGAAAAAGGGCTACTTAGCTCATTCGGACTAACCCAGTCAACAAATGTAAAATAAATAAAATAAATCATCATCAGCCTCCTTTTTCTCATTTTTTTCTACATGGGGTCAGGGTATTGTGTTAACTGTTGCCAACTCTCTTAATTCAGTGCCACACTCCTGCCTTCTTCAACACTCATGCCTGAGTGTTACAGATCTTCTTTCACACAATCTATCCACCTCTTTGCTGGATGCCCTCACTTCCTCTTACCTTCTTTTCTGTCTCTCCCAAATCTTCCTCACCAGATTGTCTTCTGCTTTTCTACACAGATGCCCAAACCACCGTAATCTGCTCTCTTTTCTCTTTTCTGCAATTGGAGCTAATTTGGCTTCTGCTCTTATGTCCTCATTTCTTCATTTGTCCCACAGTGTGCATCCTTCCACCATTCTCAGGCACTTCATTTCCATCACCTCTAGCTTCTTCAACTGTTCTGCCCAGGTTTCTGTACCATACAGTAGTACTGGTCGCACCACTGTCTTGTACACCTTACTTTTCAGCTTCTTTGGCATTCTTCTGCCATAGACTACACCTGATACTCTATATGCCAGTTGGCTGCAGCCCCTCTAATTCTAGCTCTGACCTCTTCATTCAGACTACCTTTATCTTCAACCACCCCTTCCAAATACTTGAAGCTGTTTACCTGTCCCACTGTCTTCCCTTTGATCTCTATTCTCCGTTTTTTCTGATTTCCCCAATTTGCTGCCATTACCACCGTCTTATCTGTGCTTAGTTTCATCCTGTGTGCCTTCAGATTTGCATTCCATTCTCCTATCCTTTGCTGAAGTTCTAGCTCAGAGTCTGCCTGTACTGCCACAATGTCTGCATATAGCAGCTTTGTTGATCTGTCTCCTCCAACCTGTTTGCTAATGTAGTCCATCATCAGTATGAACAGCAGTGGGTTCAGAGCTGAACCCTGGTGCACACCCACTCCCACTGGGAACCCCTTCGTGAGGCCGAACACTGTTCGTACTTGAGTCAGTGGGTCCTTGTACATAGCCTGCACTAATTCTACCAATGTTTCTGGGACTTCAAACCATCGCAGTACTACCTAGAATAAATAAATTGGTGTTTCAAATACAGAACAAAATGCATGTAAATAATGTTTCAGCACAGAGTATGAAGTATATTCTGCAAACTGCATTAAACTTATAGGCATGCAACTTGCAGCTGTGATAACAGCAGTGTAATTCTATCATAGCTATACTAAAAAACTTCTTAAAGCATATATGGTGAGATTGATAACTGCAACCCCATACAGATCCTTTACACTCTATGGCAAAGTAAAGCTAAAATGCAATTCCACAACAACACAGCATTATTACATTAAGGGCAAACATTTTTCATCCTTGTGTCGAACCACTTATTTAGTGAAAATTTTAGTCCACCAGTCTGCTGTTATGGAAAATTTAAATATTACAGTTTGAAAATGGAAAAAAAGAAGTTAATGGAAAACATGCAATTTCACAAGAATAAGTTCTTGCTTTCAGTTCATGGCAAAGGAGAAAAACTTTCAAAATCATGAAGATTATTTTTATTAACAAATTAAGGAAAAGGCCAATATTTTGCTGCAAAAAAAAGTATTTTTACAACACAAATTATGCACAATTCCAAATTTTAAGGAGGATCACAACCAGACCTGAGACTTTCTGTGGAAAGCTGTATGCAGCTGTTTTACCTGTTGTCTAAATCCAAGTGGATCAAATAACCTTTTCATTGTTCTGATTTTAAGACTCTGTTTTCTTCAGTAATAAAAAACAGGTAAAAAGTACAGTTTTGTACCTACCATAAATGTAGATGTTCGAAGATCCACATTGCTGCAGTCCTAACACTTGGGTAGTCCGCTGTCCCAGTCGGCCCGAATACCAAAGTATAAGGCTGACGTCGGTCAAGGCGCATTTGTCTGACATCAGGATGTCAGGGTACAAATGCGCATGACCGACGTCATATCCTCAGTCTTTTCTTGCCCCAGATGTCAGAAGACCCTAAAAAGATAAGGCCAAAACCAAAAAACACCAAACACTCCTGTACCTAATATATGTACAATATATACAAATTTACAAAAATAGAACCCCACCCACACAACCACCCCTAAACACAGAGGGAAGGAGGGAGGGTATTGGACTGCAGCAATGTGGATCTTGAACATCTACATTTATGGTAGGTACAAAACTGTACTATGTTCTTCATCTCACATTGCTGCAGTCCTAACACTTGGGTAGAATCCCAAAGCAGAGGCAAGGGAGGATGGCTAAACTATAATGAAGCAGGAGCTGCCAAAATGCCCTGCAACACAGCAGTGGCAAAACCAGCCCTAGATTTAGAATAGAGAGGAAGGTGGTAATGCTTGGAGAAAGTATGCACTGAACTCCAAGTAGCTGCCTCCAAAATATCCTTAGTTGCCACCCCCTTAGAAATGCTGTTGAAGTGGCAGTAGCCCTAGTGGAATGAGGCCTAATCCCAGCTGGAATCTCCTTGCCATGATGGGAATAACAGAATGCAATGCAAAACCCAATCCACTTAGATATAGTTTGTTTTGACACAGGCTTGCCCTGAGAACTCAAAGCAAAAGAAACAAACAACTGCTGAGACTGCCTAAAATCCCTAGTCCTGCTTAAATAAGAACGCAACTGCCTGTGTACATCTAAAGTGTGCAAAATCTTTCCCCCTTATTTTGGGGATCTGCATAAAAAGTAGGCAAATGAATAGTTTGGTTTAAAGCCACACTAGAAACCACCTTAGGCATAAAGGAAGGATTAGTACGTAATGATACCCTATCCTTATGGAAAATCAAAAAAGGCTCAACCGCCATAAGGGCCTGCAATTCAGAAACCCTTCTTGCAGAAGTAATGGCCAACAAAAAAGCAGTCTTCCATGACAAGTATTTCAATTCAGCAGTAGCCGCAGGCTCAAAAGGTTGTAGAGTAAGTTTCTCCAACACAAAATTGAGGTCCCAAGCAGGAGTAGGAGCTCTACGTGGGGGTCTTATATTCTTTGCCCCTCTAAGAAATTGCTTGAACAAAGGATGAGAAAACAATGGTGGGTCACAATCATAGTGAGCTGAAATTGCTGCAGCATGAATCTTAATGGAAGAGAAAGACAAACCTTTGTCCAATAACTCAGTAAGATATTGAAGAGCCACACTCAAATTAGACTCAGAAACATCCAAATCCTTTGCTGCACTCCAAAATAAAAATCTCTTCCATTTTTCTGCATACACTTTACATGTACTAGGTCTTCTGGCTTCCATAATCACATTCAAAACTTGTTGAGGAAGTTGAGACCTGCTGTGGTTCAAAACAGAATATGCCAGGCTGTTAGATGAAGAGAGTGAAGCTTGATATTGAGTAGATGACCGTCCCTCTGAGACAAAAGGTGTGGAATTAAAGGTAAAGGCCATGGAGGCTTCCTTACCAGATTCCTCAGTAAAGGGTACCAGTGTTGCCAAGGCCAATCTGGAGCTATCAAAATCATCCTTGGCTTGTCTTGTCTGACCTTTAGGAGTACCTTTGGGAGGAGAGGCAGAGGTGGAAAGGCATACACATGAAGATTTTCCCAACTGAACGAAAGAGCATCCACTTTCCAAGCTGTGTGATGAAACCTTTTCGTGCAAAACTTTGGCAGCTGGTGGTTTAGTGGAGAAGCGAACAGATCTATGTCTGGAGTTCCCCATGACACTGTCAATTTTCGAAATACATGAAGATTCAGTTTCCACTCGTGGGGATCCATGATTTGCCTGCTTAACACATCTGCTAAGGAGTTCTGTGCTCCTGGCAGAAACCTTGCCTGAAGATTTAGCTGCAAGCTGAGCGCAGTCTCCCACAAAATCATTGCTTGCCTGCATAGAGGATAAGAATGTGTTCTCCCTTGCTTGTTGATGTACCACATGACAGTTGTGTTGTCTGTTAGAATCAACACCTGCCCTGGAAGAAGTAACTCCTTGAAAGCCATTAATGCAAACTGGACTGCTAACATCTCCTTCATGTTGATATGTAGATGCTGTAGTCTGGCAGGCCACTTGTCTTGTATCCACTTTCCATTCAGATGAGCTCCCAAGCTATGTCTGAGGCATCTGTCGTTAGAATCTGACTCGCCTCTGGCCGGGTCACAGAGAGTCCCTTGTTTAGGTGACATTCCTGAGCCCACCACAAAAATTCCTTTTGAATGCAAGGTATTATTGGAATGACAGTGTCCAGATCCTGGCAGTGCTGTGTCCATACATTTTTTAGATACCATTGCAGCTTCCTCATATGCAGTTTGGCATTGGGAAGCACCAGAATACAAGATGCCATGAACCCTAAGGCTTGAAGGACTGTCCTTGCAGTCAGCCCGGACTGAAGAGATAGTTGATGGAAGTAAAGGGAAAGATTCTTTTGTTTGTCCGGGGTTAAAAAGGCCATCTGGGCTGCTGTATTCAGTCTCACACCCAGAAAGCACGTCTTGAGAGGGTACTAGACTGGACTTTATTTCGTTCACAGAATACCCCAGGCATCTTAGCACTGCTATCACATATTCCAGATGCTGAAGAAGCTCGTCCTTTTCTTGAGCCAGAATCAGACAGTCGTCCAAGTAAGGATAGATTTGTATTCCTTTTAGCCTGAAGAAAGCTATGACTGGAGCCAAAACTTTTGTGAATACTCTGGGCGCAGTAGATAAGCCAAAGGGCAATGCAGAGAACTGATAATGGGAATTCCCAGCTCGGAAACGCAGATACTTCCTGCAACTGAGTCGGATAGGCACATGAAGGTAAGCCTCCTTGAGATCTAAAGTTACCATCCAGTGATCTTTGCCCAGCAGAGGTAAAAGCTGTTGTAACGTTAACATTTTGAACTTGGGAATGTCCAGATAAGTGTTGAGGATAGACAAATCCAAAATTGGTCTCCACGTGTTCCCCTTTTTTGGTACTAGGAACAGGCGAGAATAAAATCCTAGGCCCCTTTCTGGCACAGGAACCGGCTGAATGGCCCCTATCTGGAGTAACAGAGAAATTTGCTTGTGAGCCTCTTTTCTTTGTATAGGAGGAATGTCTGGCATGCCTTTGAAAGGAGGCAAGGTATGGAAATAAAACCTGTAACCGTGGTGGACGATATCCAATACCCATCTGTCTTGGGTAATAACACTCCAATTTTCTTTGAAAAGTGCCAGCCTTCCTCCCAAAGGTGCTGCCAGACGAGAAGGCTCTGGCAGCTGAAAAGGCAGGTCATTGGGTCTGCTTACGAAAGGACTGACCCCTGCCCTCACCAGAAGACTGGGCAGGTGAACTTCCTGTTCTAGGCCTAAAAGAACCTTGAGCTCTGCCCCTACCACGTCTAGATCTACCCCTAGACTGGGAATCATAAGAAGGATATGTCCACCCCTTAGTAGGCCAATTTCTACTAAACTTCGGAGGCTGAACCTGCAAAAAATCTTTAACAGTCTGCATAGACTTAGCCTTGTCCTCCATTTTCTTTAAAACTGCTTCCACAGGCGAACCAAATAACACATCAGATTGTAAAGGAGCATCTAAAATCCTTGTCTTTACATGCTCAGCTAAATTCTGATCCCTCAGCCAGGCGTGCCTGCGAAGAACAGAACCAGTGGCTGCCACCCTCGAAGAGGCCTGTACAGCATCAAAACCACAGTGCAAGGAATGCTTACCCACCTGTTCAGAAACATGAACTAAATCCTGCAACTCTTTACACTCAATACCTTCCGCCAGAGCATCTACCTTAGACTTCAATTGTGAAAGGAGATAATTTTGGTATTTCAACATGTGAAACTGGCAATTCAAAGCCCTCATGGCTAAAGTGGAAGAAGTATACACCTTCTTTCCCCATCTATCCAAAGCCCTTGCCTCTTTATCAGAAGGAACAGGATTTTTAACAACAGAAGCCTTAACACCTTTAGGGCCCTGAGAAACAGTTTCTGGGTCCGCCCTAGGACTCTTAAAAAGATACTTATGAGCTTCAGGCACCCTATAATACCTATCCGGTTTAACTGGGGCAGGAGGCAAAGAATCAGGGTTCAGGGAAGCTTCTGCAAAAACATCTTCTACCACATCCAGAACAGGAGGTATAGCCAAAGGCCTATGCTGGCGAAGAAACAAAATTCCCTAAGCCTTTTCCTGGAATCAGAGAAATCTTGACCTTCCCATTTAAAATGCTCCCTCATGGAATGAAGAGTCTCTGAAAAAGAAAAATCCTCAGGAGGAGAAGCCGAAGGAGTAGAATCATCTACATCAGAATCAGAATAAGGAGGATACTCCTGCAAGTCTTCAGCCGAAGACTCAGAAGCCTCCGAACACTGCTCAAAACTCTCAAGCTCAGGTTCCACCCTAGGCCTCTTATCAGGGGGGGGCATAGAACCTCTAATCATAGTAATCAAATCTTCTGCCATTTTAAGCATATGTTTCTTAGGCAGAGACCCTGAAGAACTAGGGGAGACCCCACTGAAGTTAACCCTGGCCTGCCTCTAGAAGAAGCCTTGGAAACAGAAGGGGAGGGCCTAACCACCTTAGGAAGGGAAGGGAGAACAGCTACCTGAGAAGCCCCTTCAGCCTGGCCTACCTCCTGAGAGGACACATCTTGTAACAGTAAAGTCTCTCCCTGAGAATCCAAAGGAACTTCTGGTAGAACCACCGGCTCCACCGAGCCCTCTAAAGAACCGACGTCCAGGACAGACGGTTCTTCCAACCTAGGCTTTGCTGCTTTGTCCTTGCGCTTTTTGGCGAAGCGGCGCGGAGCATCCGACGGCATGTTGTAATTACAACGCTTCCCAAAACTAACCTGGCACAATCTAATCTTCTCTTAATAGTGCGTTTGTTAAATCTAGCACAAGAGCGACAGCCAACAACGTCGTGCTCAGGCCCTAAGCAAGGTATACACAAGGTATGGTAATCCCTATGAGGTATCTGTTTCCCACAAGAAATACAGTTATTCACTTTTTCTGACATCCGGTTAAATACTGAGGCAAGAAAAAACCAAAATATTCCCCAACGGGGTACTTAGCCAACTTTGATTCGGTCTGAAACTCCGACTTCAGAAAATTTCAGAACGCCAACCTGCACTCGCAATACTGCTTCTGCATCGGACCATGCGGCAAAAAAGACTGAGGATATGACGTCGGTCATGCGGATTTGTACCCTGACGTCCTGATGTCAGACAAATGCGCCTTGACCGACGTCAGCCTTATACTTTGGTATTCGGGCCGACTGGGACAGCGGACTACCCAAGTGTTAGGACTGCAGCAATGTGAGATGAAGAACATCATATAGATTTCCCAAAAACAGAAGGCTTGCATCTAGTTACATTTTATGGCATCAGGAAATGAAGTCACTGTGTATATACAGAGTTCAGTGAAGACAGCATTACAGTAATTAAGAACCACCACTATAACAATGAAATAGCTGTTTGACTAAAAGATGCAGTGCTGTTCCAGTGGTTATTGGGATTTTTTTCTAGGGCCAACTAAATGCTGCATACTGCAGCTCTGTGCTCAAGACCAAAGTTATAGTGTCACAAACCATTAAAGGGACATAAAATTGTAAAAGGACACAAGTCTGTGAAGACAGGGCAGCTAGTTGTACTGACATGTTACTAAACAAATGACACCAGCTGGCAGTCGATTATGCTAGTGAGCAAGGGGACAGCAGCTACAATATATCAACTCAGATGTATCCGCATGCAACCAGCAAAAGCCCAAGCATCCTCGGAGTACATACGTAGGAAAATACTTTGACCAGCTGGAGGTCCACTTGTCAAAAAACACTTTTGGAAGAACACATTCTGTGGTAGGAACTGAGAAGGCTTGTCATGAAAAACACAGCAGATTTCAGAGAAGAATGAGGTAAATCAATCATACGAGTGAGTTATAGATTCAACTATAATTACACCAGCTCTTTAATAGCACCTCAGTCAGAGGACTACGGTACTGTGAAATAATCCAACTGCTGCTACACGGGTACTCTGTGACAAAAGTCAACACCAGTAGTAATAACGAGTAATCCACCTTTCCTTTATACCCTAGCTTTAAAACCTCTCACTGCCACAGGCAAGAAGATAATGACAGGTGTGGCCCTCCTGCTTCCACAGTTCTTTCCCATGTTTGTCCTTAACTCTATCTGTTAAATTATGTTCTCTATGCATATGCGTTTCTCAGAGATGACCCAGCATCACTGTCTGGTTGAGTGATTTATTCACAACTATGTGGTAGAACTGATATCACCCTTCAACAGTAAGGTAGGTGACAGTGAGGGAGCGACAGAGGGATACTGGTAGCAAGTATGCTGGAGGAGATGTTCTCAGAGATCTGGTATTGCAGCATGTACCTAAAAAACTGGGTGCCAGGTTCGCTTATGCGAGATAAGTGAAGAACACTGTCATGAATGGTCAAGTAATGTGCAACTACCAAGTTCAGTCCTGGAAGACAGAGGATAAAGTATCCTAAAGTAACTCCCATTTTCCCATTATACAGTGACTTCAGAGTTGGTATATAAAAATAGCAGGGGTGTGGGGGTGCAGGGACAAAAACTTTTTTTAAGACTTATTTCTCACTTGTGAATGCTGCTCACATTTGAATGTGTGATGCCAGGGGTAATGCCAGACTGTTGGAAAATAAATAAATTAAATAAAAAACTCAATGTACTACTTCTTCCTCTTCTCTGTTTGTTGGCAGTTAGTGTGTTTGTTCTCATGGCTTAGGAATGTGTGACATTTGTCATTTTCAATATAAAAGCACATGAATGACTTTTGAAGTGTAATGGATCTTCAGACTTGCTGATTTTTCTTCTGAAAGAGAGAAAAGCAACTGTCTTCTGAGATGTAACTGCAGCAGTCTCTACTGGACTTAATGGGTTGCATTATACTAAGCCACACAAAGGTGGAGTCAGGGAAGGAAGCAGACTTAGATGTCTAATTGGCAATTCCTGTTTTTGCATGATTAACTTTTCATTCCTGATAAATTTTGCAATGACATGTAGAAAAAATGGACTGTTTTTCTCCAGCCCAGCAACAGAAAAATTATAAAAGGGGAACCCCCCCAGATATTTGTGTGTGTGTGTGTGTGTGTGTGTGTGTGTGTGTGTGTGTGTGTGTGTGTGTGTGTGTGTGTGTGTGCGTGTGTGTGTATGTATGAGTACTGTAGAGCTCTAAGTGGGCAGGGTAACAAACTGTAACAATTGTTTGCTACATTTGTAGCAAGCAGTTTGCTACAGTTTAAAAGGAGACTTTTTAAATAAAATGTGTTAAAGGAGTTTGAGGGCAGGGCACAGAAACCTTGAGTGGCTGGAGTAGGAAGTGGGGCATGTCATTTATCTGGACACCCAGTTGGTGTGCCAGTAGACGATATGTCCGTTCTTTTCTTTTTCTTTCTTTTTTTTTTGGGGGGGGGGTGCATAGATACAACTGTAATAAGTCAATCACTTGAACAGATGAGAGCATGGAGAGCTGGTTCATAGTACCGCCCAGGATGCTAGCTGAACCAGCTATGCTTCGAGGAATAGCAAAATGAAATAGCATGGGACAATCATTTGAAAACAGTATGCTCTGAATTGTCATTCATACCTTCATAAGAAATGAATAACTGATCAGAATTTCTGAAGGCTTTAGTTCTGTCAAGATAGCATTAGAATTGCCTGTGGACATCAAGCATATGAAGAATCCCTTCTTCCACTTTTGTAGGTTTTGGAAAGAAGATAGTGAGATGGACAGCTTGTCTTAAAGAAACTCGGATATCATATTAGGCATAAATAAAGGATTAGTTCTAAAAGAATCCCTACTATTGTGAAAAATGAGAAAACCCACCATTAGAGCTTGTAACCAAGTCACTCTTCTTGCAAAAGTCAGAACAAATAGCAAAACTGTTTTCCTTGTTAAGAACTTCAACTCAGCCTGATGAGCTGGTTCAAATGGGGCAAGAATTCATTTTTCCAAAACAAAATTAAGATTACAAGGTCAAGCCGCCAGCTTTAATGGTGGACAGATATATGAAACATTCCTTTCAAAAACATCTTGCCATGGTAATGCATTGAAAGAGGATGATGCTTGGGAAGACATGCTGAAATGGCAGACAAATCAACAATGAAAAAGAAGAAAGAAAGGACAGAGGATAATAACTCACATGGACATTGAAAAAACAAAGAAATAATAGCCTTAAAGGGCCTCGGTTCTTATTTTGGCACCAACTAGAAAATCTTTTCCATTTTCTAATATACAATTTCCTAGAAGCCGATTCCCTTGATTCCTTTAATACTTGCTGCATGCCCTCAGAAAATAGGTGCCTAAAAGGTATTAAAACTCTGTCACTCAGATAGTAAGCTGAAGTTTTTTTTCAGGTTGGGGTGCATCAAATAATCCCCATCTTGTGTGAGTAGGTCCAGTCTGTGAGGAAGCTTATGGTGACTGCCCTTGGCCACTTCCAGAAGTTAGAGAAAGTACAGTTTGTGTAAGAACTTACCATGACAGTAAATGTTCTACTTTTCACTGTTGCCGTACTCTTTATAGCTGGGATATCCTGCTGAGGATAGCTGAATGTCTGGCCAGTATACTAAAGCCTTTATACCTTCAGGTGTCACAAGTCAGACATATGTTCTACATCCAAGGTGTAAGGTACATATATGATGTATGAGCACCTAACCCTCAGAAATGAACTGCCCCAAAAGAATCACAGCAATTCAAGAGGAGAAACAAAATTATGTACATCCAGGAAGGGAAAAAGAAGGAGGATCTAATGAGAGTAAGAAGGACCCCCTTGACCAAAAGGTAGGCAACCAAGAAGAATGGGGGGAAGAAGGTGGGATAGAATACTACAACAGTGAAAAGTAGGATATTGCCTGTTATGGTAAGCTCTTACACAACTGTATGTTATCTAACTTCTGGAAGTGGCCAGGGGCACTGGACTGTACTATGTCCATATCCTATATTCTTTTCATCTGGGAGAGTACAAAAGCTACTACAGAGGATGGGTGGAGGAAGAAAGAGAGGAGCCTTCCAAGAACCCATGAAGGATGACCCTGGCAAAACCTGCCCTGGCCCTAGAAATCACATCCAACTTGTAATGTTTAGTAAATGTCTGTAGAGAAGACCAAGTAGCAGCTTCTAAAATGGATCTAGTATGCAGATCCTTGAAAAAAACACACAAAACAATCAACCAGCCTTATAAAATAAGCATGATGAGAAGATGAAACCTGCTTGCCATGAAAAGAATAACAAAAGGAAATGGATTTAGAGATCCAGGAGGAGAGGGTGTGCTTGGAAACAGCCAAACCCAATTTCCTGGGATGAAAAGAAACAAAAAGCTGCTTAGATATCCTGACATCTTTAGTCTTATCTAGGTAATACCTGAGTGGTCTATATAAATCCAGGGTGTGGAGAATCCTCTCACTACCATTTTGTGGAGAGGGGACAAAAGAAGGCTGAGGAACTGATTGATTCAAGGACAAATAATTAACTACCTTGAGCATAAATGAAAGATTAGTATGAATAGAGACATCTGTGAAAAACAAAAAAGGTGGGACTGCCATGAGTGCCTGAAATTCAGAGACCCTTCTTGGCAGAATTAAAATGAGCCAAACACAGTACTGTTTTCTAAGTACACTGCAGCAAAGAAGAGGAAGCTGCAGGCTCAAAGGGAAATAGTTAATTTCTCAAGAACAAAATTAAGGTCCCAAGGAGGAGGAATGAGACTTTCTTGAGGACCTAATATGAAAGGTGCCTTTCAAAATTTGTTTAACTGCAAAACAAGAAGCAAGGGGTGGGATTTAAAGACTGACAAATGAGCTTTAACAGATGAATATGTACAGGAAAGGACCATAGGAATACCCACAGAAAAAAGGGTTCAGGTCATGCTTGAGACACCAAACAGAAAATCTCTTCCATTTAGCCACACAATATTTTCTAGTAGTGGGTTTTCTGGCCTTCAGTAAAACCCACAGCATATCCTCAGAAAACTGGTTTTGAAAAGGAATTAAAAGCCTATCACTCAAAGAGTCAACTGAAGAGTGGTTAAGTGCAAGTGGATAAGAGGTCCCTTGTCCCGTGTAAGTAGATACATCCTGTGAGTTAACTTGTGACGACAGCCCCTCAGAAAATGAAACAGAAGGGGTGAAATCAATGCTGTCTGGGCCAAAAGGAAATCACCAGCAGGATTTGGGCCTGTCCCACATGAGTCTGTGCAGGACCTTTGGCAGATAAGGACAGGCATACAGAAACATCCCCTTCCAGGAAAAGGACATGGCATCCACCTTCCAAGCCAGAGGACTTGGCAGTTATGGACAGAACTGAAGAAGTTGTCTGTTCAGAGAGGAGGCAAAAGGATTGACTTGAGGAATAACCCACTGATGTAAAATGTCTAGGAAAACTTTGCTGTGAAGCATCCATTTGTGAGGATCTGTCCTGGACCTGCTCAAAGTGTCTGCCAAAAGATTATGCTCTGAAAGGTTGTAAACCACCTGCAGAAACAAGTGCTGATGGACCGCAAAATCCCAAGCCTGAAGAACCACCTTGCAAAGGAGGCAAGACTTTGTGCCCCCTTGCTTGTTGATGTACCACATACTTAACTGTGCTAATGCCTGTGAAGATGCAGAGAGGTCTTGGAATCTACAGAAAGTGGAAGGTATGAAGGGCCAGAATCAGGGCTCTCATCTCCTTGCTGTTAATATGGTCTGGTGTTAGTTGTTGAGGCAACCAGAGACCCTGGACCTTGAGGTTGCTGGAAGAAGCTCCCAACCTTAGTTAGAAGCATCCATGTACAGCTCCTGAGTGGGAAGAGGAACTGAAAGGACAGGCCTGGATACAGGGAGATCTGATAAATCCACCAGTGGAGCTCGAGCATGAGACAAGGCCAGACAGGCACAGGAAAATCCAGAGGATGGCAGTGCTGAAGCTAAACAGTCTTGAGATACCAATGAACTATCTTATATGGAGCTTGGCCATGCAAAACATGGGGATAGTAAATACCATGTACCCCAGAGCGGGCAGACATTTTCTGGCAGAAAGTAGTGGAAGAGGGAGAAGAGAATGAAAGTAAACTGTCAAATCTTGGGAGGCGAGAGGCAAGCTAGCATAGGTACGGTCTGAGTCCTGCTAATGGGAAGGGATCAAATAGACTTTTTGAGGTTTAGGGTGAACCCCCCACTGTGAATAAGACCTATAGTTAAGTGAAGATCTCAAAGCAAGAGCTGCTAGAATGGGGCCTAAATCAAAATGTCATCCAAAGAAGGGAAAAGTCAGCAGAAGGCTACTACTGGGGACAGACATTTAGCAAAGACCCTTGGGACTATAGAAAGACCAAAACGCAAAGCTTGTTGTTAGACTGCTAAAGCATGAGTTACCCCTCCCCCCTTTCATATCTAACTGCTTAGTGCACACTAGCCCATATTTTCATCTTACTTTTAAAATCTGCAACATCTAGTCCAAGACCACCAATTACTGAAGAGCCCACATTTTTGCCTCTCAGTAGTCATCTTGGGATCAGTGCTTCTCGTGAGAGAAGGAGCATAATGACATTGTTTCCTGGAGACTGCTGATCACCACAAAACTTAATACCTGGCTTCATATATGCCAGCTTGGAATTTGGCTTTATATTTTGCTCCTGGTAAGAGAAGGAGCAGAGGGCAATGATGCTTGACTGACTCTGATTGGGCAGTGAGTGTCTGTGTGGGACCTTCTCTATTGGTCTGGTTGTCATTCAAGGCATTTACCAGAAAAAGGCTACAACAAGCCTACAGACTACTTCATCTGGGACAAGACTGTTGATCACCAAAGAGCTTGTGGCCTGCTTCTCATCTTGGGACTGGTGCTACTGTTTTGCTTCTGTTGAGAGAAGGAAAAGGGGCATTGTATCACAGCAGCATAAAGCTGTGGTGAGACCAGTACTAGTTATAGCCAGGCATAAGCCAATCAAGCAAATCTCCTCTTTTCATCATTATTGACAAAGCTAATTCCTTCTTTTCAGTACGTAATGCTTGATTAGCTAATGTCTATCCTAACTTCAGAATGTCTCCATAAATACTTCAAATTATCAGGGTTTACTTATCAGTTTCCCCTCAAGTGTTTGGCAGTGCCCCGTATAAATGCAAATACCTTGAGATGACATTTTTCCTGTAAAAGTACCTTTAAAATTTCACCAACACCTAGTTGCACACAGAGCAACTAGTTTGCAGTGACAAGCATTGCCTCCAGAGTTGAAAACCAGATATGCCTGACATTATTTTATATAATCATCAAAACCATCTAAATTGATAGAAAAGGTCTTGTTGCCATGGATATGAACTTTTTAATATCTCTGCTGTCAGCTTGGTGGATATGGGCATCCTGAGGCATTCCATAAATTGCCTTATGTTTGCTGACAACCAGCTATTTCTTAAACAAACTTATAAGGTATGTGAGAGATGTATTTACACAATGTCACTGGAAGCAAAGCTATCACATATAGACACTCCTAATATCAATCAAGTTGTCAATAGTACACATATTGTACCCATCACACACAGTTCAAAGCACACACATAGACCCACATATGCTGAGGCACTTAAATGTAACCTTCTTAAAACCCTACAGACCTAGATGAAGTACACATAACAAAAGCAGTCCTGAATGTGCTCCTCCAAAACAATGCCCACATCAACACATTCAGTCTCATCTCATGGAACTTTTACATCTATACCTATAAGGCAGGCCACCACACAATCCAACATTCTAGTCATTGGGGAATCCACTATAAGGCACACTGATGTCCCTCTCACCACATTATGCACACATTTGGGTCACTGGACCACAAGTACCAGTATGACAGTCACAGTCCATATAGGTGTAAATGACCTGAGACATACCTCCCTAGACTATTTGAAGAGGGACATCATAAAGCTCTTGGAATATCAGTTCCAGGCTGATAAGAGCCTAGCATTGAGCAGCCCTGTACCATCTCCAAGGATGATGTCATAATACAGACAGAAGATGACTGACTTTAATTTATAAAAATCAGTGTATACCAAGAATATATATATTCCCTGTTCTGAAGGAGGCATGGGCCTCCTCGAAATTGATTACATCTATATATCTGCAGTTGTGGGGCTATAAACATATCTGCTGACCTTACAAGACTCAAATGTTGTGAAAGTTTTGAAACATGAGGAGAATAACTCTAAGATGGTTTCCTTGATTAGTTTAGCATATTGGTGTTAAACAGGAATGGAAATCAAACCAGAAGTAGATAAAAATCAGGGAGCAACTGAATGTGCCTAAAAACAAAAGAAAGAATATAAGGTGAAAAATCAGATGAGAAGGCAAGAAATGTGGAAAATGCATAAATACAGCTGCAAGTATAGAAAACTCTTGGAACAACCTCATGTTAATCAGGATCAAACACAGGAATGGTTAAGGAGAGTTGAATTTACACCAAAAAATGAAAGGTTAATATGGGCAGCCCAAGATAGTAGACTATGTACACGTTGGTTTACAAAGTCCATTGAACATGTGGCTGAAACAGACAAATGTAGGTTTTGTAAAACAGAATTGGAAACAGTAACGCATCTTGTTGCTGGTTGTGACATACTAATGGCAGAAGGACTGTATATTAAAAAACGTGGCAAGACTGTTGCATTGCAGATTGTGCAACTATAATACTGAGGCAGCCGAAAAACAATGGAGAGAGACCCACAAATCATTACAGAAAATGATGATATCACATGTGATCGCCCATTACCAACAGTTCAGAAAATAGATGAGAAAAAAACAGATATAGTAGTCCATGAACAAATACAAAAGAAGCATTGATCATCGAAATTGCTACATCTAGTGACTACAGCATCTTACTTACAGAGATACACAAAGTCATAAAATACCAGGATTTGCAGACAGAAATGAGGATACTGTGGAAGAAGGATACCCAGACAGTTCCAATAGTAGTAGGAGCAACAGGTCTTATTAAAAATAATTTACAATCGTACTTAGATATGTTACAGATACATGTAATCTGTATGAATTGCAGAAGGAGTCATTACTGGGCACATTGCTGGTGCTGCGAAGAGCGCTTCTGGCTAACACCAAACATTGAAACAATACTAATTTCATGAACGTTAATCATACTTTGACTTAGAAATGGGGTCCATTCCTGTCATGGTATTATAAACCCAAAAGCCATGGAGAAATTAAAAAGCCAAAGGATACAGCAAACCTACTGGCAGACAAATTCAGCTCTAACTTTACCCCTCTTCCCCTCGCCCCCAGGAAATATCATCAAATATAACCCTCCCTGCTATCACTAGGGAAAAGGTCCTCAATGCTATCTCTAAGGCCAAAAACAGTGCAATGATGGGCCCAAACAATATCCAGGATACCTTCTAAATGGCATGAAAACAAAAGTTATGTACTCACCATATCTGTGTTGGCTGTTTTCATTCTTCTTCAATCAATGGGTTTTGGATCCGACTTCGGCCACTGCTGAAGA
Organism: Protopterus annectens; assembly: GCF_019279795.1. Lineage (NCBI taxonomy): Eukaryota > Metazoa > Chordata > Ceratodontiformes > Protopteridae > Protopterus > Protopterus annectens. The sequence goes on from NC_056739.1 coordinate 1,191,094,622, forward strand.
CTTGGGTCTGTAGCTCAAACTCCTCCCCTTACCCACAATCCTCCTGTTTATTTAGAACTACTTCAGATTGAGTTGGCCCTCTCTTCAGCCTACACCACTGTCTATAGCAGTTAAAAATGGGAACAATACAGTAAAATGTTACAACAACATCCCAGTAAGACTACGTAAAGGAAAGACGAGGAGGAAAGAACTGAGCTCATTAACAGTTACGCAGTATAAAACTCTTCAGGTCAAACTAGGAGACCAGAAATAAAAAAATGTTTAAGTAGGAAGAGGGTTGGAGAGCGGGAGGTTGAAGGAGGACAAAAACAGACAACACAGATGTACAGATATGGTGCGTATACAAAATTTTGTATCTCATGTTGTCTTTTTCACCTGTTCCTTAATTGATGGGGCAGAGTGCCTAGCTAGAAAAAAACCCAGGGTGGTCCTCAAGGAAGGATATTCCAGAGTACAGTGGAGCCAAACACTGCTTTGTTTCTAGAAAGAATATCCAATTTGTAGTGAGCAATGAAGGTACAACTGTTACACCAAGTGGCAACTCCGCAAACATCATCTATAGAAGCTCTAGACCAGAATGTAAGGATGTAGCCACAGATTCAATGGAATGAACCTTTAGAGGATTAGAACATGTCAAACCATTTTCCTTACAGACAAAAGAAATGCAATCAGACAGCCACTTGGCTAAAGTCACCTTTGAGACAGTTTTAACTGGTTTGGCTTTGGAAAAGGAAATAAACAACTCCTCTGATTTTCTGAAATATTTTGTTCTGTGGAGACAGAATCAAAATTGCCTGTGCACATCTACAAGATGCAGGATATATTCTTTTCCTGGACAACTTTGGAAAGAAAACGGAGTTGATGGACTGATTCACAGCTGTTTTTGAAACCATCTTATGTATGAAGGAAGGATTAGTGTGGAGAAGCATCCTGTCCTTGAGAAAAATTACACAGTGGCTTAGAGAAGAGAGCCTGGAGTTCTGATACTCATCTGGCCAATATGATCACGACCAGAAAAATAGTTTTCTATGACAAAAATTTCAAGTTCACCTTGACAGCTTGTTCAAATGGGGGTCGAGTGAGGGCTTAAAAAGAAGTATATTTAAATCCCAGGGTGGAATAGGGTCCTTAATGGGGGGGGGGGGTACACTAAAAAGTACCCTTTCCTTTAAGAAAAGGTTTACATAATCTAACTAATGCCAACAAGGAATGGTTATGTCCTACATGAAAATTTGAGATAACTGCAAGTTGAATCTTAACAGTAGAACAACTAGCACCGCTGTTAAATATGGAAGCAAGAAAACATAGAATGGATGCCAAAAAGGGGCCTAATTGTCTCTGGACAGCCTAAAGGGAGAATTTTTTCCATTTACTTTTGTACACCTTTCTAATACAATCCTTCTGAGAGGATATGAGGATGCAGTTGACCAGAGAGGAAAACCTGGAATGTCTAGCCATCATTGGAGGTGGAGAAGCCATGCAGTCAACATTAGGGTCTGAATGTCTGGGTGAGTTATTCTTGGGGGGTGAGAAAGGAGATCCTGGTTCAGATCCAACACCCAAGGGGGTTGCACCAGATGAGGTCACCAGAAGGGAAACCACACTTGCTGAAACCAGAACAGAGCAATAAGGATTACTTTGCTCTTCCAGTAAGATGCTTTCTGTAAAAAGCGCACAGGAGCCCAGATACCAGTTGTGAACTAGCGAGTCTCTCAGTGACTACCCCCTGGAGGGATCAGGATGAAGTAACTTCTGCACCTGGAGTTGAGAGAAGAAGCAAATAGACTGCAGCATGGATGGCCCCATAGATGGAAAATCATTTCTGCCATCACAAGGTTGAGAGACCACTCATTACGGAGTAATATGGACCTGCTCAATTTGTCTGCTAGCATGTTGGACTTTCCTGGAATATACACTGCCAAAAGAAAGCAGCCAGAAGAGATCACCAACTGCCAAACTCTGATCTTCTGTAGACACAGGGGACAGGATCTGGTTTCACCCCTGCTTGTTGATGTACCAGACTACTGACATACTCTCTGTCTGGATGGCAATCATCCCTGGAAGGAGAAAATCTTAAAATGCCTGCAATTCTAACAGGATTGCTCTCTTTTCCAGGACATCAATGTGAAGACTGGCCTCAAATTACTTTGAAGTACCTTGGACCATCCTTCCCAAGTAACAAGCCCCCCACCCACGCCAGTTGGGAGATGTCCAAAGTCATTGTGGCTGCATGTGGTGGAAGGACAGAAAGGCGGACTTGAGAAAATTATTTTGTGGAGATCCACCAGGTAATACATTTCTTGCAAATTCTTGTAATCCATACTGGAGTGGATAGGGACTCTGATGGCTGTCCAGGTTTGGGGATGCAGGGATAAGCACCCTGACTGTTTCCAGACTACAGCAGCCAGGCAACCCTTCAAGACCGCTGGTAGGGCTTCTCAAGAAAGGTACCTCTGAAACACTGGTTTTGCAGGCCTCTTCTGCCATTTGGGTGTTATCTGTTAATGGAGTTCCCTCCTATGTCACAGAGGTCCTGTCCACATAGGAGTCTGGAGAAGAGCCTTGCAATTTCTGGAACCACATTTTCCTGCCACCTCTCTGCTTTTGGGGAAAAGGTCCTTTCGAGTGTAGAAAAATCAATCCACACAGCAGATAAGGTTTTCCCATCTTGTTATAACCTTGGGGATTAAAGACAGTAGATCCATCAAAAGGAGCATGGATGAATGATGACTTGAAAGGCTCAGCAAAGTCACACAGGCACATCCAGGCATGTCATCTTACAGCAATTCCTTAACTTATGTCTCTCGAAGCACTTTCTTAGGCATGGGAAATGAGTCTCATAGAGGTATCTGATAGGGACTGTAGAGTGGTCAACTGCAAAGAAACAATCTTGATGACATGGACCCAGAGAGGACACTGGAAAACTCCTTGATCAAGTCTCTCTGAAATCTTGTGACGTGTGCCAAAAACTTCAGTGACTTTAGAGCAAAGGTTGCTGATGCATAAATGCACTTCCAAAATCTGTCCAAATCACTGGTCTGTTGGGGGGAGTGGACAATACAACTTTGTTCAGCAAGTTATTTCTTGGTGGCCACTGTTAACACCATAGCATTTGCTAGGGGACCCTTCCTCCGGTGGGTCCGCTCCCTTGTTGCAACTGAGTACTTGTCTTGTCTTTTGGGGATAGTCTCCATGACATTCAGATCCTTCCTGGTGGGAGATGAGGTTTACCATCGCATGTGCTGGGGGCTACCCATGACATAAATGGATTTGCTCTGAAAGCCTCAGGAAACGCATACTCCTCTGGGGGGGGGTCAGAAGACCAACCACCTTTCTATCTCAAAAGTTCAAGTATTTCACCAAAGGAGACATCCTCAAGGGGTGATTTGGGGACCATTCCCCATCATCAAAGTCAGTATCTTCTGTGAGTGATTCCTTTTGGGAATCTAAGTGCCTCTTGTGCAGGTTTGGTGGGAGACAGTCAGTAAAACTCCCAAATGAATCTTGGCCTGGAGAAACTTCATCATCCTGTCCACACCTGCTTTGGTTAAGCTCCTAGACAACCTGAGAGATGACGAGGTAGAGGGTGGCCTGCAAGTCCTTTGTGGGGTGTCCTGTAGAAACAGAGTGGATACGAGAAGGAATCAGCTCCACTGTGAAGGTGGAGGAGCAGTGAACCACAGATTTTGAATTAGATCTTGATGGATCTGAAGAGGAAATTGGATCCAAAGTTTTAGAGATCCTTTTTGGTGGCACCAAATTAGAAACCGAGGGTGGAGAATGATCAGGGAATCATTTCCTATCCTCTTTCCCCTTAACTGATGAGTCTTCCAAGTCTTGTCAGAAGGCTTCTTGGAATGAGGGGGAGATCTAGCAGAAGCTGCAAATCAGGAAGGGGGTAAACACCCCTTGAGGACTAACTTGCTGCTATGTTCAACAAAAGCCCGGTGATTGATTAATGCACAGATTTCATATTCGACATCCAAATGGACAGAGCCCCAACAATATGCACACTCCTGGACAACAGAATTAAGGATCTTGTGCCCACAGGAGGTGCATTTTTTTAAACCGGTTGTCTTATCCAGCATTGTGGAGGAGAAATGAACCTAATGAAAGAAAAGAAAAAAAAGTAGCCTACCAACAATGGTAACAAGTTAGAGCAAATTCCTACAATGGTAACTAAGAAGTACCTACAATAGGTAACATTAGAAAAGGGACTTGGAATTACTAGCAAGGCATGAGATTTAAAGTGAAAGGAGTATTACTGGACAGAACTAAATAACTTTTTTTTTAACAAGACTAAAATACAGTGTTAACAAGATATTTAAAGCACTTATCCTATCCACTAAACTGTCCAAGCTAGGGTACACCACATCCATTTGCTGAAGCAACAAACAATATTTGAGGTAGTTCTTGATAGGTGGGAGGATTATGGGTAAGGGGAACAGCTCGAGCTATGGAGCCAATTCTGTAGAAGTGGCCAAAGTCGGATCTGAGACCCATCAGTTGAGGAACAGACGAAAAAGACTATATCAGATCATAACCTATCAGGCCTTCTGGAATTGCTATTTTACTGTAGCCTCCAATAAAGCTTCATGACTCAAAAATGAAGAACAGCAACAGTCGTCTCTTTGTACAAAGGTAGGCCACCTACAGACCCTGAAAACTACATACCCATAAGTCTCACTAGTCTCATACGCAAAGCCATGGAAAGAATTATCATAGAAATAATCAATAATGGCAAAGGAAACCTCCAAACACAGGACACAACCCAGTTTGATTTCATTAAGGGCAGGTCATACCTACTCAACCTGGTAGATTTCTTTGAGAAGGTCACCAAAGCAATGGATGAGGGTAAAATGTCTCATGTTGCCTACCTTGACCTGGCCAAGGCATTTGACACAATACTCCACTCAGGCATTATTGACAAATTCAAGAGGTTAAGTATAAACTCCTATACCCCCTGGTGGATAACCAACGGACTCACAGACAGGACCCAGGAAGTTAGAACTTTTGGTATGTACCTCACTAGACACCTACAATAACTGGAAAGGCCACAAAAATACCTCACTAAGAGGATCTTAGGCCTTAGACATGCCCTATATGGACAGACTCAAAAAACTCCAGCTATACTCTGTCTCTTGTTGCCTACTTAGAGGCAATCTCTGCTTGACCTACAAAGCCATGTCTGACCCAGAGCTGCTAGATATGCTACAGCTAAAGAAATCCCAATCCCTCCGTGCCACACACTCTAGGGACCTAAACCTATTTTATTATTATTTATTTTATTTTACATTTGTTGAAACCTCATTACCACAACAGAACATGCTGGAGGGACAGGTTCCTAACCCAGAGCATTCCCATACTCTGGAACAAACTTCCCATTCACGTCAAGCAGAGCACTTCACTGGCCCTCTTTAAGAGAAATCTTGATGAGTGGATGGGCAATAGGAAGTTCATCCCGGGGATCACTTCAGTGGAATTGCTTGACAGGGGCACTGGGAACTAACTTAGGGAGTTGCCAGGGAGTCTTCTTGGGCTAGGCTTATAGAGGCTTCAGGGCCGTTAGCCTACTACACACCTATGAAACTATGGGGAGTCCACTTCTACGAAGATGCCAGTCACACAAAGTCGTCCTTCAGGATCAGTCCTGGGACTGTTCCTTTTAGCCATTTACTTTTCTGAAGTCAAGGCCAATGTCAAGGGCCCCTGACTGACTAAACAAATTAAGAGTGGTCATACAATCCCCCACTGACACTGATGGTCTCCAGAAAAAAGATGACACAGACAAATAACTTATGTCAGAGCCATGAACTAAAACTAAATGCAAAGAAATGCATAACAGTATCTTTCGGGAAGTCACCCACCCAGTACTTATCATATTGACAACATACACCTAAGAGTCAACCCAACAGTCAGGGACTAGGGGACACACACAAACAGTAATCTAGCCTTTGACCATCGTGTGTCTACAGTAGTGAGGAAATCATTCTATGTTCCACAACTTATAAACAAAGGTATGGCATCTAGATCCAAGGGAGTCACTGTTCCACTGTATTCAACATTCATTGAGTACAGTGACCCCTTTGGTATGAACCTAACCAGGCACATCCAACAACTATAACGTCCACAGAGGTTCCTTGCTAAAAGAATACAGGGCTTAAGTAACACATCCTGTGCAGACCACCTTAAATCCCTATACCTATATTCTGTCTCCTAGAGACTGTTGAGGAGAGATCTATACCTGGCATACAACAAATTGTCAGGTCCATCAAAGCTAATAATCAAATTTTCAGAAATAGAACAACCAGGGCATCAGTTCAAATTCAGTGCCCTTGAACAGATAGGAAACAATGACAGGGCGGTCCTTCTGACATCTTTTTAGAGTATCAAGAATTAATGTGGCAGCTTAGGTGCAATGCAACATACCCCCCTGGGCTTAATGAAACTGTTTCCATTTCTAGCTATCTTAAGTTAAAAGCTGAATTTCACATGTAAACAAAAATGTAATTTTTAAGAACATTTTAAGCTAACTGATTGAGAAAGAACTAAGAGGTTATTTATTGCTATTTATTTCTGAGAATTTGATTATTAGGTTTGCACAGTTTTATATATATATTTTTTATATGTTTTATTCATTGAAGTTTGTACAATACAGCTTTGTCTGTTTAAAACCTGCTATCAATGTTATGTAACAGAAAATCATTTTTTCCCCTGCTGCTAGTTATATAGAGAATTCATTATTAATTTTAGTTTTCTAAAATAATATGACCATATACCTTTTAAAATTAACTAATTGTTTAATTATTGTATGTCATGTGATAATAGTGCATATTTAACAAGTGGTTCAGTGTGTTTTTTTTGTATTCTGAAGAAGTCAATGCTGACAGCTGACGAAAGCGCTTAATAAAGGTTACTGGTTTCTGTCTGTGAGCCGCATTGCTCTTTCTTATTTTATTTATTCGGTTTACTGTTGTTTGTTCGTGTTCTCAAGAATCAGATTCTCTGGGACACTTTGAAGGGGTAGAGGAACAGGGAACAGAAGCAGGACCAGATATGCCTCGAGGAGGCTTCAAAGCCATGAGAGCACTGAAGAGCCCTTCAGTAAAGTCTTGCCATACTCAGTGAGGATCCTTAGCCACAGGGACCATATGTCTGGTCTTCTGTTTGTTTTATAAGGAGCATCAGCTTTAACTAGTCTAGAAGGTTCAGAGCCCTGCCTAGATACAATGAGGATATGAGGCACCTCTTCCCTCATGTGTATCTGGGGAAAACCCCCAATACCTTTTCCAGTATAATCAGTCATGGCTCTCCCTCCACATCTATAGCAGCTGTAGGTAAAGCCTCAGTGGGCATGCAGGTAAGCAGACCTGTGTCAGCCTCAAACTCAGTTATGACAGAGGGAGCTGACATAGGCACCGGATGGCCCTCAGGTTCTTCATCCAACCCGGAGATGTCTGGAGGAGGCTGTACAGCAACAGATTCAGAATTAGCTTTTTTGACTCTTTTTCAGCAGTGGCTGAAAGTTGGGGCAGGCAAATTCAGAGCCATAGTAACCTGCATCAAAAGTTTAAGTGCTGATTCTATAGGTGAATAGAAAGGGACAATAAATGACTGTGGAGAATCTTAGGGACAAATGCCTGGCTGATCTCACACTGGGTATAGTCGTGTGTTGTACCCAAACAAAAAAAAGACACTTTTCATGTCAATCTTTATGGTGAATCTGCCTCCCAGAGTTACATTTCCTCTTCCTGGATAACATGCAAAAGTCTAACAAAGCCGAAAAAAACAGAAGGAAGAAACCCCAAAGGGGCACTTATCTTTTGCAGTGCTGGTAACTGAACCAACTCCGCAAACATCTTGCAGACCAAATTCAAATTAGGGTTTAGACTGGTGCTGGCGGCAAAGAAGTTTTGAGTATTAGGTACTCACACATCACATATATACCTTATTCCTCTAACAAAGGACATATGTCTGATGTATGATGCCTGAAAGTTATAAAGGCTTTGTCTGCTGGCCAGATGTGTGGCTATACTTGGCAAGATGTCTCAAATGTAAAGAATACTACAATAGTAATAAGGAAGGACATCCACTGTTGCCTCGGTCAAAAGGGAAACAGCGCAACGATCTTTGAAGAGTCCTTCTGAATCTTCCGAATGATCCTGGACATCAGTGGAAAGGCTGGAAAAACATTTAGGAACATTCCTGTCCAAGGAAATGAGAATACTTGTTTTCCTGGAGTGTCTGCAAGGGGACCTAGAGCAGAATTTCACCATTTGTTTGTTGTGAACGAAGGTAAAAAATCTATCTTAGATATTCCCCACTGATGGGCCAAATCCTGGAAGACCTTTGATTCAATTTCCATTCAAGAGGGTCTGTCCTGGTTCTGCTCAGGTTATTTGCCACAATGTTTTGGTCTGACAGACTGTAAGATACTATAAAGTGCGACTCTTGCTGAATTGCTATATTCCAGGCTACCATGGCTAACCTGCATAGAGGGTAAGATCTGGAACCCCTCCTGTTTGTTTATATACTACATCACTGTGGTGTTATCTGTAATCACTTGTAGAAACCCTGGACACAATAGATGGCTGAGACAGTTGACAGAATTTATGGTTCATATGTGTGTACTAGGCTAATGGCCCTGGAGCCTTTACAAGTCTAGCCCATAGGATTACCCTGGCATCTTGCCACCTGACCTTAGTTCTCAGTGCCTCTGTTGAGTAGAGCCACTGGAGTAATCCCAGGGGTGGATTTTCTATTCCCAATCCACTCATCAAGGAAGATGGTCAGTGAGGTGCTCTCTGTTTGACATGTATGGGAAGTCTATGATGTCAACATCAATTGGGGAGTTAATAATAGCTCCCAACTTGCAATCGTCTGTGAACTTTGTCAGCTAGAGTCCCTTCGTGTTGGCCTGGACTTCAGAGAAGTAGATACCAAACAGAAGAAGACTCAGGACTGAACCCTGTGTGACTCCACTCATGACAAGTCGGCCGTCTGACTTGGAGTCAGCTACTTTCACACTGTGAGTTCTATCTGTGAGCCAGTTTGCAACCCACCTAGTGATATAGGGGTTTATGCCTAGCTTAGTGAGTTTTCTATGATTCCTGAGTGGGGAATGGTATCAAAGGCCTTAGAAATGTAATGCTTCTGGCACCTCGGCTGACGCCCCCATGGAACACCGAGCACTCACCAAGCAGTCATACCCATACAAATGTTATAAAGTAATAAGTGACAATTACCACACAATTAATCAACTAAGGCCAATTATTAGTATTCCAAGTGTTTCCCCTAAAAAAATATCATTTAAAAAGACAGTGCATGTTTTACAGAATATGTAACAAACTAATATTACAGGATGCCATTCCAGGTCATCACAAATCAGAAATTAACCTCCAAATTCATACCATGAGGATATATTGTTCCATAATTTATAATAAACCTAGTTTCTGACTGTATTAACTTGTGTGAAAATGTATTACTTTCTATTTCATGTTGAGGTCTAGCTAACACACTAAAGAGAAAAACTGTCAGCTAGACCGTTGTGCAAAAGATGAAAATGTTGAGCAACCAGACTATCCAATCTTGCATTTCTTGCATCCCCTAAAATGTTCCAAAATCCTTAACTTTACCCTCCTTTCGGTCTGTCACACATACCATTCAGGAGGAGAACATCCGCAACCTATAATATACACTACCCCATAAGAACTACAATCAAAAAGGTCATCTGCCCTATACTTTTTTCAATGATAGATGTCCCATTTAAATTTCTAATCTTACCACAAACCTTACAACTACCACAAGGAAATGATCCCACCTCACATTTGTATGAATTTGTATAAATCTGACTGCTTGGTGAATGCTCAACACTCTGTGAAGGCACCAGAAACATTACATTTCTAATCTTCCCACAAACCTTACACCTAACACAAGGAAATAACCCCACCTCACATTTGTATAAATCTGACTGCTTGGTGAATGCTCAGCACTCTGTGAAGGCACCAGAAACATTAAACTTCTATTTGCAGTCTAACCCTCACGCCATTCTGTTTTTCAAAGGGGTTTCTTCGTTTGTGTTGGACCCTTAACAACAAAGTCATACCCTCCCTCAGGAAGTCCTAGTAGCAAAATCACATCAACTGCAAGTAGTCAATGTAAAATCATAAATGTAATGCTTACTTTCAGTCTTCCGTCTTGCAATATCCGTAGCTATGAGATCAAAGATACCGCTACAGTTGTTTTGTGAAGCCCTACCATAAGTACTACAACTTAAGCCACAGTCACAAGGTGGATTACATGCAGAATTTGGGCTACTATGACTTGAAAGCCTACCACTAGAAGGGCACTGCTGTTATGCCCAAAATGGCTGTTCAATATGGAGAAAAAGACAGACTTAAGTACCTCTGCTAAAATAAACTGCCAAGGTACTAAAAAAAGGTTTAAAGTCATACGCCTTTCCTACTCAAATTCTCCTGTGGAAATTATCACTAGTAATGTCAGTTATCAAGCCATTCATTTTCTAAACCACTTGTTCTGGTGGGAGTCCAATCTTTTCTGGGATAGATCCACAATGTCAGATTTGGAGTGTTGATATTCATCTCAATAACTTTGCATTCTGCACTGTGCAATTCCAATGTGCAATGGAGATCACAGTCATTCGAGGTCAAGAGGATATTATCATTCACAAACAGTAATGCAATTGTTATGTGGTCAAGTTGATCTCTCCAGGCTTTGTGTGCACTTTGATATTCTGTCCATGAAATCACAACCTGTGGGGGTTTACAAGATCACCCATACTGAATGTAGCAAACGTAATGTCAAGAAAAGTGGATACTGCTCTCACTTCTTAAATACACGGAAATAAATGTGTACAGCAGTGGCCCTGTGATCTTTTACTGTTAAGCCACTTCCCATAAGACATTCAGGGTATATGGTCATATGCCTTCTCCAGGTCCACAAAAAATACATGAAGGTCAGTACTTGCAAACTCCTATAACATCCGTGCAAAGACAGAAGTGTTAATCCATTGGTCCATGGCCAGGAAGGAATTTTCATCAAAAGAAGACCCTTATCCAAAATAAGCACTCAGCCAGAGTTTCTAAGGGGGTGTTGCAAAGCATCATCTTGTTTATAAAAACAAAAAAATGTATGTACTCATTAAAACGATGCATCCGTGTTGTTCATTTTCATTCTTCCCAAACCGATGGGTCATAGAATCGCACTCTGCTGCTTCTACCAGACTCACAGATCCAGCTCTTGAGCTCCACCCCCCCCCCCAACCACAATTCCCCACTCTCCTGGTACAATTCAGATTGAGTTTGCTACCCTAATAGCTACATGTACAAGACACTGTATTATAAAAAAAGACAAGATAAGAACATACAGAAACGCTTGAGCTCAAAGCCAGGAACAGGCAAGTTACAAAAAATACATCCCTTAGGCCTCGCAAAGAAAGAGGGAATGGGACTGGCGAGTTGGTAGTTGAGGAAGAAAGAAAATGAACAACGCAGATATACTGTTATGGTGAGTACATAACCTTTGTATCTCATATTGTCATTTTCATTCATTCCTCAGCTGATGGGACAGAGTTCTCAACCAGATGACACTTGGGTGGTACTCAGGGAAGGATATTCCAGAGTACAGTGGAACCAAATGTGCCCTACTTCTGAAAAGTATGACTAACTTGTAAGGCGCAACAAAGGTGTGGGCACTGGACCAAGTGGCAGCTGCACAAACATCATATATGGAAACTATTGACTAGAAGGCTGAAAAAGTGGCTATTGATCTCGTGGAATGTGCTTGGGGGGCTTGGGTAAAGCTAAATCTCTTTCTTTCTAGACAAAAGACATACAAATCAACTATTTAGCTAAAGGCACTTAGAAACTGCTTTGCCCAATTTGTTCTTGTAGAAAGAAACAAACTGATCAGATTTTCTGAAATCCTGTGTTCTGTGTAAATAAAACCTAAGCTTGCCATGTACAGCCAGAAGATGCAGCATATATTCTTCTTTGTTTGAAAATTTTGGGAAGAACACAGGTAATCTCGAGGAAGTCAGGGATGAATAATTATCTCCTGAATCAGTATTTGAAATAGTCACTACTTGAACTTTGATAGGAGAGTAGCTCACCCTGTTAAAAATGAAGGCCAAAAAGTTGAGAACTGCTGAGACTGGGGCGGAGTAAGGATCCAAATCTTTCGGTAAGGCCCAAAGTGAAAAATTTCCACTTACGGTTGTAAATTTTCCTAGTGGAAAGCTTCTAAGAGAATAAAATAATATGTTGAATTGGGGACGAAAGCCTGGACTGTCTAAACATCACTGGAACTGGAGAAACCAAGTGTTTAACTTGAGGTTGTTGATGTCTGGATGTCACATCCCTGATGGGTGAGACAAAAGGTCTAGTTGTAGATCCAGTAGCCAAGGAACATAAATAAGATGAAGCCAGAGGAAGGGAAACCAGACCCGATACGGCCAAAAGAGTGCAATGAGGATGACTGTGCTCTTCAACCGGGATGCTTTCTGTAGAAGTTTGGGGATTAGCGGTTAATGGGGAATAAGCTTAAAGAAAATCTGATGGCCAATCATGGACCACAGCATCTCTTGGTGACTCCCCCTGTGGAGGTACCAAGGCAAAGAACCTGCTGAACTTGTTGAGGGGAGAATCAAAAAGATCTCAGCAAGGCTGAGCCCACTGACAAAAAAATCTATTCCAGCACTCTGATTGGACCTGCTGAGTCTGTCTGTGAGCATGTTGGTTTTCCTTAGTATGTGCATTGTCAAAAGAACGAGACCAAAAGAGTTTGCCCATTGCTACACTCTCACTGCTTCTCGACATAATGGGCAAGATCTGGTTCTCCACTGTTTGGTGATATATCAGGCTATGGACATGTTGTCTATATGAATCTCAATCATTCCCAAAGGTAGAACATCTTGAAAGGCTTGCAAAGCTAGTAGGACAGCTCTCATCTCCAGGACACTGATGTGCAGATTGGTCTCTCCTGGGGACCACATACCTTGGACTGTCCTCCTCCAAGTAATGTCTCCCCCACCCAATATGGGAGGCATCCATGGCGACTGTGGCTACTGGCTGAAGGAGAACAAAGGGATTACTTTGACAGACTTCTTCTGAATTAATCCACCAAAGAAGATATTCCTTGCAAACTTTGAAAATTTTGACTGTGTCACTTACAGGATGCAGAAATATAGACAACTGTACTGAAACAGTCCAAAGAAGGACTCGCATATGATACCTGGCTAATGGGACTACATTTATTGCAGCTCTAATAAGTCAAACACTTGGAGGACTAGTCTTGTTGTCAGAAGAAAGGGAGAGCACCTTCATTACCTGAGACGTGTGTGTGTGTGAACCCTTGTCAGAGGAAGTGAAGTTTTCTGGTTGGTTGTATCCAGGTGAGCATCTATGAACTTCAGGGTCTAAATAGGGGTAAGCTGAAATTTGGTGTAATTGAATATGATGCCCAAAATGACATAACTGAAGTAAATAATCCCTCTCCTGAATCAACAGATGCCTGGATGGGGCAGTCAAGAGCTAGTCATCTAGATATGCAAATACCTGTAATCCCAGCAGTCTCAGTGAGCCGCTACCACTGCCATGCAATTGGTGAAGATCCAGGGGGCTGTGGTGTGGCCAAAGGGCAGTGCTCTGAACTGGTAATGGCTGGGTCCCCAGCTGGAAATGCAGGTATCTTCCTGAGCACCTGTTCATTATGACAGTACATATCTTGAAGATGCATCAAGCACATCCAGTCAGCTTTTCACAGAACAGGTAAAATGGACTGAACCGTGATCACCCAGAACTTTGAGTATTTTGCAAACTGGTAGTCTGCTGAGATCCAGAATTGGTCTCAAGTCCTCTGTCTTCTTTGGCACTAAAACAATCTTGATAAGTTCCAAATCTTTGTTGGTCTGGTGGGACTTTTTAGATGACTCTTTTCTAGCAGCTTTTCTATTTCCAAGGCTGCAGCCTCCCTCTAACTGTGTGGAACACCAGGGATCTTTTCAGTTTTGTTGGTGGAATCTGGGAAAATGGTATGAAATAATCTGAAGATATGACTTTCTGCACACAAGTGTCTTTTCTGATGGATGCCCAGGTAGACCCCCCCCCCCGACTGCCTCCAGAATGCAACAATCGCTTAATCTTTCAGGAGCGCTGGTAAGCTCAGTCTGAGAAGGTATCTGTGAAGTTCTGGTTCAGCGGGCCACCTCTACCATAAGGGTGGAGTCTTCTAATAGTGTTCCTCATCTGCCCCAGAAGGAACTATCACCTCGGGATTTCTGGAAAAGCCTTTCGGACTTGTGAAACTACATCTTTCTACTACCTCAATGATTTCTAGAGCAGGATCTAGGAGAAGTAGAAAAATGAACCCCAAAAGTAGATGAGGTCTTTCCATCTCATTCACTTCTGCATAGTGTTTCTTTAACTTTGGGGCCAAACAAAGATTATCCATCAAAGGAAGAACTGATGAATAAAGACTTGAAGGACTATGCAAAACTCACGCAAGTACATACATGCATGCCTCCTGACTGCTATGCATGAACCTGCAGCCCTAGAGCTAGCCTCAGCAGCATTAAATATTAATCTCATTAATGCACTGGAGAGGACTGTAGGGTAGCCAGTTGTGAAGAAGCTTTCTTCTGGTCCTCCACAGATATGGACTCTGAAAGAGATTTGGAAAGCTCCTTGTTCAAATCTTTGTAGCCTGGAGAAATGTGTCAAAAAGTTCAGAGACTGAAGAGCAAAGGTCACCGAGGCATAAACACAGTTGCCAAACCTGTCCAGCGTCCTTGACTCTCTGTTAGGAGGGTGGACAAACAAGCTCTGTTCTGCAAGCTCTCTGTAGGTGGCTGCCACCAACACCATGGCATCTATAAGGACTCCCTTGCTCCAATGGGCCCTACCTTTTGGAAAAGCTAGAAACCTTTCAGATCTCTTGTGGACAGGTTCCATTGTACTGGGTTCTTTCCATGCTCAGCATGATTTCAGATTGATTAATTCATCAGCTGGAGGGACCACCCAAGATGTAGCAGAGCCAGCCCTGGAAGCCTCCAGAAAAACTGACTCCTCTTGGGAAGGGGAAACGAATGACCACCCACCTCTCTGTTTAAGAAATTCTAGCATCTCTCCAAAGGAGACATCATCAGGTGGAGATCTGGGGGCCCCTTCTCCTTCATCAAAGTCATTGTCTTCGGTGACAGATTCTTTAGGGGAATCTAGGAGCCTCCTTTTGTACGTTTACACCCTAGGGACCTCATCAGTGGGATGGTCTGATGAAGTACAGAAAGAAGGTGGCTAGTCTTGTCTGAGGGCTTGTAGGGGGGGTGGCTATCCCAGTGGAGTACACATGATGGGATCAGACTGCCAACATCTCTTTTATATTTGTGTGCTTTGGTCTGACTTTTTTATTCCAAAGACTCTGCACTTTTACCCAAGAGATACAGCTCCCCAAGCAAAGTCTAAAGTGCCTGTAGTTACTGACTTTGCTGGAGCTGGGATGCCTGGATTCAGACATAACTGGTCCCTCCAACAAAGCCATTTCCTTTTAACAAATCCCAAAAACTGGAATTTAAAAAGTCAGGTGTTGTTGAAGCTGGATCAAACAGACTTTAGGTACCATTTGATCCTTCTCATGTGGAGTCTGGCTAGAAAAATTGCGGATGCATTGAATTCTAACATTCTGATAAATTCCTTTGCTGAAGTCCTGGGGTGAGTAGAAAAACTCACAAATATGTCTTTATAAACATTTACTTTCTCCTATGGAAGAAAAGCTCCTTGAACCAGAGAATCTAGAAAACACCCCAGAAATACTATCCTGTGGAAAGGAATCAAACAAGACTTTTAAATGTTATCCTAGAAACTCAGTCTGTGCAGGAGCTCTCTTACCCAAATGAGAGATTTCTGACACTTCAAAAAAGGTAACCAAATCATCTACACAAGGAAAATGTGAATACCTTTCAGTTTGCAATATGCTATTACTGGAGCAATACCCTTTATGAACACTCTTGCAGAAGTGGATAACCCACAGAACTGACAGTGTAATCTGGTATAAACCACACAGGTGTCCAAGATCTTGTTTCTGAACTCTTCATTATTTACATCAAAAATAAATATACTTCAAGGCTGGTCAAACAGGACAATGCACTTGAGATACTCCATGCTCAAATCACCATAGGTAAAATTCAAACCACTTCCTTGTAAGCTATAGGTCCCCCTCTATGACCCAGAAAACCCATACCAATTATTTAAAGTTATTAGAAACACTAACCATCCAACCCAATACCATATTCATGGGTGACTATAATTACCCCACTATTAACTGGGAAAACGACATCAAATATACATGCACATAGATTCCTGGATTTTGTAAACACAAACTCCCTAAACCAGATAGTGAATACACCAACCAGGGGTCAAACCATACTGGATCCACTCCTAACTAATATGGGAAAGTGTTGCAAACCCCCCTACTGTAATGCCTTCCCTGGTAAGGTCAGACCACAAAATGGTCTCGTTTGAAGTAAAAATAAAACCTGGACCCCCAGCTAAACTGGGAATATTCAGGAACCTATTCTAAGGCCAACCTTCTGCCATTAAGTGAGAACCTGGCAACATTTCAAGCCTCTATAAACCCTGAGAACACTTCTGCATATACAGAACTGTTCACTGAAACTCTGTACAAGCATGTTAATAGCTGCACAGAGGCGGCTGTACCCACTAGGAAGAAGAAGAGAACTAACTTGTTAGTCACCCTGGTGGAATCATAAAATCAATCGGATGTATAACAGGAGGAAGAAAATCATGGCAAAATTAGGAGGTGCAGCACCCAGCAGGATAAAAGCACTCTCATCAAACTAAACAAACAACTCAGAGGACAAATAAAGTCTGCTAAAGCCAAATTTGAGGTAAGTTTGCCCTCCCAGGCCAAGGACAACCACAAAGCATTCTTTAGCTATGTCCACAAACTCAAAGGCAATACACAATTGTGTGAGAGCTTATTGTAAATGGAGCCATCTATACTGAGCCAGAAGATATAGCAAAACCTCTTGGTTGATAAATTCAGCTCCAACTTTACTTCTCTCTCCCCCTCAACCTTCCCTCAGGAAATATCATCAAATACAACTCCCCCTACTATCACCAGGGAACAGGTCCTTAATGCTCTCTCTAAGACCAAGAACACTACATCAATGATATCCCAGGACGCCTTCTAAATAGCATGAAACATGACCTATCAGGGCCTCTGGAATTACTATTTAACTGTAGTCTCCAAACAGGCTTCGTATCTCATGAATGGAGAAAGGCAACAGTCATCCCTCTGCACAAAGGTGGGAAATCTACAGACCCATAAGTTTCACTAGTCTTATATGTAAAGCCATAAAAAAATTATCATGGAGATGATCAACAGAGATATAAAATACCTCCAGACACTGGACCCAACCCAGTATGGTTTTGTCAAGGGCAGCTCATGCCTACTCAACCTGGTGGACTTCTTTGAGAAGGTCACCAAAGCAATGGATGAGGGCAAAATCATTCACATTGCCTACCTTGACCTGGGCAAGGCATTTGACACAATACCACACTCGGGCATTGCTGACAAACTCAAGAGGTTAGGTACAAACCCGTATGTGACCCAATGCATAGCCAACTGGCTCACAGACAGTACCCAGGAAGCTAGAACTGGGGAGTCCACCACTACAAAGAGGCCACTCACAAGTGGAGTCCCTCAGAGATCAGTCCTTGGACCGCTCCTTTTTGGCATTTACTTGTCAGAAGTCAAGGTCAATGTCAGTGGTCACTGGCTGACTAAATTTGCAGATGATTGTAAATTAGGAGCTGTCATTGAATCTCATACTGACACAAATGTTTTCCAGGAGGGACTGACACAGACAAACAACTGGTGTCAGAGCCATGGACTAAAACTAATTGCCAAGAAATGTATAATAGTATCCTTTGGGAAGTCATCCATCCCTGATAACTATCATACTGACAACACACCCCTTTAGAGTTTACCCAGTAGTCAGGGATTTAAGGAGACAGCTAGATAGCAATCTAGCCTTTAATCACCATGTGTCTCTGTAGTGAGGAAATCAATCTATGTTGCGCAACTTATAAACAAAGGTATAGCATCCAAGTCCAAGGAAGTCATTGTTCCAGTGTATTCGGCATACATCAGATCTATCATTTAACCAGGCATATCCAACAACTGGAACATCCACAGAGGTTCCTCACTAAAAGAATAATGGATTAAGTAAAATGTCCTATGCTGACCGCCTCAAGGCCCAAGCCCTGTATTCTGTCTCCTACATGCTTTTGAGGGGAGATCTATGCCTGACATACAGGGCTTTGTCAGATGCCACTCTGATGGACCTCCTGCATATCCACAAAACAAACAGTACCAGAATTACCCATTCTAAAGACTTAAACCTTGCCTATTATATAAATAGGACCTGCAGGAGAGGTAGGAATGTATCTTAGAGACTACCCCGTCTATGGAACAGGCTCCACATCCATGTGAAGCAGAGTTCCTCCCTAAATGAATTCAAGCGCAACTTGGGCAATTGGATGGGAAACCGGAAATTCATCCCTGGTTTGGCGCCTATGTCTCTAATGCAAACAGGTAACCTATAAATAGTTTATCTCCCAGGCGCATGCTTACACTTATCAAGGGTGTCGAACTTGTCAGATATTCGGGATGCATGGCTACTCTTAAAAAGGCCCTTGTGGTTGTTAGCCTAGTAAATACCTATGAACATATAAAATGAGTCTATTTAAGAACCATACTATCTAGCCCAAGCACACAACTAAGCTTGCAGCCCTCGCTAAAGCAAAAGCATATTCAAATGTGCATTGACATGCATGTTACTTCATGGACAGGCTGAAGACAAGAGCTCATGAAGGTCTTCCTTAACCTCACATCCAGGACCCAACAAACCTGGTGCACCTGGACAAGGGCTAAGAAATACAAAGATATGAGCACCAAAAGCCCCCAGTGTAGCAAAGGAGTAGACTATCTTACAATACCTGTCAAAATCTCTAGACTTTTTGTCTAGCAGCAATGTGGCAAAATGTTGTAATCTTTGGAAACTGCTGGACTGAAATGAACACGTAGGAATCATTGCAGTTATGCTTGATAATATATGTGCCCATTTAGGTGGAGATTTGTAAACAGTACTTGCCTTTTTCATAATCTAAAGCAGCCAAATCTGTGTCTCGTGGCTGCTTTTGACATCAGTTATGTGGGCATAACCAAAAAGATTTACTGTTGTAAGACCCCCTCTTAAAAATCTCCTTGTTTGTGTAACATGAAGAAGGAATACAGTGGTCTGAACAGTTTGTTTTATATCAAGACTCATGCAGAGGACAATGCAGGATAAGTTACTTTGAAGTCATACAATTTCTGGCTAGGTATTTTTTTTTCTTTAAGTAAAAAAGCCTTGACTCTTCATATAAAGTCAGTTCATACTAACCTGCTTAGAATTTTGAGGGCATTCAGACCCTTTAATGTTTATCAAACAATATCCTGGGGCAAAAATAACGCACTCTTAGATGATCATTTCTGCTTCTTATAATAATGTAACTTCTATTTCTGCACCCATTTAGCTACTTTTGAAGAGTCAGAAAGATTTACAGTTAACATGGAACTTAGCTGACACCCCTTTTCCTGGAATAGGTATTTTTCTATCCAACATAACACCCATCCTAAAAAGAGTAATTAATACAAAGAGAAATGGAAGAAAGTTAGAAAAGTGAGTGACTTTCTGTCCAAAATGTATTTACTGCTATATTCTATTCAGAAATAACATATTAAGAAAAACACTCTCACTTATTGCACTCAGACTGCTAGACAAAAAAGTCAGACTGACAGATACAAAAATGTCAGTCTGATGAAGTAATAAACCTCCAGCAAATCTATCAGACTGCTTTAGTAGGAAAGCATAAATAGGATCAAAATCAGAATCTCTAACCCAGAAATCGTGCTTCTCTCCAAGGGGAAAAAGTGGATTTCTCTCTGCAGATAAGCAGGAAGCAGCTCCCTCAGATGCAGGAGGTCAGTATCCTGGGTCTTTTTCACACCAGACTGTAGAAGGAATAAGCAGCAGATGGACACAGTGATGGTAGTGCTGCAGGTGTT
This sequence comes from Protopterus annectens, assembly GCF_019279795.1. Taxonomy (NCBI): domain Eukaryota; kingdom Metazoa; phylum Chordata; order Ceratodontiformes; family Protopteridae; genus Protopterus; species Protopterus annectens. Next base: position 1,191,114,770 of record NC_056739.1, read on the forward strand.
GAATCAGACTGTGGAGAATTGACAGCTGAGCTATAAGAGAAAGCTCTCACTTTACAAGCCAGTATCTGTCACCAGTCCACACCTACAGTCACACTCTCTGGTTATGGGCTAGAAGAATAACAGTGGATACACACAATTGTAATGAATGAAATGAAGTTCATTGAAAGATAGCTGAGCTCATTCCTGACACTGAGAAGACTGGCAAACCAGGAAGTCCCCAGAGTGCAGCCACTGCTCCTCATGGATTGGAGAGACTCCGTTCAGGAGATTTGGGCACCTTGGAAGGATGTCCTGAGATGACTCCTATAGGGAGGGTACCAGAAACTGCCCACTGGTAGGAGACCCTGGACTGGATCCAAGACAAGATGAAGTGACTTATCTCTCAGCTTGCCTGGCAACACCTGGTGATCCCAGAGAATGAGCTGGGAGCATTACTGAGGATACAAAGTTTGGTTGCTACCACCAAGACCCTGAGGACAAGTGTCTTACAAGATGAATAATGACAATGAAGCAATAATTTAGAAAACAGAAGAGACAAGAAAGCTAGAAGACAATTGAAATCACAGAGTAACCACTGAAGTGTTAAACTAAATCACTGACAACTGTCTAAAAAAAATAAACTCCCTCAGAAGGAATTCCTATAAAAATCCACAGTAAAATTGTATTACTTAAAAAGACAGGGAAGAGAAATTGATAGAAGTAAGGAAGTGAATGAAGAAGGGAAAGTAAGATGATGTAAGGTATGAATAGGTATTTGTTCAAATTTAGGGATGTAGTTTATACTGGTGCTGAGCAAGAACAGACCCAGCTTTTGGATAGGAAGTCTTTCAGAATGGTTTTGAAGGATGAGAGGGATGGTATTGACCTGATGGATAGAGATTAGGAGTTCCAGGCCTTAGCAACATGGTATGAATCTACTTTCTTCATCTCTCTGACAATCCCACTTCTTCTTCACCAACCTCTTTCTCTGTATACTCTCCTGTACTTCCTCATTCCACCACCAGGTCAGGCTGTTGGTCCAGATGACATACCTGTGGAAGCTTGGAGGTGTTTAGGAGGAATGGCAGTGGAATTGTTAACCAGATTGTTTAATGAAATCTTGGAAAGTAAGAGGATCCCTGAGGAGTGGAGAAAAAGTGTTTTGGTTCTGATTTATAAGAATAAGGGTGATGTGCAGAGCTGTAGTAACTACAGAGGGATTAAATTGATCAGTCACAGCATGAAATTATGGGAAAGTAGTATAAGCTAGGTTAAGAAAGGAGGTGATGATTAGTGATCAGCAGTATGGCTTCATGTCAGGAAATAGCACTACAGATGCGATGTTTGCTCTTTGAGTGCTGATGGAGAAGTGCAGAGAAGGTCAGAAGGAGTTGCATTGTGTCTTTGTGGACTTAGAGAAAACATATGACAGAGTGCCTAGAGAGGAGCTGTGGTATTGTATGAGGAAGTATGTAAGAGTGGTAAAGGATATGTACAAGGGTAGTGTGACAGCGGTGAGATCTGCAGTGGGAGTGACAGATGTGTTTAAGGTGGGATTACATCAAGGATCAGCTCTGAGCACTTTATTTGCAGTGGTGATGGACAGGATGACAGACGAGATCAGACAGGAGTCCCCGTGGACTATGATGTTTGCAGATGACATTGTGATATGTAGTGAGAGTAGGGAACAGGTTGAGGAGACCCTGGAGAGGTGGAGATATGCTCTAGCGAGGAGAGGAATGAAGGTCAGCAGAACTAAGACAGAATATATGTGTATGAATGAGAGGGAGGATAGAGGAATGGTGAGGATGCAGGGAGTAGAGCTAGTGAAGCTGAATGAGTTTAAATACTTGGGATCAACAGTTCAGAGTAATGGTGAGTGTGGAAGAGAGGTGAAAAAGAGACTACAGGCAGGGTGGAGAAGAGTGTCAGGAGTTATTTGTGACAGACGAGTACCAGTGAGTGAAAGGGAAGGTCTACAAGAGGGTAGTGAGACCAGCTATGTTACATGGGTTGGTGACAGTGGCACTGACAAAAAAGCAGGAGTCAGAGCTGATTGTGGCAGAGTTAAAGATGTTAAGATTTGCACTGGGTGTGACGAGGGTAGACAGGATTAGGAATAAGCATATTAGAGGATCAGCCCAGGTTGGAAGGTTTGGAGACAAAGGCAGAGAGGTGAGATTGCATTGGTTTGGACATGTGCTGAGGAGGGATGCTGGGTATATTGGGAAAAGGATGCTAAGGATGAAGCTACCAGATAAGAGGAAAAGAGAATGGCCTAAGATAAGGTTTATGGATGTGGTGAGAGAGGACATGCAGGTGGCTGATGTGACACAGCAAGATGCAGAGGACAGGAAGAAATGGAAACAGATGATCTGCTGTGGCGACCCCTAATGGGAATAGCCAAAAAAAAAAGAAGAAGCAACATGGTATGAGTACAGACAATGACCAGCAGATCTGATAGGTTTGTGGACTGACATAAGTTTTTAGTCATTAGATCATAATTACTGACTAGGAACATAGTTGTGTAGCATATTATTTAGTGATGGACAAGCAGACAGATTCTGGATAATTGTATAGGTGGTAAGAAGCCGTCTATATGTTAGTTGATGCCATAGTGCTAACCAGTTTACACTTCTTAGTGCTATATAGTAATGGGTTCTGAAAGTATGTGCTGCAAATCTAGCAACGTGTTATAGCATTGTTCAGGTTTTGATTTTTGCGATGCCTGAATGTTAGGATAGGAGCACCATACAAGTGTGTGGGGAGGAGAGAAGTAGTGGCAAGCATGGCTTTAGTTGTATCGGTGTGAAAGTTTTAAATCATCGCTAGCTTTTGATAAGTTTATCTTATGCAATTTTGTATATGCGGGTTGAATTTAGGGTTGAGCATGAGTTGTGAGTAATATAACGATGTTTCAGTTGCTGTTAAAGCTTCCTGAGAATTTTTTTGGAGGTGTGCCACATTGTCAGATGAGTGTGGAGTCATCTGTGTACTGTTATCAGGGAGGCTTGTTGTGTGGCTATGTGGAGGGTGTTGGTGAGTAAGTTAAAGACGAGGGGACCAAGGATAGAGCCTTGTGGTACACTAGTTGTGACTAGGAGGTATGGAGAGGAAGTGGAGTGTCATTTTACTGACTGATGCCTATTGGATAGGTAATGTTTAAACCATAGAAAGGTGGGTTGAGAGATACCTACAGAGGGCAGCACAAGTTTGCTGTGACAAACTGTGTTGAAGACTTTAGACAAGTCTAGAAATAAGGAGGCAAATAGTTTGCAGTTATCTCTAACTTTATTGAGAGTATCTATATAGGTTAGAAGTGCAGTGTTAGTACTGTTGGAAGGTCAGAAGCCATGTTGTTTGGGGATAGGAGTTCTTCCTGTTGAAGACAGTTTAACAATTGTTTTTGAAAGCCAGGGTACATTTTTTGGCTAGGCTTGTATGGGCCCTAGGGTCGATAGCCTAGTACCAACCTATGAATATATTTTTCAAGTATTTTTGGAAAAAAGAATAAGACTGCTATAGGTCTAAAGTTGGTAATGTCTGTTGAATTTCCTTCTTTGTGCAGAGGGATAATGTGTGACTTTTTTTCAGAGAGAGAAAGAACGTGGAATTCCTGGAATGACCTATTTATTAGGATTCAGACAGGGTAGGCAATGCTATTGGCTGCTGTTTTAAGGTACTCACTTGGAAGGTCATCAGTTGAAGTACAGCATGGTTTGAGTTTAAGAGTAGTTTTATATAGGATGAGGGCATAGGTTTGGAGGTGAAAGTGGATGTGGTGATACGTGGCTGTTGTGTAGGGTTAGGATCAGATGTTGGAGAATCCTTGGTTAGAGTTGCTATACTTATTTATGAAATAAGAGTTGAATTGTATTATGGTTTTGAGTTACTGGAAAGAGTGTTACGGCTGAATTTCTGGCTGGGATGCAAGATTATTTTTTGGCTATCCAGAATATTTTAGGGTTGTGCTTACTATTATTCTGAAAGTTATTACAGTATATTTTCCTTCATTAATTTGCTTTTTAATATGATTACAATCCTCAGCTGAAATTATAACAGACAGTAATCAGTTTATAGCCAACACAAAGCTATTAACAGACGTGTACCAAGAAGAACAGGTTTTCTTTCATTTCCTGAATGCAGAAACCTGTTAGCTAGGAAGACTATGTAACTAGAATAACAGTTAAGGTTATCTCCTCAAAGGTACAAGGTACAGGGCTTGATTCTGACCTAGGGTTAATGGCTAGGCTTAAAATGGCCCTTCAGGGAAGTTAGCCTAGCATTTAGCTGTAAACCTATAAACTGGCCTATACACTGTAATCTACTGGTCAATAGAAAGGACAGGAGACCACTTGGTAAGTGGTCCTTAGAGTGCAAGGACAACTCCATCTTTGGGGGAGAGTTAAAAACTTACTTCCAGCACAGCCAGGCACATATTTGACTAGATGAAGTTAATATATAGCAAGATTCTTCAAGTTAAATTTTCTTACATTACACAAAGGCAAAATTCTCAGTGAAAAAGTTTGGATGTTTGCCCTTGTGGCAGAGCTTCAGCAGTATCTGGGTAATGTAGTGACCCCAGACTCTGCACTTTGAGGAGGTTGGTGACTGAGTCACATATTACATTACATAATAAACACATCGTTAGGCACCTACAATACATAGAATCTGCATATTCTGTATCCAGGGCCTACACGTGTGATAAGTATACATCCTTGAATGCTTTCATTCCTGAATTAACTGTTGCCAAAACACATTTAAGGAGAATGGAATTGACATAAGCTGAGCCAATGTTAAGAAAAACAGAAAAATAACTAAAATGGAGTGTTCAGTTTTATTTATGTTATATGTAAAATATTTACTCAAATTAAATATACAGTCTTGACGGTCAAGAAGGCTTCTCCTACCTTTAAGGAAAAAAGTTACCATTTTTATACTCTGGCAGCTAAGAAATGTACTAGCTTGATATGCAGGCAGTCTGTGTTTCATGCCATTCTCATTCTACGAATATACATCGCATATGCACAGCATGACTGTGGGACAATTTTTAAAAGTTTATCAATATTAGAAATTGCACTACGTCATATATGCACAGCATGATTGTAGGACAGTTTTTAAAAGTTTCAGTATTATCATCAATATCTGTGCAGTGACTGAGACCTGGTTCAAGGCTCCAGGCAGCAACCCTGCACTACCAGGCTATAACTCATACCACACTTTTCGGCCATGTAACCTGGACTGAAACACCAAAGGCGGAGGTGTGTCCATATTCATTAAGGATATCCACACCTCCAGGTTAGTTGCTCAGCATAATGCATCCAAGGTTATCCAAGTGTAACTAACTCTGGAAAATCTGCAATCCAAATTGTAGCTTGCTACAGATCCCCCACCATGCCCCAGGATTCCCACTCCTCTTTTCTTGATGTACTGGAAAATATTAGGGTTCAACCAAACACCCTAATAACGGGCGACTTCAACTACCTCACCATTAACTGGGAAAACTACTCGTGTACCAACTCCTTAGCTCAACGCTTTCTGGAATTCATAAACTCCAATGCCCTAGATCAACTTATCCACACCCCCACTAGGGGCAACAATATCCTAGAACTAGTCATTACCAACATGAGTGGCCGGTGTTCCACACCTGAAGTCAACTCCTCGTTGGTCCGATCCAACCATAAGCTTATCACCCTTGATATCCACATCCCGCCCCCATTAAGGAAACCACAGTAAAAAATTTCTCCAAAGCCAACTTCATGCTTCTTAAGACAGAAGTGGTGAACTTCATGACACCCATGCGGATGGACAATACAGTTACAACTGCTGAATCCTACACAAATGCACTCTATAAGCACTTACACAAGTGCATGGATCGTGCTATCCCAAACAGAACCAAGACACTATCCTCCAAAAAAGGAAGCCTATCTGGTGGTCCCCTGCCATAAACAAACTGTAAAACAGAAGGAAGAAACTGTTGCAAAAGAGAGTAAAATCCCATGAGTGGAGGAGCTCCCTGGTCAGCCTCAGTAAGAAGCTGAGATCCCTTATAAGATCCTCTAAAGCTAGGTACGAAAACAAAATCGCCACTAAATCCAAGGACAACCACAAAGCATTCTATAGCTATGTCAAGAATCTAGATGGCAAAACCCAGATCTGCTCTGAGTTACAGCACAAAGGCATGAAAATTACAGAACCAACTGATATTGCCAACATTCTGGCAGATCGGTTCAGTGCTAACTTTACCCCCCTCTCACCCCCTAAAGGGCCCATATCTATACAGAAAAATGCAGAGTCCCTGTAATCACAACTATGCAGGTAAAAGCTGCACTCTCTAAAGCCAAAAACACAGCATCCATGGGACCGGACAACATCCCAGGCTGGGTTTTGCTGCGTTTTGCATGAACTTCAGAACGAACTGGCTTCTCCACTTAAGCACCATGTTCAATAATAGCCTTGCATTAGGCTTTGTGCCCACTGAATGATGCACAGCAACAGTTATCCCACTCCACAAAGGGGGAGCCACCACCGATCCCGGGAACTATCGACCCATTAGCCTGACGAGTTTGGTCTGCAAGGCCATGGAACTTATCATCATGGAATTCATAAAAAAAAAGACATTGGTAACCTCCAAACTCTGGATCCCACCTAGTTCGGGTTTGTGAAAGGCAGATCATGCCTCCTGAACCTGATCGACTTCTTTGAGGCAGTCACCAAAGCCGTGGATGAGGGTAAGGTGGTTCACACAGCCTATCTTGACCTCGCCAAGGCTTTCGACACCATCCCCCATTCTGGAATTATAGCTAAACTCACTAAACTAGGTATAAATCCCTACGTCACAAGATGGGTTGCCAACTGGCTCACTGACAGAACCCGCACTGTAAATGTTACAGACTCTAAATCTGACCTCAAGGCAGTGACAAGTGGAGTGCCACAGGGTTCCGTCCTGGGACCTCTCCTGTTTGGTATCTACTTCTCTAAAATACAGGCTAACATGGAAGGCCTCTGGCTGACAAAGTTCGCAGATGTCTGCAAACTAGGAGCCATAGTCAAGTCCCCAAATGATGTGGACATCCTACAGAAGGGCCTCACTGAGACAGATGCCTGGTGTCAGAGCCATGGCCTCAAGCTCATTGCCAAAAAGTGCGGTGTCATCCCCTTTGGTGAAAACTCTGTACCCATGAACTACCACACAGGCAGCAATCTACTTAACACCGAATGCGTGATAAGAGACCTTGGGACCCAGGTGGACAGTAGTCTCTACTTTGATAGTCACATCGCCACAGTAGTCAGGAAGTCCTTCTACATGGCACACCTCATCATAAAAGGATTCTCATCCAGGAAAAAAGAGGCCATAGTTCCCCCTCTACTAGTCACTCATTAGACCCATTATAGAGTACAATGCCCCTTTTGGAATGTACCTCACAAGACATCTGCAGCAGCTGGAAAGGCCACAGAAATACCTCACAAAGAGGATTACTGGCCTCAAACAAATGCCCTACACTGACCACCTCAAAAAACTCCAGCTTTACTCCGTAGCATATCGCCTACTGCGAGGTAATCTCTGCCTAACATATAAAGCTATGTCAAACCCAGAGCTGTTGGACATGCTACACCTAAAGAAATCCCAATCCCTCCAAGCTACATGCTCTAGGGACCTAAACCTTGTCACCACAATAAACAGGACATGCTGGAGGGATAGATTCCTGTCCCAGAGACTTCCTATACTCTGGAACATGCTACCCATTTATGTCAAGCAAAGTACTTCATTAGCACTCTTCAAGAAAAATCTTAATGAGTGGATGGGAAATAGGAAATACACCCCGTGGATCACTTCTGTGTCTCTGCTGGACAGTGGCACAGGAAAATAACTTTCTTGGGTGGAGTAAGCTATGGTACCTTGCTGGCTAGGCTTACGTAGGCCCTTGGGCCGATAGCCTAGTACCTACCTATGAACCTATTTAGAATGAGGGACACACAAAAAGTTGGCATGCAGTTATCTAACTAATGAATAAATAACTAGTTAAGACTAGGAATAAACATACATACGTCTCATTAGTCTCCCTGGTTATTTCAGCTCTATATTACATGATCAAACTTTCAAAAGTTCGACCGTCATATAGTCGATACCCATATGATCGAACTTTTAAAAGATTGAACATCTAATAAAAAAAATAAACTACATAAATAACCTACCTGAATATTTTAAGAAGGGGGGCAAGCCCCCCCTGCACCCCCCATACTACACACTCTTTAAATATACCAACTCCGAGAGTGCACTACAGTGCAGAAAAGGGCACTCTTCCTATCCCGTGCTGTACGGAGATCTTTGTTAAAACGTTCCAACTTTCAAAAGTTTGATCATATGGTGCCAATCATATGATGGTCGAAATTTTGGAAGTTTGATCATCTAATATAGACCCGGCTATTTCATGCCACGCAACAGGTGCATCATGTTAACTGTGCTACTGTCTGAACTTTCCTAAAAGCAGTAACCTTGATACTTGACTGCATGGAAATGCTTTCACAAAACATATGAACAAATGTGGTGGGTATTACCTCCCAATGGCTAAATACCAGCTGTGGACTAGCCAAGCCACTTGTTCGCTTCCGGACTTCATCAGCAAAGCCAAAGCTCTCGGCTACTGGCAGCACTGCCTTAATAATGAAGGCGTCGGTCCCTTCTTTCATCTCTTCTTGCAGCACTCTACCTTCTCGTTTTGAAAGAACACCATAGACACGACCTGCAAGATTAACAATGGGTAGTATAAGCAGCTGTAAAACTCATCTGTCAAACACTAAGCTCATTAACAAAATATAACTATTAAAAAGTGTTATTTATAAGATTTTGTTTGCATACAACTAAAACTTTTACTCAGTCATACAAAAGAAACAGCTATTAATGTGGCAAGCCAGCTTTAAGAAGAATTATAAAAGCAATCAATTAATAACAAGAGAATAATGCTGGGAATAGTTCTGTAAATGTTTCTTGTTTCAATCATTGATATAGGCCTGTTGGAACACAATACATTCTACTTTAACTCCACAGCCAAACTAAAAAAAAATGAAATGACAAAGAAAACTCACACAATATACAACATCTTTGCTTCAGTGTCCAAAAGTACAAACCAGATACAGAGGTAAGATGTCATCTAACCTGTCAGTAGCCTTACTGATACCAGTGGGACCCCTGCAAGGGACATGATGTCTTCCCATCCCTACACTGCAATATAAAAGACTAAATGTAGGTGTGCAGTTGTCAGCCATTACTCACACAGGCTGCCTATTTAAAGAAAAGTAAAAATCCAGCTCATGAAAAGCAATGTCTTTCACATGGTCTCCAGTCCTGTAAACGTTACCTGTAATGCCCCATATACAGACAGCAGATAAATCTCTACTGGTATGTGATGAACTTCTGCAAATACACTGCCAGGGAGGCATCTGTTAATGTCAAAATAGGAAATGATTGGGAAGCTAAAAAGAAAAATCATATAATACTACCATAACATTTCTGCTTTTATGCATATAGCTGTTAATATTAGTCAGTAAAGTTCTTAATATAAACATTTTAACTTATAACACAATAAATAGTATCTAATCTCAAAAAATGTATCTGAAATATGTACAATTATAAACATTTATTTTGCAAATACCTCCTCTACAACATTCAACATATGCACAGTTTTGAAATGAATCACTAAAAAGCATATATTTTTACTTTACAGTGATTTCTCAGATTGTGAAAATACACTTTCTATCCTCACTTGCTGAAAAGTATGTGTACAATGAACCAAGTACAGACAAGATAAAATTCCTGGCTCCAAAAGAAGTTTTTTTATTTTGTGTTGAAATGATGCTAAACGTTCTGTTAGTATGTCTAAGCATATAATAAGATTATGTATAATATTATATGTCTTGTTTTGAAACTTCCAACAAATGTAGCATAGTTGCAAATAAACATACTGTAAAAATAAATCTATGTGATAAAGGCAGACATTACTTCAGGAAATATCCTCTTTAGGAATCAGATCAGTAATGACCCAAAATAAACAATTTCCCTAGCAATGCAGTGTCAGGAGATCCCATCTTGTGGAAGACTGTAAATCAGCATGAGAGTAAAGCAGAAGTTCTCCATGTTCCCTTATTTTTTTTTCCAAAGCAAGTCCTTCCCATAACAGATTCCCCTCTGAAAGTCCCCTGAAGTAATCAACTCAATTTAAAATAAAAAGTAAACACCTGGAGTGGAAAATTCTGCAACAAAGATTGAGAGTAATAAACATGGAGAATATGGTGGAAGAAGACTCTTCAACTGACAGACACAACAGATACCATCACATCACTATTACCACATGATCTTCAAGAAGGAGAGTCTTATCCCCCATAAACTACTGAAAATAATTTATTTACTTGCCTTTGTTTACTGGGAAAGTCCAACTGGGTAATACCCATTTTCAGCAGAGGCCCAGGGAGAAAAGCTCTATTTGCATACATTACATTATGTTCCAGTTAAATACAATTAAACACAGAGTAGTTACATTTCTATTTACATTTATATACAAAAAAGAAGTTATGTCTTACCATAACATTCCATCTGTGTTGTTTATCTCCTTTCATTCATCACTGGTGGGTTAGGTTCCAAGCCCTTGGAACTGAGTTGGCCTATTACCAAGCTCGCGCCAACCAAAAATCTCTAGAGCTAAGTCTCCACCCAGAATGCCCTTCTCCCTGTTACCTCAGATTGCGTTTGCTAAGAAAGGAAGTAAAGCCGAGGCCACTTCTACGCAAGTACCCTAGTACACCACTTAGACCCAAAGCATCCCCCAGGAGCCTTTGGATGGGGAAGGAGGGTGGGAAGTGATGAATGAAAGAAGATGAACAACACAGATGGAACATTATGGTAAGACATAACATCTTTATCTGATGTTGTTAATCTTCTTTCATTCATCACTGATGGGACAGAATCCCAAACTACCTAGGTCCTTGGGCAGCCCTTATGGAAGAACATTCCTGAGTACTATTGAGCCGAAGGCAGCTCTCTCCCTGGAGACCAGGTCCAATTTGTAATGAGTGATAAAGGTATGAGGCTTAGCCCAAGTAGCTGCTGCGCAGATGTCATCCATGGATGCCCTGGAATGGAATGCTATAGAAGTTGCCATAGATCTAGTGGAGTGGGCTTTAACTTTTGGCATGGATTCATTATGGAGGGAATAGGTGACACGTATGCAGTCCCTTAGCAACCTTGATAATGTAATCTTGGAAACAGCTTCTCCCCATTTTGGGTCCCAAAAAGGAGATGAAAAGCTGTTCAGATTTATGGATAGGTTTGGTCCTGTCTAGGTAAACTCTTAATTGTCTATGTACGTCTAAGGTGTGAAGGCAATACTCTCCTCTATTGGCAAAATTCGGAAAAAACACTGGTTAATAGAGAATTCAGAAACAACTTTGGGAAGAAAGGTTGGGTTCGTCTGAAGTGACACTCTGTCTTTATGAAAAACCAAGCCTCTTGATACACAATGCCTACAGCTCTGAAACTCTTCTGGCAGAGGTAATGGCCATCAGAAACAAAGATTTCCAAGACAAAAACTTTAGGTCACACTTAGCCACAGGCTCAAAGGGCTTTTGAGTCAAAGATTGGAGGACTAAAGTGAGGTTCCATTGTTCTATGGGCTGTCTGAGAAGAGGCCTGAGATGAGAGGTGCCTTTGAGGAAACCCTTGCAGAGGCATAAAGAGATGAGGGGTGCCATCTATACCATTGTGGAAACTGAAATTGCCACTAGATGTATTCGTACTGTAGAGGCAGAGGCTCCGTTATCAAAAAACTTAGCCAAGTATTGGAGCACTGCACTAACTGGAGCTGAATACGGGTCTAGCATGTTATCCTTGGACAAAATGGAAAACCTTTTCCATTTATCCTGATAGTCTTCTGGTGGATGGTTTGTGAGAGGCCAGAATGATGTCTCGAACAGGTGTGGAGAGATTAGCCTGCATGGTGACTAGCAGAAGTGGAGAAACCAAGCTGTCAGCTCGAGAGTCGACAGGTTCCAGAATCCACAGCGGGAATGCTAGGTGAGGCCGAAGAAAGGGGAAACAAACTTGTCGAGGCCAGAATGCATCTCAACTGAAGAGCTTTCTTTAGAAATTGCGGGATCAGAGGAATGGGATGATAGGCGTAGAGAAGTCCCATGGGCCAATCGTGGATCAGAGCGTCCCTCAGTGATTCCCCCGCCTGAGGAAGTAGGGTGAAGTAGCTGCTGCACTTGACATGGAGGCAAAAAGATCAGAGCAAGGCTGGTCCCAGTGGCTGAAGATTACAGATGCCACCTCGGGGTTAAGGGACCACTCATGGGGTATGAGGATGCATCTGCTCAGTTTGTCCATAATCATGTTGGAGCTCCCCGCGACATGCATTGCTATCAGAAAGCGGTTGGAAGCTATTGCCCACTGCCAAATTCTCATGGCTTCTCAACAAAGGGGGTAGGACTTGGTTGCTTGTTGATGTACCATACCACTGACATATTGTATGATTGCACTGCAACTGTCCTGGAGGGGAGAGCCGCATGGAATGCCTGCAACGCTAACAGCACGGCACTCAGTTCTAGGACACTGATATGCAGGTGGGCCTCTGAGTTGGTTACTCAAATCTTGTAATCCAGGGGATGACAGTTTGGGAACCATTCACACAGAAGGAGCCATTGCAGAATTCGCATATGTAGTTTTGCTAGAGGCACTATTGGAATTGACACAGCCATAGAACCTAGGGCTTGGAGAACTTCTCTTGCAGAGGCTGATATTTGAGAAAGAATCACTCAGATTTGAAGCCTCAGTCGATGGAGTCTGTGAAGAGGGAGTGATACTAGACAGGATTGAGTATTGAACACTGCTCCAATGAACTACATTTGTTGTGTAGGGATAAGATTTGATTTCTCCCAATGTATTGTTATTCCCAACAATTTTGCCAGAGAGAGAGTATGTCGTAGTGCCGCTATCAGAAGATGCTTGGTAAGGGTGGTAAGGAGCCAGTCATCTAGATATGGAAACACCCAGAATCCTTTTAGTCTCAAGTGAGCTGTTACCACTGCAATGCATTTCGTGAACACTCTGGGGGCTGTAGAGAGACCAAATGGCAGGGTACGGAATTGGTAATGACTGGCTCATAGCTGGAAGCAAAGCAGACTCCTGGAGGATTTGTCCATCTTGATGTGGTAATACGCATCCCGGGGATCTATAGAGCACATCCAATTGCCTTCTCTTAAAAAGGGAAGGATGGACTGAACTGTGACCATCCAGAATTTGGTGTGGGAGACAGATTTGTTTAAGTTGCTGAGATCTAAAATGGGTCTCCAGTCCCCTGTCTTTTTTGGCACCAAAAAGAATCTCGAGTAAAATCCAGATCCACGCTGGTCTGGTGGGACTGGTTGGATGACTCTTTTTTGAGACAGCTTTATAATCTCTGAAGCAGCTTCTTCCCTTTGACTGGGTGGAATGTCAGGAACTTTTCTTCTAAATTTTGGCCGACAAGAAAAGGGAATGGTGTAACCTCTGGTGATAATATTCTGCACCCAGTGATCGGTGGTGATAGAGTACCAGGCAGCTTGGTCCAGTGAAAAATGACCCCTGACTGCTTCCAGAAGTAAGCAATCGGGCCACCCCTCAGGAGGGCTGATAAGGCTGTCCAGAGCCGGAGTGCCTGGAGCCTTGGTTGCGAGGACCCCTCTGCCTCTATAGGGGCATCTTCCAGAATTGTAACCCCCTTTGCCTCTAGGAGTATCATCACCACATGCAGCACAGAAAGAACCCTGAGATTTCTTATGCCACAATTTCCCCCTCCTCTGATTCCTGGAGAAGGTACATTGAGGGCTGAAAAACCATAGGCCTACGGCAGATGGGGTTTTTCCATCTTGCTCGCACCTGGCTAGCGTGTCCTTCAGTTTGGAGCCAAAGAGGGATGAAGCTTCGATGGGAGCATTCAGAAAAGAAGGCTTAAAGGGGTCTGCAAAGTCATAGATGCGCATCCAGGCATGGTGTCTCATAACAATGGTCAAACCCGCTGCTCCAGCCGCCCCTTCAGTCGCATGTGAGAGCAACCTCATGAATGAGTTGGATATTGATTCCAGAGTTGCTAGCTGCGAGGCCACTTTGTCCCTGACCTCATCAGACAACTGCCCTGCGAGTGTCACAGAGAGTTCAGAGATCAAGTCCCTCTGCAGCCTCATAAAGTGTGCCAAATAATTCAGTGAGTGTATAGCAAAGGTCCCTGATGCAAAAACACGCTTCCCAAGTCTGTCCACCACCTGAGACTCCCTGTTGGATGGGTGGACAGCCGGACTTTCCTCAGTCAAGTCCTTTTTCGTGGCCACCGCCACCACCATAACATCAACTAGTAACCCCTTGGACCACTGCAGATTCTCAACAGTAGGGGACAGAATTTTGTCTGGTCTCCGGGAGATCACCTCAATGGAATCAGGGTTTTTCCACACCCGCTGCATGACGAGCTGAAAGAGCTTGTCAGCAGGCGGGGTCACCCAAGTGGTAGATGGCCAGGCACGAAAAGCCTGCACGAACACAGACTCCTCAGACAAAGGGTTGGAGGACTTCCAGTCACCTCTCTGCTTTAACATCTCAAGGATATCTCCGAAGGAGACATTATCAGGAGGTGACCATGGGGACCCTTCACCATTATCGTAATCTGTGTCCTCCGTTAAGGACTCCTCAGGAGAGCCCAAGTACTTCTTCTTGCACATCTTCTTTTGAGGGAGCTCCTCAGTGAGGGTCTCTGAGGAGGACTCGGAAGAGTGGGTACCCTGAACAGGGGTGTCCTGCGGCATCTTTGCCCAGTGTCCCGGGGGGTGGTCTGTGACAGCTGCAGCTCAGGGGGCAAAAACTGGGGTTCCAACATCATGGGAGTGCTGCCAGAAGCAAGAGCCCTCTCCATCGTGCGGAAGGCAGGCCCACCCAAAGAGAGATGGGAGCTTGGAGCCGCGAAAGACAACCTTGGGACCGGGGTCACACCCCGCTCTGACAGACCTGCCCCCATGGGTGGAGCCTCAAGCAGGATCTGCATGGACGTAGCCATTGGCACTGAGGAGAAAAATGAGGAGAAAGTTGGCACCGTCCACCGGGCCGAACTGCCTGTCCCTCAATCCCCAGATTGAGGAAGGATCGGTTTGGCGGGAACCAAAGACCAAAGGGAGAATCTCGGAGGCAGAGTGAGGTGCACCATAGGTGCTGAGGTGACCAGTTCCAAGAAAGATGTCGGAACAGGGGGCTTTGGAACAGAGATGATTGAAGGAGGAGTGTAAATGGAGTCCGTGGATAAGGCAACCCAAGTCCAGCAGGTGGATGGGTTTTAGAAAGTGAAGGAATCCCCCTGGCTACCAACAGATGGTCTAAAAGATGAACCACATCGTGTTCTGAAAGGCTCCTGGTGGATCTAGTGGATACTCCAGATGGAGAGTCAGGACATTTGAGAAAAGGGCTATACACTTGGCCCAGAAACGGGTCTATGGAGGGCGAATATCGGGTCCATGGTGCATGAAGCAAAGGGGTCAGATCCAGTGAGGTCAGTATAACGATTGGTGCCGAAGTGGCACTAGGAGCCGAAATGGTCGGTTTCAAAATGGAAACTGAAGTCGAAGGTGTGCCCTGAGATGAAGTAGCTACAGGTGCCGAAGTCGAAACAGGTGTAGTAAGATCAATAAAAACAAAAAAGACCACTGCCACACTCGAAAACACAAAAGAATATTTAGTGTAAACCTTCTTTAATAAACTCTTTCTTCAGCAAGACTTCATCAGAAATGTAAAATGCTATGGGTGCAGTATGTGCAGGTACAATTTAGAAGGACCATATGTTGAACTGCCACACATTTCGTATACTGTTCCAGTTACTGGATTTTTTTTCATGTAAAAGTCAAGGAGTGGTTTATATAGCAGTTTGCAGCAAATGTCAAAAATTTTATGTAGGCATGACCACCAGAAGTTTATATATTAGGATCAGAGAACATAAGAATAGTATAAAGAGAAAGGATAGTAGGAACGCTCTTTATAGACACAGTATGGAATGTATTGGTTTTAAAACATTTTATTTTCAGTCTTGGAACAGGGCAAATTGAGTCTCAGAGGGGGTAATTTCAAAAATTACTTGGAACAAAGGGAGACCAAATGGCAAATAAATCTAACGGCAGATAAAACCCCAGGACTGAATGATGTGATTAATATTAAATGCTTTTTAAAGAACTGTAGGGTGTATGTTAAAAAATAAGTGAATGTGAGCAATACATATTTTATTTTCATCTGTACATATTTGATTGGTTAACTGAGTATATTGAATGATGTAAATCTGTTTAATTAATGCTTAAAGTATTTAAAGATGGTTTATGTATGCTTTTTTTACATTTCTGATGAAGTCTTGCTGACGAAAGCATTGAATAAAGAAGGTTTGCGCTAAATATTCTTTTGTCTTTTTGAGTGTGGCAGTGGTCTGTTTTGTTTTTATTAGTTTCAGTTTGACCGTGCATTTTTGTTAGAAGTAAGATCAATGATCGGTGCGGGAGGCAGGGGGTGTGCCAAAACAGTCATCAGTATCTAAGGTTTTGAGACGGTTGGAGCCGAGGAAGGCGGAGCCAAAGAGGCAGATTTATTCCCCAACAATAACTTGGGGAACTTAGATTTCCCAGGTTTGCTCTGATCACCCGATGGTGAAGAAGGAACAAAATGGAATCTTTTTGTCCTTAGAAGGAGGGGTTGAGATCTCCATTGCAGAAATGGCCTCTGAGAATGGAGACTTGAGTAACCCTTTCAGAATGATTTTATTTTTGCGCTCATTAAGAGTGCGTGGGCTGAAACTTTGACAAATATCACATGGAGGCTGCACCAAAAGGTGGGCCACTCCCAAACAGTATACACAGTCATCATGCGAGTAATTATTAGGTAACTTGCCCTTACAAGAAGTACAATGCCTAAAGCCAGAGGTACCATTCTTATCCGACATCTTATTAGAAAAGGACACCACAACCAAATGAATAATCCAACAATAATGAAGTCACTCCGTTCAAAAAACCACAAGAAAACCACCAATTTAACAACACGCTGTATGAAGAGAAGAAAGGGAAACACCTGAATAAAGACAAAAGTTAACAGGTTAAGCAAGAGAAGACAATACCAGCTATGATACTGAAGAAATACCACAAGGGTAAGGGAAAAGGCCATACCAACAATTGTACTTAAGATTACCCATGGTAACAATGGGTAGAGTGGAAAGAGTACGGTTAGATGGAAGAAAAGACACTAGTAATACTAAAGGTTTAGTAAAATATGAAGATATCCAAAAACTTTCACTTATCTGAGAGCTCGGCTGAAACACGGCTTTACGGCTACGCGGCAAACGAGATCTGAGGTAACAGGGAGAAGGGAATTCTGGGTAGAGACTTAGCTTGAGAGTTTTTTTGGCTGGTGCGAGCTAGGTAATAGGCTGACTCGGTCCCGAGGGCTCGGAACTGAACCCATCAGTGATGAATGTTAAGAAGATTAACAACATCAGATTAGTAGTTACATTTATATGTTCTAAGATTTTAAACAGGTGAAAGTTACTAATGTTCAAGCAATGGTTTAAAACTACTGAGTTTGTCAGAGAGTTTTATTCTCCTGCAACATTACATGACTTATTAGATACTTATTAGATAACCTGTCCAACCCTACAGAGTATCACTGGCTCACACTACAGAAAAAAATGGCCTTGCTTTTGCATGGCAAGCTTTCTGCTTACTGTAACATTGTTCACAACAGATATTGCCTCTCAATCATCATACAACAAATCTACATACTCAGGAGCAATGACTGCATTCAGTTACATGTTGTCATCTCTCACATTATCATTCTGTAAAATATCTTTTTCTAAAACAGCATCAGCTATCTCGGACAGCTTTCCTAACAAATATCAAACAAATTAACCGGCTCACTTTAATTCCAGAAGTCACTCAAAAAGCACCTTTAAAATTATAATAAATGTGACTGCTTCCATAACATAGGTTGATCACCTTTTCATCAAGGATGATGTCACTCTACCATTAAATACGGTTCCCTATTAGATGAATGAACTCTTAAAATGTCAAGTACGACATGCTCGACAGCTTTTAAGCAAACGTTCATCTAAGCGAAACCAGAGAATGTGAAACAGGGTCTATATTATACATCCGAAGATTTCTAACTTCGAACATCATATGGTCGAAGTTAGAAAACTTCCAACATTTAAAAAAAAAAATAAATAAAAAATAAAAAAGAAAGTAATGGGTTAAAAGTGGGGGGCAAGCCCCCCTGCATCCCCACACCCCCGCTCTTTAAATATACCAACTCCGAAACCACACTACAGTGCGGTAAAGGGAAATTTCTCTTTACTGCAGTGTAGTGTGATCTCCGAGTTGGTATATTTAAAGAGCGGGGGGGTGCAGGTGGGGCTTGCCTCCCTGCCTACAACCGTTAGTTTTGGGTTTGGGTTTTTTTTTTTTTATGTATGTTTGAAGTTTTCTAACTTCGACCACATGGTGTCGATCATATGGTGTTCAAAGTTAGAAATCTTCAGACATATAATATAGAACTGTGAAACAAGGAGTTTTGAAAAGTTACAGTTGGCCAGCAATGAAGAAGACAACGGCTGAAGTCAGAACATTCACCCTGTCTTGCCATTCTTGCAGTCCTCCACTGTAGTGCAGTCTCAATGTTCTCCCTGTGTAATGTTCTGATAGTCCTCCATTGTGGTGCGATCTTGGAGTTGGTATATTTAAGTAGGGGGGGTGGGAGGGCACAGCCGCCCACATTGGGGAGTGTGGGGGGCAAAGTCCCCCCACTCTATTTTGTTTGTCGATTTCTTTTTTTTGGGGGGGGGGTTGTAATGGTGTACATTGTAGCAGTCAGCCGTTGGCTTTCTGACGGCTGGCCAACTATAACTTTTCAAAATTCCTTATTAAGATATTCTGGGATTTCGATTAGACATTTTAAGCGTTTGTTCATCTAATATAGACCCTTAAATACAACCACCTGTTCAACTTATTTTTATTTATAACATTCACGATTATATTTGAAACATTTGCATGGAGAGCTACCTACTATTATCCTGCTCAACCACAATGTTTATTTCAATTAATTCTGCCTTGTAAATGTGCACTGTTGTAAATATTACTGATGCGTCCTTTATGTCACAAATTACTTGTTTTATATGTTGGATCTCAGGTTGTTTCCTAATTTTTCATATTTATCTCCGTATGATGTTATTAAAATGTAACATGTAATACTGTAAATGTAACTGACTGCAGTATCTTCCTAACCAAGGCCAGGGTCGTGACTGAAAAAGAGATCATCAACCAGTTCACTTTTTCAACTAACAAATGATAAATACAATTAAACAAACAATCTAAAGTAGGTTGTCATCACTCTCACATTCCTCTTTCCATGAACCCTGAAGGCAGCTACTTCTTTCCTTGATCTCAAACACACATACTTGCCCAGGCCACCATGCACAGGCAGCTAAATCCAGAATCCCTAGTTCTTGGCACTCGTGGAACATGGGAAATAATTTCTACAAGCAAAGAAAACAACAATGGCAAGAAATTATTACACTGAGGAAAAACTGAGGAAAAAAATAACCATTTTATACTGATATTTACAGGTATGAAAGTACAGTTGTACATGTGAAATTTACATGCCTCTTTTAATACCTGCTGTGCATCCCTCAGAAAAAAAGGTGCTTAAAATGTATCAGGTTGTATTATCCAGGCAGTTAACTGAAGAGTCTCTAGACTGGGGTGTATCAGACTAATTCCCCCCACCCCCATCTTGTTTGAGTAAATCCAGCCTGTGGGGAAGCTTGTAGAAAATTCCATTAGCCAAACTGAAAAGAAGGGAAATCATGGTTGCTTTGGCCAAATGGAAGTCACATCACCATTTTTGGAATGTCCTTCTGGATCTTTAGAAGAACCCAGGATATCCATCCCTTTCATAGGAATGAGAAAGCATCGGTCTTCCAGGCCTATTAGTATGGAGTCCTGAAGCAGAATTTCTTTAGTTGTCTGTTATGCAGGAAGGCAAACAAATCTACATTAGGTATTTCCCACCGTTGGATCCATTCCTGGAAGACCACAGATGACGTTTCCATTTGTGGGGGTCTATCCTGGTTTGACTGAGCTTGTCTGCAACCACATTTTGCTCTGACAGAATGCATGAAGCCTGAAGAGTTAAAAATATCCGAGTTACTGTCTCCCAAGCCATCATAGCAAGTCTGTAAAGGAGGTAAGATCTGGTACCCTCGCACCCTCCCATTTATGTACCACATAACTGTGGTGCTGTCTGTGTACACCTGCAGTGGTTCTAAGAACCAAAGATGATTCAAAGTCTTCAAAGTACTGATAAATATCAGAGAGACTTTGGCAGTTATGTGGTTCAGTCTGGCTACATGATCTTACAGAGCTTCTACTTTTATCCCTTTTGAAATTGCTCATCTGTGGTGACTGACTGGATGGGGGTCAGAAGGGAGAATGGAAGGCCTGGATTGCAAGCTATCTGGCCCACCCACTCTCCGATCTTTCTGTTTAAAATCCCCAGAACTGAGATCAGACAGGACAAAGGGTATAGATGCAGAGTGCATACTGATCTGCGAACCATTATATTTCCCTCGTGTAGTCTGACCAGGGGGAGCATGAGCATTACTGATGCCATGTACCCCAGAATCCTGAGAAAGTACATTGTTTTGAGTGGGGAAACTCCTGTATTGCTTAAATAAATGTACGTTGTCTTGAGGAAGAAAGGCTCTTGTCAAGACACAGTCTACCAAACATACCAAAAAATCAATCCATGAGAAGGGACGAGGGAAGATTTCTGAAAGTTTATTTGAAAACCCAGACTGAGAAGCAGCTCCTGAACAGTTGCCAAAGATTTTCGACAGCTGAAAACAAAGAGGCTGCAAAGATAAGGCAATCATCCTAATGTGAAAAAATGTGAACGCCTTAAAAGCTAGAGGGGGAATAAAAGGTATAAGAGACTGAAGAAAAATCATCTTAAATTTTGAAATCACAATAAAGTTTAGAAAAGAAAGACCCAGTAAGGCCTCCAGGATCCTTCTGCTTTGGGAACTAAAAAAATTCTAGAATAAAAACCTTTGTTTAGGAGACTGAGGGGCACAGGTTCTATGACCCCTTGAGATAACATGTATTGCAGGATCGGAGGAAATAAAGAAATATGGTTCCCTGGACAACAGTGAATCCCTTGGAAAGGGTTTCCCATTGCCAAGTGTATCCCAGCTGGATTACCTTCAGAAAACAGCTGTCTGAGATAGTCTGATACCACAAGGGGAGGTGAGGTCTCAGAGACATCGAAAGGTTGCCAGAGGGGGATGAAAAAGTACCAGAGAGACAGATAGTCATGCTGACTTTTGATCCATCTCCCTTGCATTGGTGGTCTTACTTTGCCGTTGTGAAACAGTAATACATCTTACTACTATATTGAGTTCTGAATAACTAAGCATATAATCTACATATTTTTTTAGAAAGTTGAACATATGTAAAATCTATGAGCTCCTATGACTAACAGAAGGAAGGAAAATTCCATTTGACTTGAGGTATAAAAATGCCTGAAATTACATAAAACAAGATCAATCTGTTTATTCATTATAGAGCACAACATTCTTAGCCAAGCAAGTTCAACAAGCACATCTTCTCCTAAAATAACCTTTTCCTAAAAACAAAATTAATTTCAACAAAGGACAGTCATGGCAGGGCACAAAGGACAGACACATACCGTAGACAATTTTTGTGAAAGAACAAGAAGCTTGTAATTAAAAACCACTTATGTCACCTTTCATCTTTGATGTATAAATGTCACTCACTACTACAATTGAAGGTATTGTATGCTTTTAAGTTATTAACAGATGAATGGAAGTATTGTCTGAAAGAATACATTACATCTATTATCTTGCTATTTTAACCTATGTAATTCTGAAGTAATGCATTTATCATTGCACTTATTCTTTGGGGTTTTATGTAACTTCTGCAACATTTCTGAAATACTAATTTGGTGCAATTATCCTTTATTTCCTACTTTGCTAATGATATTTTAAAGAAGAGACTGGGTGCTTACTGCAGAGTTTTGTCCAGTGGGTACTGCAAACCATAAAAAAAAACTGCATCTTTCATTCTGCAGACTACAGTCTGGGAAGACAAAAAATCAATTTAGGCAGCACTTAAGTACGAATAAATGTAATTTCTAGAAAGAACTGGTGATGGAACATGCAGATTTCAATATGTCACACTCTTCCGATAAAAATGATTTAAACATATACAACTCTGAATCAATTTAGGACTACATTTAGAGTGGAAAGTGTAAACTCTGTAATGTCAGTGAGTAGACTATCAGCAAGTCTCATAAGGTGCTGTAACAGAAGTAATTTTAGTTTGTAAGGTTAGAGAAGACAAGCTTAAAGGTAAAACATCGCAAAATACACCACAAGCCGGCAGAATGCATACGCAGGAAAAGTCAGTGGGGGAAGCATGCAGGGATGCAGAAGTTAAAATGGAAAAAATGTTGAGCATGATAAAATGGAAGGACACTATCTGGCAACAACAGTCAGTGTTTTTACATAACACAATTCAGACTGTAGTGCTTGTGGTCACCACTTTAAAGAATGGATTTCTGAGTGCAAATAGTTTCTCTGTCTCCATTGGGGTCTTTTCCTCCTGAAGATTATGACCTGTCTAGAGGAAGATAAAAAGGATGGGAGATGGCTGCATATGTCTTCACAGTTGATGCTTTGCCTCTGTTTCTGAGGTGCTCAATAGGTGCCTAGGAGAATTACCAAGCAAAATTCTTCCCAAAATAATATGCCTACAAAAACTTGGTGGAGTTTCTCATGAAAGGATGAATCAAGGTCAGTAACAAAGCCATTTGTCACAGGCAGAGGCATACATAAGCTGTTCCTGATACATTACCAGTGTTATCTAAGGTGCAGTAGGCAATATGAAAGCCCACTGCTAAAGCCATTGGCAAGTCTTTTCCAGACAATCACCAATATCTTACTCGGTGAGTTTTAAGTGCTAAGACAAAGCCTGAGCCACAAAATTACTGAAACATCAGAATGAGGCATATAACTGAAAGAAACAGTTGTACAAAATCTTACCATAACAGTAGATGCCCTTCTCTTTACTGTTGCCTGTTGCAGTATTCTTTACAATAGGGATCTCCTGTCAAGGGTAGCCCAACATCCGACCAGTATACCAAAGCCTTTTGGTTGCAAAAGGTACGCTGTATGTCACATGTATGCTCCCCACACACAGCGTAGGGCATACAGTTGATGTGCAGACATACCATACGCAGAACTGAAAAATCCCCAGTAGGAACCACAGTCCAAGGATAAAAACAGGTAACAAGCACAACCAAGAGGAAAAAGGACCAGGGAGAGGAGGGAGGGAGCAAATACTGCAACAGTGAAGAGAAGGCCATGTACTGTTATGGTAAGATTTTACACAACTGTACTATGTCCTTCCACTTCATTGCTGCAGTATTCTTTACAATAGGGAGAGTGCAATAGCTTAGACAGAAGAGTGGGAGGAGGAAGGGCCAGCAGAGCCCACTAGGAAGCCATGGAGAATGGTCCTGGCAAAGCCATTTCCGGCCCTAGAAATCACATCCAACTTACAGTGCTTAGTAAAGGTATGCACAGAAGTCCAGGTTGCTGCCTCAAGAATAGAATTAGTATACAAAGCCCTTGAAAAAAGCACCAGGAGCTGCCATAGCTCTAGTGGAATGAGCTTTAAAAGAAGAAGGAAGGCTCTTCCCATGAAAAGAATAGCAAAAAGAAATTGCTTTAAATATCCAAGAAGAAATAATTTGCTAGGAAACAGCCAAACCTAAAGACCTAGGATGAAAAGAAACAAAAAGTTGTTCGTTTTTACAGAGTTTTAGTCTTACCCAAATAATATCTGAGATGTCTATGCAAATTCAAGGTGTGCAAAATCTTCTCACTAACAAAATGTGGTGAAGGGAAAAAGTGGGCAAATGAACAGACTGATTAAGAGTCAACTCATTCACCACCTTGGGCATAAAAGAAGGATTAGTACGAAAGGACACCTTGTCCTTATGGAAAACTAAAAAAGGAGGAACAGTCATAAGGGCTTGTAGTGCAGACACCCATCTGGCAGAAATAATGGCCAAAAGAAGAATGGTCTGCCAAGAACAATGCTGTAAGGAATCTGAAATCTCAAAAGGAGCCTGGGTCAATTTTTCTAAAACAAAAATTAAGATTCCAGGGAGGAGAAGGGTAGGCTTCCTGGGAGGTCTAATATGGACACATTTAAGAAACTGTTTGGCCTCAAATTTAGTGGCCCAAGGGGGGGGGGGTGAAATGCAGACAAGCAGAGATAGCTGATACGTGGGCCTTAACAGAAGAATATGTCAACTCAAGAATTGAGCAATTCACATAAATAACAGAGAACCAGAAGAGCAATCCCAGTAAGTGGATCCAGGTTACGAGAAAGACACCAAACAGAAAATGCCTTCCATTTGGATAAGTAAGATTTCCTAGTAGTGGGTTTCCTGGCATCCTGCAGGACACGAAGCAAGTCCTCAGGAAAAAGGTGTCTGTAGTGGATCAAAACCCTGTCACCGACAGTGTCACGAGTGTGGACAAGATCCCTTGTCTTGTTTGAATAGGTCCACCCTGTGAGGTAGCTTGAGATGACTGCCCATGGCAAGATGTAGAAGAGGAGGGAACCAATGCCGTCTGAGCCAAAAGGGAGTCAACAGCAAGATTTTGGGAGCATCCTTTTTTATCTTCAACAGGACTTTCAAAATGAGAGGAAGGGTGGGAAGGCATAAAGAAACATCCCCTTCCAAGAAAAAGAGAGGGCCTCCACCTTCCAGGCCAGAAGGCATGGGACTCTGGCACAAAATAGAGGAAGCTGTCTGTTCAGACGGGAGGCAAACAGATCTACTTGAGGAGTACTCTGATGGTGGACAAAGTCTAGAAACACATCCTTGTGAAGCATCCACTCCACAAAAGTCTGAAGATGCATCCTTGCAGACATGAAAGTGCTCACTTTTTATTGTTTTAATAAAGTAGTTTATTGGAATTCTCGCTCACCATGTTTGTTCACCTCTGTTTGAATTTATTATACGTTTGGATTATTAGAGGTGCTTTATTCACTGACTCTTTGTGTTTTTGAAACATTCAGATGCATCTGCAACTCCTCCAAGTAGGAGACAATAGTCATAGGTACATAAGTAAGTACTAGGCTAGCTGCCCTTGTGGACCATTTTAAGCCTAGCCAATTTTGCTTGGTGAGAATCAAACCTTGTTATCTCTTTTCTGTGAAGTAAATATCTTAACCATTATGCCAGCCCCAAACTTCCTGCAACACCCCCTCTATTTCTATCAAAATTCATAACAATTAGTAAATAGTTAAATGACTAGGCATGATATAATGGAGCTGCCACTATGTCTGTTGTCATAACAATAACTTACATTTCTTACAAATCTGGCAACACTGCTTTATGTCAGTATATATGTCCCCCCAAATAAAACAAAGAAAGAGTTCTTCACAAGTATACTTTGCCCTCTCAGCATCCCCCAAGCAGATGATCATGAACTAAAAACAAAGTGTAGTAGTGTTAGTGGCCCAACAGGAAGCACCACTTAATGCAGAAAGCTATGGGTCCTAGTCCAATATCAGGTAGATGGATTGCTGATACTGCAGTGCAGCATTGGGGGGGCTGCACTCGAGTGTGTTGTCCTTCAGATGAGACATTAAACCGAAGTCCCATCTAGTTAAATAAGTGGATGTAAAAGATCCCATGGCACCTATCGAAAAGAGTAGGGGTCCTTTATTTTACACAACATAAACACATTTATTTACATATTTACACATTTCTATTTTTTATTATTGTTTTCCTTATAACATTTTCATTGTTATAACTGACCCCCACTCCTTCTTCCACAACCATAATCTAATTTTTCACAATATATCTGCCAAAATAAATTTTCCAATAAACATGTCATTCAGTCTTTCATTCGAAATAACCCATATTATATAAATAAATTCTCATCTATCCTTCTCACACATTCTTTTTTTCTTGTTCTTATATCCATACATAATCATATTCATGCGTACGTACACACACACACATATATATATTTATTCATACACACAAACACATATATATATATATATATATATATATATATATATATATATAATGTCATTAATATTCTCAATTTGTTTTTCTTCTCACTTTTTCCAGACTTTCACCACTCTTTTTCATTAAAAAAAATACACAAACATGATCTGTTATCTCTTCCTTCCCACAAAATATACACACTCTTTCAACATTCTTTTTATATGTCATATTCTCCTGTACTGGTAACTTATTTATTACCGGTCTCTTCATAGGGAATCCTTACACTCCACTATCTTGGTACATCACTTTTTCCTGACTTTAATTACTTTGTTTGCTAAATTATTGTACCACACCCTTCTGTCTTTCTCAACATCATCAATGATTTTCCTTGTTATTTTTTCTTGACAATTTTTAATTTCTTCATTTATATATTCTTTTTCTTGTTATAATTTCCCAGAACATTTTGTACTTTTATTTAAAAATTCTCACTATTAATTCTCATTCTCTTCCTTTTCTCACTCTATTACTCTATACACATTTAAAGAATCAGAATAAATATCCGTATTTAGTAACCCAAATCCGCCTTCATCTTCACTCATATATCATACACTTTTTCACTGGGTTTAATCTTGAACCCCATATGAAAGAAAACACCAAATTTCCAATTTCTTTTTCATATTTTTGTGGGATCATTTAAACATTGGACATATATGCTATTTTCCCCATTAATACAGAACTCACCAGATAAACCTTTTTTTTCTTAAATGCTAATCTAGATGACCACCACAGAAGGCATATTTTATTCACTTCTTTTATCAAACCCTTTCACTGTATCATAACTACAGAATTTTTCCCCAATTCGTATCCCTAGCAAAGACATTTCATTCACCGACAAAAATACCCCGCCAAAAAAAATAAATAAATAAAAATTCAGCGTATCATTCAACAATCCCTTATTTTTATCTTTATTCAAGATCATTCCCATTTCCTTTAAACATCCATTCAAACAAACCAACACTTCCCTCATCCATATTTTGTTCTTACCAACTACAACTATACTGCCTGCATATTTCAAAACTACTGGAATCACCACTTCCTTTTGCATCACATATCCAGCATCTTTCATTTTACAAGCTATTTCACTCACCATCTCATTCATTACCAGAGCAAACAATATTCCACTCATGGGACATACCACACACCATGCATATTTCTTTACTCAGCCACCCATTCACTAGCACTCTCACTCTGTTATTCTGATATGCTGACATACACACTCTCCTAATTCGATTACATATTCCATACTTCTTCATAGCATCCCCCAAAGCATCATGTCCTACTGTATCAAATGTCTTGGTAATACCACCTACCATAAGTGTCACACCCTTCCATTTATTTATAATACCATCCACAATTTCTATCAAAATCATTAGCAATTATTGACATCCCTTCCCTTTTTCATCCTTCCGTCCATTCTCCTCTGTATATTCTCATAAAAATTATAATCTGTGTTATTTAGTGTGATCGGTCTCCGATTTTTTATTACATTCTTAAAACATTTTTGCAATTTCAAACATTTGTAACTGAAGGGAAATCTAAATTATATAGTGGCAATGACTACATTTTGAAGCATATTTATCTCTGAATGTAATCCCAAGAGGGCTTTGCATTCTGAAGATGCCGACACAGGGGGAGCAACATCCTTAGCTGCTGTGAAAGTGGCAGCTCCTTAACATACCGCTTAGTATGGAATATATGACCTTGAATAACTTTTTTGCTCCACATGAGGAGAAAACTAAAGAAATGAGTTTGCAGGAAAAATTATAGCACACCTCTGTTTTTCCATGAAGACTTATTGCTACCTAAAAAGTACACAGAGACATTTAAGATTTTTGAAAAGGGCTGTATTTACTTTGCCCAAAAGAGATGAGGAGAATCTCCCTACACCTGCTGAAATTAGGAAGGATGATTCTCCTTTATATGGCAATAATCAAGCAGAATCTTTAATGTCTCCACCTGCATCCATACAGGTTAATTCAGCGGTAGCAGGGAAGTCACCAGTCATTGATGAGAACTGAACACAGCTGGAGCCTTTGGATTTTCCTCCACTTCTTCAAACCATCCACTTCCATTAAAACAACATGGCAACTGGGATTGAAAAAAAAACATGGAGGAGAAGAAAAGGGAAGACATTCTGGTTATCAGACACAAAGCAAGACCAGGCGTTGATACAAAACAGTCTATAGGATATTGCCTTTAACTTATTGTCTCATATATTAAGTGAGATTGAAGGGACTGTATTAAATAAAGGCATGACTTTTGTACAATCTTCTTATGGTAATTTAACCGATTCTCTCATAGACTTGAGACTTTTGACTGGTTCTAAATTTCAAATTATTATTTCCTACTTCACACACGCACCCAAATGTTTGCAGAAGAATGAGCATCTTTGTTCCAAAATGCCATCCTTTTATACATGCATTTCAGAAAGCATGTGAATTGGATATAAGGACATTGTTTAAGGATAAAACAAAGAAGTTTTATAATTTAACAGAGAGAGAAAAAGAAGCTTTGCATTCACTTATAGCCAACAATGACATAGTAATAAAAATGTGGATAATGGTGGTAGAGTTGTTGTAACAGACAAAGAATATTACAATTCCAGTATTTCTGCTCTTTTATAGGACGTTTATACATATGAGGTGTTAAGTAAGCTAGTTGTTGGGAAAATTAAATGTAAGGTCAAAATGAAGTGTATTCATTCCATATTGAATGTTTTACTTCTTTGGAAGAAATAAATTACTTTCATGTCTCCCACTCAGTAATTCCCAAGTTTTATGGTCTTCTAAAAATACATAGCATAGATTTTCCACCAATAAGATCTATAGTCTGCTTGGGGGGGGGGGTGAGAGAATTTTTAATGAAGATGAAATCGAAGGATGTTCTAATCTTATCCAACAGGTATATAAAAAAAGATAGTTTTGCTTTTTGAAACATTTATATAATTGATCTATGAATGATCATCCTACAGACTTTACGATGGCAATGATGGCTATAGACTCTTTATTCACTGTTATCCCAAATGATTTTGGTATTAATTTTGTGAGAATGTTTTTGAGCCTTAACACTACCTTAAATAATACAGAAATTCATTTGATATGTGACCTGGGATTAGTTTTGAGTAATAATGTTTTCATGTATGATGAAACATGCTATCTATACAAAAGGGTGTTGCAATGGGTATACCGGTAGCTAACTCGTATGCTAATTTAGTTTTGTTCAAATTGGAAAATTATTTTATATTTTCACAATCAAAGACATTTTTAAGTAGCATACCCTTCTACAAATGCTTTGTGGATAATATTTGTTTTGATATAAGAAGATGATTTTTCAGATTTTACTTTATTGAGTGCAACAATAAGATTTTTCTTTATCTTTTAAATCATCAGTTACAGCAAATAAAATACATTTTTTGGATAGCATCCTAAGTAAAATAATTGTGACTTAGTCACCACACAGCATTTAGACAAAATATGAAGAAAAATACTCTGTAGCACAGATCTAGTATGCACCTGCCTTTTATGTTCCCCAATATCTGCAAACATCAAGTGGTGAGGGTAACTAGATTGAATACGAACAATGAAATTATGAAGGATCAATTAGCTGAAGTTAAGAAACAATTCTTGCATAAGGGGTACTGTAATGAAGAGGTTGAAAGACACTATCATTCAATACTGGAGAAGCAAAACAATAGAACCCAACCAGCTTTTGCAGACAAAAGGGTAATGGAAGAGGGGCATACGTGAAGGGGTAATTACTTTATTAAAATTATGAATACATATAATGCTCACTTTGGACGTAAACAGGATGTCATTGAAAAGCATTGGTTTATTCTGCAAAGTTTAAATGACACTGTTCTAAAAGACTTTTTGTAAACACCACATTTTGGACACAGAAAGGCATCAAATTTGAAAAATAAGCATGGGCGCCTGCAGGCAGGTGCAAGGGAGTGCATTTGCACCCCTCCTGGAACTGGCTGACTGGGAGATTAATTTTTTTTTAAATTAAAAAAAAAACTTTATTTAAGGCCGTTCTTCTTTAAGAACTCCCTTTGTGTCCAGTCGCACAGACGCAAAAAGTTTGTGTGACCAATGGTTTTGTCTATCTTTCGCTCCAGTGCAAAATTTGAATTCCTGAAGATGTTTGGACTGAGGACCAAGGTACAAGTGAGAGGTAGGTGTGTGTGCCTAAGTGTTTAAGAGGTGTGTGTGAAAGAAATAGGTAGGGGTGTGTATGTACGAAGTACGTTGGTATGTAAGTTGTCAAGGTTTGCCAGTTCAGTGTCACTTCAAGTTTCATTGTGATAAAAACAACAAAAATGGCCAGCAAAGAGCACACTGCAACTCCAAGTATTTTATTAAAGGTTAGTGCTTTTGAACAAGGGGCTTGTTTGAAAGCACTAACCTTTAATAAAATACTGGAGTTACAGTGTACTGTTTGCTGGCCGTTTTTGTTGTTTTTACCCAGTTTTATATCGAGTGTTTGGTCAAGTTTCATTGTGATGCCAGATTGCTATGCTTTACTGCCTTTTTAATGTATTTTGTAATGTTTTAGGGTCTTTTTTGTTTCTTTGTCTCTTTTTGGACGAGACATTTTTCAGCTGCAGTGGGATTGTTTTGTAGATAAAAGGTTCATATTTAAATCTCTGCAGAACAGTATCTTTATGGAGTGTACCATTTAAATGGGAAAGGCCAAGTGTAAGAAAACATATTGCAATCTTTAAGGTACTGACTGTTGTATGGCTTCTACTTTGTTCAAAAGAGGTTTTGCATGAGGGAACATCCATTTTGCTGACTTCTTTAGTGGGGTGAGTGTGAAGAGCTTTGTGGTCTACAGAAAACTGATTTTTAAGTTCCTCTGCAGACTTTCTTTGGTTGCTGGCATACTTGTGGAATTTTAAAAAAATGGCCTGTAATCCTTTCACAAATAAGAAGAGTTAGACTGCTATTAAATCTTACCACCCTGAATGCTTGGATACATAACTGTAAAACCATGAGTCATTAGTTGAGAATATCTGAACAGACTCTGGAAAGATCAAGGAAAAGAACCTTTGTGAGCCTTTTGATGTCTGAATTGTAGTAAACAGCATCTGAATCTGCTAGTACAGTTTGTGTGCCACAAAGTTGAGTCCATGTTATGAGTAACAGAGATGACCATCTTAATTCTAACACTATGGGCATATGAGGGACATTTTATTATTAGGGGTCATTAGCTGAAAACTTGCAGTATTACCCAAGAAATAAATAGTGAATGTTCCAATGATGCCATCATGAGTATAATAAACAGAAAGCCCTATGCAAGTGAAAATGAATGGGTTGGTGCGTGAATCCAGACAATGCAATGAAGCAATGCCTCATAGAGCAGAAAATGAGCCTGTACTCCAGAGAGGTTATGCACCATTATTCTCCAAAGAAAGATCCGTAAAAATACTCAAATGAAAGTTAGACAGAGCAAAGGACCAGAGTGTGATTTACTTTAGAATTCTAGAAGAACTAAGTTAAGGGAAAATCATGACAGCACATACTACCCTTTTCAACAGGTTACAAAGAGAAAGTGTGGTACCTAAGGATTTGATGAGGGCAAAAGTTTATATTCTTTTACAGAAGTGGGAACAACCAGCACTCAGCAGGAAACTAAGATTTTTTTTTTTTTTTTTTTTACTTTGGTAGCATGCTGCAAGTAGATTGGACATTCTACATTGGCCCTAGGTGTGAGTGTCTGCATGTGTGTGTGCCTTCTGTGGAAGGTTGAGCGCCGGGCTGGCAACTCAACACGTTAAAATTCCACTGTCAATAACTGCAGACCAATGATCTGCTATGGTGACCCCTAATGGGAGCAGCCGGAAAAAAAAGTAGAAGGTAGGTATGTGTGTGTGTTTAAGGGCAGACAGTTGTTTTGCAGCTAGTTGGAAAATTGCTGGAAACTTTACTCTTACTGTTTTTTGATGATGGTGTGAGAATAGTGAAATATGCAATTCATGACATTGATAGCACATACAATGAGGTGGATGTGGAGTGGCCTACTTGGAAAACAGTATGGGAGACAGGACAGAGCCTTATGGAGCCCCTTTAGTCAGGCTAGCAGTTGCAGAAGTTGCAGCACATATCTGACTACAAAAACTCTTGTCAATTAAAAATGTCTCTGAATCAGACTGGACATGAAATAAGTGAGAGAAACAAAACCGTGAGAATGAACAGGTCAAAGCCTTTTGTTAGGCTGATGGAACACTGAAAAGGTAAATTTGTGTTTATCTGTTTTGAGAAAGATGTTGTTAGATGTTATTAAAGAGTATATAAAAGGTAGTCATTGTGGTTTTGAAAGACCAGAATTTTTGGATTTATTCACTTAATGAATGAATAATAAACATATGGTCCTGAAATCAATTGATGAGCTTCCTTTAACAGTTTTTATAATGAGTTTTGCCCATGATGCTGGTATAATGTTTTTGGTTAGGCACAGATAGAAAAGGCACTGGATAGGCCTAAAATTGTGATATTTACAAATTATAATAATAATAATTATTGATATATGCCATTTACACCTGTAGGGCAGTGGCAGGTGTTTGTTCAGTAAGATTTGCAATTATTTTTTTCTTTGTAATCTTGATACATATGCAAGGAAAGAAGAAGTGTGCGGTATTGTTGCTGGAAACTGATCATCAAGGTTGTTCTTTGTTTTAAGGGTCTGTATGCATGTTTGTAAGAAGTAGGTAGGTAAAGGTAGGTGTCTGTAAATGTAAGAAGTAGGTAAGTCTGTGTGTGTGTGTTTGTAAGAGGGAGGTAGGTGTGTGTGTGTGTGTGTGTGTGTCTTTGTAAGAGGGCGGTGTAGGGGTGTGTGTGAATGTCTTTGCAAGAGGGAGGTAGGGGGGAGTGTGTGTGGGTGGGGGGGGGTCATACCTTGCAATTACCCAGTGTTTTGCCTCATATTTTTGGTTTGTTTCTCATAAAATTGGGTTTTAATTGCAAACCATTGAGGACTGAAGTCAGAAAGCATACAAGGTATGCACACTGAGTTTTGAACAGTGTTTATGGCAACTGGAGAGAAATGGCCAAGAAATGGGAGACTGGAATGGCTGCATGGGAGGGGCATGGGTGGGGCTAAGTGGGAGGGGTCTGGGTTTGCACCCCCCCCCCTGCAAAAAATCCTGTGGACTCCCTCATACTACATTTAAATGAAGCAGTGAATTTTAAAACTTTTACGACAGAAGTATAAATGATGTTCTGTATCTTCAAATGTGAAGTTGATGTCACTTGGGCATGTGATGTCTAAACTTTTAAAATTTAGCACTTGTGTTTGATCAAAATTAGACTGATGAAGCACTTCGAGAAAGCTTTTAGCTTGATTTTTGTTTTATATTTTTATTAAAGTTATCCAAGTAAGTATACAGTTTGTGTTTCTCAAAGCTGATATGGATTTTGTATTTTATTTTATGTTCTCATCTTTGTTCCATGTAAATTATAATACCCCACTACATGAATCTTCATAAATGAACTTTTCTTTCAGTCATTTATTCAGTATACTAATAAATTCCTTTACTGTTTTACCCAAATTTACATTCACCACCTCCCTTCTTTCTTGTAAATAATATTTCTGCCCAAACAGTAATGTCTTATTTTTTTCTCAAATTCTTTTATAGATTTTTCACATCATAATATTGTCTTTTATTATTCTTTACATTCTCTACTAAAATTCTATACATTTCCCATACTTTACTTTCTACTCCCTTCTTACATCATCCTGCCAACGAAAACATATACTTTTTATAGTTTGTTTTTAAATTCAATCCATCATTCAGAAGATCAGCTTTTATAGAAGTCCTTCATGGTTATATGATCCTTTGATAACTACAATATTTCCAATTCTTCAATTTTATCCCATGATCTCTCATCTATTCTTTTAATCCCTTAATTATTTTAATGTACTCCCTTTCTTCCATTACTTCTATCCATATTGCTAAACAGTCTGATAAGCCCATCTGTCTGCTACGGCCTAACATTCCGGTAATAATAATCAATTTCAGAACCAAGTGTCCCCTTTCTATAATTCCACTGACTTTTGCCTCACAGAGTTAATTTACCAAATTTTACCACTTCTTGTAGGGAAGTTTCTCCAATGCCTTAGCCAAATTTTCCTTTGTAGTATAAATACCACCTTGGGTCCCCCTGGAAAGAGGCCAGTAGTCTAGTTGAACTAATCCAGTCAACCACGGATAAATACAAATAAAACAAAATAAAAAACTTCTGGAATATATTTTTGGGGCACTGCTAGTTCAGTACACTCTTCCTTGGTGGAATGAGTAGCCCAGTGTTTACATAATTACCTTAATTCTATTTGGAAATATACTGTATCCATTTTTGGCCCTTAAAACACAGTCTCTTGACAGCAGATTACTTAAGTTCTTTCAGTGTAAACCTTAGGATAAAGGCATGTTTGGAACCTGAGATTTATACTGATCAGAATATATGAATAAGCTATCTAACAAGAAAAAGAACTACCAGAAGGTGGTTTGGATGTCTGGGTGTTTTTTCCTACCTCCTCAGTATTCAAAATACAATAATCATAATCTAATATTACAATGATTAATTAAAGAGAATTCCCACATTTAACCAGCTTTCCTTGTTCCCAACCTCATTACGTAAAAACTTACTACACAGATATACTTGTACATCAACATGAACATATTTTATACTTGTCTGTTCTGGTAAAGACACAATATTAATTACAGAAAGAAATGTTCATGAACTAATGACTGTGCATAGCCTATATCAACTATAGAGGATTGTTAGTGGTTCACCAGTCATAACCCACTTATTATATATTAAGAGACATGGATGCCAAGAAATTCACCTCGAGAGTGAAGCTTGAGAAGTGAGTCTTAGCATCCATGTTAAGAAGACTTAACTTAGGATTATGATCAGTCAGACAATTATAATTCTTTGTAGTACATGGAGCTTTGTCTGCTCCATGTATTGCTAGTTAAAGGGCTAAAATATTGTCAACTGTCTTCCTGGCTTTCAAAGTCATACAATACTTAGTGAGTGCTGTCAGACAGGCAGTGTAAGTTACGTTTACACTTAGTTCCATATCTCTCAATGGTCAAGATTTTTGCAGGTCATCCAGATTATTGCTTCATATTTTTGGTCTGTTCCTCATAAAATATGTTGTTTCATTTGAGTTTCAGTATTCATATTCTTGAGATTATGCAGCCGAATACACATCTTGCTATTCTAAATTGTCTCTTCATTTTTTTGTTATGATTGGACTACCAAGTTGAATGCAACTGTTCTACCTGGTCTAAATAAGAATTGTACATTTAAACCCAAATCAGCTATGAGGAAATTGTTTCAGTAATTAGACCCATGACTTTCCCATTCATTTTTAGGGTATGTACACTATGTGTGTTTTATTTACTGATTATAAAGGTTGATAAAGCATCATGTGGTTGTGAAAGAGCTTGTTGTGTTGAACAATAAAGATTTATTCTGTGCATGGTACCATACCGCTCAACCTCTTTGCCCAAGAAATCTGGACAAAGCCTGACATAATGGTGGTAGAAAGGCCCAGAAATAGGGAGAGATTTTAAATATTGATTTTATAAACTTAGAAAGTTGCTAAAATAACAAGGTATGCATTTAAATATATTTTCAAAAGTATATGAAGTCTGAAATTCAAATGCATGACATTATTTACTGATTTCATTCCTCAGATCATTCTAGTGATTTGCCATAAAACCAAAAAGTTTATGAGGAACAAACTGAAATTTTAAGGCAAAACTCTGGACATGCGGTGAAAATCTGGACAGGTGAGAGGTATGTACGGTACCAGTAAGATCTTGAATAGCACAGTTCATGGAGGAAGACTGAATAACTGCTGTTGGAATCCATGGCTGTCTATGACAAGTTAAAGCTGTAAGAAGCAAGCTTGTGTTTTGTTTTCAGCTTTAGACAGAATTTCTGCGTACAAGGAAAAAGGAGGAAAGGCATACAACAGAGCTGTACCACGAGAAATACTGAAAAAAATATATAACACTGGTGTCTGAACTGTGTAGTCATTCGTCGGCATCCCTGAGAAACTAATGCAAGTTTAAATGACAAATTAATTATGGCTCCAACCTTCATTCCTGTGCCAGAGCTATAACTGTCTTCAGGTGACAGTATGGCAATGGTTTGTGATAGTTTAAGTGGGGCATACTGTAGCACCTGTGTTAAGTAATTGCAGTGCTCTACATAACTGTCTGCAGAAAGATTCATACCAGTTCTGACTCTAGCACTTAATGCTGTTATCTTTTCAGGCTGATGTGAATACAAAACTACAGCACAAGTCATAAAAATGTAAAATGTACGAACCTCGGGGACTCTCTCAATAAAGCTAAAGTTGTGGCAGAAGACTTAATCAGCTTGCAATGATGTCAAGAATGTTGTTGACAGTATGTATGTAATAATGATAAACCTAAACTTCACTGTGAACTTCTCATAAACTCATTTACTAATATATGTTCAGATGGCAGCAACATTGGTTATATTAAATGCATTCATACCTCCCAACCTCTTTGCACAAAAAATCTGGACCGAGCCAAAAATAATGGATGTCAAAGCCCCACAAATATGGACAAATTTAAATATTGCTCTTAAAAACTTAGAAAGTTGCTAGTATAAAAGTCCATGTGTTATCATGCATTTTTGAAGGATATAAAGTCTGAAACTCAAATGCCTGTCATTGTTTAGTGAATTCAGCCCATACTGATTTGCCACAAGTATCCAGAAAATATGAGGAACAGACCAAAAATATGAGTTACGAATCTGGACAGTTGACAGGTATGAATGTGCTACAAGAAGATCCTGCACACAGCAAATGAAAAGGGGAGGGGATGAAAGTATAGCAGCAGTCCTGAACAAGGATGTCATTAATACAAATTATCTTCGTCATATGATTATGATGAAAGTAACTTTGACCCCTCAATCTATTTGTGTGAAGGACTGGCAAGTGTTGTCATCCTACAAAAATGCCTGTTGGAGGTGCAGTAGTTTAGCTGGAACTGAGCACCCAGAGGAGGACAGGTATCCTGAAAAAAATACTGGTTTTGTCTTTGCTTTCCATCTTAATTAAATATCCAGCTGTCTGCCCAAAATACAGGTGTGTGGAAACTGGTGCTTTATGTATTTCCATCTTAGTATCATCTCAGAAATGTTCATATTTTAGCTAGTCGTATCTCCAGTCGTAGCCAGCAAAGACACAGCATCCATCTAGTCATAAATGCATTTTAAAACATGGAGTCCTACTTTACTACAGATTTTAACAAGCTGCACAATTTTCTTTTTTTTTTCAGTTACCTTAATGCTAAGCTCTTGTATAA
The DNA here is from genome assembly GCF_019279795.1 of Protopterus annectens. Taxonomy (NCBI): domain Eukaryota; kingdom Metazoa; phylum Chordata; order Ceratodontiformes; family Protopteridae; genus Protopterus; species Protopterus annectens. Next base: position 1,191,152,314 of record NC_056739.1, read on the forward strand.
AGCCATATGGATAAAATAATCAATGGCTCTAACTACAAGGGTACTAAAATAATACGCTTTAAACAGACCTGTTCAGAAACCTCACTTCCTTTTTATGAGGAAGGGATGTAACATGTATAGATATTCTGGTCTAGAAAATGTGGATAAAGTGTGCCTACAGTCCTATGTGCTGAAGCCTGGGTATCTGGATGTATACTGTTGGCATTTAGCAAATATTCAAAGCTGTTAACGAAAAAAAGGAGTAACCCTAACCTTTGACTGCAGCAACACCAACATTTCCATGCAGCATCTTTTTGAAGAACAGGACTCAGGACTGGGTCACATTAACTCCCTCATGCAGTAAACAGTTTCATTAAATGTAAAGTTTTCAGATTCCTTCTTCTATTTGCTCCTTTCACATGGTTACAGGACACTGCGCTCATTTCTATAACTGAACTCAAATTCAAGACTTATGTCTCTGATACACCATCCTTTCTGCTAAGAAAAAAAAATCACAAGAAGCTTGACTAGTGCTTAGAGATCCCAAATTCTTAGCTCAGGCACACAGATAAAATTAAAGACATTCTCTCTGAAACGCCATCCTTTCTGCTCACAAAAAACAAAAACATCTTGATTACTGCTCAAACACCCTGATTTCTTAACTCAAGTCATGCAGGTATATTTCAGCAGGGAACTCAGAGTACACCATTGTGATGTTGTTTGGGGCCGCTGTATTACTCACTTAAGGCTTATAGTAGACTGCTGTTCTACGTACTATTGTCTCTTGTTTTATAACAGTAGTGATCACAGTGTCCTACCACAAAACCCATGTTTACAACCTTAAATAATATTTATTACATTACTGTCTGGCCTTTTTCTCCCTCAGGTAATTGGTCATATTCTTGATAATGTACTCTCCAGCCACATTTAGTTTGTTCCACTCCTCTGCAAACGTTCTTGCATTCAGATTGTTTGCTGTGAAACTGTAACTGTCTGAGAAAAAGTCACCTGAATATTCACAGAGTTTTGCAGTAATTTACTCCTTCTAAACATCTCTTCTGTAACTGGAGTCTGGAGTAGCATTATCCCTTGAGCTTCCAAACCATGTGTTAGACTAATGCTCCTATCACATAAAAGTGTTCCTCTGAAAGCATAACAAAAAGACTCCTCCTGTAGGTGGTAGAGCTGTTTCCTGCTATGCTCCCCTCCCCACCCCTCTCAAGGCATGCACATAAACATAGACATACCCTGGGCACAAGAATACACCACAATTCTTAAACCATCAGTCTGCATTTAAGCACTTTAACTTTCTTTCCTTGCTTATATTTACCAACCACAGTGATCACAACTTACAGAATCTACACCAACCCCTCTTATATTCATACCCCAGTGTTCTAATTCGTCTTTGTCTGACATAACTCTCTATATAGTTACATACCATGCTTCTGTTACATATTACTGCATCCTTACTCATTTTTTTACCTTAAAAGTTATCATACATCACTCAATCTTGTACACATTTCTCCTGGTATGCGCTCCACCTGTAACCATTCAATTCAACATACTTCACCACCAATCACGTCAAGTAAATTTAAATTATTAAACCCTCTCACCTACCACACCAAAATAAAACTAAGTGCTACAGTTAAACCAAAATAAGCTAACCAAACATATCCATTTTTCTCTGTCTTACCACTCTGTGGGGATATTCATTCCAACGCTGTCCCCTCCTCCCTTCCTGACACTCTAATAGCCTCCAAAACTCATCCCAAGCCAAACCTCCCCTCTCACTCAGCCCAACAGTCTCCTTCCAAAACCAGGGACCCAACTACCATCGCCCAAACCATCAAAATCCATCCCACCTATCTCAAACTTACCCAAACAACTTAAATTAATTTGCTTAAACACTCGTAGCATTGATAATAAAATTTCAGAACTCCATACTTGGATCTCCAACAATACACCAGATATTCTTGCCATAACTGAAACACGTCTACAACCCCATACACTTGACTCTGAAATATCACTCCCTGATTATAATATAAAGGCCAACATAACTCAAAAACAGGTAGTGGAGTAGCTTTACTATACCCTGACTATCTTGAAATCCTACCCTACAATAACCCTATTCTCAAATTCCTTTACACTGATCTCCTCATCTCCCATATTAAACTAAACGACCATAGGCAACTATTTATTACAATACTCTATTTCCCCCAGGTAATAATGCTACAACCCTAGTAAACTACCTAAACTGGATCTCGCATACAGTTTCTAATGAAAAGATAATCCTAGGTGATGTTAACTTTGATTGGCAGATTAACTCCACAACATATCCATCAACTACACTAAATCTATTTGGACTGACTCAACTCATTTCTTCTCCCACACATTACAACTATCTCAAAAACAGTGGCTCAATTCTCAACTGGATACTGGTGTCCAGTTCCACCAAGTATGTCTCCAGTGGCACCTTCTCTGATTCCCTCAGCGATCACCTCCTTGTATATGCAAACAGAGTCGGTACCCATCATGACAATCAACACTTACTGAGAGCATCCAGATCATCACTAATTTTAACCTTAATACATTTAACAGAACTTTAATCTCCTTTAAGTGGTGTAGCCTGAAAAATATTCCACTTGACAAGAGCTGCACACAAATTTAATTAACTTTTCCCACCCTCAAAAAAGTCTGGTTCGAGCTAGAACAAAAACAATAAAGCATAACCATACTCCTTGGTTATTCACTTAAAGCAGGCACCTAATGTATGAAAGACAGGGCTTGGAAAGAGTGGTTAAAATGCAGATCTCCCCAAAACCAACAACACTTTTAGGAACTATGCAACCGTACTAAAAGACAGATTATCGCAGACAAGAAAATCTACTTCAGTAACCCCTTACTAAATCAGTCCTCCCTGGAATATCCACAGATTTTATGGAAAGTATTAAAGCCCTTACTACAGGTATTCCTCCCAACAATCCTGACATGTCCTCTCCTCAGACAGCAAACACCCCCTATTCCATCCTAAAACCATTCCCAACCTACTACATCAACTTGCTACTTCTTAAACTGAAACCCTGTTCTCCTTCAGTACATAAATCTCCCAGCAGAATACATCAAACTGGCTGCCATTTCCATGTTCTATCCAGTGTCTCTACTAATTAACAGATCTATCAAGGAATCATACATTTCTTCTCTATGAAAACAACATTTTTATCATCCCCCTTCATAAAGGAGGAACCTCATCTGATATAACCAATTTCAGACCTATCGCCATATTATCCCCTTTGTCAAAACTTCTGGAGAAGTGCATTCACAAGCAACTTCCTCAACATATTCTTCAGGAAAAGCTCCTGACCTCCATACAGCATTGTTTTAGACCTGCCGGTAGCACTATCACGGCCTTATTAACTTTCACAGATGCTATTAACAAAGCCAAAGATGAAAGCAAACTTGTTTCCTCTGTATTCCCTGACCTCGCTAAAGCTTTTGATTTAGCCTGTCACCAAAAACCCCTCTCCCAACTGTCTTCCCTTGGGCTATCACAATCCACACTACTATGATTTAACAACTACTTAACCGGTAGATACCAGTCTGTTTAATGGCTTTCCACTTTTTCTCCCTTCCTTCCTGTCAATACGGGTGTGCCACAGGACTCCATTCTCAGCCCTCTACTCTTTAATATATTAACTAACAATTTACATAAATCTTCTCAGCAAGCTTCCCTCATAAATACACTGATGCTTCTATCCCAATATCCATTTCTGACAACCGAATACATTTGCATGGAACTACTCAGGAAGCCTTTAACTCTGTTGAAAGTTGGCTACAGAATAATCACTTGCTACTAAATCCAAAAAAAAAAAACTAAATTAATTCTCTTTTTTCCAAAATCCCACTTCCATGAAAAATACAACTATAAAATGTCTACGTTAAATAATACCATGATTGAAGTTACCTTACGTATAAAACTACTTGGCATGACAATCAACAACAATCTTAAATTTGAGTTACATATCCACAACAGCATAAAGAAAACCCATCAAAAACTAGTTACCCACAATACAGTAAAGAAATTTCCCACAGCCTCTGACAAGGTAACTCTAGTTACCTCTTACCCTCTTCTCTCCTATATGGAGCCCCCATCATGATCAACCTACATTCCTCACTGAGTCCTAAACTTGAACAGTGCAATAACAAAGCTGCAAGATTTGCTTGCAATAAACCCTACCGGACCCATCACTGTTTAGCACTAACAACACTTAAATGACTCGGGCTTCCTCACCATCTACCCTATACTCACCTAACCTGAACCCATAAAAATCGCATATGTATCACAACGTTGAACATTTAGATTGTCCAATGCCTAACCATCGACATCTAAATGTCGAATGTTGAAAACAGCAAATGGCCAATTATGCAAATTTTTCCCCCGAAAAAATTTCTTGACCAAAAAAAAACAAACTTTAAAACCTTAAGCAAATGGGGGGCTTCGCCCCAGCACTCCCCAATGTGGGGGGCTGTGTCCCCCACACTCCCCTAACTAAATATATCAACTCCGAGATCGCTCTACATTGGGGAAAAGGGAAAATCCTCGATGAGGGCCAAGCAAATTTCTTCCCTGGGAAAAAATTTGCATAATTGGCCATTCGTGGTTTTCAGCGTTTGACATTTAGGAGTCAACGTTTAGGCGTTTGACAATCTAAATGTTTGACAATGTGATAGGAACCCTAAAAATCATCCATACCCCATCGACATGCCCAGCAATTAGACCCCTATTCCAATTCTGTCTTACAAATTTTCTCCTTCAGTCAAATAATAAACTGCTTACCACCTACAAACCACAAAGGGCTGCTGGGATCAGTCTCTATTCCAGTAGTGTAACTAGAACTGGGAATAAAATTCCTGCACCAATCAGGTATACCACACACCTTCATCTTTTCAAACCACTACTAAAAAGATTTCCTCTCTGCCTCCTGGCTTTGTCCTTGCTCCTCATCTGGGACATAGCTCTCTAACACCCTTCATCGCCTTTCTTATATCTCCCTTAAAGCACTAACTCACTTAAACTGCTTATCCCCTTCTAATACCTCACTTTATTGTACTTCTTAAACTACTATACCTACTTCTAATTAACACAGCCAAATTACTATTCCAATGCTACTTATTTGTTAACACTCACACTTGCTTATCTTCTCTAATATCTCACTCTTTTATATTTCTTAAATTACTCCTATCTTATACACTACTCTTCTGTCTGTAAGGTCTTAGCACAAGGCTTGTAAATATGTTTGTGAATATCAATACAAATGTTATTATACTGACTATTATGCTATATATTCACTGAAACTGCATTATAAAATTTGTTACTGTAAATATTGATTGTATTAAATTTGATACCTTGCAACTTTTCTCCCTGGGCCTCCAATGAAAAAGGGTACCTGTGCCCAGTCAGACTTTCTCGGTAAACAAATGTCAATAAATAAAAGGAGTATCACTGGATTGTGACAGTGTAGTGTCATGGTAAGAGTCTAAACATTAAAGGACGTACATTTAGATGTATTTATTCCCCTGAATATATAATGCAGAAGGGTCTATTTTTATTATTCATTTTCCCCTTCTTGAGCCTTTCCCAGTACCTGTGAAGGTTCATGCAAATAAAAGTTAAACACAGATGTGTTAGTCACTGTTGTGATTTCAAAGTCATACTAAATGCCTTGGTCATGAGTCTGCAGTCAGAGGGCAGCATCCAGTGCACAGGAGTATCAGTGCCTCATTGCAATGCCATACCAAAAGTGGGAAATTGAGGCACATGTCCAAGCACGTAGAGGTACAAAATGCTGTGAAAAAAGTTTCAAGCTTATAAATTATTATTAAGACAAAAATGACGTGATTAAAACCAAACAAAGAAGAAGAAATCTGCCTCGTAAAGTGAAACAATCAAGCCCCGGAGGAAATTAATGTAGCAGAATACTTTTATTGAAGTATAAAAAAACAACATTAACGTAGTTAAAAATCCATTTTCGTTTAAACAACTTCATCAGATGTGGGCTGAAGCATAACTCATCATTTTAAATACTCAAAAGTAAATGACATCATAAATTAATTATCCAATGAAGATCCATTAAAAAATCAGTCAAATGTTTTCCATCTATCTTTTGAAACACAGAATCAAATCCTGTACAATCCTAACCTTATGAGGGTAGTTTTCTGCTTCCTTGTTACAAATTATCATAACTGATCACGACTGCAATTGCTTAATAGCGTGCAAACTCACTATCTGTCTTGCCCTTTTTCTAGCTAGATACTTTTTAAGATGTGCAGTGAGCAACAACACTGAACACTTAATGATAGCTTATAAACTGTGAATTTATTCTAAAAAAAATCTTTGACAGTTTACAAGCTGTCATTAAGAGATTACCTTTGCAATTGCATTTGCAAACACAAAGTTAACGAAGGGGGCACCAAATGGTTGTGGTGCCCAGGATGCCACATTCCCTTGCTACACAGTGACAGAAGTGCATACTGATACTGTTGCCATTGGCTTATCCAACATCATGCACTCATGGTTCTAGCTTTCTTTTACCTCACAAATATTACAAGATAATATCTCAGACACAGGATCTTGATTTATGTTTAATGCCTGAAACACTGGTGTCAATGGCGCTTTCTTTACATGCAGACTCTTAGCAAGAACTTCAGCAAAGGATAAGGGAATGGAATGCAAAACTGAAGGCATACAGGATGAAACTAATACATGTAAGACAGATGTAATGCAGAAAATGGAGGAAATCAAAAGAAGCTGAGAATTAAGATTGAAAAGAAAATACTGGAAGAAGTTAAGTACCTGGTAGGGGTGGTTGAGGGGAACAGAATCCTGAACAAGGAGGTCAAAGCTAGAATTCGAGGGGATGTAGCCAACCAGCACAGAGTGTCAGGGGTACTGTATGACACAAAAATGGTAACGAAGCTGAAAATTAAGGTGTACAAAACAGTGGTGAGACCAGTATTATACAATGACTGGTCATTAACATTCAAAACGAGCACACTGATTGGTCAGCCCAACCAGCATGCCATTGTAAATTGAGTATATACCAATGGAAAAAATATCTGGTCACCCGGACTTTCTTCCATTAATATATGCTATTAAAATTAATCATAATCCACCTAATTATCGAGCTAACTTACACTGCTATAAGTGTAAAAATGCTAGAATGAGTAACAAGAAAAAATAATTTTCTTACACACGTTAATCAGAACATTCTTCTGATGATTACTGATATAGAAATACGTGTAATAGCAAACCATAAGCAGGAAAACACTACTGCCTTGACCCTAAACTCAACACTGAAGTTTGCTCAGACAGATTAAAACAACGATAAGGAACTTGGCAAATATGAATCTCACCTCTACCAAAAACATCACCTCTTGTCAAAAGAAAATAAGAGGTACTGTCTGCCCTGTGACATCTGTTTAACGGCTGCGGTATTTTGACTGTGAAAAGGTAGGCGATCACTTGTCCTTTAATTAGGAACCTGTATGAACGGCAACATAAGTGTTCCTCTGTCTCCTCTACCCAATCAGTAAAACCGATCTGTTTGATCAAAAGCAGGCATTTATCCATAACATGAGAAGACCCTGTGGAGCTTTAAACTCTTTAACATTAAGCACTAGTTTAGACTAATACTTCAAGTAACTTGACGTTAAATGTTTTTGATTGGGGCGACCATGGAGAATAAGATCCTCCGCAATGAAAGGACCTTTCTATTTATAGGAAAACTCTTCTTAAGCTAGAACATCTGGCACAACTGACCTAGAAAACTGATCAATGAACCAAGTTACCCCAGGGATAACACAGCAATCCTTTCTAACAGTCCCCATCAACGAAAGGGTTTATGACCTCGATGTTGGATCAGGATATCCTGACAGTGCAGCTGCCATCAAGGGTTTGTTTGAGACTTAAAAACAAACAAGAGAAGGGACAAATACACATGCAAGGATAATCAGATACATTCTACAAAACTAGATAAACGTACCTGATTATTCTTATATTTTCCCTGTCCCGTCTCTCCCGTATGTTGAAAGTCTCTGGATTTCTCTTTTTAATTAAAAAAAAAAAACTGTTGCTTCCTTTACAGAGCACTGATGTACTGCACAGTACATCAAAGAAGCCCCAGGATTCCAGTGAAAAATGCAGGAAGAACAGCATGCCGCACTTATACAAAGACATAATTTAAGAAAAGTAAGTAACTTTTTTCTTAAATAATGTCATTGTATAATAGCAATAACCCACGGCTGGGTGTGGGTAATGCTGGATTTACACAAGGTTGGCTTTGTTTGGTCATTCAGGCTTTGCCTCAGTGACCAAACCATGCTAACTATGGGTAAATCCAGCATTACCCACACCCAACCGTGGGTTATTGTTATACTACCATATGGTACAGAATCATGGGCAGTGAAGGCAGAGCTGTTATGAAAGCTAGAGATGAAGTGCCTGAGATGGGTGGTAGGGCACACACTGTGGGACTGACTAAGAAATGAGGGCATCAGAGAAGAAGCCTAATTAGCTCCAATTGCAGAGAAGGTCAAACAGAACAGATTACAGTGATTCGGGCAGATGTGCAGACAATCTGGTGAAGAAGATTTGGACCCCATGTAGAAAATGGGAAAAAAGTGGTTGATAATGATGATAGCCATTACCATCACATTGCTATTAGGTAATGCCTGCCTCTTACTGAAATGTTATCAACAATCACTGTCATACATTAACAATGAATCCTACTTAGTCGTTGAGTTCTAAAGTGTAGCCTAGCCTAATCACCATTTTTTTTTCAATTCTGATAAACTGATGACTGGATTTATTTACCCAGCACACCATCTGCAGTTTTCAAATCAGAATTACTGGCACAGTAAAAATCAAAAGAAAAACGAGTTGAATGGTAGGAGAAAGCTGAAATAAGCAAATACGAATAACGTAATGCTAAAGCAACTAAAAACTTTAATATGGTAAGCGCTTTCAGTGGTAAAAATATTCCACCTTCTTCAGACCCAGAACAACATAAAACTGATGCTTATATAGCTTGTAGTTAATTATCAATTAGTCATTCAATCAACCAATAAAAATAAAACCAGATAAAAGTACAATATTTAAACAGTATGAAACCTGCTCTAAAATGTTACAATGTTAAGTACATAATACTCAATTTATAAATAACACTAAATATATATGTATAGCATGTGTAAATGTTATACTAAAAAATCACATTTTAAAAAGCTACTAGGGCAAAACTGAAAATGTATAATATGTGATAATGACATAAATTTACTGTAAGAACTAAGATATTTAGCTAAATATAGACACATAAAAAATATATAGTAATATGTAAAAAATAAATAATTAATTGCATGCTGGTTAAAGACCAAAATCTGATCATAATAATACTGAATATATGACCAAAAACAAAGTCCATATTTTTATATATATAAAAAACTGTGTAAATGTTACTATGTTTCAAACTTAATCAACAAAAAGGTACAGTATCAAATTTGAAATATTTTATGCAAAATTAATATGTTATCTATTTAAAGCTTTTAATTTTAACATGCTTTTAATAGACACAAATTCATTTAAACCAGGGAAAATGTATGCAGCCGTTTTGATTTGCCAATACAACTCATTTTGTTCTAATAAAAGTTGCCAAGACCCCCCCTCTCAGGTCTAAAAGTGTTTGGTGTACAACCAAAAATAAAAACTCATGTGTTGGAAATTGTAAAATATGCCGAGCAAGAGCATTGTTAACATCACCTTTACTAACAGCATAACAATGCTCGTATATTCTTTGTTTTAGTTTCCGCTCGGTCTTACCTATATAAAATGAGGGACAAACCTGACAACAAGCTGCATATACTACAGCTTTGGACTCACAATTAAAGGAGCCATTTATTGTGTAGTGTTTGTTATTAATATTGATGTCAGTAGTCACTTGAATGTGTTTACACTGTGTGCAATGCCAACATTTACGCATACCTTTATGTACCCGCTTGTTCGTACCTAGATGCTCATTCTTATGCCTTTCCAACAGATTTTTAAGGTTAAAACCCCTTCTAAAAGTGAAGCGGGGTCTGATACCTAGCTTAGTACAAATGGACAGTTCTTCCAAAATTAATGCCCAATTTTTTATAAAAATCTCTTTAACTCTTGCCGTGTCAGCTGAAAAAGTAGATAGGAAACTGAGATGTAATAACGTGACACTGTCATCGTTTTTGTCATGCTGTCGTGTAATTAGATTAGTATCGGTAGTAATACCATCCTTATATGCTCTACTAGTTAAAATAGGTTTAAACCAACCTGTGGATCTCTTATCTTTAACTTCTGTAAGTGTTTCTAAAAATAATTTGATAGGATACCCCCTACTTGTGAACATGGACTTCATCTTGTTACATTCTAAGTCAAAGTCAACATCTTCAGCAACCATCCGTGCAGCTCTCACCAACTGGCCTTTAACAACTGCCCTTTTCTGGTGATATGGATGTTCACTAGTATAGTGCAGGAAGGCATTGGAGTAGGTAGGTTTCCTATAAATGGTAGCTTTATACTGCTTGTTATACCTGTCATTAATCAGTTGTACATCAAGATATGTTATGCTATCTACCCCTACTTGATAAGTGAATTCAAGAAAATTGGTTTTGTTGGTAATATGTTGTATGAATCCTTCGATCAGTTTGATGTCACCTTGCCATACCAGACACATGTCGTCTTGGTATCTGGTGTACCATAGTACATTTTCCTGAAAAACACTATCAGGGAACAAAAGATTATGTTCCCAATATGCCATGATACTGTTGGCGAAACTGGCACCACATGGGGACCCCATGGCTACCCCTTTGTTTTGTAAAAATATATTCTTGTCAAACATAATATAGTTATTAGAAAGAATCAGATCCAAAAGTGTTTCAACCAGACATATTTTATCATGCTCTACATTCTTGGACAACATAAATTCTCTCACCCATTCTATACCCAGTTGGTGGGGAATGGCTGTGTATAGATCTTTTACATCGATCGTAACAAAAATGTTGTTGTCCTTATACTCCAAGTTGTTAATATTATCCAGGAAACTCCATGAATCAGGACATATTTGTAACTCCTGGTTAATAAGTGGTTTAAGAATACTATCTACCAATTTAGCACAAACAAAAGTAATCGAACCCCTACCATCAACAATGGGTCTAAAAGGGGGGTTCCTAATATCCTTGTGTAGTTTTGGAGTCCCAAAAATACTAGGAATTCTAGGTGCTGCCATAGAAAGATACTGAAAGGTGTCTATATCAATAGACCCTTCCAGAAATAAATCGTCAAGAGCAGTTCTAATGTGCCTGTATGCAGTATTAACCTGATGTAAACTAGCAGGGTATATACCTCAGAATCCATGTGTTCACGCATCTTACTAATGTAGTTAGACTGATTCATAAACACCATGCCCCCTCCCTTGTCCGGCTTCATAACTCTAATACCACAATTGTGTATCAAGTCGATGTATTGTTTGTCCTCAGAAATAATGTTAGTGTGCGTTAATCTAACATGCGTATCATTATCTGATAGTATCCTTAAATCTATCTCACACATTTTTTCAAAGGACATTAATGTGGGTACAAGTGGGGGGTTAAACAAACTAGAAACTCGTAGAGAGTCCACAAGTGTAGAATTGGTCCCCATCAGAACTGCTAAATTCAATTTGTGCACATACATTTTGAGATCAACTATCATTTTTACAAAATTAGTTTTCTGATGGGGGACAAAGGAAAGACCTTTAGCAAAGAAATCAACCATATTTTGATCTACAGTTAAAGCAGTATAGTTGAAAATTTTAAAGTCACTGTGTGTGCTCAATAAAATTTCTGGTTCATTAGGTGCAATTGGTGTTATCTCCTCCTCTTGTTCCTCCGATTGTTCTTCCAAATCCCTTGCCGTCTCAGGTTCGATTGATTGTTCTGGTTGTTGTGGTTTGAATCCCTGTCCACTTGAAACATCTGGCTGTTAGCAGTTGAACTACAGCCATTAACATCATTCAACTGCTGCTGGTTAAGTTGTGTTTGATTATTTCTTATTCTTTCACTTCTACGTAAAGGTTCTTCCAGATGAGCATTATGGTGAAAGGAGTTATTGGGACCATTGTTGTTGGGTACAAAATCAGGTCTAGAACCCATATAATCTTGAATACCATTCATGTGGGTGACTGGGGGGGGGGGGCAGGGTATGCCTTGTTATGGACATAAGCCTGTACATCTCTGTCAATTTTTTTCTTTTTGGTGGCTAACAATTTGTTAATGGTAGCATCAATACTTGAATACATTCTGCAATAGTCATATTTATACTGTTCAAAGCTGTGATCCCCACAAATAGAATGTTCCATTATTTCAAGTTCAGTTTTAAAAGTAGCAATTTCAGTATTATAAAAATTAACCAAAGTTTTAATGAATTCAGCTGCTTGCCTGTCAAATAATGCTAAAAGTTCCTTATGTAAAACAGATTCAGCAATTAAACCTGCAGGGAAGCACCACTGCCTAAGCCCTTTGGGAATGATTTTCTTGTCTAAACATTCAGTTAGATAGGCAACTTCAAGCTGCAGTTTGCAACATTTAAAAAGTTTTTGGTCAAATGCATTAAGCAAATCAGTTATATTACTCACATCACGACGTTGGTTGGCTCCATTTTGGTCGTTCACTGTGTGAATAAAGAAGTTATTATGATCCAGAAAACCAGCCATGCTTGGGATGCTATTGACAGCATTAGAAACATTGTTACCAGCAGAACGCTCCCCTACTACATTCACTTCTTGTCTGGGAGCAATGATAACTTCCTGTGTCCCTTCCCTAATACTTCCTGAAGGTAAACAAGGCTGCACATCGTTGGTTCTCGGACTTGCACTTCTATTATGAGAACAGGGTAAATTAAGTCCTTGATTTGATGTTTCTGCCATACTGGAGGTATTAACCATTCTTGTACCTTGCTCAAACTTCTGGGAAAGTGCCTCAACTTTCCCAAGAAGCATGTTTACCAATATGGTTAAATTCCCAACAGCATTCGCTTCGTTGGAGTTGCTGTTATGACTGTGAACCATAGTAGCATTAAGTTCCTCAGATGTTGATGGAAACAGTAGTTGCGAACCGCTTTCCCCATCTCCACTCCCACTCGCCATGATATCCAACAAAAAACCAAGAAAACCAAAAAACTACTAATAATCAAAAGAAAAACGAGTTGAATGGTAGGAGAAAGCTGAAATAAGCAAATACGAATAATGTAATGCTAAAGCAACTAAAAACTTTAATATGGTAAGCTCTTTCAGTGGTAAAAATAGTCCACCTTCTTCAGACCCAGAACAACATAAAATTGATGCTTATATAGCTTGTAGTTAATTATCAATTAGTCATTCAATCAACCAATAAAAATAAAACCAGATAAAAGTACAATGTTTAAACAATATGAAACCTGCTCTAAAATGTTACAATGTTAAGTACATAATACTCAATTTATAAATAACATTAAATATATATGTATAACATGTGTAAATGTTATACTAAAAAAATCACATTTTAAAAAGCTACTAGGGCAAAACTGAAAATGTATAATATGTGATAATGACATAAATTTACTGTAAGAACTAAGATATTTAGCTAAATATAGACACATAAAAATATATAGTAATATGTAAAAAATAAATAATTAATTGCATGCTGGTTAAAGACCAAAATCTGATCATAATAATACTGAATATATGACCAAAAACAAAGTCCATATTTATATATATATATATATATATATATATATAAACTGTGTAAATGTTACTATGTTTCAAACTTAATCAACAAAAAGGTACAGTATCAAATTCAAAATCTTTTATGCAAAATTAATATGTTATCTATTTAAAGCTTTTAATTTTAACACGCTTTTAATAGACACAAATTCATTTAAACCAGGGAAAATGTATGCAGCTGTTTTGATTTGCCAATACAACTCATTTTGTTCTAATAAAAGTTGCCAAGGCCCCCCTCTCGGGTCTAAAAGTGTTTGGTGTACAACCAAAAATAAAAACTCATGTGTCGGAAATTGGAAGGTGGAATATTTTTACCACTGAAAGCGCTTACCATATTAAAGTTTTTAGTTGCTTTAGCATTATGTTATTCGTATTTGCTTATTTCAGCTTTCTCCTACCATTCAACTCGTTTTTCTTTTGATTTTTAATTACTGGCACAGTGTTTAGTCTATTTTAATATAAGCAAGCCAACCAGAAAATATATTAAAATTCACAAAACAAATATAGTTTATGAACAGAAACAAGATAATAAGGATACAGAGGTAAGTTTTCAAAGATCAACCACGAGAAACTAACATGAAACAGTCTGTTTAAAAATATATTACTATACATACCTCACCTAAATTTGTGTGTGTGTGCGCTCGTATATGTATAGCTTTCCCCAGTACCCCTCTACAGTGTATGATCACTTGAAACCTGCCCCAGGTCTGAGGTCATCGTATCTCAAGAAATAAAAATGTGGTGACTCCATAAACCAGCTGCAACAGAATGGGCTTTCCAATGTTATCTTCAACTAATGCCATTCCAAGTGATTCAAGCATACTTGAATGGTCTGAAAAAAATTGCAAAAACCTTTTCCTATTAAAAATATGCACAACACAGTGCCAAGGGGAAGTAAGACACAGGGAAACAGTTAAGTGAATTTCTTGGCTTACACTAATTATTGTAATGTAAGCATTGTAATGTTACATAGTGTCAGAATGAGGAAAAATATACTGGTTGAAATAAGTAACTATATCGGATTCAAAAGTGTCCATGTTTTCAAGCACAAAAGTATATTTTGCTATGAAATACTGTCTTAAATGCAACCACTGAAATTCTCTCAGGAACTAAAAGCTTTGAATCCAGAAAGTTCCCTTATCCCTCACTGTAAGTGGAATTAACCAAAGAAGCCTTAAAATAGTGTGTGCCACATTTCCGAATACTGCTAGGGAAGAAACCTTGAAACCATTTACTACCTTGACTTTAAAAAAAAAAGGAAAAATAAAAGTAGTAGCAATTAGCAATAAGTTCAGAAATTATTGTAAGCCTACAGTGAAGTTGTCAACTGTTCTCATACAAGAGCCTATATATACTATAAATTCTTAATGTTCTAAGCTGAAGGATCACACTAAAGTCTATCATTTGGCTGAGATGCATCATTATTTAATATGAAACAGAAAAGTTTGTGGCACAAGAAGTGTTGAAACAAGGTGCAGCTTTCTAAGAGAAACAACCTGACCTTATCAAATGTTGTGGAAGTATGCAAAGCAAGGGATGCTACAACTGCATAGTTAAAAAAATAAACTACAACATCAACATATGCAACATAAAATTCAAGCTAAATAACAAAGGGGAAAATGAAAACAGAATGAAAATGCATTTCACCAGTAATGAATATGACAGAGGCGGTCACAAAGTGCACAGAAAATAAGGGACAGCTGAAATTCAAGCTGTGTATATCAGCTGGTTATAACCATGAGATAAAGTAAGGTATTGTACTCAAGTAATGTTGCAGACTTTATGCTAAAATATCTATTCTGCAAAGATGTGCAAAAGAAAAGACAATGTGTTCAAAAGAATGTCGACAGGAAATACATCAAACTATCAACCTTAACCAAGTAGATCCAGAATGCCTAGCTTCAAGCCCTAAGCATTCTGACAACATTCTTACATTGTAATACTTAAGAAAAATAACATATAGTATTGATAATTTTTATACATAACACAAAATGGCACTGACACCTGATTACTGAGAGAAACATGATGAGTTGTAACCACAACCACAAACAGCTCAGTTGGATGCTATTCAGATGAACAGAGTTGACTTAATGATGTGTAAAAATATATCAGACACAATGAGCAAGAAACAAGTGTGACTGCGTAAGAAATGCTGAGCATTAACAAGCAAAATGTCAAATTTAAACTACATATAAATGCTGAATGTGATATTTTGTAAGAAAATACTTCTGAAGTGCCAGGGTAAAAACTGCTGAAAAGAGAGCTTTGTAAACTGTTAACATATTAAATCACCAATTAAAGCCAATAAATCAAAGGCTACCTGCTTGTGAATAAGTACAAGATCTTATATCAAATCACAATACCTGACGTAAATTCTCTTAATATTCAAGGTCATTTGCCTTGTAAGAAGCTAAAATGATAAAATGAATTTAGATTGTGTGAATGTGTGCAGCAACAATCATACAGTTGCATGGACATCCTGAATTCACTACAGATCTACAGCAACAACATATTTTATAATTATGCCGATTTACTTACAGGCTTGGGAAGTTTGCCAGAGAATATCACACATAAATAAATCCTGAGGCTATGTCAGTTCCACCTGCTTCCAGCAAAGTATAGACAGCTCACAGGTGAAGAACACAGTAAGAAATGAACCAAACAGAGAGCGTACATGTCACAAAAGACAATTACAGACCACAAAATGGAAAAGTATGTTTAATGTTTTAAAGGAAGGCACGATTCATATTTGTGTTGACCTGCATGATCAGAATAAAATAATTAAGATGATCTGCTGTATACAGCTGAAGAAAGGAGTCTCAAAATTCTAAAAGCTACATTTGTTTCCATATTAGATATAAACAAATGTTCCAAATTGCATATATTAGGAAGTTACAGATTCCTTAGACTTCCATTTGGTATTTCATCAGCATCACAGGTGAGGTGTCTAAAAGATGTCAGACAAGTAATTGAAGGCTTGGAAAGTATTGCAAACGCAACATATGTTCTCTTAGTGTGGAGTTAGACAAAAGAAGAGCATAATGAGAGACCAATATAGCTGTTATAGATTAAAACAGCATAATTTTAAATTAACTAAAAGAACATTTCAAAGAACTGTAACAAGTCTGAAATACATATGCCACATTTTAACATCAGAGGGACTGAAGTCCTACACAGAAAAAAAAGTCAGAGCAACTGTGCAAATGCCAGAGCCAGAAGACAAGCAAGCATTACAGAAGATTCTAAGACTAATGGTGTAGCTTGCAAAACTTATACCTAATGTGTCTAAAACAGCTGTGCCTCTAGGAAAGAGTTCTGAAATGCTCCTAAAACTAGTTATAGAAGTATCAATGTTAAAATAATATGTGGTGCATAAATCAGTAATGCTGCAAATAGACACCAGTGAGAATGGTATGGATACTATGAATGTATAACAGAAGAGATCAATTTTCTATGGGTCAAGCTTTACAGATGCACAAAACAAATAATTTCATATAGAAATGGAAATTATATCAATAATGGATGAATTTGAGTAATTTCCTGTATACGTCTATGGTAAAATTCAAACAGCACAACGTCACAAACTCTTGCAAAGCATATTCTGACAGATTATGTACATTGTACATCTGCAAATGCAAAGGATATTACATAAAACATGATAAATTCACCAGAAAAATCACTATTTAAAAAAACTCAGTAAGCAGTTTCATCCCTCTGAAATTCATCAGACTACAGTTTCAAATAAAAATTATGTCCCAATATGTATACTAATGCTTCAATGCCCTTCTTAAAAAAATTACATAAATCACAATTTTTGCATGGCAAAAGCAGTTACTTATGTTTTGTCATTTTTGGAATAGTGATTTGATGCCAATTTTATGAATTTTATCACTGGATTTTAATTGCTAAGCTGTTTTCAAATAGTGAGCTTTAGTTTTATCAATATTATCAAAGGATGTTATGCAATCTATAAAGTATAATTTTATTGTGAATTACACAGCAACAAAAGAACTACACATCCAAGTAATGAGAAAAGGATGGGACATGAAAGAATACATCACTTTTTCCTGAAACAGGACATAAATGAGATTTACACTAATTAGAAATCTGGGAGGCATAGGTCCTTTCATAGTTCCATGAAAACAGCACTATGCAAACCATATGCTTTAACTAGGATGGTGCCACTGCCATTAACCCCCTCAAACATACCTGACACACAATATTACACAAATGAAAACAGAAGAAGTTTATCAGGATGTCACCTAAAACAAGGTGTGAGCACAATCCCCCCAACACAATACATCTAAGTAACCAGTCAAAGAGAGGAAAGAAAAGTGTGGATCAAAACACTCCCTACAGCAGGACCAGTTTAGTAATATACCAGTTAGAAGGCTGGGAAGGAAAGGCATTGGTCATCATCGAAGACTATTATACTAAAAAGTGTATACTTCAAATAGGACTTGATCCTAGGCTCTCCAAATACACTTGGCTGAAGTGAAGTACTGATGAATTTCTTCTGTTCTCATTAACCTATCTATATGTATCACATTTGCAATAAGCAGAAGTGATTCCCAGGCACACTGGCCAGCTATTAGTCACTTCAGCAGTTTAGTAAGAGAGATGCATCTAGAACCATGGTGTAGTAGTACGATCTCTACATCACAGCTCCTGGGTGCAATGTTCAACTCCGATCACTGCCTATGTGGGGTTTGCATGTTTTCCTGTACCTGCTGGGCTCTTCCTGGTATTGCAGTTTCCTTTCACTCCCAAAAACATGAAAAATGAATGGCCACAATAAAACAGGCTGTATATTGTATATACCCCCACCTTTATGGACTGGATCATGACTGAAACTGCCATGGTCGGACTAAAATGACAAAACAAACTAATAGTACCAGAGTGAAGTGACCTTGTCGTAACACTAGCAAGCCAAACAAAAGCTAATGGAATAGCTTTAGTATATTGCTGCATCTTTAACACTGTATCTTGGATATGAACCGCATAGGTAAAAGGCAGTTTTACTTGCTGGAGGTAGACGTACAACAGCATGATGGAAAAGTCAAAGCTCTAGTTACATCTCTGTATGTGGGTGTGAGATCAATAATCTTTAAGTCTGTGTACAGTTCTAGAGCTACACCTATACCTCTCAACCTCTTAGCTCAAGAAATCTGGACAAACCCATAAATGATATGGGGGGGGGGGAGGGCAATGGCCCCAAAATAGGGGCAGATTTTAAATACTGCTAGAATTAAAAGTATATATTTTCTGAAGGATAGGAGGTCAGAAACCCAAATGTCTATCATTGCTTAGTGACTTCAATCCTCAATAAATTGCCAGAAAACCACACATTTTTATAAGGAACAGACCAAAAATATGATACATAAATCTGGACAGTCTGCAAAATCTGGACAGTTGAGAGGTATAGCTACTTCCACAAGTACTACATCATTTAATAAGGACATCCTCTCTGCCTGTTAAAAAATAAAACTATATTAGCCTTTTTTCAATGCCCTTGTCACAGGGCAGAGCTATTGCAAATCTCATGAAACATAATGATCATTAAATCCCAGCTTTGCTTGGTGACTCTGACATAATGCCAGCATAGTTCTATCACATTTAATGAGTTGGCCATCATTTTATTCATTTATGACTACTACTTTGTAATTTCTGTAATGCAGATCCACTTAATAATCCATGGAAAATACTTCTGGATTCATCACTAATGTTTGAATTCACTCTGCTAAATTCTGTATATCAAG
Organism: Protopterus annectens; assembly: GCF_019279795.1. Classification (NCBI taxonomy): domain Eukaryota; kingdom Metazoa; phylum Chordata; order Ceratodontiformes; family Protopteridae; genus Protopterus; species Protopterus annectens. Next base: position 1,191,171,869 of record NC_056739.1, read on the forward strand.
TTCTATATATTGTTTTGTTTAATTCATAAAAATGCTCCCATATGCTTACACAAATGAATAAATGAGTGAACACATGGCCTTCCATGCTTTTCACAATAGGCATATCATTCTATAAATAAGTGTGGAATATTTTATCATCATAAAATGAAATAATTTAATGAAAATAACTCTTACAGTAACCTGACAGCACATGTAAGTACGTAGACTCATCCTGATAAATGCAGATAATCAGGTAAAAAAAGTTGTTTCTGTGTGCTGGTGCTCAAGATATCACCAACCAAATGCAGCATATAACTATGTATAAAAATTACATTCCACGAAGTCTACCTCAACAAGAACAGATTAGAAACATCTATGCAAACAAACACAATTAAGCTAGCCACTTCACATAAGATATAATTTTCAGAATACTGTATCTGACGTGATGAATAAACTGTCTCTACATCATTTCTAGTTTAATATATTCTCCACTCACTACCTTTTAAGCAAAAGTGCCATTGTAAGTTAAGACATGGTTTAATTAGGCTTGTTAAGTCAAATAAGGACAGAGTCTTGTCTGCTGTTAATATGTTTTTATCCTCTGGTTATGATATTATGACATTTTTCACAAGAAGACAAGTGTGAGCCCTAAATTTTAAATATCTTCTAACAGGCATTCCTAATCTTTTCCTTCTGAAATAAACTGCAGCTGCTAATTGTGTAGCATTGTAGAAATCTAATGAACTGTGTGATCCAAATGCATAATTCTGCATTAATTGAGATTAAAGTCAACATGACTGACAGATGCTCAAGTTGTTAAGCAATTTAAATTGTCTTGCACTTGTATGTCATTATCATTAGCAATGACAGCAACCAATTTAGAATCACTGGCATATCTCTCTCCATCTACATATTTCTGAAACACTTAAAACGAAACATTAAGGGCAGGGTAGACAAAAAATAAGATACCATTCTTTCAGGACTGAGGTATGTGGAAATCTACTTTTTAAAGCATCAGTTGCTAGACTGTGTGTGTTAAACACACTAAACAGCAGATTTAGGCAAAAAGTTTATATTAGTGAAAGGACACAGTCAAATGCTTTCTTTATTTCTACCTAAGATTACAAGAAATGTTTACAAAGGGATCTGGCATTTATATGATGTGGCTTGTCTAGATAAGATGGTGGTTAAAAAAAAAAAAAAAAAAAATTTCCAAAACATTCTTGATTATGACAACAAGACACTTTCTATATATTTGCACAAATATGCCTGTAGTACAGAATAATAAATTAAAATAATTCTGGAAATAATAGAGAGACTTTTGTTTGTTACCATAATAGAAAAAAGCACAATGCAAGTAAACACAGACACCAATAGGGTTTACAAAATGTGATCTAGGACCAAATGGCTAGGTTCTAACTGCCTGAACACTAGTCAACTATACATTGTACTGTGGTTCAGAGAATAAACTCTTAGCACATGGAAGGCTGCTGTGCGCTTCACTGAGGAGTCTCTCCTTTTCCTAATGTTGTGCAACAGTGTTGTTAGCATATACACGTTTAGGGTGGTGACCCCTTTAAAATGCTTATTTTAATCTTTGTAGGTGGGTTGTAATACTGATGTGTTCTTGACTGATCGAGTTGGAACCCTTCTGATTCCTGCTGAAGGATCATTGAGGGTTCTCAAATTTAATTCCTACATCAGTAGCATCTTCCTGTTTTGCTTACAGCTTGTCTAATTCTTTTTAGGTGTTGGTCTGAAAAGAGAGGATCCATCAAAGGGGGCACTGGTAAAGGATACCTTAAAGATGTCTGCAAAGTCACAATGACAAAGCCAGTTATGGCATGCATGCCTTCCTAGCTGCTCCATTCGCTGCACTATGAAACAGATGCAAAGAGAGATTTGTGATGTTCAGCCTGGTGCTTGGGTGGTCTGAGGTTGTTTTAGTCAACTCCTGAATTGTGATCTGACTAAAAGAATGCATAGCTTGTTTAGCTAGGCTCCTTTGGAATCTGTATGTGTCAAGTAATTTAATGCCTCAAGGTGAATGTACCTGAGGCATGGATTCACTTCCCTATTCTGTCAAACACCCTGGACTCCTTGTTCAGGGAATGGGCAACAGAGGATTGATCAGAGAGTTCTTTTTTCATAGCTACTGCATCAATCATTATCTCTAGCAAAGGACATTTAGACCAGAACTCCCTATCACTAGGGGAGGATTGGCCTTATCTGTTTTCCATGAGACTGCTTCCACAGTGTCCGATTCCTTCTGTGCCCCCAGTGATGAAATTTATGAGACTGTTGGCAGGAGGGACAATCCCAAAGGTAGAAGGAGCAGAGCAATATGCTTTGAAGAGATGGCCAAGATTCCCTCTGTTTCACCAATTCTAGGACTTTGCCAATGATGACATCTCCAGAAGGGGATTGGAAATGTACCCTCTCTTTCATCCAAGTCCATATCAGATGTAATGGACTCCGAAGGGCAGTCCACATACTTCCTGTTACATGTTCTCTTCTTAGGAATTTCCAGCTGGGACTGGTTGGAATCCACAGAAGAGTTAGATCACAACTGCAGTGAATATCCAAAGCATATGGCTCTGCTCTGTCCCTGGAAGCCTAGACAAACTGGCTTTAGTGTTGAAGAATGGAAGAATGGGCATTGTGGGATGGAGCCAGGACCAAAGGAGGTCCTGCTGACAGTTTAGTGGGAGAAGAGGCTATGATCCTCTCCATGGCTTTAAAGGCAAATCCCGAATCCCCCAAACCCACCTGCATTGAGTGACTTCCCCAGAACAGAGTTCTCACCTGGTAAAGCAGAAGTGGGTGATGCCAAGGACGGGATATCAGTACTGTCATCTCAAATGCCAAAGTTCCAATCACCAAGAATGCCTTCAAATGCACTGAACTTGCAGATGGTGTTGAGTACTTGGCATCCAGCATTGAGGTCTGAGACCCACTTGACACTGAAAGAGCCAGAGTTGAGTGAGTTAGATAAGAAATTACTGAAAATGAAGGAGAAGGGACTATGCCGATGTAACAGGATCTGGGTGAGTAACTGGCTCAGAGACCACTGATGCAGAAACTGGCATCAGGGAAAAGAGATAAGAAAGGTGGGTGGGAGAGGGACAACCTGATAACAGAGGTGAATGAGATGATGCCCCATCTGTGTCTTCAGAAATACCTTATCAGCAACTTCCAATCCTCTTCAGATGTTCGCCTGAAAAAGTGTAAAGATCTGAACAAGGAAGCAGAAGAGGGTCTAGAACTGAAGAAGTGGGATAATTCCCCTTCTGATGAATGTCTGTTTAGTTTGGTAGGTAACTTGTCCCTTATAACTATTGTCTCCAAAAATTGGTATTTCTGCATCAGTGCTGAAGGAGATGAATCTTTCCTGGCCATTTTGGTAGAAAATTAATAGGTTTCCTGGCCACTGGTCCTGCTCTTCTTTTTTTACCCTGTTTTTATATTTTTTTCTTTTTGCTTATCTTGTTTCTCTCTAGACTAAGCAAGAAGACAACCCTTAATTATCAATTTAGTTTCCTGTCAGCTAAACATCTAGGACCAAAGCCCTTACAAATGCAGCAGTTAACCTTACGATACTCTGACCTTAAAAAACGACACACTGATTATGAACATCCAAGGAAGGGATCTTAAGATATAGCCAGAGCACTTGTTTTATCCATTTTAGAACAATCTGTGCCAAACTATTTATTTATTTATTACAGTTTGATGACCGGCATAGTCCACTGGGCTTGGAAGAGCCCGTTTCATTGCAGGCCTGGGGAGAAAAGCTCCACAGAATATAGACAATTTTACAACAGTTATACAAACGTAAATGAAGTAGTTGAACAGTGAAAAATATACAATTTGTTAAAAAAAGACAACATTTCTAATCCTAGGTAATGATTTACAAAAGTGATTCATGTAGTCTAAACATATTAAAAGTACAGGCATTTCAGATGAAAAACTATAAAGATTCTAACTATAGAAGAACTACTGGAAGCAGAACAAACTATAGCTAAAGAGAATAAATTATATACATATTTGGGACAAAAAACAAGGGAGATGTTAGGAAGCTGCCTAACATTGAGGAACTTGAGGTATTGTGAAAGAGTAAATCAAGCACCTAACAATTCTAAACATCAAAAACACAATAGACATGTAATAATAAACCATAAAGCAAGCATATGTATAGAAAAGCTATTAAATTTGTGGCACTAAACCGCTGGCTGAAGAGGTGAGACCCTGTCATGATGTTGGTAAATGAGACACTAGTGATGGCTGGTTCAGAAACAAGAAGTCCCTTATCATCCAGTTATCAGATTGGGCTGACTGATGAAGCAGGATCATAACTATCTATATTACATTATTTAGATAAGCACCATAAAATTTGTGCAGTCATTCACCAAGCATTCAGTACCTCCTCATTTCCTTTTCCCAACCCCCAGAAACCATGGGGGACCCTACAGACACTGATGTAAAATTAACATTGTGAAACACTTATACTTGTACAAAAGTACTAGACAGATGCAGCACTAAGATAATGAATGTCATAAAATGTTGACAAAGGGCGGCCACGGTGGTGCAGCGGTTAGTGTTGCTGCCTCACAGCAAGAGGTTCTCCGGTTCGATCCTCGGCTGGGGTGCCTTCTGTGCGGAGTCTGCATGTCCTCCCTGTGGTCGCATGGGTTTCCTCCGGGTGCCTGGTTTCCTCCCACATCCCAAAGACATGCTGTAGGTGGATTGGACACTCTAGATTGGCCCTAGGTGTGAGTATGTGCAAGTGTGTGCCTTCTGTGGAAGGTTGGGCGCCGGGCTGGCAACTCGACACTGTAAAACTCCACTGCCAATCATGAGCAACAGGTGATCCGCTGTGGCGACCCCTAACCGGGAAAAAGCCAGAAGAAGAAGAAGATAAAATGTTGACAAACATTAGCAATAAAACACCCTATTGAGAAAAAAAAAAAAAAAATATATATATATATATATATATATATATATATATATATATATATATATATATATAAAAGCAATGGCTGACTAGTCATACCTGTTGTGTAAAGCTCAACACAGTTCAACAGTGATACCTCATAACATTGTATCATTAACTTCACAAGCACAGATTTTTTATGAGGCTGTTTTAAGGCTTATAACTCAGTTGCCTGTAATGTTAATCTAACACACATAACACGCAGCATTCAAACATACCTTTGTTACACAAAATGATTGTAGCCATTCAACGTGCATTTATTTCATAAATTAAGAATCACTCATTTGTAAACGGTCATTCAGTAAATGTAACATTTCAGTATCTGGATATTCACTTATAACTGAAGTTATTACCTAACTGTGCACTGCAGGCCATAATTTCCAACCCTTCCGCATTGTTTGCACTGTGCCTCACACTAGTTCTGAGCTCTCCCAACTGCCATTCAATGTCCTATACTACACGTAAGCAGTGCACAGGCTCAAACAAAGACAAAAAAGGTTATATAGAAATAGTCATATTTTCCTGACTGTACAGCTTAGCAGTATCATCGAGCAGTGACACGAACTTCAAATTTACAGCCCGCCTTCAGCAATATGCATATACTGACTGGAGGTATGATATATCCAATACATTTAACAGATTCCCACTTAATCAAATAATGGGAAATGACCCACTGTGAAAAACTGTGGAACATTAACACACACAATATCATGTTCGCACTTAATGCACATTTTGCTGGAAACACAGTTACATAAAATATTTGAATATTCTTAGTTCATAGGTAGGTACTATATAAGCCTAGCCAAATGTACCCTGGCTTTCGCCACCCAAGAAAATTATTTTCCTGTGCCACTGCTGAGCAGAGCCACAGAAGTGATCCCCAGCATGAATTTCCTATCTCCCATCCAATCATCAAGACTTTTCTTGAAGAGTGCTAATGAGGAGCTTTGTTTGATATAGATAGGTAGTTTGTTCCAGAGTATGGGAAGTCTCTGGGACAGGAATCTATCCCTCCAGCATGTTCTGTTTATTGTGGTGACGAGGTTTAGGTCCCTAGAGCATGTAGCTCGTAGGGATTGGGATTTCTTTAAGTGGAGCATGTCTAAAAGCTCTGGGTTTGACATTGCTTTGTGTGTTAGGCAGAGATCTCATCTGAGTAGGCGATATGCAATGGAGTAAAGCTGCAGTTTTTTGAGACAGTCTGCATAGGGCATCTCTTTGAGGCCAGTAATCCTCTTTGTGAGGTATTTCTGTAGCCTTTCCAGTTGTTGTAGATGTCTTGTGAGGTACATACCAAAAGGGGCATTTGTACTCTATAATGGGTCAAATGAGTGATGAGTAGAGGGGAACAATGACCTCTTTTTTCCTGGATGAGAAACCTTTTGTGATGAGGTGTGCCACATAGAAGGATTTCCTGACTACTGTGGTGATGTGATTATCAAAGGAGAGACTACTGTCCACCTGTATCCCAAAGTCTCTTATCACACTTTCAGTGTTAAGTAGACTACCACCTATGTGGTAGTTCATGGGTACTGAGTTTTTACCAAAAGGGATGACAACGCACATTTTGGCATCGAGCTTGAGGCCATGGCTTTGACACCAGGCATCTGTCTCAGCGAGGCCGTTTTGTAGGATGTCCACATCTTTTGGAGTTTTGATTATGGCTCCTAGTTTGCAGTCATCTGCAAACTTCATTAGCCAAAGACCTTCTGTGTTGGCCTGTACTTCAGAGAAGTAGATACCAAACAGGAGAGGACCCAGGACTGAACCCTGTGGTACTCCACTTGTCACTGGTCTGAAGTTGGATTTGGAGTTTGCTACTTCCACAGTGTGAGTTCTGTCAGTGAGCCAGTTGGCAACCCATCTTGTGACATAGGGATTTATACCTAGTTTAGTGAGCTAATCTATAATTCCAGAGTGGGGGATGGTGTCGAAAGCCTTGGCGAGATCTAGATAGGCTGTGCAAACCACCTTACCCTTAACTGCGACTTTGGTGACTGCTTCAAAGAGGTCTATCAGGTTTAGGAGACATGATCTGCCTTTTACAAACCCGAACTGGGTGGGGTCCTGAGTTTGGAGATTACCAATGTCATTGTTTATAAGTTCCTTGATGATATGCTCCATAGCCTTGCAGACCAGGCTCGTTAGGCTAATGGGGGGTAGTTTCCGGGGTCTGTGGTGGCTCCCCCTTTGTGGAGGGAGATAACTTTTGCTGTGCGCCATTCAGTGTGCACATAGCCTGAGGTGAGGCTATGATTGAACATGGTACTTAGGTGGGGTGCCAGTTCGTTCTGTATTTCATGTAGAACACAGCCTGGGATGTCGTCAGGTCCCATGGATGCTGTGTTCTTGGCTTTGGATAGTGTGTTTTTTACCTGTGCAGCCGTGATTACAGAAACTTTGCATTCTTCTGGTATAGAGATGGGCCCTTTAGCAGATGACAGAGGGGTAAAGTTAGCACTGAACCTATCTGCCAGGATGTTGGCAATATCAGTTGGTTCTGTATATTTAGTGCCATTGTGCTGTAACTCGGAGCAGATCTGAGTGTTGCCATTGAGATTCTTGACATAGCTATAGAATGCTTTGTTGTTGTCTTTAGAGTCAGTGGCGATAGTTAACAGTACTTCCACCTATCTGCCAGTAAGGACTACTCGAGTGCTTCCATTAGTCCAGGGTTTGATTCCCCTCAGCTTCCATTTTTCTACTGTGTGACTAAGTCACTTAACCAGACGGTTTTCAGGGGTATTTGGGGAATTGGTACTAGGCTCCTCAATGATCTCCTGGACTGGGATTATGTCAGATCATCAAATTTTCTGAAACTCAAACTTCATATGGTTGAGACCATATGCTTGACTTTCTGAAAACTCAAATGAAATAAAACAAGCCTCCCTGCACCCCCGCTGGCAAATTATATATACAAATTCTGAGATCAAAATACAGTGGTGAAAAACACTAAATTCCCTGCTCCACACACTGTATTGCAAATTCCATATAAATGCTTTGAGTTTTTGAAAAGTTAAACATATGGTTTTGACCATATGAAGTTTGAGTTTCCAAAAACCGAACATCTGACATTGACCTCCTGGACCATATGCCTAATAGCTACTTATAAAGTAATCAGTTACGTGTTTAAATCTTTGAGAAATGTAAAGCTTGTATTTATGTGATTCTAGACCATAACAGTATTATAACTCTATACTTCAGTCACACCAGCTCACAAGGTCAAGCTTGGATAATCATATCTACCTTTCTAACAGCAAGTTTAACAAACTGTGTAGTGAGAGACCCTGGTCATGTTACTGCATGTATGGTCAACTGTCCTTCAAAATTTAGCAGCATAAACCAGCCAATCACAATCTCACATGAAATTTATGCTCATAAAAAGTTTGCCCTTCAGATTAATTAATCAAATGGCATGCACATGATCCGGTATCACCCATTAACCAACTTTGTAGCACACATTTTAATTAATATTAATGTCCAAAGGTCTTTTGGGTAGCTATTCAGGTGGCCTGCCCTCCCTACATACCTGCCAAATAACAAGCCACTCCGACATCACCTTCTTGATCAAGTGTTCAGAGTCAGGCTTCCCAATCATCTACTAATTCCACTATTTTACAGCCATCATTACCTTTTCCAAGGATCTGAAGCCACCAACTCCACACTCACATAGTCCCAGTGCAGATGGGAGTCCATTCAAACTGTCAACTGCAGACTGGAGCAAGGTAAACAATTGCATTCCTCATGGAAAATATTAACATTGTTTGGAATGACAACTTGTACCTTACATTATATTACATGCACTTCCTGAGCAATATATGAAAACAGAGCTCTTTGTTCTATGGCAGTATGTGACAAATCAAGATCCACCAACTGGCCATACATCTACTATTATCATTTTCCCAGTCTGCTACAACTGTGACAAACCCATCTCCTTTTCATATCAGGTAATAATATGAACCAGAATCACTCTCAGTTATCCATACTTCCAGTTTGTCCCAGGCGACAATCTACAAGCCTTCTCAGTGCTTTAATAACCTCTTCAAAGTAAGCCCATTTATGTCACCTTAATTTCAGCAAACAGTCAAATCATTATTTACCTTCTAAGTAAACAGTGAGCCTCAGGTAGCACCTTTACCTTATCCTCCAACATTATCGTCTGTTTCACATACACAACTTGACTTCACAGATTTATTCATCTGCCATTCTCTGCTGCCATGGTAATGTTAACTCATACTGTTCCTTTAAAAACTCACTGCAATCCAGTCATCAACCAGTGTCTCAGGCTGCTTCACATATCAGTATAAGAACTCTGATAACACTTTCCCCTGCTGTCTCCCAGCATCTAGGGCATTATCTAGATCCATTTCTCATAGACTACCATTTGCTCTCTTCACTTGATGGTGGCATCACATCCATAAGGTGTCCCTCATATGCCTTCCGATCCTTTAAAGACATTTTTTCTTCAATGTTTCTCATTTCCAATGACATCATCATGTACATGACCAATAACTAAAACTTTTATTAAAATGACATCAAGCGGTGTCGTAACCACACCATTTAAATGCACTTTAGTTAACTTCACTTTAATTCAACAAAATAATTAAAGGGAATAGCTAATCTCATGAAGTACTGTGAGACCTGCGCCATGACTTCTTGGTTTGATAGACAGCTTGTCTGATGATGTATTTCACGTGTAATATGACAAGCACTACAAAGTTATTATTCAACACCCCCACAGTGCAGTATGCATGTGATCTGACCTTGCATCATCTACACTGGAAACAGTGCAATAGGTGTTATTGTTCTTACCTACTTTACTTGCTGTACTACACTGCTTCATGTATTAGCCCATTTATTACTGGTTAAGTACTTCTGGCGGTTAATAACTAGCATGCTGTTACTTAGTGCTGCTTATGACTAGTGTGCTGTTACTTAGTGCTGCTTATGTTATGCGTTCCTGTGTAAATGTATTCACATTTTCTTTAAAGGTCAGAGTACCTAACCAATAAACAGCGGTATAAATATACATTAAGTGTGAATACTACATACTGCCTCCATCTAAATGATCACATTTTAAACTTACTTAGGACAATACTTATATGCATCTTGTACAGCCAGCTTGACAATATGTAATAATTACTGTGTTCCATCAACAATTTAAACAGGCAGTCCAGCACCAATGATAGCATTCCCAGTATGTACCTTTGTAGAACATATGTCATAATAAATAACACTCTTAACCAAGTTCAGAATTTAAAGCATTGTTATTACCTCCAGTTGTCAGGGTTAAATCATGTTATTTCAGTGAAGCATTAGTTTGAACTTGGCTTTGTTTCACTGTAATAAGGCAGCCATTAAACAATTTCCTTTAGGAGAGTTTTCACCACATTCGGAATAAACTGTGCAGATACATACGAAGATTTAAATAAATGGTATACACCAGACACTGTACAATGAATTATATTTTGTTCTATAAATATAGCAAATATTTTACCTGCACCATAAAGCAGAAAGCAAAGTGATGTTAAAAAAAACAAAACAAAAAAAAAAAAACAGAAAACCTGAATGTTTACTTAGTTCACAGTCTTAAAGTCATATCAGTCTTGTCACTTACTGCTGAACAAAGCAGACACAGAACAAATGGACTAAGCAAATCTCACTGCCTGGGTACAAGTGTGGCTCTCAAAAGGGACTAGTAATACTATGTTCCAGACACATCCTGTTGACTGACCTTGGTGCAGAGTGAATTGGCTACAGGTTGTTATTGTAAATAAGAATTCAGTTGCACAAGCATCCCAACAACCTAATTAAAAGTATCTACAAATCATGCATCTTAAACACAAATTAAAATTAAAAAAAATACTCTCTAAGAAGGTTTTGTCTACCTCATACTACAACCTGGAATACAAGTTAGCTGGTAATAATATCAATCGACACTACTTTCTCACACACAAACACTTCATAAACTTTGCCATTTGTGGGTGCTGAGATGTACTAAAATTAGACAAGAAAAAATAAACAAACTTCAATAAGCAAAACAGTACAACAAATGTCTTTTTCCACTACCTAGTATGCCAATCTTTGAGCAGTGTATTCTTACATCAATAGTGTTTGTCACTAGGATTTCAAAACCAGCACACAGATGCAACAAAAAGTTCTGAGCAATACAACTCCAAGCAAAGTAAGTATTTCTACAGACTATCAGACAATTATGCAGGTCAGGAACTAGTTCTTATGATGTCATTCTCACAAATAAATAAAGTATCCCTTGTTTGGTGAGGTACCACATCACTGCAGTATTGTCCATAACCATTAGAAGAGGACCCAGAGTCCATAGGTGGTAAAGGACTTTCAAGGTGTGGCTCACTGCCAACTACCCCTTCCATGCATCTCTGGGCCTCCAAGTGGCCAGCACTTGCATTCCCACTGACCCCAAGTGAAGTCTGAAAATTCTATCACGGCAGACTACACCGGAACAGGTGGGAAGAAGGAAAGAAAGTCCTGGATTGATACTCAACTATACTCTTCACCACTGCAGTTCTTATATGACAAAGTCCAACACCGACAACTAGGCTTCCAGGGAATGCAAGTTCTGGGCCAAACAATTTGAAACATACCAGTGAATTTTCCTTATGTGGAGATGGGTCAAGTGGTTGGAACATACAACTGAAGTTTCCATATGTAGAGATGGGTCTGTGGCATCATGAGAATCATGGATGTCATCAGTCTTAGAATTATTAGGAATTCCCTTGCTGAGGTGACATTCCTCCTGGAGAATTCCTGAATCATCATCTGGTAGGATAGGACTTTGCCTTTGGGAATAAAATCCATTCTTTTATTAGTGTCAACTAAGCACCCAAGGAAAAGTCTTTTGAAGAGTGCCAGGTACAACTTCTGAAGGTTAAGCCCAAACCCTAGCTGGAACAGTAAGGGTGAGACCTTCTCTAGCAATTCTAAACACCTGGATACAGACTCTGTACAGATCGGCAAGTCATCCAAGTAAGGAAAAATCAAAATGTCAACAGTCCAATAGTAGCAACTACTGGAACAAGGCATTTGGCAGACACTCAGGGTGCAGTGGATAGCCCAAAGGGCAATGCAAATAACTGATGAGTGAACCAAGCATGACAAATATCATCTCCTGAAGGGAGGAGCAATGGAGATGTGATGGTATGCATCCTTCAAGTCAATGATCACCATGAAGATGTGTTCCAGCAGAAGAGAAAGCATCTTGAACTTGGGGACCTTGTAAAAGTATTCAAAAACGAAAGGTTCAGCACTGGTCTCCATGACAGTTCTTTTTCTAGAGACACTGTTCTCCACCACAGTTCTTTTTGGGGAGTAGAAACCTTTCATTATCTCCAAAGCAGGGACTATCTCTGTGATCCCCCCCCCCAGAGTCCAGCATGTGCAAGAGTATACAAGGGAATAATGAAGTTTGGTCGGCAGATGAGGGGGAACCCCCTCCTCCCAAATGGAGGCAAAGGTTCCTTCCACTGCCACCTGTAACCTTTGCCCACAATGCTGAGCAGCCATTTCTTGGAAACCACTGAAGGCCAAGTTACCTTGTTGAGAGCTACCTTTCTAGATGAGGCACCCAGAGGATAGCCTGAGAATGACGGGTGACAAGCCTCGGCCTAGTCATAGGCTGGAAGGGGGATTATCCTTTTCGGGAAAGGAACCTCACTTGTTAGGTTTGGCAGAGTTCTCATCTTGCCATTTCTTTTTGGTACTCTATTTTGTTTGGCTGGGGTTTCTGTTTGTTAGGGCATCGAAAACTATCCTGCTTACTGGTGGGAAACGTGGGAACCTGATACATTTTAGACACCCCTTGCACCAATTTATTTCTGTCATCCCAGTGTTTTGAGATCTGTTTAGCTGCCGTACCAAAATCACAACCAAAATCAAGTAGAGCATTCAATATATAATTTTTTAACTCAGCAGAAAAGTTTTGGTTGTGCAGTCAAGCATATCTCCTTACCATAACAGATGTTGCTACATTTCTAGAAACAGTATCGGCCCCTTACAAGGCACTCTTCAAAACATGTTTAGACACTTGTGAAACAATGGAAACAATCTCTTTCTTATATATTTTCTGCAAAGCAGTTAACAATGCAGTGGACTTGTCTAAATTATACATACACCTCAATAAAAACTTCCAGATAAAACAGTGGCAGTTCAACAATTTAAAAGCTAACGTGCTGTACTGCACCAGCTTCTTTCCCTGAGATTCTAGCCATGTGCCTAATTTATATTGAGGGGCTGGGCTTAATGAAGTTTGTCAGTGGGGACAAAGAAGCAGGGTCTACAGGGGCTTGGAAGCCAGGCATGGCTGAGCACACACTGAAGTTCATAAACATTTTTTTTAGGCACAGATGCAGTCAGTAGAGGAGAACTGTATGCTTTCTTAAAAACATCCTCCAACTCGGAGATCAACCGAGGGAAGGTTGCTATGTCAGGGGCTTCATGCTGTAATAGATCATATACCCTGGCTGATCTCCCCAAGGTGGCCAAAGATTGCTCTTAATTACATCTAGCTATATAGCATATAGTAAAAGGAAAACATCTGTTTGGGTTTCTGAACCTGTTCATCCTCAGTGGAAACTGAGTGGTCAGACTCTGACCCTTCTGAAATCTCAGATTCTGGATTCCCTTCAAAATCATAATCCTTAGGCAGCTAAACAGGGGTGGTAGCACCACCATTAGTCATAACCATGGTTTTAACCTCGTAATTAATGGCATGAATAATGGATCTTGCCATAACCATCAGCTCGGGTGAAAACAGTCAGAGACTATTGCCCTGCAACATGGTGGGTCTTCTGTCTCTTTTTTGCATGTAATAAACTAGTTGGAGAATCCCTGGGAGTGGGTGGGTGGAAGAGGACATATCAACACCGTACCTGAACCAGCCAATGGTACAGCCCCAGAGAACGGGTCTGACCCTCTTACCATACACAGCTGTGGAACTTCCACCACCAGGGGACCTGGAGGCATAACAGTAGTCCAATAATGTGCCCAAGGCTACTGCGGAGTCACAAGCCATAGGCTGAGGTGTATTTCCTGATTTAGTTTTATGTTTTTTAGGTGCAAAAGGGAAGATGTTTTTTTTTTTTTTTTTTTGGGGGGGGGGCACAGTATCAGAGTCCATTAAGTCAGTGGACAAAAAAAAATAGTCAGAGAAATAACTGAATACCCATAATGGCAGTAGAATTAGCGCAGGAAAAATTAACCAAGCCCCTCTATTCTCTCTTTAAATAGCGATCTGAAGTCTATTTCTGTGGGCATACTATTCTGAATACTGCACTGAATAAAATGACAGTAGTTTCAGAAACAGTTCAAGGTATAAAATACACGTCAAAAGTATACCAATTTTCATTAAATATTTTTTAAAAGAAACAAATGATTAGAAACAGCATAACACAGTTTTACACAAGAAAAAAGGATAAACTTATGAAGAAAAATCTTGCTGGAAATGTTTAACATACAAAATGTAATCAAAACTGCAATTTAAACATAAAATGTTTAAAATGCTGAAATCCTGCCAAATCACCTCACCTACTCATAACACCAAAGGAAAAATGAAATATCAGGATGTTTTCCTGTAATAATTTTCCAATGAAGCTTTTAATTAAGAGAAACAAAGGTGAGATTAACTCATAACTCTGGAAGCACGACATAAGAAGAGGAACTTTACTAAAATGGGCTTAATACAGAAGCTTGGTAAAACATTAACAAATGAACAGTATAAGTTTTATACTATGCAGACAAAGCAAAAGCTCAATCATATACAACATTTCCAGTCACAGAAACAGTCATAGCTGTAAAACAAACTATTCAAGCACTGACAGAAAAGCAGATGGAGGAAATAAAACCCTGTCATCTAAGTTTAGCAGCTGATGAAATCCAGAGTAATGAGCAGTCTTCCAAGCGATCCTTCTTTCACTATGGCACTATAAATCTGAAAAGATCTTGCCTGTGGGTCTATAAAGCAGTCCCTGTACTGCTAAGTGATTGGTCCAAAACACCAACAGACAGCAGCGTAGCTAGGGCGAGGCAAGAGGAGCAACTGCCCCTGGAGTAAAGAGTTGGGGGGTGTGATCAGCTGATCCTGATGTCTCTCTAATGCAATACCAGCATTTAAAAAAAAAAAACGGTATTGCATTCACAGTCAAACATGAGTGCTATAATGTTCTGTGTTTGTTACAGTTTAAAAGTAAAGAAAAAGTTTTTTTTTTTTTTTTTTTTAAACTAAAGCCTGAGTGCTGTAATGCTCCGTGAGGCAGGGTATAAACTGTAGCAACTTTTGCTACATTTACAGGATGCAGTTTTCTACACTTTAAAAAGAAAAAAAAAATAGTTTTTTAAACAAAAACATGAGCTCTGTAGCATTCCATGCAAACAGGGTATAAACTATAGCAACTGCTTGGTACATTTGTAGAAAAGAGTTTGCTACAGTTTAACACAAGAATTTTTTTTTAATAAAATATGTTGAAGGAGAGCTGGGGGCAGGGTATAGGAACAGGATCCAAATGACTGGGACAGGATGGCAGGGAGAGTGTTGTGTATTTGGCTATCAGGTTGTTGTGCTAGTAGAAGGAATGTCCACATGTAGATTTAACTGTAATAAGTAGATCGGTTACAATGTAGCATCAGCTTATTACAGTAAAGGGCTTTTTTTTCTACTCTTCACTTGAAGAGCTGAGCGGGTGGGGTGCTGGTTCACAGTACCGGCCCAGGACTCTGGATGAACCAACCATTCTTCTGCCCACAGACAGGCAGTGGGAGGAACTCTGAGCTTTAGTAGACTGCCAGAGGAGGGTAGCAGGGCATTACTACCCAAGTGCCAATAAGGCAGTGTGTATGTTGAACACCTGCTTTTCTACAGTATGTGACACCTGAAAGAAATCAGAGTGCTATTTGCTAATGGTCTGCAGCACCTAAATTTCAAGGCCATCACACAGTCATTTCTACATATGAGATCACAGTAATGTGACGTACCCTCAAGACCCCCCAAAAATGCATTTTATGAAGACAATGTCAATGACAGTCTTTGCATCAGGACTGTAGAACACTAAGTTAATCTGTGGTCACTTTCTAAGCACTCAAAGGAATGTTAGTAACAGTCTGGGTAGGATTATTCATCAAAACACAATTCACTGTACTGTATTATGACATCTGACAGAATACTTCTCAGAATCACAGTTTCCTGAAGGTAAGCTGGCCTTTTTGGAGACAGAAAAATACTTGCTTAGTTCTAGAAATACTGTTTATTTTTTCATGATGACCTGAGCTCACTGTTGGCTAATTTAAGCATTGGGCTCTAGGTAGGTTTTGGATACCTGAAGCCTGTGTAAAACATAGAAAGAAAGCCCATTTGAGGTTCGTTCTATTTTCTTATGACCTTATGAGGACCTTACCTGTTAGGTTTCCAGTCATGCATGTTGCCCAAAGACTTGCTCAGGTACTTGTCTATAGCGCTTTGCAAGCTGTAGATGTAAACTTCTAGGCGATGACCAAACAGCATTTACAAATTGTAAACCAAAATGAACAGCTTGCACAGGGGATAGGATTTGGTGTCCCTTTGCTTGCTGTTGCATCATTTAACAACAGTACTGTCACTAAGTGCTTGAAGCCAAGTTTGAACAGTATCTTCAAAATCTAGAGGGCATACATGATGTTCGTTACTTCTTTCACAATTATATGTTGGTTGCTGACTTTTCTGGTCATCCTCCCTGTGACGCAAGTCACACCAATGTGTGCCTTGCATTTAAGGATGAGGGCAGCTGTGGTTAAATGATCAGGTAGGATCTAAGGAAACAGAAGGTAAGGCTAAGTTTGCCATGATTTGTACACAAGAAACATTCCTACTTAATGGCTGAAATGAGTAAAATTCTTTGTTCCACAACCTGACTGTGTTACTGTCATTCCTGAAGTACAAGTGGGACTTTCTGAGGCAGCATTTGATCTAGGGAACCACTAGGATATATGCTAACATGTATTCCACAGTCTTCAGAAAGATCTTGGCAGTCAAGTGGGACCACTGAGCTACCTGTTGATGAGTAAGAAGAGGACGCTATCCTGAGGAAGCCAACCCTGCATTTTCTAGTGTTCAAGACTACCTCCAGGAAGGTCTCAGTGTGGGCTGTGCACAGACGGAACTAAAGATGGACAGAGATGTTCAGGTTGACCAGAGAGTGGGAGATAGATAAATATATGACAGCCCTTGCAGTTCCACCACTAAAGTAGCTTGAATGAAGCAATAATTCATGTAGGGGTAGATATGAGTAACTCCTGATCCCAAACAGGCAGAAACTAAAGCTAATCATTTGGTGAAGCCACTGGGCATAGTGTAAATGCGACACAGAAGAAAGGTAAACCAGTAACAGGAATGCCAATAGTAATTCACAGGTGCTAATGTGCTCTTTGAAAAGCGATATCCAGGATGAATATAAAAACCCTCAGTTCCAAAGGCTGCAGAAAGCATTCACTGCCGAGGCACCCCTGCAATGATCCCATAAGCAGAGCCTCTGAACATGATGGTTCTCCTTCACCAAAAGCACAGGTGTTGCTTGTGTGTTCTCTGAAGTATATACAGATAGGAATCCTCCACATTTAAGTTTAACAGCAGGAAATGTTTGGTTTCTTAGGCACTACAAAGAGTCTTGAAGAGAACCCCCTTGCCATTTACATGAGAGAAAGCCACCTTTGTCCCATCTGCTGGTCTTTTAGATGAAACATTTAACAAAGGTATTGTCTGTTTGAGCTGGTGGTAGTTAGACTGGATGCAAACAATCTCGCAGCACCTATCAAAAAAAAAAAAAAAGAGTAGAATATGTTTCCTGATTTCCCGGCCATTAATTTCTCCAAGCAGCGGAAATACCACCTTGGGTCTCCCCTGGAAAGAAGGCATTGACCGAGTGGAACAAACTCAATAAACAAAGGATAAATACAAATAAATAAAACAAAAATTAAGCTATAGTATAGGTTGCCAGGGAAAGCTGATTTTGAGGAAAGGGTAGCATGTCAAAAAGGTAGAAATTTCCTGAGCTTTAGTGTATAGCCAACAGCACTGCTGTGTTCCTTGCTTTTTTCTGCTCCTCCAACTTTGTCTCTTATTAAATTCTTTCTTTTACATGCACTGCTTCACCCTCAACAGCTTTCTATAAAAGTGCCACTATTGCTGGAGTATTCCATGCTACATCTAGGAACAGGAGGGTGGAAGTTTTTACTTTACACACTTGTTAGTCATGCCCTTCTCCTCAAAGTTATTGAGAGTACCCTCTGAAGGGACCCAAAAGCAGCTCCGATTAAGGGGTGCATTCAACAGTTAACTTTTATCATCCAGTTATCTTTTATTATCCTCAGGGAGAGCCTGAATTCACAGCAAGGTATGAATCCTGAATAACATACCAGCAGCAGTTGCTGTATCATATAAACCCAATGCACCTGGTATCAGATATTTGACTGGATGCTTCCTTACTCTTGTATGCTCTTGGCGTTAATTTGGTGCTCCTGTCTTTGAGGGTCTCATTCTCTATTTTCTTTGGCCATGACCTTCATTTTGTGTACATCGTTACCTTAGTACTGGATAATGTGGGTTTGAGAGTTTACAGTCTTTATCTTAATACTGGTAGACATGAACAATTTTCCAGAACATGTCTAAAATATTATCTGCTTGGGAAAACATGTTACATTCAGGGGCTATCTTACATCCTTTGGAAGCATCCAGAGTGAAAGCAGTGAGATCATCCTTCAGAGTTCTTGCAAAAGTACTTGGATTTCTCCTGAAGCCAATAAAAGCACCCTGGTTTCTTAAGGGCTGAGAAACAGGAGTCCATTTCTAGTGAGGACCTCTCAAAAATCACTTCTGAATGTCTGGAATGGTAAGAAGGAGACAACAGAGGTCTTGGGCTCCTCCATTTCTGACAAGTCTTGGCACCACTTTTGTGACTCCATTGGCTCTTTACTCTCCATTTAATAGAGTCTCTTGTCAAACGTTTGGTCTCCCGAAAGGAAACAGCCTCTGGAAGACGACCCAAAGTAGATGGAAGTGGAGAGGAGTGAATGTGGTCAGTATGTGCCACTTCCTCTTCCACGAGGTTAGTCTCTGAAAACCCTCCTGTGAATGGTTTCTCTTCTTTCAAGCCAGAAGAGCCCCACCAAGACTGAATGAGCTGGTAACTGTGACAAAAGTATGGAGCAGCTTGCTGCCATGCTTCCACAAACTCCCTCTCAGCATTTTTTAAATGAAAGAAGGCAGATGCTGAAGTGAATGTTAGTGGTGCAGACACTTGATAATCAGGCATCAGCATGCCCAAGAGCCCAAAGTCACCCACGTGGGTTTTAAAAATGGAACTGTCACAGCATCAGAAAACTGACTCATCAAAACAGCAGGTATTTCCACTGCAGTATAAACTGAATTAGAAAGATTGGGAAAGAAGATTTCTGCAAAAAGCTGCAACCCCAATGGATGCCTGAGGACCAGCAATAACCTGTGGAACAACAGTAAACTTACAAAGATATGGCTGAATACTGAAGGAATGATTCTACTCACTGTCTTCAAAGGGGCTGTCAAACATGGAGATGCTGGTCTAAAAACAGCTGTTTGGACAAGGGTTAATGCCTTCAGGGCTTTAGAGGACAAGCAGGGTCATCATGGTCAACCGCTTTTCTTAATAGCAACCTCTGTATATTTTTACAATTCTCTATGTTGGCTTTTTCCCTGGGGGAGCACTTTGTCTTTTCTTCCCTTAAAGCTTATAGCTCCAAACTGAATTTAGACAGCACTCATACCACATTCACATCTGTGGTTTTGTACTTGAGCGATAACTGTCCTGTGAAAAGTACACTGCCAGCAAACTCCAAAAATAAACTAGGTTAAGTGAAAAGTAAAACTCTGAATTATTATGGATATGTACTTAACCAGAATATTTTACTTTCAAGGAAAGAATTAGTGCACATTATTTAACTACTGTGGTGGGAAAGTGTTTTATAAGCTAGGTCATGCCTACTCAACCTGATGGACTTCACCAAAGAAATGGATGACTGCAAAATGGTTCAGACCGTCTACTTTGTCATGGCCAAGGCATTTGACACAAAATCCCACTCAGGCATTGTTGGCAAACTCAGGAGGTTAAGTATAAACTCTTATGTTACCCAATGGATAGCCAACTGGCTCACAGACAGGACACAGGAAGTTAGAACTGGGGAGTCCATCTCTACAAAGAGGCCACTCACAAGTAGAGTCCCTCAAAGACTGGTCCTGGGACCACTCCTTTTGGCAGTTGCTTCTCTAGAATCAAGGGCAATGCCAATGGCCTCTGGCTGTCTAAATTTGCAGATGATTGCAAATTAAGAGAATTCATAGAATCCCACATTGACACAAATGTTCTCCAGGAAGGGCTGACACAGACAAACAACTGGTGTCAGAACCATAGACTAAAACTAAATGCTAAGAAATGCATAATATTATCCTTTGGGAAGTCATCCACCCTGGTAAGTATCATACTGACAACATGCCCAAAGAGTTGACCCATTAGTCAGGGACTTGGGGACACATGTAGCCAGCAATCTAGCCTTTGACCATCGATTCAGTGCAAACTTCACCCCCCTCTCACCCACTAAAGGGCCCATTTCAATACTGAAAGATTGCCAAATTCTGGTAATAACGCCCACACAGGTAAAAAACGCACTCTTCAAAGCTAAGAATACAGCATCCATGGGACCAGACGACATCCCAGACTGTGTACTACATGAACTACAAAATGAACTGGCACCTCACCTAAGTGTCATGTTTAATCATAGCCTCACCTCAGGCTTCGTGCCCACTGAGTGGCACACAGCTACAGTTATCCCACTCCACAAGGGGGGGGGATCCACCTTGGATCCCAGGAACTACCACCCCATCAGTCCGACGAGCCTGATCTGCAAGGCCATGGAATGTATTAACATGGAACTTATAAACAAAGACACTGGCAACCTTCAAACCGTGGACTCCACGTAGTTTGGGTTCGTGAAGGGCAGATCTTGTCTCCTGAACCTGATTGACTTCTTCGAATCAGTCTCCAGAGCCATAGACAAGGGTAAGGTGGTCCACGCAGCCTATCTGGACCTCGCCAAGGCCTTCGACACCATCCCCCACTCTGGAATCATAGATAAACTTACTAAGCTGGGCATTAATCCCTACATCACTCGATGGGTTGCCAAATGATTTACTGACAAAACCCACACTGTAAAAGTAGATGACTCCAAATCCAGCTCCAGAGAAGTGACAAGTGCAGTACCTTAGGGTTCAGTCCTCGGACCGCTCTTGTTTGGCATCTACTTCTCTGAAGTACAGACCAACACTAAGAGACTCTGGCTAACAAAGTTCGCAGATGACTGCAAACTGGGAGCCATTATTGAATCCCTAAATTATGTGGATATTCTACTAGAGGGCCTTACAGAAACAGATGCTTGGTGCCAGAGTCATGGTTTCAAGCTCATTGCCAAGAAATGTATAGTTATCCCCTTTGGGAAAAAACATGTACCCGTGAATTACCACATAGGTGGCAGTACACTAAACACTGAAAGTGTGATGAGACTTAGGGACACAGGTGGACAGTGGTCTCACTTTCGATAACCACATCGCCACAATAGTCAGGAAATCCTTCTAGGTGGCACACCTCATCACTAAGTGCTTTTCATCCAGAAAAAAGGAGGTCATTGTCCCACTGTACTCAAGCCTCATTAGACCCATTATAGAATACAATGCCCCGTTTGGTATGTACCTCTCAACACATCTGCAACAACTGTAAAGGCCGCAGAAATACCTCACTAAAAGAATCACAGGCCTAAAGCAGATGTCCTATGCTGACCGTCTAAAAACACCACCACCTATATTCTGTCACATATCGTCTACTCAGAGGCAATCTCTGCTTACCATACAAGGCCTTGTCAAACCCAGAGCTGTTGGACATGCTACACTTAAAGAAATCCCAACAGACATGCACCAGGGATCTAAACCTTGTCATCACAATGAACACAACACGCTGGAGGGACAGGTTCCTGACTCAGAGACTCCCCAGACTCTGGAATAGACTGCCCATACATGTCAAGCAGAGCGCCTCTTTGGCCTGCTTCAAAAGGAACCTTGATGATTGGATGGGAGATCGGAAATTCACCGTGGGGATCACGTCAGTCACCCTTGCTAGACAGGGGTCCAGGGAAGTAAATACTGTGGGAAGAAATAGCCAGGGAGTTGTTATGACTAGGCTTGTACAGGTCCTAGGGCCGACAGCCTAGTACCAACCTATGAACCTATGTGTACAGTAGTGAAGAAATCATCCTATGCTGTGCAACTTATAAACAAAGGTATGGCATCCAGGTCCCAAGAGGTTACTGTTCCACTGTATTCGGCATTCATCAGACCTATCATTGAGTACACTACCTCCTTTTGTATGTACCTAACCAGGCATATCCAACAAATGGAATGTCCACAAAGGTTCATCATTAAATGAATACAGGGCATAAGTAACATGACCTGTGTGGATCTCCTCAAGGCCCTATCCTTGCATTCTGTCTCCTACAGGCTGTTGGCAGGAAATCTATGTTTGGCATATAAGGCATTGTCAGACCCAAACTGACGGACCTCCTGCATATCCACAAATCAAACAGCTGCAAAATTACCCATTCTAACGACTTAATCTTTGCCTGTAATACAAATAGGACATGCTGGAGAGACAGGTATATATCTCAGAGACTACCGCTTCTCTGGAACAGGCTCCCCAACCATGTGAAACACAGTTCCTACCTAGCTCAATTCAAGTGTAACTTGGACAACTGGATGGGGAACAAGAAATTCATCCCTGATTTGGTACCTATATCTCTAATGGACACATCCAGCCTGTAAATGGTTTATCTCCCAGGCCCCTACTTGTAAATGCATAATCTCTCAAGCCCCTGCTTACAGTTATCAAGGGTATCAGAACTTGCAAGAGATCTGAGATGCAAGGCTAGGCTTAAAAAGGCCCTTATGGTCATTAGGTTCATAGGTGCTTACTATGCTATGCAAGTTAAAAGTTACAGCATGTCAATCTGATTACCTGACCAATTTAACTTTAACAATATAGAAATAAAATTAAACTTTTAACATGTACAAACATGAGCTGATCAATACATAGGCTGGCTAACACAATGGGAACATGAAAGTTCTGTAGTCAACTTTGAATACTTAACATTCAAGTTTTAAAAACAAAAATCACAACTCAACTGGTATTCACCACACAGTGAATGAACACTGGACTCTGTTCACCATGCTGTGATCTTTGTTTTGACAAAAGTGTACCAAAGACAACATCAAGGAACTATAAAACCTACTTCTGAGAATCCAGCTGATCTTGCCACATATCCCTTTGACATCAACAGTACAGTAGCAGAACTGAATATTGTGATGGAATGCACAAATGGGCTGCTCTTCTGTGTTTTAACTTACCCAGTACTTCTGCAGTGGCCATTATTTCACAAGTGTACATAGCTGCCATAAGTCGTTGTGGCTTAACCTGGAAAGCGTATCTACAGGCGTCCTTCATGGTGGCTATCAGTTGTCCAGAGAAGGGGCCATAACAATCAGACACTTCTCTATGTGTACTATTAGGAGTTCTCCCAGGATATGGGATATTTTCCTGTCTTTTGCCATTGTTTGTTTGATCTTCTGGGACTAATGTGCTATTTTCCGTTTCAGAAATCTCATCCTTTATCTGCTGCAATTCTTGTGTCTCATCTTGTTCGACAGAGTCCTGACTATGCACCTGTGTTAACTGTTTGCTCAAGTCCCATCTCTCTAAAACAAAACAAACACCCATCAGTGGCTCTTCACACATAGGTCCTGAAAGGGTAGCTAACTGAAACCCACTTACAATGCTGTTACCAAAATCACGATAGATTACAGATTCTTCAGTTTTTTGCTTGAGGCAGTACCAAACAGATGGCCTCTGGTGACCTTCTATTCTATTCAGCAGAATATTAGGCCCATAACGTCGTGGGCCAAATGCCCAAATCTGATCTGTGGCATTTCGCCACCTTCTTCCTTTGAAATGCTGATCAAGCATATTCCTAAATTCCTGGATATCCTCAAGGGTTTTTTGGCTGATTGCATGGGAATCCCCACCTTCTTTCAAAGAAAGGTTGAGTTGTTCCATAGTACGAATTAAATCGCTCTTTTCTTCCAAAAGTTGTGTCAGTTCCTCAGGGAGTGGCATTGCTCTCACACTAATAGTAGCTAGTTTATTTGGAGTGTTCATGGTTATTAATCCATCAGAATCCACCACAACACCTTCTGGGAGTTTATTTTGCTCCTGTTTTACTTGATGTATGACAGCAACTTTCTGTTGTCTTCCTATGTCTTCATTCACCACATCTACTTTCGGAGGACGAATTATTGTTTCTCTAAATGGAATTATGGGATCAGAAACTGTAATTTCAATTTTTGCAAACCTACAAAAAAAGGAAAATGCTATTAGATTTGCTCTGAATGAAGGCGGATAAAAGGAAAATACATTAACAAAGCATTTATATGCAGTAACTGATGATTTTAAGGTCTAACATTTTCTTGACTTTATATGATGTTATTCTTTAAAAAGACTGTGTGATAGTTTGAATGGATAGAGCACTGTCTTCAGAAATAACAGCAATGTAAGCATATCCAAGAACTTAAGAAAATGTCTCTTGTACCAAAACCTTCCTAAGCTTCAGATCCTCACAGAATGCACTTAGAAACATTTCCATCCTCACACCCTTCTGAACATTGCAAGGTGCCCTAAGAGAGCTTTAGGCCTTTTCCTTGACAGATAAAGTGCCCTGTTGTTCTTCACTCTGTTGTCAATCAAGGGAAGTATGTAAGTATAGGGGTGGGTCCTCCTCCTTCAGTTTATGACCAGAGCTGACCAGGAAGACAGAAGAGAGAGTCCCTAGGGCATGACCAAAAATCAACAATCCAATGGTAGGAAGGCAGGTTCAGACTCCTTATTCTCAGCCCGTAAGGGTCTGGAACTATGATATGTTTCTTTCACAACAAAAGTGTTGTACAACCAAGAAATCAAGGTCTTTGCCTGTGTGTGTCTACAGAGCAGTGCTGACTCAAACAGTACGAGAAAATGCTATGTTAACAGGCCATGAAAGGACTGCCCAGTTAAAACCTGTCCTAAATTTAGAGGCTCAGTTAAGAGAGCAATGTTTAATGAAGATAAGAATACTAGCTGTTATTTAAGCATCACAGGTTTCCTGGAGGAAAAAGAAAATCCACAAAAAGAGGGAGGTGAATTAGAGTCGGTCTTAATGGAATGTGCCTTTTCAGAGCCAGGCTAAATCTTCCCCCACTAGTCAAAGCAAAATGTGTATTTTCAGAGTTAGAGCAGCAGTTACATCACACAAGGTGATTTTACATCAACATTACACGCATCCCTGTCGCCTGCCGATTTTACTGTACCACTGCTCTAACTTGTATCCACTCCTAAGTGGATGCTTTTTAAAGAAATGCAGGCTTCTGTTTAGTTATTCTGCCTACCAATTTACAAAACAACTATACCACCAATAATTAAAGCTAAAACAAAATGGTGAGTACCCAAAGCCTTTAAAAAGGAAAAGAAAAGCTCACAAATTAAGAGCAAAACTTACTAAGCATTAGACAATTGTCACAGATTAAGTACTGAAAATCTGGTTTTGGCTTCCATTCATGATCAGATGTATTTAAAGAAAATTCACCCTTTTTATTAATTACTCTCCCTGTCACTCTACAAATCCACAACATGACCAAGAAAATGAAACTAAAACAACATTGTGATCAAGCAGCATGAGAAAGAGCCCAAAGTCATCACATAGGTTGTGACGCCCCACCACTGGCCCAGCAATTAAGGATTCTCAATCCTCACCACTAGCACCACTGGGAGGATGACAGGTACACACACAGTATTTCCAGATGCAGCTTTCTGCATCAAGTGCAATTTCCATTAACAGCACAGAGAGACCACAGTCAGTCCCAGGGATGGTTTCTCCATCTTTCTCCAGATCCCCAGTAAGACTCACCACTGGCACAGCTACAGAATTGAGATCTCAGCTGAGTGGCCAAACCAAGACCACCAGCACCCTCTCTGTCCAACCAGTGCTTCTTGCCCCTGCCCAAGTAGCTGACTCACACTCTCTGAGGTTTGATTTACACACACACACCTGGAAAAGGCTGGCGCAGGCTAACTAGCTCTACCTCCTTCTGCCCAGAAAAAAAGGTTATTACTGCTACCAGCCGCCTCTCTATCAGCTACTTTAAGACCCTTAACAAAGGGTTTCCAATCTTACACTGCAATATTACTATCAATACAAATGGTAGTTTGACCAAGGCTATTAGGAGTGGCCTACGCAGAGTCACCAAATAAACATGCAAGTACTCTCAGAGCTTAAATGTGTCTAGACATACCAGCCACAATAAAAGGTTTAAATATATTTAACAATAGATATAAGAACAAGACAATACTAAATGTATATATATATATATATATATATATATATATATATATATATATATATTAGAGATATTATAGATGTTGTCAGGTCAAAGACAAAATACAGAATGCTCAGTCTCTCTCAGAGACTTCTTAAATTAATATCTCAAATATTATGAAAGCTAGCAGTATTTAGCATCTACCTGTGAAAGTACATACACAAGGGCTTTTCCTCAGATCTTTGCAGATCCTGGAAGTCATAAAACAATAAAACACTTCCAAGATGATAATAGAAAACTTCTCAGCATAGACATTGTCTCTGTTGCTGCAATGAAACTGAAAGATAACATCTTTTCTATGGCCCAGCCATAAAGTAAATTAATTTCAGCTATTTTTCTGAAGTTTTGCAAGTTTATGTATTCCAGTTCCCTCTGTTAAAATATATACATTTAAACAGTTACAACAGTGTATGTACATTTCTGTTTTATTCCAGTAGGGCATGCTGTGGTTACCTTTTTAGCATTTAGAAAAAACCTTTTCAACACACACATTTCTGTACCAGCAGTTTGATATACACCTGACATACAGTTCTATAACATTTGTAACACAAGTATCTTACATGAATCGTGTTGATATTCCCAAATGACATAGAATTGTCTACCCCCCTCACCGAAGACTCAAGCTAGGTTTTCAAGTGACCCTTAAAACGTTGCTTGAGAGGGATAAGCCTATCTGGGAATACCTTACCCCATTCCCTGTATTGAGATCCCAGCTGCCTTGACATTGCTGACCCCAGTACAGTGCTGCACTGTCCTATCATATGCTTGCAACTCTAGGGTCCACCATAGTAATTTGGGACTTTGCTGGCTGGCAACTTGTAGCCATAGTTCCCTCTCAGACTATTCCTGCCTTGTACTGCAAATACTTAGCACCAGAGCCTCCCTATTATGGTAAGGTATCATCATGTTAACATGGTACAATTTGTACCCGTGCCTCCTGCCTAGCAGTTCTACCATGTAGTTAACATCACTGACCTTCCTTACCACCTTGAAGGGTCCCTCCCAAGCTGCCTGCAACTTGTTATATCTGACAGGAATGAGAACCACAACATGCTGCCCCACAGCATACTCTCTAGCTCAAGCATTCCTGTCATACCATACCTTTTTCTGCTGCTGGCCTTCTGCCAGGTTCTCCTGGGACAAGCCTATGAGTTCCCTGAATCTTGTCTTGAGGTTTAGGACATATACCACAACAGACTCCTTGTGGGGTTTACACTCACCCTCCCACTCATCATGAATCAAATCTAGAGGTCCCCTCACCCTGCACCCATATAGTAACTCAAAGGGTGAAAAAATAAGAAGTTATGTACTCACCATAATGTTCCATCTGAGTAGGTGACTTAATTTGTCTGCAACCTTTGGGTCTTGGATCCGACTTCAGATCCGAGCCAACAACTTATTTTACAGCTTATGGATCCGAGCTCCTAGCCCCTCCCCTTACCCATAATCCCCTGCCAACCCTGATTGACCTCAGATCAAGTTTGCCCTTATACCAAAATTCAGACCAAAAGCATCCCGAAAGGGACCAAGAAAAGACATTCAAGAATTAACTTCTGAAGGCCAGGGGAAGGGGGGGGGGGTGGTTGCAAACAAAGGAAGTCACCTACTCAGATGGAACGTTATGGTGAGTACATAACTTCTTAATCTGAAGTAGGGACTTCATTTGTCAGCAACCTCTGGGACAGAGTCCCCAGCTACCAGAATCTTGGGCGGCCATCATGGGAGGATGTTCCGGAGCACTGCGGAGCCAAAGGATGCTCTCCCTCTGGAAATAACGTCCAGCTTATAATGGTTGATAAAGGTATGAGATGAGGCCCAAGTGGCTGCAGAGCAAATATCATCCAAAGATACTCTATATCTAAAGGCAGCAGAAGTAGATATGGAGTGAGTAGAATGCGCCCGTACTCCCTGAGGTGCGGGCCTCCCAGAAGTTTCATAGTCCAGAAGAATACACTGTGAAATCCATCATGATAAGGTGACCTTAGAAATAGCTTTACCCAAATTGAATTTGGCAAAGGAAATAAACTGATTGGATTGTCTGTGACCAGCAGTCCTATGAATGTAGAAGCGCAATTGTCTGTGCACGTCTAAGGAGTGCAGCTTGTATTCTCCTTTATTCTGATACTTAGGGAAGAAAACTAGCAGGTTAATGGACTGACTGATATTGGTTTCTGAGGCCACCTTAGGAAGAAAGGAGGGACTGGTCCTGAGGTACACTCTATCCTGATGAAAAATCAAGTAGGGAGGTTTCGCACAAAGGGCCTGAAGTTCGGAAACTCTTTTCGCTGAAGTGATGGCGACAAGGAACGCCATTTTCCAGGAAAGTTTTTTAAGTTCGGCCGAGGCAGCTGGTTCAAAGGGAGGGGCAGTCAAGGCTTGAAGGACTAGTGATAGATCCCAAGGGGGGTACAGCTTCCTTCACAGGAGGCCTGAGCAGGAAAGTACCCTTGAGGAAGGTTTTACATAAATTCGCAGTCATCAAGGGACCTGTCTCGTGTCCCACATGGTAATGAGAAGTGGCTGCCAATTGAACCCTGACCATAGAACAGCTAGCTCCCCATTGAAAAAGTCCGGTGAGGAAATCCAAGACGGACGGTAACAAAGCCGTGAAGGGATCTATGTTATGGTGTTCCGCCCAGATGGAAAAACGCTTCCATTTACTGCGATAGACTTTTCTAGTGGAAGGTTTATGTGCTGCCACCAAGATGGCTTTAACTGGTGAAGAGATGCCGGAAGTCCTGACTAAGAGTGGAACTGGAGCAGCCAAGCTGTCAGCTTCAGGTTGTCCACATTTGGGGTCGGTAGACCTAAGGGATGGGATATTAGATCCAGAATGGGATCCAGAATCCAGGGAGGATTCACCAGATGAGACCACAGGTAAGGGAACCAAGTTTGACGAGGCCAGAATGGGGCAATGAGGATCATTCTGCTCCCCAAATGAGAGGCTTTCTGTACAAGTTTCAGCATCAGGGGTAGATGAGGATAGGCATAAAGTAGACCGGGAGGCCAAGCATGCACTAGAGTGTCTCTCGGGGTTTCCCCGAGGGGCGGAATCAGAGCGAAGAAGCTGGAGCATTTCGTATTTGAGGGAGTGGCAAAAAGATCGCAGCAGGGTTGCCCCCATTCGGCAAAAATCCGCTTCGCTACCTGGGAATTGAGAGACCACTCGTAAGGGGAAAGAATAGTGCGGCTGAGCTTGTCCGCCAGAATATTGGACCGTCCTGTAATGTGCGTTGCGATAAGGAAGCGGTTGGTGATCGCCCATTCCCACACCCTCATGGCCTCGCGACAGAGAGGGTAGGACCTGGTCCCCCCTGTTTGTTGATGTACCAGACAACTGACATGTTGTCCATCTGTATCGCAACAGTTCCTACGGGGGGGGGGTTCTGAAGTGCTTGCAACGCCAACAGCACCGCCCTCATCTCCAGAACATTGATATGCAAGGAGGTCTCTGTGTCGTTCCACATGCCTTGGACCGTTCTGCCTGAGCAATGCCCCCCCCACCCAAGGCGAGAGGCATCAGTGGTCACCGTGGCAAGGGGAGGCAGCGTGCAGAAGGGTCGGCCGCGTATGGAGGTCTGGGGACAGGAGCCACCATAAGAGGGCCCTCCTGCAAGCCCTGCTGAGTGAGATAGGGTGACTGTGGGGAAGAAACTGAAAGGACCATTGGACTAAAAGGGTCCACTGTAGCACCTTCGTATTCAGACGAGTGCATGGAAGAAGAGTTATTGCTGCCGCCATGGAGCCTAGCGCCCTCAGGACCAATTCCGCCGGTGGAGCTTTTGATTGGAGGATGGCCCGCACATGAAGCCTCAGGTTTTGAAGTCACACCAAAGTGAGGAACGCTTGCAGACTTCTCGTATCTAGTTTGGCCCCTGTGAACTCTATCATTTGTGTCGGAGCAAGGGAGGATTTGTCCATGTTGATCGTAATGCCTAGTTGGGGAGCTAGCCGGAGAAAGTAATTTCTGACTGCGCAGAGTAGATGCCTTGTTGGGGTGGACAGGAGCCAGTCGTCCAGGTACGGGAAGACCTGCATTCCCTGGAGTCTCAGGTAGGCCGCTATCACTGCTAACACTTTGGTAAACACCCTGGGGACTGTGGTGAGACCAAAGGGAAGGACCCTGAACTGATAGTGACTGGCTCCCAGCCGGAAGCGGAGAAACCTCCTGGATCGTCTGTCCATTAAAATGTGATAGTACGCAGCCTTGAGGTCTACTGAGCACATCCAGTCACTCTCCCGCAAGAGGGGGAGAATGGATTGAAGGGTGACCATCCGGAATTCTTCTTTGGTTACTGACAGGTTCAAGAGTGAAAGGTCGAGAATCGGTCTCAAGTCCCCAGTCTTTTTGGCACCAGAAAGAACCTGGAGTAAAACCCTAATCCGAGCTGATCTGAGGGGACGGGCTGGATGGCTCTTTTGTTTAGCAGCTGCTGAATTTCTGCAGCTGCTGCCTCCTTCTGATCGGGTGGTACATCGGGGAGGTTTTTGAGTCTGGGGACATGGTGCAGTGGAATTTTGCAACCTCTGGATATGATACGAAGCACCCAGCGATCTGACGTAATGGACTCCCAAGCCACCAGGTGCTTCCGCCCTCCGACTGCCTCCAGAGTGGAGCAGTCAGGCAACCCCTCAGGGCTGCTGCATGGGCCGATCAGAGAAGGTTTCTCTGGACCCAAAATTTTTCGGGGCCCCTCTGCCTCTAGGGCTGTGTCCTCCCTGTCCTCCTCTGCCACGGAAGGACTGGTTGTCCGGAGCAGGATGGGAATGTTGTGATTTCCAGAACCACATCTTCTGTCACTTTTGTTTATTGGAGAAGGACCTCTGGTGAGCAGAGAAGCGGACTCCGACTGCAGACAACGTCTTCCCATCCTTTTCACTCTGGACAAGTGTCTCGCGAATGGTCTTGCCAAACAAGGCAGAACCATCAAAGGGGGCATTCGCAAAGGACGCCTTAACGGAGCTAGGCCTGACGTCTCATGACTAGACCCGCTTCGCTGGCTCTAGCGGCTCCCTCTGTGGTGTAGGACAAAAGCCGCATAGAGGTATTTGAAACAGATCTTAGAGTGGCCATACGAGTGGAGTACAACTGCTTGTCTTCCGCCGACATGGACTCTGGGGGGGAAGCAGCATATTCTTTGATAAGATCTCGCTACATCCTGATGACATGTGCCATGTAGTTCAGGGACCTTACTGAGAAGGTCGCTGAACTAAATACCCGCTTCCTGAGGCGATCCATAGAGCAGGACTCCTTGCTCGGTGGATGGACCGAGGGGCTCTCCTGAGCTAATTCCCTCTTGGTGGCCGCCGCCATCAACATGGCATCTACGGGGGGACCCTTGCTCCAATGGGACCGGTCTGCAGGGGGACTCAAAATTCTATCCGGGCGTTTGGGGAATGGCTCCATAGTGTCTGGCTCCTTCCACGCCCTGGTGGTGATAAGGTCCACCAGAGGGTCGGCCGGAGGGGACACCCAAGAGGTAGACGGGCCTGCTTCGAATGCCTCCAGGAACACGGATTCGTCGGAGGAAGCCTTGGGGGCAGACCACCCCCCCCCTTGATCCTGAGCATTTCCATGATGTCTCCAAAGGAGATATCCTCAGGGGTGACCTTGGGGAGCCTTCCCCTTCATCCAAGTCAGTGTCCTCTGTTAAGGACTCGGGGGAGTCCATGTGTCTCCTCTTACAATTATACTTGCGAGGCACTTCCTCGGGGGGGAATGTCCGAGGAGGTCTCACCAGCAATATCCTGTTCCAGTGGAACAACCTGGGACATCGAAGCAGGCTGTCCCTGTGGCCGGGTGATGGAAGCCTGACCCAGCAGAAAGGGAGTGCAGGGTGGAGCCGATGCAAGGACTGGGGGTCCAGATGCTCTCAACAGAGCCCTCTCCACTGCATCGAAGGCCGAGGGGGAGCTGCTCTCCCTGGGGTCTGAAAGCAGACTCCCACTCATATCCGATGAAGGGATCGGAACCGGCACCGAGGCCATCGGATCCGAAGGACCCGTGTGCTCCGACCTGGATGGAGCCGAAGGCACACTGAATCCCTCGGATCTGAAGCTTGGCCCACGGCTCTGGGAGGTCGGATCCGACGAAGGACCCGACAGACTCGAGGGCAAGGTCAGATCCGAAGTACACAGTACTGTCGGCACTGACCCACCCCCGGCTTCGAGTTCTCTGAACCCGGGAAGCGGGTTGGAGAAGGAGCTATCGGGGCAAAAAAAGGTGTCGAGCTCCCCCTGAAGGGGGGGGGGGGCAAGAGCACTCCCATCTGCAGCTGGGCCTGGATGAGCCTTCTCATCATCCAGTCCAAGTCTGCATCAGAAAGACTGTAAGTAGATCTCGACGAGGCCACCAAGGCGAGCCGGGAATGCCGCCTCGATGACCTCGACGGAGATCGGGTCTCCTCCTCCTCGGGTCCCAGGGAAAGCAAGGGGATCGGATCTGAGGAGGAGGGGACCGGGAAGCCGTGGAGGGAGAAGCCCACTTAGCTGGGGGGGGGCCGAAGCGGAGGCCTCGGCCCACCGCTTGTGGTGCTTTTCCCTCCTTTTCTCCCTCCTGGCCTCCCTTTCCTCCGGCGTCTTAGTGGGAGTTTGAGTCCCGGCCGGGGGAAGGGGGGCAGGAGTGGCTACCACCGAGGACTGAGGAGGAGCCACGGGAGTACCGGAGGCCGAAGCCGAATCCGGGGTCAAAAGTCCTGCCAGAACCAGCTTCGTCCTCCACTCTTTCAGTGCCCTGGGGTTGAACACTGCGCAAATGGAACACCCAGAGGACAGGTGTTCAACCCCAAGGCACCGAACACACCGAGTGTGGCCATCCGCCGGTGAAAGCTTATGGCCACACTCGGTGCACTTAGAAAAAATGGGTTTTGGGGCCTCCGACATTAGAAAAAATAAAGTAAACTACACAAACACACCAGGCCCCAAAAACACAATCAACACACACACACTCTACGAACCAGCGACAGGAGGAATTACACTAAAAATTAATAAAATTAACAAAAAGGGATCCTAAACCACACACACTGTTCAATTAAACCAAAAACATTTCTAATTTGACAAGTTTTGAAGACTTATCTGGTAAGTTGCCAGGAGCTCTAAAATCCAGCTGTCTCTTCTAAAAGCGGCACACTAGATCTGAGGTCAATCAGGGTTGTCAGGGGATTATGGGTAAGGGGAGGAGCTAGGAGCTCGGATCCATAAGCTGTAAAATAAGTTGCCGGCTCGGATCCGAAGTCGGATCCAAGACCCAAAGGTTGCTGACAAATGAAGTCCCTACTTCAGATCTGTGGATTCCTGGAGCACCTCTCTGCAAGCAAACAGATGGCGCAGATATTTGTCCCACATGCTCTTAACCCATTACATCTGGGTGATGCCTCCAGGTGCATCTGCAGTTAACTCCTACTGATGCTTGTAGTTGTTAAATCCTGCTTGTTCATATTTGCATCAATAATTCCAAAAACATGCAATGCACAAGGTTCTAAAAGATTTCATCTTCAAGCTTCCATAATGGCAAACTCAACTGCATAGATATTGAACCTCTGTCTAGTGCAGATAAATATATATTAAGTGTTGTTTTTATAATATTAATGTATATAGATATATTTTTTACATTTTCTAAATATTTCAACAACCAAGTAACACAAACAGAACTCCTTAGCCTCAACTGAAAACTCTCACCTAGATGAATAAAATGCTGCTGACAGTATGTGTGAAACTTCAGTGCTTGCTGAGATATTATAAGCTGTTTGCAAAATATTACAAACATAATAGTCACTGTGTTTACTGTGACTTATAACATTCAGTTTAAGACCTGGAACCTAAAGAATACTACCACTATAAAAATAGTTTGTGCTGAAGGGTTTCCCATTTATACTTCTTTCATAATCCCTATGGTTTCAGAGATATGAACATTTTTTTGAAATGTGAGGACATAATTTGATTCTGTGAAAATGCTTAGGCTCCGCCCATTGAAAGTTACAGTGCTCCTGAACACCACTGGAGTGACTGAGTTAAACTGGTCTGCAAATGCCTGTAGCATGGTCTTTAGTGCAGAGTTTAACCTCTCAACAAGACTATTAGTCTGGGGATGGTATGGGCTGGTCTTTAGATGTTTTACCTTACAGCGCTCCCACAGACAAGCCAGCAGATCTGACATGAAATTGGCATCTCTGTAAGTCAGTATTTCTTTTGGGATACTTACCCTGCTGAAAATCTCTAACAAAGCATTTGCCAACTTTTCTGCCTCAATGGAGGATAGAACCACCATTTCAGGGTATCTGGTAGCATAATCTACTACCACTAGGACATACTTTTTCCCTATAGAGTACGCAGAGGCCCTCACAATATCCATAGCCACCCATTGAAACGGCTTCTCAATATCAGGCAAAGGCATCAAAGGTGCTTCCACCTTGTCTACCTTTTGGCACTGCTCACAGGTCCTATAGTACCCTGTTACATCTCTGGAAATCCCAGGTCAATAAAGGTTCTGCATAATGCATATCTTTGTATGTTTTATGCCCATATGGCTTGCAAAGGGAATGTCACTGGCTATAGCTAGAACTGCCAGAAGGTAGACTCTAGGCACTACCAACTGCTGTATTCTATCACCCTCTAGCCCTCCCTCATGGGTCCACTCTCTATACAGTAACCCTTTGTCCCAGTATAAAGATTTCCCTTTTCCTTGACAATCAGGTGCCTCATTGGCTACCTCCCTCAGGCCTGTCTCAACTCTCTCTTTGTAACCCTTCTCAGCTCCCCTTCCACAAAAAGCCTGGTATTCTCTGACATTCTCTGACATCAGGATACCTACACCTCACTGTCGGTACTACTACTCACTTCTGCCCTTGCAGTCACTCTGTTCAATGGAACATTAGTACTCACAAGCAGCCGTGGCTCACCTTCAGTCTCACTGCTACAGGGTAGCTCCCTCTCTGAAGTAACCACCACATCAGTCCTGGCTTCAAGTGTGCAGTCTGTCTGGGTCCCCCCAGGCTACCAGACCCACATGCTTGTCTCCAAATCTGGACTGCTTGTAACTGCATGCACACAAGGTAATGCATTATCAAAATTATTCCCTATCAGGATATCTGCAGGGATACCATCATACACATCTACTCGCTTGCTTCTTTTTCCACCCTCACAGACAAGGTGAACTCTAGCCAAAGGTATATGGAATGGGGGTCCTTCCTAATGCTCTGACTGGAGTAGACTGCCCAAGCAAGTAGTCCTCCTCTTTAACCAATGCGTGCTTCACAATTGCTAGGTCAGAGGCTGTGTCTCTCTTAGCAGTGGCCTGTTTCTCATCTATTAAGACAGGATATAACGGCTTGTGGTAGTTTGGTACCCTTATTGTGTGCAGACACCTTACTGCTGGCATTCTCACTTACTGTTTCTCTCAACTTTTGTTCCCCACCTTGCTTCCGTGGACATGTATATACTACATGGCTCCACTGGTTACATTTAAAACATTTAATCCTTGATCCTGGCCATGTACCTGAACTACTAGCTTCCCCTGTTACTGGCGGACACTTTTGGGGTGGTTTAGGCTGCCCATGATGGGTTTCCTTAGAACCGTGAGCAGCATTGGGTATCCCTTTCCTGTGCAATGATGTCCTGCTTGATAGGTATAGGTCTCCCTTTTTTCCCCAACTCATCTGCTGTGTTACTTTGTCTATCCGGTAACCAGACTCTCATGTCCTCAGGCAAAGTGCTAAGGACTTGTTCCCTCATCAAAAGGTCTGCCAGCCATTCAAAAGTGGTGACCTGACGACCAACTCACCCATCTATGAAAACAGTGCTTAGCTAAGCAATATATTCTCACACTTTCATCTGCCTTGCATCTATGCCCATGAAACTGTTTTTTATAAGCTTCAGATGTTAACTTAAAACAATTGTAAATTGTGTAAATAAGCAAAACCAATTGAAAAAAAAAACACTCTTAAGAAACTGGTCGTGTTCATTATGGTATTTCCAGATGTAACTCTCTGCATCAGATGTAATTTCCCTTAACAGCACACAGAGACCACAGTCAAGTCTGGAGCTTCTACCTCATATATATATATACACACACACACACA